>NC_136069.1:1054819939-1055468939 GCF_964261635.1 Lissotriton helveticus | reverse complement strand
GAAAGAAAGTGAATGAGGGAGTGTGTCTGAGTTATAGGGAGTGAGCGTGACAGAAGAGGAGTGAGAGACTAAGAGGACGGAGAGAATGATGCTAACAGAGAGAGAATTAGGGAAGGGGAGTGTAGAAGTAAGAGGACCAAGGCTGTAAGAGAAGAAGTTAGTGAAGTGGAGTAAGGAGAGTAAGGGAAGGGAAAAGAGTGAAGGAGGGAAGGAAAGGAAGAGAAAGGAAGAGAAATGAAGGAGAAGGTCTGAAAGAAGGTGAGTGTAGGAGGGGAGTGAGGAAAAGGGGAGTAAATATGGGGATTGAGAATAAGTGAGGGAAGCGCAGTAAGGGAACGGGGGTGTCGGTGGGTTTTAGAGAGGAGTAGTGAGGTTAAGGAAAAGAGTGTTGAGAAACTAAATTTTGTACGTCAAACTTACCTTATAAGTAATGTAAACTTACTTACATATTTTCAGTAAATTTAATATCTGTGGAAGAGAAAAAAAGTAAGTTATAATATTTATAATATATATTTCACAATACAAGAGAGAAAGCAGGAGATTACAAGTCATAAAAGGGTAGTAAGAGATAAAGTAGGAGAGAAGAACTCAGAAAGGAAAACAAAGGAATGGTGAAGGTCAGAGAGAGTGAAAAAGAAATAGAGGGAGAGCAAATTACATGGATACATTCAATGACAGAGAACGAGAGAAGGAGAGAGAAATAAAGTGAAAGTGAGTAAGATACTAAAGGAATGTGCATTAGGAAATATAAAGAAAGAAAGGGGAGTAAAGAAAGGAGAGTGAGTGACAGGGAAGCAGGAGTGAGTGATGGTGGATTCATGACATTGAGGGATGGAATGTGAGTGAGGGTGAATGTAGGGTCGTAAGACAGTGAGGGGACAATGGGAATGAGGGTAACAGAGAGGGTGTGAGGGAAGACAAGTGAGAATATGAGAGAATAGAGGGAGTGAGAAAAAGAGTGAGTAAAGGGGAGTTAGGTGAGTGAATGAAGGGGAATGACTGAGAGAGCAAAGGAAGGAAAGAAAGAGAAGAGAAGTGAAGCAAAGAGACTGGGAAAAGGTGAGTGCTTGAGGAGAGAAAGAGGAAGGGGAATTAAGGATGATGAATGAGGATAACTGAGGGAACCGGAGTTAGGGAATAAGGATGGGAGAGGGTGAGTGAAGAGCAGTGAGGTTGAAGAATGAGGGAAGATAGAGGGAGGATAAAGGCAAGTGAGCATGAGACAAGGGGAGTGAAGGAGTGAGGACACAGAGGTAGTGAAAGAAAGAGAGACAGAAAGGGACTGAGTGAGAGAACTAAGAAAGGTAAGTGAGGAAGTGTGGATGAGTTATAGGGAGTAAGCGTGATGGAAGAGGAGTGAGAGAGTGAGGGGATGGAGGTAGTGAAGCTAAGAGAGAGGGATTGAAGGAAGGAGAATGAGGATGTGACAAGACAGAGGTAGTGAGAGAAAGAGTGAGTGAAGTGGAGTAGGGTGAGTGAGGTAAGGGGAATGAGTGACTAAGCGAATGAAGGGAATAGAGGGGAAGAGGACTGAAGCATAGGTACTGAGAGAAGGTGAGTGGGGATGAAAGTAAAGGGAAAGGGAGAGAAAGATAGGGAATGAGGGGTAGTGAGGGAACTAGACTAAAAGAATGGGAGTGAAAGAACGGCAGAGAGCATGAGTAAAGAGGGATGAAAGAGGGTAGATAAAAGTGAGTGAGGGTAAGACAAAGGGAGTGAGGAAGTGAGGGGATAGAGGTACTGAAGGAAAGAGTGACAGTAAAGGACTGAGTGAAGGAGCAAAGAAAGATAAGTGAGGGAGTGTGGCTGAGTTATAGGGAGTGAGCGTGACAGAAGAGGAGTGAGAGACTAAGAGGACAGAGAGAATGGGGGTAAGAGAGAGAGAGTGAGGGAAGGGGAGTGAGGAAGTAAGACGACAGAGGAAGTGAGAGAAGGAGTTAGTGAAGTGGACTAAGGAGAGTAACGGAAGAGAAAAGAGTGAAGGAGCAAAGGAAGGGAAGAGAGAGGAAGGGAAGGGAAGTAAAACAGGAGAGCTGAAAGAAAGTGAGTGTGGGAGTGTGGCTGAGTTATAGGGAATGAGCGTGACAGAAGAGGAGTGAGAAACTAAGGACGGAGAGAATGACGCTAACAGAGAGAGAATGAGGGAAGGAGAGTGTAGAAGTAAGAGGACAGAGGGAGTAAGAGAAGGAGTTAGTGAAGTGGAGTAAGGAGAGTAAGGGAATGGAAAAGAGTGAAGGGGGAGTGTAGAAGTAAGAGGACAAAGGGAGTAAGAGAAGAAGTTAGTGAAGTGGAGTAAGGAGAGTAAGGGAAGGGAAAAGAGTGAAGGAGCGAAGGAAAGGAAGAGAAAGGAAGAGAAATGAAGGAAAAGGTCTGAAAGAAGGTGAGTGTGGGAGGGGAGTGAGGAAAAGGGGAGTAAATATGGGGATTGAGAATAAGTGAGGGAAGCGCAGTAAGGGAACGGGGTGTGGGTGAGAGAAGAGTAGTGAGGTTAAGGAAAAGAGTGTTGAGAAACTAAATGTTGTACGTCAAACTTACCTTATAAGTAATGTAAACTTACTTACATATTTTCAGTAAATTTAATATCTGTGGAAGAGAAAAAAAAGTATAATATTTATAATATATATTTCACAATACAAGAGAGAAAGCAGGAGATTAAAAGTCATAAAAGGGTAGTAAGAGATAAAGTAGGAGAGAAGAACTCAGAAAGGAAAACAAAGGAATGGTGAAAGTTAGAGAGAGTGAAAAAGAAATAGAGGGAGAGCAAATTACTAAGAGGAAAATGTCATAGATACATTCAGTGACAGAGAACAAGAGAAAGAGAGAGAAATGAAGTGAAAGTGAGTAAGATACTAAAGGAATGTGCATTAGGAAAACTAAAGAAAGAAAGGAGAGTAAAGAAAGGGTAATGAGTGACAGGGAAGCTGTGGTAAATAAATAAATAATACCCTATTTTTGACTAGACATATATCATAACAGATAGCTCAATAAATAAGAGTCAAGATTCGAGGTAGTAGGAGTTTTGCAGGTTTAATATAGCATAAGGACAGGAACAGGACAACCTGCATAGGAATAGAATGGCAGGGCCTAGCAGCTGCTGGGGCTGGATCTGGGATGAGCGCGCTGGCTTTTAATAACAATACATGAGCATATATACATAACGCAAACACATAGCATTACATTGCAGTAGGCGTAGCAGTGGGTGAAGCAGAAGGCGTGACGCGTAGCAGTCGCGAAAGATAAGGGGGAAAAGAGGTGTAACAGGGCGTATACATAGACATGTGATGCAAACGTAACAGAATATGTCATGAATGGGGCGGAAACCATGGAGGGGGCTACCTAAGGAGCCGGGACCTCTAACCTGATGGTGCGCGCAAACTAGCAATGACGTATCACTAGGAGAAGCTGGGGGCTATGAACTCTGTGCTAGGAGCAGAGACTGAAGTCTGGAGAGTCAGAGCGACATGTACCTAAACAGTATCTAGTATCTGATGTTTAGAGAACATGTTGATATAAACTAGAAGTTAGGAGGGGAAAGGCTAACTTGATTCTAAGACTGGACCATGCATTATTCTACATGTAGTGCGTGGTGAAGAATATTAAATGACCATTAAATGCAGTATTTCTCTAACGTGGAGACGTGAAGGCTAGACAATGACGGAAACTATTGATGTGATTCAGTAGCTTAGGAATGCAGAGAAGGAGGGCTGAACTGATAACTGGACTCATAACATATTCTTGGCAGACTCAGAGGCTGAGCCAGGCTGCACCGGGCACTGGGAGGCAGGAAGTAAGTGAAGGGTCGAGGATACAGGTGGGGGCTGTATCGCTCCTTAGCGAGGCTTCAGGAGACAGGAGCTGAATCTGGTGTCCAGGCCCTTTTGAGGCCTAGAAATGGGGACTTTACAATGAAATAACGTGCACACTGAGAAACGTGGCAACGTAGCTTTACATAGGCCTGATATTCGTAGTATTCACGAGGACTGGAAACTGGCATACTAGAGGTGGACACAACTGTAATTGCGTCATTAATCGGACATGGGGAATACATATGCATATTCAATCATGCACACATAACATATGATGGATGACACGTAGGGACACAGAACATGACAACATTTACTTTTCCACATTCCCTCCTTGTCACTACGTTTCCATCAGGAAACATCAATATTCATGATACCATCTATCATTTCATACAGTATCATTTGCTCGTCTCGAATTATCCTGGAACGGGATTTAGAACGGGACTTGGGACTAGGAGTTATACTAGGAATACAGGATGTAGCACACATGCCGCAAATCGCAGGGCCACATTGTATACAGAGGCAGCAGCTGAATATGATCGCTACTGCAATACCTAGGAAGGACAAGACTTTCCATCCCCAGGCGGAAATTATATTCCAGAACCAACCGGACCATGTCCAGGTGCCTGGATCTTGGTGTATCAGATGGGCAATCTTATGGAGTCTGGTTATAGCTGAATAGACAGACGGCGCGTTATTTGGAATGAAAATGCAGCAACTAGATCCGATGACTCTACAGGCCCCGCCCCTATCGGCCAGTATGACGTCAAGGACGAGACGATTCTGTAAAACGACAAATCTCATAGCAGACTGCTCTTCAGTTAAGTTACCTAGAGCAGAGGCAGTCTCATTTACTACAGCTTCAAGGGTTCTGGTTAATCTACGGATTAACTTACTATTCTGGACAGGTCCTATAAAGAAAAAGAAACCTCTGTTGAAATCTGTATACTGTTCTAGAGCAGTTTCAGTATAATCGACAATTGGGGACTCCCTTCTATGTCTAATGTGTACTAGATGTGTATTTCTATGATAATCAGGTGGGGCTAGAAAAACTGGTGGCAGTAGGAAGGCAATGTAACAGGTTCCCTCCCAATCGAGGGGTAGACGAACATATGCGGTTTGACCACAAATAAAATAAGAATGACGTGAAGCTTTAAAGATAGATTTCCCACTGTCACTATACTTGACAAAAGTAGTACAATCACTGTGTCCTACATGTACGGAACCATTATTTCGGACACATAATTCGCCTTTGACTGGTAGTACTGAAATAGCAGGTAAGTCTGGAGTAGTATCAGACTGAACATTCAGGACCATAAAATTCGAAGAATAATTACCTAAATTATACACTTCATTTTCTAGATCTAAACCTGTTCGGTGAGGGAGACCTTGCTTGTCTGGGAAACATGTACTGTTAAGAAAAGACATATCTGTTGAGGATGACGTTAACGTGGACCATGCTCCACACGAACCATTATGTGAAAAAGGATAAGGAAAGAGTGGCAGAACTCCCTTCGGTGTCTGGAAAGGGGGGAGTCGACCACACACCCAACAATTAGTGGCATTGCTGGTCTGGTGTGAGTAATGTAACATGCGGATAAAGGAGTTATTACGCATAGCGAGGCGGTAAGACAGTTCATGAGGGGGCAGATCACTAAACGTGTGCTCTGCTGTAGCATTAGCAGACTTATTTACATGTGAAACTGGGAAACATAGGTAAAATGCATAACTGGTGCAGGAAATCATAATGCTGAGAAATAATATGAAACATAGAAAAACGATACATCGGATTGAGTTTTGACTGACTCTCTCACTATGGGGGTCTATTTTATACATGTCAGAAACAGTCTAACCGTTTCACCTAGGGGAGGACTTAGACAATCAAACTGGCTGACGTAATTTACTAGACCGTAGTTTCTGTTTATACTCCTGCTGTGGAGTTTTCTCTAACAGGGGAGGGGTTGTAGCAATGTCTTTTGCGGGACAGTCCTTGAGAACAATATTTTGGCAATCCTTTGAATCCTGGGAAATGTTCTTTAAGGCGGGTTTCAGTTCATTAAAAAGTTTAATATGAGAAAGGTGCACCCAGCCCTTGCGTCCTTCCAACTTCACGGCTGTACGGGTGGTGAGGAGGACCTGTCGAGGCTCTTTCCATCGAGGCTCCAGCGGACTTGATCTGTCAAAGTTCCTCACCATCACCATGGATCCTGGAACGATTTCATGCGGTGCCACCTCGGTATTGTCTGGAAATGCGGCAGCAACCTGTGAACGACATGAGTTGAGGGCAGACATCAAGGAAGCTAGGTAATCTGTCAGCATATTACTTGAAACATCGGTAATACTTCGGGGTCTAGGAGTACCCCACATGTTAGGGGGGCGGCCGAATACGACCTCATACGGGGACAGACCTGATCTGGAATGTGCGACCATGCGCATATAAAATAAAGCGACTGGCAGAGCTACTAGCCAGTCCACACCCTTCTCTTTACATATTTTGGCGACTCGGATTTTCAGAGTCTGATTATGTCTCTCAACGAGACCGGCTGCTTCAGGATGGCGTACACAATGGAACTTCCACTGGTACCCTAGCAAAAGGGAAACATGCTTCATGAGTTCAGATGAGAATGGCTGGCCGTTATCAGAATATACGACTCTAGGGAGTCCATAACGGGGGAAGAACTCACGAACCAACTGCTTGGCAGTGGTCGCGGCTGTGTAATCTGGGACTGGATATGCTTCTGTCCACCTGGACAAAGCGCATACAACTACAAGGACATACTTGAAACCTCGACATCGCTCCATCTGAATATAATCCATCTGGAGGACTTCAAAAGGGTGGTCAGGGGGCTGGAATCCACCTTGTTCCACCGGGACACTTTTACCTGGATTAAACTGACAACATATCATACAGGTACGGACTTTCTGCTTGGCTGCAGCTCGTAAATGCTTGTTGAACCAAATGTTCTGGATACTATCTAACATAGCTTTTTCTCCTAAATGTGCTGGACTATGTGCGGTATTGATAATGACTTGAACCATAGAGTCGGGGAGAAACCATGTGGCTCTACCCTTCGTTAACCATCCTTGATCTGTCTGGACCCCTCCTTGTTCGGACCATTTCTTAATTTCATCGGGAGTAGCATGTAACTGGATATCTATGACATCTTGTGTAGGGTCCTTAACTGTCATACATGTAATCGGATCTGGAGCATGTGTCATGTTAACTGGAATGTCTAGAGTCTGTGCTGTAAGCTTGGCTGTGCGATCTGCTAGATCATTACCTTGAGAAATAATGTCAGTGACTTTCGTATGTGCTTTGCACTTCATGATAGCGATAGATGTCGGTAAATGTATGGCATCTAACAGAGCTTGAATAAGGAGACCATGCTGAATCTTGGTTCCATGAGAAGTCATGAAACCTCTCTCCTGCCAGAGCACTCCAAAGTCGTGTACAACTCCAAATGCGTAGCGTGAATCTGTGTAAACATTAACTTTCAAGTTCTTGGCGTGTATGCAGGCTTGTGTCAGAGCAACTAGCTCTGCTGCTTGAGCGGACAGGGTATCAATACGGTGTGTTTCAATAACTTCAGTGTCAGTAGTCACTGCATACGCGGCGACTAGTTCTCCTGTACTTGTTCTCATACATGAACCATCCACATAAAGTGTCAGGTCGGGGTCTGGTAACGGAGTATCTGTCAGATCTTGTCTTGGCTTAGTCATAATGTTAACTACTTCCACACAGTCATGCGTGGCAGAATTTGAATTAACTGATGGTAACAGTGTAGCAGGATTCAGGATGTTGCAGCGTCTGATTTCTATGTGTGGCTGGAACAGTGTCAATTCATAACCAGTTAAACGTGCAATTGTCAAGTGCTGAGTTTGTGTTCGGTTTAAAAGAACTTCCACGGAATGTGGAACTTGTACTGTCAGGAAATGTCCTAAGACTATGGAATCACTTTGTCTGATAGCTAGTGCTGTGGCTGCAACTGACTTGAGGCACGCAGGCAGAGCCTGGGCGACTGGATCTAATGTGCTCGAAAAATAAGCACAGGGCTTGTATTGTCCTGCTTGATCTTGTGTGAGAACAGATAATGCTGTACCTTCACGTTCAGTAACGAAAAGTGTAAAAGGCTTACTGTAGTTCGGTGTAGCTAGAACTGGAGCTTGACATAAAGCTTTCTTTAACTCATTGAAACTAAGTGTATGTTCAGATGTCCAAGGGAGAACAGTCGATGCGGCTGCCTCCTGTGTCGTCAACTGTATCAGTGGTTTGGCTAGAAATGCATACTGAGGAATCCATTGTCTGCAGTAAGAAGTGAGGCCGATAAAAGCACGTACCTCCTTCTGGGTCTTGGGCTGAGGAAGACTCGCTATTAACTGGATACGGTCTGGTGTCAACTGCCTACCCCTCTTGGACAGCAAGTGTCCTAAGTAGACCACTTGCTGGACACAGAATTGAAGCTTAGAAGGGGACACCTTGTGCCCCATCTCGGCTAGGAAATACAAGACTGTAAGGGATGCTCGCTCGCAAGCACGTTCAGAACGGGCTGTGATCAGTAGATCATCGACATACTGGAGCAGGGCAGTGTCAGTTGGCATGTGAATGTTGTCTAGTTGTCTCTTGAGTGCTTGACTGTAAATACTAGGACTTTCTGTGAAACCTTGAGGAGCTCGTGTAAACATATAGCTCCTTTCATTTAAACAGAATCCGAAAAGGAACTGGCTGTCTGGATGAATAGGGACACTGAAAAATGCGTTCTTGAGGTCTATGACAGTGAAGAACGTGGCTTCGGAATCAATGGCCGTTAATAGGGAAGAGATGTCTGGGACAACTGGGTACTGCGGAATAATACATTTATTAAGCTCTCGTAGGTCGATCACTAATCGATATACTGGGGGTGCATTTGGATCAGTACGTTTCATAACTGGAATGATCGGAGAATTGCATACGTTGGAGTCAGTTTCTACAACCACTCCTTGAGCGATGAGCTCGTCAATAATTTTGGATAAGGCTGCTACAGCCTCGGGTGGCAATCTGTACTGTCTGATTCGTGGTAACACTACACCTGGCTTGAGAGTCACACGATAGGGTGTGATTTGCATGTAACCTACATCAGTTGGACCTTGCGCCCATAAGTGCTGCGGAACATTAGACAATCTGGGATCAAAATCACGTAAAACATAGTGACCCTTAAAGTCACGTAGGAACAGACGTATTCCCTCTGGGGAACAACATATAACTGCACCTAACTCTTTCAGTGTTTTAATGCCTAATAGATTTTCTGGACATGACTTAGTAAGTAACAGATCAGTAGTACGGGACAATGGACCTACTTCTAGAGTAACTGGCTTTGAAATCTCATTTTCGATAGGTTTTCCTGAAAATCCAAGGGAAACATTTCTTGAGCCTGAGAGCGGAGCCCCTGGAACTTCGGCGTGACTAATTGTGGTCCTACTTGCCCCTGTATCAATCAAAAACTTTCTGTCTTTCCCTAATACTTGACTGTGAACATAGGGACCTTCTTGATCTACAGGTATCTCGATGAGAGGCAAGCCTACCTCCCTCTCTAGGCTGTTTCATGAATACTGCTGGTACTCTGGATACTCAGACTGTGCATACTGGTACATCTGTGATGTAACGTGCTGTGTTGCAGCAATAGGCTGCGGTGCTGTAACTGTCTGTGGTGCATTCTGTGACTGAGGAATCTGTGAAACTTGCTCTTGTCTAGGCGGACGTGGTCTTTCTTTAGTCTTACCAGTAGCTATGTTGTGTTTCAGAACTGCACACTCATTTATAAAATGACCTGGCTGTTTACAATAATTGCAATTCCCTTTAACGGGAGCTGCAGGATGACTGGCTTGATTCGGACCCCTCTTCTGACTGTCTTGAGGAACGGATTGTGCAACTAATACTTTCATTTTCGTGTCTTTCATACGTTTTCTCTCGTGTTCTTGCTCTTCTCTGATTCTATTCTGGTGATACTGAAGCATCTGCAACATCTGGGACGGGGTATTAGCTTGCCAGGTACTTTCGACTTTCAAAACTCGATTTTTAACTTGTGGACTTGAATTCTCGACTAATTTAGTAACAAAGAGATGAGGGTATGACTCGCTACTTGTCTTGAGGCCACTATTGATGCTAAAGCATTTTTCAAACCTAGAATAAAAATCACTAATATCTTCCTCTTGTTTCTGTTTACAGGCTGAGATTGCATCCCAGTCTTCTTTTCTAGTTGTCAATAATCTAGGTAAAACTTGTATTAATAATTCTGGTAATTCTTTACATTTATCTCCAAGACCGGTACCTGGTACTCGTGCCTTGTCTTCAGCTTCTAGAACTGCCCAATCGATCTTTTTCTCTCCCACATCCCATTCTTTTTCCTTTAGCTTTTCATACACCCCTGCGGGCAACAGGACCTTTAACATTTTAATGATATCTGGGTAAGTGTATTCTCCCATACGGAGCATGTCTTTTAATTCTCTATGGAACCCTGCTGGATCTTTGTCATGACAGGGAATTAATTTCTTCATTTCGAGGAGTTCCATCTTTGTTATCGGGGTGTAAACAAACACTCGTTGCATTTCACCGTCCTCTGTCTTAACTGGATGCACTTCTCGTAACGGGTTCTGTCTTTCCATGTAAAATGGTTTACTTTCTGGGGGTGAGACATGAACAAAATGCGGGTTCAGAAACGTTCTATATTTGTGGCGCTGTTCTAGAATGACACTAATTAAGTCGGTACCTAGACCTTTCCATCTATACTGGAGTAACTCGTTCAGGATATCGTGTAACGGACCTGGATCAGAGTGCTGACCCTCATACAGAGTAATGAGGTGCTGGATCATATACATACCCACCAGTCGCTGCTCGGCTGGGGGCAATTTCAGAAACATTTGTGCCACTATTTCGTCTGGAAAAGTGGTAGAATCAGTAATCCATCGGACTGCTGATCGGGCTAGTTCCTGTTCATGCATGGTACTTAACTCACTGTAACCGATTCGTGATTTTAGAATGTGATCGGTAGCTTGGAATACTTGTTCTAGGGAACCTTGTTCTGGTGCTGAATGATGGAAAATTGACTTGTGTTCTAGGCGTAAATGGCGATCTGGAAATCTAGATTTTCCTACATACGCTATTCTGGCGGGATTCTCGTCCTCTACCTCTTCAGTATCGGAGTTACTTTCTTTCTCGCTTACTTGTGCTGCTTTACGTTGTTCGTGTATCTTTATTATTTCTCTACGGATTTTCTTGTACATACTCTCCATGGCACTAATGGTATTGTGCTTACCCTCGGCTATATTATCACTCCACTTTGTCAGGGTTTTCATTTCGGCCGGATCTTTAGACGGGTAATCTTGTTCTCTTATTAGACAGTTAATTAAAAACTTTAATATCATACGCTGGATCTCAGCTTTCCTTTGAGACATGGCATCACTAATACTTTCTGGATCATCCCCTGTACGGATGAAACGATATATTCTGTCTAGATCTTCTTTCATATTGGGTAGGGTGACTAGATACTCGGTCACCCTCCTTACGCGTACTGAATATAAAACCATATTATTCTCGCCTGGGACTGGGTCATAGGCACATTCGCCAAGGGCTTGCCTGATTTCTGCAACAGACTTATTACTCTTGGGAGTACGCTGTGATGCTTGAGCATGTAATTCGAGTGCTGATAAACGCTTGCGTGGCGGCGGGGTTTGAGGAGGACCTCCTCCTGCGGCCCCTAGACTAGAATCGTCGACTGATATTCTTCGTGGCGGAGCGGGAAATTGAAATGCTGGCTGGACCGGGGGTACCGTAGCAGGTACTGCATGGGGTGCCCCGGTGTCTGGAGGAGCAGGATGTGCCTGATTTACAGGGACTGGCGGAGCGCGAACAGGATCTGCATATTCAGGGACTGTGTCGTCCAGATAGGACGAAATAAAAATATCAGCTGCGGTCGGTTTGTGACGTAGCTTGGTCGGAACTAGTGGTGGCGGGAAATTTCTGGATGCCTCTGGGGTCGCCTTTGGCAAGCCCTCGGCAAGAAGAGGGTACATACCCTTAATAAGGGCATGCCTCTGTCTGTCTAACTGTTCGGCTTTGACTTGTTCACCTATCTCGATTAATTCTTTTTCTTGGGCTCGCTCTAAGGATTCTCTACTTAATTCTGACTTTCTGATTTCTTTTTCGGTTCTTTTATGAGCTTCTTTGCGCCATAACTCGATGGCATCTTTCTGTGACTGTCTGGCTTTCTTTTTCCATAATGCTTCTTCTACTCGCATGATGCATTCGGCATCCCATGTACCCGATACGGGCCATCTATACTTTTCTTCTAACTGTTTGGTATACTCTACCCATAAATCTAGATACAATATGGCGCTTATGCCATGCTTCTGATACATAAAGTGACCTGGACTGTCCCTCGGCGGGACAGGAACTGCTTCTTCTAACAAACCCTTTCTAGTTTTTAACTGACGTAACTTGGAAAATATGGGCATGACTGAACTGTAATCTAGACACAATACAATACACAATGAACACGATACTTATTCCCCATTCATACCACGACATTAAAATACATGAAAAACATTTAAAATAATCAGTTCGAACAGAATACTACCTGGAATACTGAGAACAGAAACACAAGAATTTCTCGAGAACGGAACAGACTAGAGTTTACTGGATGCACTGCTGAAACAGTACGGAACATACCGGTCCCATAAAGGGACGCATCAAGACCCGTATCCACCTAGGTGAACACTTCGTTTGTGAGTCTGGGTACCACCAACCCACGGACCAGAGTCAATTTAGATTGACCCTGTCTAGATACTACCCCAGTAATGGTACTCACCGGGCAGCAAGAACGGAAGGCCTCGGACTGGACTGGACTGCTACGACGACGGACGACGAACTTCGGACTTCAGTTACGGGTGGACCTCCGGATACCTCGGACCTTGGACTCTTGGATTGGGCTCTGGTCGGGACTCGCCGCGTTCCTCCACCGTCTCGTCTGGATGCTGGACCGCCTCCTCCGTCTCCTCCGTGGGCCTGAGGGATACTTTGAGCAGAAATATCTGCCACTGCGCAGAAGAGTTCCGTCACGACTGCAGAGGGTCAGGGGGTCGGCGTGGCTTCACCGACGCGTGGGGAAAGGGCAAGTCCCTATTCGGGCGCCATTATGTGGTAAATAAATAAATAATACCCTATTTTTGACTAGACATATATCATAACAGATAGCTCAATAAATAAGAGTCAAGATTCGAGGTAGTAGGAGTTTTGCAGGTTTAATATAGCATAAGGACAGGAACAGGACAACCTGCATAGGAATAGAATGGCAGGGCCCAGCAGCTGCTGGGGCTGGATCTGGGATGAGCGCGCTGGCTTTTAATAACAATACATGAGCATATATACATAACGCAAACACATAGCATTACATTGCAGTAGGCGTAGCAGTGGGTGAAGCAGAAGGCGTGACGCGTAGCAGTCGCGAAAGATAAGGGGGAAAAGAGGTGTAACAGGGCGTATACATAGACATGTGATGCAAACGTAACAGAATATGTCATGAATGGGGCGGAAACCATGGAGGGGGCTACCTAAGGAGCCGGGACCTCTAACCTGATGGTGCGCGCAAACTAGCAATGACGTATCACTAGGAGAAGCTGGGGGCTATGAACTCTGTGCTAGGAGCAGAGACTGAAGTCTGGAGAGTCAGAGCGACATGTACCTAAACAGTATCTAGTATCTGATGTTTAGAGAACATGTTGATATAAACTAGAAGTTAGGAGGGGAAAGGCTAACTTGATTCTAAGACTGGACCATGCATTATTCTACATGTAGTGCGTGGTGAAGAATATTAAATGACCATTAAATGCAGTATTTCTCTAACGTGGAGACGTGAAGGCTAGACAATGACGGAAACTATTGATGTGATTCAGTAGCTTAGGAATGCAGAGAAGGAGGGCTGAACTGATAACTGGACTCATAACATATTCTTGGCAGACTCAGAGGCTGAGCCAGGCTGCACCGGGCACTGGGAGGCAGGAAGTAAGTGAAGGGTCGAGGATACAGGTGGGGGCTGTATCGCTCCTTAGCGAGGCTTCAGGAGACAGGAGCTGAATCTGGTGTCCAGGCCCTTTTGAGGCCTAGAAATGGGGACTTTACAATGAAATAACGTGCACACTGAGAAACGTGGCAACGTAGCTTTACATAGGCCTGATATTCGTAGTATTCACGAGGACTGGAAACTGGCATACTAGAGGTGGACACAACTGTAATTGCGTCATTAATCGGACATGGGGAATACATATGCATATTCAATCATGCACACATAACATATGATGGATGACACGTAGGGACACAGAACATGACAAAATTTACTTTTCCACAAAGCAGGAGTGATTGATGGTGGATTCATGACATTGAGGGATGGAATGTGAGTGAGGGTGAATGTAGGGTCGTAAGACAGTAAGGGGACAATGGGAATGAGGGTAACAGAGAGGGAGTGAGGGAAGACAAGTGAGAATATGAGAGAATAGAGGGAGTGAGAAAAAGAGTGAGTAAAGGGGAGTTAGGTGAGTGAATGAAGGGGAATGACTGAGAGAGCAAAGGAAGGACAGAAAGAGAAGAGAAGTGAAGCAAAGAGACTGGGAAAAGGTGAGTGCTTGAGGAGAGAAAGAGGAAGGGGAATTAAGGATGATGAATGAGGATAACTGAGGGAACCGGAGTTAGGGAATAAGGATGGGAGAGGGTGAGTGAAGAGCAGTGAGGTTGAAGATAGAGGAAGGATAAAGGCAAGTGAGCATGAGACAAGGGGAGTGAAGGAGTGAGGACACAGAGGTAGTGAAAGAAAGAGAGACAAAAAGGGACTGAGTGAGAGAACTAAGAAAGGTAAGTGAGGAAGTGTGGATGAGTTATATGGAGTAAGCGTGACGGAAGAGGAGTGAGAGAGTGAGGGGATGGAGGTAGTGAAGCTAAGAGAGAGGGATTGAAGGAAGGAGAATGAGGATGTGACAGGACAGAGGTAGTGAGAGAAAGAGTGAGTGAAGTGGAGTAAGGTGAGTGAGGTAAGGGGAATGAGTGACTAAGCAAATGAAGGGAATAGAGGGGAAGAGGACTAAGCAAAGGTACTGAGAGAAGGTGAGTGGGGGATGAAAGTAAAGGGAAAGGGAGAGAAAGATAGGGAATGAGGGGTAGTGAGGGAACCAGACTAAAAGAATGGGAGTGAAAGAACGGCAGAGAGCATGAGTAAAGAGGGATGAAAGAGGGTAGATAAAAGTGAGTGAAGGTAAGACAAAGGGAGTGAGGAAGTGAGGGAAAAGAGGTACTGAAGGAAAGAGTGACAGTAAAGGACTGAGTGAGGGAGCAAAGAAAGATAAGTGAGACGGAGGGAGTGAGAGAAGGAGTTAGTGAAGTGGACTAAGGAGAGTAACGGAAGAGAAAAGATTGAAGGAGCAAAGGAAGGGAAGAGAGAGGAAGGGAAGTAAAACAGGAGAGTTGAAAGAAAGTGAGTGTGGGAGAGTGGCTGAGTTATAGGGAATGAGCGTGACAGAAGAGGAGTGAGAAACTAAGAGGATGGAGAGAATGACGCTAACAGAGAGAGAATGAGGGAAGGAGAGTGTAGAAGTAAGAGGACAGAGGGAGTAAGAGAAGGAGTTAGTGAAGTGGAGTAAGGAGAGTAAGGGAAGGGAAAAGAGTGAAGGAGCGAAGGAAAGGAAGAGAAAGGAAGAGAAATGAAGGAGAAGGTCTGAAAGAAGGTGAGTGTGGGAGGGGAGTGAGGAAAAGGGGAGTAAACATGGGGATTGAGAATAAGTGAGGGAAGCGCAGTAAGGGAACGGGGGTGTGGGTGAGTGAGAGAACAGTAGTGAGGTTAAGGAAAAGAGTGTTAAAAAACTAAATTTTGTATGTCAAACTTACCTTATAAGTAATGTAAACTTACTTACAAATTTTCAGTAAATTTAATATCTGTGGAAGAGAAAAGTAAGTTATAATTTTTTTAATATATATTTTACAATACAAGAGAGAAAGCAGGAGATTACAAGTCATAAAAGGGTAGTAAGAGATAAAGTAGGAGTGAAGGACTCAGAAAGGAAAACAAAGGAATGGTGAAAGTTAGAGAGAGTGAAAAAGAATTAGAGGGAGAGCAAATTACTAAGAGGAAAATGTCATGGATACATTGAGTGACAGAGAACAAGAGAAAGAGAGAGAAATGAAGTGAAAGTGAGTAAGATACTAAAGGAATGTGCATTAGGAAAACTAAAGAAAGAAAGGAGAGTAAAGAAAGGGGAGTGAGTGACAGGGAAGCAGGAGTGATTGATGGTGGATTCATGACATTGAGGGATGGAATGTGAGTGAGGGTGAATGTAGGGTCGTGAGACAGTGAGGGGACAATGGGAATGAGGGTAACAGAGAGGGAGTGAGGGAAGACAAGTGAGAATATGAGAGAATAGAGGGAGTGAGAAAAAGAGTGAATAAAGGGGAGTTAGGTGAGTGAGGGAAGGGGGGTGACTGAGGGAGCAAAGGAAGGAAAGAAGGGGAAGATAAGTGAAGCAAAGGGACTGGGAAAAGCTGAGTGCTTGAGGAGAGAAAGAGGAAGGGGAGTTAAGGATGATGAATGAGGATAACTGAAGGAACCTGAGTAAGGGAACAAGGGTGAGGGAGGGTGAGTGAAGAGCAGTGAGGTTGAGGAAAGAGGGAAGATAGAGGGGGATAAAGGCAAGTGAGCATGAGACAAGGGGAGTGAAGGAGTGAGGACATAGAGGTAGTGAAAGAAAGAGAGACAGAAAGAGACTGAGTGAGAGAGCAAAGAAAGGTAAGTGAGAGAGTGTGGGTGAGTTATAGGGAGTGAGCGAGACAAAAAAGAAGTGAGAGTCTCAAGGGACGGAGAAAGTAAGGCTAAAAGAGAGGGACTGAGGGAAGGGGACTGAGGAAGTGAGAGGACAGAGGGAGTGAACTAAGGAGTGAGAGAATTTGAGTAAGGTGCGTAAAGGAAGAAGAATGAGTGAGGGAGCAAAGGAAAGAAAGAGAGGGGAAGGGAAGTGAAGAAGGGAGACTGAAAGAAATTGAGTGTGGGAGGGGAGTTAGGGAAAGGGCGGTAAACATGAGGAATGAAAATAAATGGGGGAAGTGGAGTAAGGGAACTGGGTGAAGTAGACTGAAAGAAGGGCAGTGAGGTTGAGGAAAGGGGAGTGATAAAGGGTGGATAAAGGTGAGTAATTATAAGACAAGGGGACTGAGGGAGTGAGGACATAGAGGTAGTGAAGGAAAGAGTGAGAGAAAAGACTTGAGTAAGGGAGCAAAGAAAGGTAGGTGAGGGAGTGTGGGTGAGTTATAGGGAGTGAGTGTCATGGAAGAAGAGTGAGAGAGTGAGGGGACCGAGAGAGTGAGGCTAAGAGAGAGGGAGTGAGGGAAGGGGAGTGAGGATGTTAGAGGACAGAGGGAGTGAGAGAAGGAGTGATTGAAGTGGAGTAAGGTTAGTGAGAGAACGGGAATTATTCAGGGAGCAAAGAAAGGAAAGAAGGGGAGGGGGAGTGAAGTAGAGTGACTGAGAGCTGGAAAGTGGTGGATGGGAGAGAGAGAAAGGGCAGTGAAGAAATGGAGAATGAGGATAAGTGAGGGAAGTGGAATAAGGAAAGGGAGGTGAGGGAGAGTGAGAGAAGGCCAGTGAGGGTGAGTTAAGAGGAGTGATAAAGGATGGAAAAAGGTGAGTGAGCATAAGACAAGGGGAGAATAATATATATGTGATAATACAAAATACAAAATAATTTGTACAACATGTTATATGGTTTATTTTTGCTGTTCTCAGAATATATTGAATTTCACTTAAAACAGTGACTTCAATACTACTCATCCTATGACAGCGGGCAAAAAAACCACAATCAAAATGATTGTGTTTAAAAAACCCATACAACGTTTCAATAAATAATGTAAAATTTAGAAAAAACTTATCTTAAGTCACTTTTGATCCACATACTTTTTCACGAGGCCAAATAGTATATGGAAAATCCTTTTCTTTGGAAATTACTCAAGAGTATTCTTAATGTCCCATTTACACGAGTTTCTGAGAGAAAAGCTCCAACATCGTTTACATTATGAAACAATAGTTTTATTTACAACTCCTCACTTACTTTTCATTAATATTTCCTACAATACTCACATCACACACTACGTGATACACTTATACTACGTCTATGACAACTACATGTTTTTTATTATCTTCATCACTCTCACTCGGAAAGTAATTTTGAACAAAAAACTAAATTTTATTAACTGCTCCAATCTTCATAGGCCAATTACCTTCCCTAAAATTTCGGTTGTAAGAACACTAGGTAAGAATTTTGTAAGTCAGAAGGCAAACGTTGTTTGAAAGTCAATTGAGTATCATTACAGTTACTCCAGCCTTTTTGACATTTTAAATAAGCTGTGTAATGTCATGATGTTGTTGAAGGACCATCATGGTAAATAATTGCTGCAGTTGCAAAGGTTCTTCCTGAAATTGATAATTGAGAAGCCACAAAATTTTTTATTAAAGTTGTCAATTTAGTTCCATCAGGTCTACATTGTTGGAACATTAAAACTACATACTGTCCATATCTTTTTATAAATAATGTTGATAGCATTGCAGATTTACATTGAGTACAGACCATGTTATGATTTGCTTCTCTAACTAGATTATTAAAAGACACTAATTTGCAGTCTGGTAAAGTCAAATATATAAATCTTTCAGTGTCTATTGTAGTACTACTTGAAAAGGAGCAATTGTGGCAGTCATGTTGCCATTCATAAGAAAGGCCAAAAAGATTTTCTACATCTACACCTTCATCTTGCAATACAACAAGCATATACATTAGAAATTCCTGACAATCTTGCTGAATATTCTGTGAAAATTAATTTAGACCAGAACATATGTCTAAAACATTTCGAATTTCAGAAACACTTTGTATTTTTGTTCTGTCACTGCTATATTTCCAAAACACAGAATTCAACAAACAACAAAATCTTTGATCCCGATTTTCAACAATCTGTTCTTGTACAGTTTGGAGAAAAAAAAAACATTAACCACTACATTAGCATAGCAGTTGACACTAGAGCTGTTTTCAAACTGAAATCCAACAACATCTTTAACTGAATCCTTTTCCTTTCTGCTTACAATTACTGGTTCATCTACTTTTTTTCTTTTTGCTACAACTTCACTACAATTTTTCTCATTTCTTCTTTTTGGGCCTACCACACGCTTTTCAAATAGAGGTTATTGAGGTAAATTTGGAGCATACTCTTCTTAACCTATTATATTCTTTTACACAATTCAGATCTGCACTAATCTTTGTGTCATCAAAATCAATCAAGTACAATCCAGATAAAGTTTTGACTCGAGATAAAGCAGCATATGCCATACCCTCCTTGAACACAGAACTTCCAATATTCACCAAAGCACTATCTACACTTAAGCCTTGAGATTTATGAATAGTCACTGCAGATGCCAAAGAAACAGGAAACTGTTTTCTGCGGACATATAAATCTTTCACAAGCAAAAATCGGGCAGAACAGCGACTGATTTGTTGTACTTCTTCAATACCATCAAATTTAATTTTTATAAATTCAATTCCATCTCTATTTCGGTAATTCACAAAATCAACAACATAACCCATTGCTCCATTTACTAAACCTCTTTCCACATGTAAATTACGTCGTAAAATTATACGACAATTTAAAGATGCATACAGAGTCTTTTCCAAATCAGCAGTTTTAGATATTGTCTTCTCTAAAGAATCCAATTTTGATTTCAACTTTTCTGACAAAATAATAGTTGCTCCTTCATGTTCTATTTTATCAATAGCTTCCAGTTTCACAATCTCTTGATTTTCCAACTTTAACATTTTGTTGTTGAAGATTGAACATTCTTGCAGAGTTGGCATCAAGCATATGACCGATTTGTTTTCAGGAATTTTCATAAAAATATTCTCTGGGAGAATATTATCATTTGGAAACAAATTTGAAATTAATCGTGCATGTAAAGCTTCTTTGCCATGCTCAGTTAGTTTTCCAATTCTTACATCTTGTAGAATATTTTTATAATCTTCATCCTTTGCCTGTCGCATATTTTGAAGCAGTTCTTCATATTTGAAATGTAACCATATGTTAACATTTCCAATGCTTCCTAAGCACTTCCTGGTATCTTCATGCGTAAGCATTTTAAACACTGGCTGTCCTTTCACTGGAGTTAGTTGCAGTAGATCTCAAAAAACAATGATGTGTTTGCCTCCAAATAACACATCATACTCTGTTTTAAGAATTTCTTGCATTCTTAAATGCACAAAAGCAAGCATTACATTTGATACCATGCTTACTTCATCAATTATAAGAAGTTTCATTTTCTTTAGGACTCTTGAAACTTCACAACAAGCTTCTCCAGATAGCTTGTGGTATTGTAATTTATTATCATGCTCTACTGGCAGCATCAATAAGCGATGTAAAGTAATCCCTTTAATGTTGTGTTCTGCCAAACCAGTTGGAGCGGTAACAACACAAGACAGCGATGACTCCGTTCTTTTCTGCAGATATGTTGCAATTGCTTTAATCAGGAAACTTTTTCCAGTTCCTGCTTCTCCACTCACGTACAGTCAGACAGGTATAAATGATGTACATGAGCACTCTTTTTTCTCATGAGATAAACCATGCTCAATGTGTTCTGTGACTTCATCATATATTTGTCTCTGCTCAACGTTTGGTTCTTTTTCCAAATCTTCTAAGTTAACTACATCCTCCTGAGCTTGTTCCATGGCTCTTTCAACTTCATCCATGGCAGTGGCAGCTTCATTTTGTATAATTGCTCGTCCTAGTGGATCCTGACTCAATGAAGCAGAACTCTGACTGTCTTGAGAACTGTCTCTAGCAATCTCTGCTGCAATTGTAGCTTCTTGCTGTATTTCCTCGTTCAACATTTGCAGATAATTTGAAAAAACAGGACATTCTATGGTATCCTTGGTTGCATTGAACGAATCTTCATAAGTAAGAAAATCTCCAAGTAATTCCTCTTCTGTACGCCAAGGCTTAAAGAGTTGCAAAAGAGCTAAGTAATAAAATTCCCTTTTGTCTGGAGATTCACTACTCAATTTTCGATGATTAATTAAATGGCCTTTTCTTTGTTTCACCAGACAGCCTTCACATCCAATTACAGCATATACACCTTTATTGATATCTTCTGTGACGTTCCTCTTAAAAGTATAGGTTTGCAGAACTTCATAGAGACAACCGTTCTCAAGAAGAGTACTTCTATTTGGATAGCATGTATCCATCATGTTTGTCTTCAAAATATCTGTACTGTCTGGTTCTTTCTCCGCCAAATATTCTATTTCTTGTACAGATTTCAAAACTCGGTTTCGTGTTGCAGCAAGACCTAGACTCACCCAAATGATGTTTCTAGATTTGGCATATAGACTTGCTGATGATAACCGATCAGAACCTTCATATGCTCCAATTTCTCGATGCGACAACATCTTCAGACTATAACTGTATAATTTCTTGCTTAGACTCTTTTCGTGTGAAAGTTCCTCCCACATTTCCTTCAGTTCCGTCTTTTCAGATTTTGTGATGTAAGACGTCACATATCGAGCCACAGCAATAGAGTTGTCAGCCACATATTGAATATCCATGTTAGCATTCCACATGGACAAAATGACTGGGTTGTAGTCATTTATGTATTTGGACTCCTCATTTCTTCTTAGGTTGTATGTATTTTTAGGTGATTTTCTTGTCACAGTATGTCGCAGAGAAGACATACAATTGTTCACTCTTCCTTTCGATGTTACTGGACGTGGAAATGCAAAACGACATTTCGTGTAGAACTTGTCCTTGGATTTGTATTTACGACGACAGTATTTTCCACAACGATGGGTTTGAAAGCGTAAAACTTGATGTCTTAAATTGTTTTCTTCTGTACTTTTCTGAACAGCACATGTAGAATACTGCTCAATGAAACTCATCACTTTCTCATCTGAATCTGTTCCACATTTTAGTGCATCTTTAATCCATAGCAGCATATGTATGTGTGGAGCACCTCTTGCTTGATACTCCTTTCTCCAAAAGAAATCCAACACCTCTCCAAGCGGAGGATTTTTTTTGTTTGTAATAAAAGACATCATAGCTTCAAACCTATGATTAAAATACCTGCATACATTAACTGGATCCAAAGAGCACAGTTCTCCAGGTGTCTTTTATTCAATATTTTCAATATTTTTATTTGCCTCTCGTAGAAATTCAAGTAAGTCTTCCCAAGCATACTCAGCACAGCTAAGAGTGAGGAAACATGTAGGAGTTCCTAAGTTTCTTAGCATACATTTCAATTCCCTATGACGACGGTACCAATACTCGTTAGTACCACGCTGACATGCCATGAGATTAATTACCTGAGATTCCAAAACACTGTCTTGCAGTTTCACTTTATCCATAAAGTCCTTTGCCGAAACATTTTGTAGGTGTGCTCCACTTTTCAGTATATGGTTCACTGCATAAGAAAGTCCAGACAAGTCACTCTCAAACAGTAAATGGAACAAATGTGGAATACATTGACGAAACCTTGGATCTTCTGCATATAATCTTGAAGTCCGGTATTCAGATGCAGGAATTTGAACAGGTCGGTCGTCATATCGTCCACCTTCACCTGTTGGAAATAACTAATGGGACTTCCTCTTGCTTCTTTTATTTGAAACAAGTCAATAGCATTCCCCATTACTTCTTTGGAATGCAATGGATGAACACTATAATGTTCATAAATTTCTTCACTTCTAGAGATATCAACTTTTTCAATTTGCCCAGCTGAGAAATCACTGTCCTCTTCTACAGTTGTTTCCTCTTCTCCCACATACACATTTTTATAGTACTGATTATTTTTTACCAGATACAACGTTGTCTTTTTTACTTTCCTAACATCCACTAATTCTTGCCAGATTTTCTTACTCTTTGTCGGAACACCATTAACTAGAATAACCAGAGGTTCCTCCTCTACTTTTTCTACACCAATTATATCAATATTTTTCTTAAAATCTAGAGGCAAATAAACAACTCTTTCCTTTAATCCTCTCTGTAAATCTGAAGGAGGCAATTTCCCTGTCTTAGGCTCCATGCGAACAATAGCCTGAAAAGGATGCACACATTGAATCAGAATAGACTCATAGGTATCAATCAATCAATCAATAAGACTTTATTTCGGATATATTTCAATCCATAAAAGAACAAAATCAATGAACATTTCATAAATAAAATCACCGTTACATCTGGACAAATAATACATATTTCATAGATCATACAATTTTCTTTGATGAGTAAGTAGGCAAAATCAAAATCACAGTTAAAGTGCAGGTAATACCGAAGTGCAACAAAGTGCAATAGTGCTTCATCCTTCAGGGGTATATAGTCACTCATCTGAACATTTTCTTATTCTCACAGTTAGTTTTAGGAATTCTATCACCTGAAGGACACTGACACTGTGCAAAAGCTATAAATACATTAGTGCAGGTCTTATTTGATTAAAATTTAGTTTCTTTAAAAGGGTAACAAGATAGCGTCTACGGGGGTATTCATAAAACCTACATAAAAATATAAAATGCAACATATCCTGTGGAGACTTCCCGTTTGTGGTAAATAAATAATTAATTACCGGTACTATTTTTCTATGCATTAACTGAAACAGATAGCTCAATAAATAAGAGGCAGGATCCGTGGTATCTGAGTCGAATAGGCTTTAATCAGATGGCTCGAGCCAATAGACCATCGGGTTCCATCACCTTCAAAGGTTCAGGAAGGGACAGACACAGGACAAAGGGAAGTAAAAGCCTAAAAATCATATTAACATCATACAGTATATATAGTAAAACAGTGCAGTTGCATTGAATACAGTAGGCGGAACAAGTGACAAACGAAAGATAAGAACATATGGGCGTGCAAAAGGAGGCGTGCACAGGGCGTGCACGAAGACATGTGATGTAAACGTCACAGAAGTGTCATAAATGGGTGGATACATGGAGGGGGCTACCTGGGCAGCTGGAACCTTTAACCTACTGGTGCGCGCAAACGGGCTATGACGTGTAACTGGGGAGAGCTGGGGCCTCTGACTTCTGGCACTAGAAGAGAAGACTAAAGTCTGGGATGTCAGGACGACATGTACCTATAGCATATCTGATATCTCGTGTTTGGAGAACATGTTGCTTGATTCTAAAAGTCATCAGGGCAAAGGCTACTTGACACTAAGGCTTGTGCATGCATATATTCTACATGTTTTGCGTGTGCTATGAATCTTCTATGGATACTAATTCAGTAATTCTCTTGCATGGAGACAGGAAGACTAGACTATAGATGAAGATGTTTATGCGGTTCGTTAGCTTAGAAATGTGAAGCCGGGGAGCTGAACTGATAACTAGAGGCATAACATATTCTTGGCAGACAGGCAGGCAGGCCAGGCCGGGCACCGCGCTGCTTGGCAGAAAGTAATTGAAGGGTCAGGGATGCGGGAGGGGCTGCATCGCTCCTCGGAGTGGTTTCAGGAGACTTGAGACTCGAATCTGGTGTCCGGGCCCTTTGAGGCCTAGAAACGGGGACAACTCGATGAATTAACGTGCACAATGTAAAGACGTTGGCAACATAGGCCTAATACTCGTTGCTTTCACGAGGACTGGATAACTGGCATACTAACGTTGGACACAACTATAATTGCGTCTTTATTCGGTCAAGGGGATAAATATGCATAGCGTACATGCACGTATAGCATGTAATGGGGAACACGTAGGGACACATGACAGGGCAAAATTCAATTTTCCTCATTCCCTCCTTGTTCCCTACGTTTCCTTCAGGAAACATCAATATTCATGATACCATCTATCTGTTCATAGAGCATCATTTGCTCGTCTCGAATCTTCTTGGAATGGGACTTAGGACTTGGAATACAAGAGGTAGCGCACAGGCCGCAAATCGCAGGACCACATTGTAAACATAGGCAACAACTGAATATGATCATTACTACTATTCCTAGGAATGATAGTACTTTCCATCCCCAAGCAGATATTATACTCCAGAGCCAACCGGACCATGTCCAGGTGCCTGGATTCTGGTGCAACTGATGGGCTATCCTGTGAAGTCTGGTTATAGCTGAATAAACAGACGGTGCGTTATTAGGAATGAAAATGCAACAACTAGATCCGATGACTCTACAAGCTCCACCCCTATCGGCCAGTATGACGTCAAGAACAAGGCGGTTCTGAAGAACGACAAATCTCATAGCAGATTGCTCTTCTGTTAAGTTACCTAGAGCGGAAGTAGTCTCATTCACTACTGCTTCAAGGGTTCTGGTTAACCTACGTATTAGCTTACTATTCTGGATAGGTCCTATGAAGAAAAAGAAACCTTTATTGAAGTCTGTATACTGTTCTAAAGCAGTTTCAGTTTGATCGACAATTGGGGACTCGATCTCCCTTCTATGTCTGATGTGTACTAGATGGGTATTTCTGTGATAATAGGATGGGGCTAGAAAAACTGGTGGCAGTAGGAAGGCAATGTAACATGTTCCATCCCAATCTAGGGGCAGACGTACATATGCAGTCTGACCACATACAAAATACGAATGACGTAAGGCTTTGAAATTAGATTTCCCACTGTCACTGTACTTGACCACAGTAGTACAATCACTGTGTCCTAGATGTACTGAACCATTCTTTCGGACACATAATTCGCCTTTTACTGGTAGAACTGTAATAGCAGGCAAGTCTGGAGTAGTCTCGGACTGAACATTCAAAACCATGAAATTCGAGGAGAAATTACCTAGATCATATACTTCATTTTCTAGATCTAACCCTGTCCTATGGGAAAGACCTTCCTTGTCTGGGAAACATGTTTTATTCAGAAGGGACTTATCGTCTGAGGATAATGTTATCGTAAACCATGCTCCACACGAACCATTGTTTGAAAACGGATAGGGAAAGAGTGGCAGAACTCCCTTCGGTGTCTGGAAAGGGGGGAGTCGACCACATACCCAACAATTAGTGGCATTGCTAGTCTGGTGTGAATAGTGTAACATTCGGATAAAAGTATTGTTGCGCATGGCAAGTCGATAGGATAACTCGTGAGGAGGTAGTTCACTAAAAGTGTGCTCTACTGTATTATTAGAGGAAAGATGTACATGTGAATCAATAGGAGGAAAAAATACATGTAAAACGTAACTTATACATGTGATCGTAAGACTCAGAAATAACATAAACAATAACGTAATAATACATCTGCTTCGCAGATTTTTACAATAACGTATTTTCTTGGAGTTTCGTCTAACTCTCTCACTATGGGGGTCTATCTCATACATGTCAGGAACCTGTCTAACCGCTTCACCCGAGAGGGACTTAAACAATTAAACTATCTGACTTGCTAGACCTTAACTTGATTTTATACTCCTGCTGCGGAGTTTTCTCTAACAGGGGGAGTTTAGAGTCAGTATCGGGGCAGTCCTTGAAAAAAGTCTTTGGACGGAGTCCATGAAAACGCTTGATGTGGCTGGAGTGAAGCCACCCTTTTCTTCCTTCTAGCTTTACGGCGGTCCTTGTGGTCATCAGAACAAGTTTTGGCTCTTTCCAGCGGGGCTCCAGCGGACTTGAACGATCAAAGTTCCTCACTAGAACGAGGTCGCCTGGAATGACCTCGTGCGGTTTCACTTGGGTGTTGTCTGGAAAAGCAGCCGCGACCTGTGAACGACAAGAGAGTAGTGCAGACATCAAGGAAGCTAGGTAATCTGTCAGCATATTACTGTCAACATCAGTAATTTAACGTGGCATAGGTGTACCCCACATGTTCGGGGGACGACCGAATACTACTTCATACGGTGACAGACCTGAACGGGAGTGAGCGACCATTCTCATGTAAAAAAAAGGCGACTGGCAGGGCTACCATCCAATCTACGCCTTTCTCTGCGCAAACTTTTGCAATGCGGATTTTCAGAGTCTGATTATGTCTCTCGACGAGGCCAGCTGCCTCGGGATGTCGTACGCAGTGGAACTTCCACTGGTACCCTAACAGAAGAGATACTTGTTTCATGAGTTCGGATGAGAATGGCTGGCCGTTGTCTGAATACACGACCCTGGGCAAAACATAGCGTGGGAAAAACTCACGAACCAACTGCCTGGCAGTGGTCGCGGCAGTGTAATCTGGAACTGGATATGCTTCTGTCCATCTGGACAAAGCGCATACAACTACGAGGACATACTTGAAACCTCGACATCGATCCATCTGAATATAATCCATCTGGAGGACTTCAAAAGGGTGGTCAGGAGGATGGAATCCACCTTGTTCCACCGGAACACCTTTACCTGGATTGAACTGACAACAGATCATGCAGGTACGCACTTTCTGCTTGGCTGCTGCTCGTAAATGCTTGTTAAACCAAAGGTTCTGGATGCTGTCTAACATGGCTTTTTCTCCTAAGTGTGCTGGACTGTGTGCTGTATTAATAATGACTTGAACCATAGAGTCGGGGAGAAACCATGTGGCTTTTCCCTTCGTCAACCATCCCTGATCTGTCTGGACCCCTCCTTGTTCAGACCATTTCTTGATTTCGTCTGGGGTAGCATGTGACTGTATATCTAGTACGTCTTGTGTAGGATCCTTCACTGTCATACAAGTCGTCTGATCTGGAACGTCTGTCTTTGTCATGTTAACTGGAATGTCTGGAGTCCGAGCTGTAAGCTTGGCTGTTCGATCTGCTAGATCGTTACCTTGGGAAATGGTGTCAGTGGCTTTCATATGTGCTTTGCACTTCATGATGGCTATAGCTGTCGGTAAATGTATTGCTTCTAACAGAGCTCGAATGAGGGGGCCATGCTGAATCTTGGCTCCATGAGAGGTCATGAAACCTCTTTCTTGCCAAAGGACTCCAAAGTCGTGAACGACTCCGAATGCATAACGTGAATCTGTATATATGTTTACTTTCAGGTTCTTGGCTTGTATGCAGGCTTGGGTCAGAGCGATAAGCTCTGCTGCTTGAGCAGACAGGGTGTCAATACGATGTGTTTCTATAACATTAGTTTCAGTAGTCACTGCATACGCGGCTACTAACTCTCCTGTACTTGTTCTCATACATGAACCATCCACATAAAGTGTCAGGTCTGGATCAGGTAATGCAATGTCCGTCAAGTCTTGTCTTGGCTTTGTCATGGTGTTGATAACTCCCACACAGTCATGTGTGGCAGGATTTGATGTATTCGAGGGTAACAGTGTAGCAGGATTTAAAATGTTGCAGCGTCTGATGTCTATATGTGGCTGAAACAGTGTCAGTTCATATCCTGTTAAACGTGCAATTGTCAGGTGCTGAGTCTGTGTTC
This sequence comes from Lissotriton helveticus, assembly GCF_964261635.1. Classification (NCBI taxonomy): domain Eukaryota; kingdom Metazoa; phylum Chordata; class Amphibia; order Caudata; family Salamandridae; genus Lissotriton; species Lissotriton helveticus. Next base: position 1,055,440,800 of record NC_136069.1, on the reverse strand, counting down.
GGTTTAAAAGAACTTCCACGGAGTGTGGAACTTGTACTGTCAGGGAGTGTCCTAACACTATGGAATCACTTTGTCTGATAGCTAGAGCTGTGGCTGCAACTGACTTGAGGCACGCAGGCAAAGCCTGGGCTACTGGATCTAATGTGCTAGAAAAATAAGCACAAGGCTTGTGTTGTCCTGCTTGATCTTGCGTGAGAACAGATAATGCTGTACCATCACGTTCAGTAACAAAAAGTGTAAAAGGCTTACTGTAGTTTGGTGTCGCTAACACAGGCGCATTACATAAAGCTTTCTTTAACTCATTGAAAACAAGTGTATGTTCCTGGGTCCAAGGGAGGACAGTCGATGTGGCTGCCTCCTGTGTCGTTAACTGTATCAGTGGTTTGGCTAGATATGCGTACTGAGGAATCCATTGTCTGCAGTAAGAAGTGAGGCCGATAAAAGCTCGTACCTCCTTCTGTGTCTTGGGCTGTGGAAGATGTGCTATTAACTGGATACGGTCTGGTGTCAACTGTCTACCCCTCTTGGACAGTAAGTGTCCAAGGTATACCACTTGCTGGACACAGAATTGCAGTTTGGAAGGGGACACCTTGTGCCCCATGTCTGCCAGGAAATACAAGACTGTCAGTGACGCACGTTCGCAGTCACGTTCTGTACGGGCTGTGATCGATAGATCATCGACATACTGGAGCAGGGCAGTGTCAGTTGGCATGTGAATACTGTCTAGTTGTCTTTTAAGTGATTGACTGTAAATACTAGGACTTTCTGTGAAACCTTGAGGTGCTCGTGTGAATTTATAGCTACGTCCATTTAAACAGAATCCGAAAAGGAACTGGCTGTCTGGATGAATGGGGACACTAAAGAATGCGTTCTTGAGATCAATAACAGTAAAGAACGTAGCTTCAGAATCAATGGCAGTCAATAGGGACGAGATATCTGGAACCACTGGGTACTGGGGTATGATACATTTATTAAGTTCTCGAAGGTCAATCACTAATCGATAAACTGGAGGGGCATTTGGATCAGTACGTTTAAGAATCGGAATGATAGGAGAATTACATACATTGGAGTCAGTTTCTACAACTACTCCTTGAGCGATGAGTTCGTTAATTATTTTCGATAAGGCTGCTACAGCCTCAGGGGGTAACTTGTACTGTCGGATTCGTGGTAATACAACACCTTGTTTCAGAGTGACACGATATGGTGTAATATGCATACAACCTACATCAGTTGGACCTTGCGCCCATAAATGCTGTGGTACATTCAATAATCTTGGATCAAAATCACGTAACACATAATGACCTTTAAAATCACGTAAAAACAATCTCACTCCTTCCGGAGAGCAGCATATTACGGCTCCTAATTCTTTCAATGTTTTAATACCCAGTAAATTTTCAGGACAGGATTTCGTAAGCAACAAATCTGTAGTTCGGGACAATGGACCAACTTCTAGGGAAACTGGTTTCGATATTTCATTAACAATAGGCTTTCCTGAAAATCCCAGGGAAACATTTCTTGAGCCTGAGAGTGGAGCCCATGGAACCTCGTCATGACTAATGGTAGTCCTACTTGCCCCTGTATCAATCAGAAACTTTCTGTCTTTCCCTAATACTTGACTGTGTACATAGGGACCCTCTTGATCTACAGGAACCTCAATGAGAGGCAAGCCAACCTCCCTCTCTAGGCTATTTCATGAATACTGCTGGTATTCTGGGTAATCTGACTGTGCGTACTGGTACATCTGTTGTGTAACGTGTTGTGTGGCAGCTATAGGCTGCGGTACTGTAACTGTCTGTTGTGCGTTCTGCGGTGGTTGCGTATTTTGCGGAACATGTTCTTGTCTAGGAGGACGCGGTCTCTCTTTCGTCTTACCTGTAGCTATGTTATGTTTCAGAACTGCACATTCGTTTATGTAATGACCTGGCTGTTTACAGTAATTGCATGTCCCTTTAACCGGAGCTGCAGAATGACTAGTTTGACTCGTACCCCTCTTCTGACTATCTTGTGGAACCGACTGTGCAACTAGTACTTTCATTTTCGTGTCTTTCATACGTCTTCTTTCGTGTTCTTGCTCTTCCCTGATTCTGTTCTGGTGATACTGTAACATCTGGAGCATTTGGGACGGGGTATTAGCTTGCCAAGTACTCTCGACTTTCAATACTCGATTTTTAACTTGTGGCAAAGAATTCTCAACTAGTTTGGTAACAAAAAGATGTGGATACGACTCACTACTTGTTTTCAGACCGCTATTAATAATGAAACATTTCTCAAATCTGGAATAAAAATCACTAGTGTCTTCGTCCTGTTTCTGTTTACAGGCTGAGTTGGCGTCCCAATCTTCCTTTTTCGTGGCTAGTAATCTTGGCAAGACTTGTATTAACAGTTCGGGCAATTCTTTGGCTTTATCCCCAAGACCAGTACCTGGGACTCGTGTGTTATCTTCGTTCTCTAACGCGGTCCAGTCTATCTTTTTCTCTCCCACCTCCCATTCTTTTTCTTTGAGTTTTTCATATATGCCCGCAGGCAACAGGACCTTTAACATTTTGATAATATCTGGATACGTGTATTCTCCCATACGGAGCATGTCTTTTAATTCACGGTGGAACCCTGCTGGATCTTTATCGTGACAGGGCACTAACTTTTTCATTTCTAGTAGCTCTATTTTCGTTATAGGGGTGTAAACAAATACTCGTTCGAGCTCACCCCCCGTTCCCTTAACAGGATGCACTTCTCGCAACGGATTCTGTCTATCTATATAGAATGGGGGTGAAACAGAAACAAAATGCGGAGTCAGGAATGTTCTGTATTTGTGGCGCTGTTCTAGAATGACGTTAATTAAATCGGTACCTAGACCTCTCCATCTGTTTAGGAGTAACTCGTTCAGTACATTATATAAGGGACCTGGATCAGAATGCTGACTCTCGTACAGTGTGATGAGGTGCTGGATCATGTACATACCCACCAGTCGCTGCTCGGCTGGCGGTAGTTTCAGAAACATTTGAGCCATTACTTCGTCTGAATACGTGGTAGAATCACTAGTCCATCGGACTGCTGATCGGGCTAGTTCTTGTTCGTGCATGGTACTAAGTTTACTGTAACCAATTTGTAATTTCAGAACTTTATCGGTAGCCTGAAATAATTGTTCAAGAGAACACTGTTCCGGCACGGGAAGAGGAAAAGCTTTCTTGTAGTCTAGGCGTGTGTGTCTATCAGAAGGTCTCGTCCTACCTACATACGCTATTCTAGTGGGATTCTCATTGTCTACCTCTTCGTCTGAAGAGTCATTCTCTTTCTCGGCTACTCTCATTGCTTCCTCCTTTTGGTGTATACCTATAATTTCTTTACGAATCTTCCTGTACATGGTTTCTATACTATTCTGTGTTCTGTGTTTTCCTTCTGCTATATTGTCACTCCATCTGGTCAGTACTCTCATCTCTTCTGGATTTTTATCAGGATGATCCTGTTCTCTTATTAAACAATTTATTAAGAATTGCAAAATCATGCCTTGAATTTCGACTTTTCTGTGTACCATAGCTTCGTGAATACTTTCTGGTTTCTCCCCTGTTCGGATGAAATGATATATTCTGTCTAGATGTTCTTTCATATTTGATATGGTAACCAAGAAGCTTGCAACTCGTCGTAAGCGTATGGAATATATTATCATACTATCTTCACCTGGTACTGGATCATATCTACAATCAGATCCGCACTCATTGAAATACTCTCTGAGGGCTTCGTACGTAGTCACTTTCGGGGTACGTTGTAACGCTGCATCTCTCAGCGTCAGGCGTTTTGTTTGAGGCGGGGTGATAGGAATGCCTCCCCCTGCCCCTCCTGAACTGGAATCGTCAATTAATACTGAGTGTGCGGCTACTGGTAACGTGACTGGCAAAGTAGGGGTACGTAATGTGGGTTGGTCCTGGGATACTGGCATATTAACAGGACCAACGACTGGAGGCACAGTAATTACATTATTAACAGGAGGTGGAAGTTGAACTGGCGGAGGATTCGTATTAGCATATTCTGGGACAGTGTCATCTAAATAGGAAGAAAGGAAAATTTCAGCCGCGGTCGGTTTATGACGTAGCTTAGTCGGGAACAATGGTGGCGGCAAATTACAGGGTGTTTCCGGGGTCGCTTTGGGCAAACCCTCGGCGAGAAGAGGATACATACCTTTAATAAGGGCATTTCTCTGTCTGTCTGATTGTTCTGCTCTAACTCGTTCACCTTCTTCTAGTAATTCCCTTTCTTGGGCTTTTTCTGAAGATTCCCTACTTAATTCTGCTTTTCTGAATTCTTTCTCTGTTCTTTTATGCGATTCTTTACGCCATAATTCTATGGCATCTTTCTGGGATTGTCTGGCTTTCTTTTTCCATAATGCTTCTTCTACTCTCATGATGCACTCGGCATCCCATGTTCCTGAAACAGGCCATCTATATTTCTCTTCAAGATGTTTGGTGTAGTCCACCCATAAATCTAGATACAGTATGGCATCTAAGCCATGCTTATGATACATGAAATGTCCAGGACTGTCCCTGGGAGGGACAGGAACTGATTCTTCGAGTAACCCTTTTCTGGTTTTTATCTGACGTAACTTCGAAAACAGCGGCATATTTGAACCGTACTTGAACTTGAACACAATACACAATGAACACAGTAGTGAAATAGCAAAACAATCACTCATACCACGACATCAAAAAACACCTTAATAACAGTTCCAACAGATACTACCTAATACATTGAAAACATAATACTGGAATTTCTCGAGAAAACGGACTTCCTAGAATTACTGGATGCACTGCTAAAACAGTACAGAACATACCGGTCTCCTAAAGAGACACGTCATACCGTATCCACCTAGGTGAACACGTCGGACCGGATCTGTGTACCCAAACCCGTCGGACCGGGCACAAATTAATGAACCCGTCTAGATACCCCCCAGCAACGGTACTCACCGGGAAGCAAACTGAAGGCCTCGGACTGGACTGGACTGCTACGACGTCGGGTTACTGCTACGCACTACGCATGCGCCTCGGGCTTCGGGCTTCGGAAACAGGTGGGCCTCCGGATACCTCGGACCTTGCTCTCTTGGCTTGGGCTCTGGTCGGGACAATCCGCCTTCCTCACCGCCTCGTCTGGATGCCGGACCGCAGTCTCCGTCTCCTCCGTGGGCCTGAGGGAGACTTGAAGCAGAAATATCTGCAGGTGCACAGTAGGGGTCCGTCACGGCTGTAGAAGGGTCAGGGGGCCTGCGTTACATCGCCGGCGCGTGGGGAAGGGGCTAGTCCCTATTCGGGCGCCATTATGTGGTAAATAAATAATTAATTACCAGTACTATTTTTCTATGCATTAACTGAAACAGATAGCTCAATAAATAAGAGGCAGGATCCGTGGTATCTGAGTCGAATAGGCTTTAATCAGATGGCTCGAGCCAATAGACCATCGGGTTCCATCACCTGCAAAGGTTCAGGAAGGGACAGACACAGGACAAAGGGAAGTAAAAGCCTAAAAATCATATTAACATCATACAGTATATATAGTAAAACAGTGCAGTTGCATTGAATACAGTAGGCGTAACAAGTGACAAACGAAAGATAAGAACATATGGGCGTGCAAAAGGAGGCGTGCACAGGGCGTGCACGAAGACATGTGATGTAAACGTCACAGAAGTGTCATAAATGGGTGGATACATGGAAGGGGCTACCTGGGCAGCTGGAACCTTTAACCTACTGGTGCGCGCAAACGGGCTATGACGTGTAACTGGGGAGAGCTGGGGCCTCTGACTTCTGGCACTAGAAGAGAAGACTAAAGTCTGGGATGTCAGGACGACATGTACCTATAGCATATCTGATATCTCGTGTTTGGAGAACATGTTGCTTGATTCTAAAAGTCATCAGGGCAAAGGCTACTTGACACTAAGGCTTGTGCATGCATATATTCTACATGTTTTGCGTGTGCTATGAATCTTCTATGGATACTAATTCAGTAATTCTCTTGCATGGAGACAGGAAGACTAGACTATAGATGAAGATGTTTATGCGGTTCGTTAGCTTAGAAATGTGAAGCCGGGGAGCTGAACTGATAACTAGAGGCATAACATATTCTTGGCAGACAGGCAGGCAGGCCAGGCCGGGCACCGCGCTGTTTGGCAGAAAGTAAGTGAAGGGTCAGGGATGCGGGAGGGGCTGCATCGCTCCTCGGAGTGGTTTCAGGAGACTTGAGACTCGAATCTGGTGTCCGGGCCCTTTGAGGCCTAGAAACGGGGACAACTCGATGAATTAACGTGCACAATGTAAAGACGTTGGCAACATAGGCCTAATACTCGTTGCTTTCACGAGGACTGGATAACTGGCATACTAACGTTGGACACAACTATAATTGCGTCTTTATTCGGTCAAGGGGATAAATATGCATAGCGTACATGCACGTATAGCATGTAATGGGGAACACGTAGGGACACATGACAGGGCAAAATTAAATTTTCCTCACGTTGCAGCCACAGGGAGCTGCAGTTTTCTTAAAAATGTCCAACTTTGGTCTGATTAAAAGGTGATGAAAGATGTTAAACCTGAACCGTGTCAACAAAAATTTTTCATGCGAAGTAAAGGAGCATGTTAGGTATAGTTCCATAGTATCACAAGTTCTTAGCATGACATATTTCCTAACATTAGGTTTCAGTAGCTCGACTTCTTCTCTTTGGGCCCTTCTGTCCATATAAAAAGCCCTCTTAATTGCTGCCACATCACCCTTTACTATCTCAATCGGGTTTTCAAACAAGTTCAAGCGTCCAAGCTTCAGGAATTGGGACTTCAAGTATTAAAGCTAGGGTACACACATTGCATTGTCATGCGAAACAAGATCTTTCACTATCTGGTGGGTTAACGGAATATCATGATTTAACCATAATTTTACCCAACATGTCAGTGGTCTTAAACCAACAATGTCGGTTAGGTACTGGCTTCCCAGCTCTTCATGTACTGCTAAATTCGATGTACTGGCTGGGACACAGAGCAGACGCTTTAAGAAATTGTTTTCTGTGATTTGTAGCTGATCGCCACTGGCATAGCCCCATATTTCACTGCCATAAACTGCAGTAGCTATCGATTTAGCGTTGTATAATTTCATCATGGCAGCGTTTGGCTTTTTCCCCAGTTTAGTAGCAAAGTTAAAAATGGAGGCATTTACTCTGGTCATTTCCCCCTTCTTTCTTGCCACATGTGGGGCCCAACTGAGCTTTGTGTCAAATAAAACACCGAGATATGAGAATGTATGAGGGATGGGGATCAGGACATCATCTAGTTTAAAAATGAAATTCTTTTTTAATTGACGGCCAACATGCATTATGTATGATTTAGAATTGTTGACCTTAAGGTCCCTATTAATCATAAAATTATTAAAAGCATTCAGAAGTGCCTGGAGACCCTTTTCTGTTCTTGAGATTAAAACCGCATCATCTGCGTATAAAAGTACAGGAATACCCCTCCTGCCGACTCTAGGACAATCTGATTTTACCTCCTGTAGCACGGCATCTAAGTCATTGATATAAAAATTGAAAAGGAATGGGGCCAGGATACAGCCCTGGCGCACTCCCTTTTTAATACAAAAATTTCCCGTGGTTTCCCCGTTGGATGTGAACCTAACATTGGCTCTGGTATCGCTGTGCAAATCCACCAAAAAGTCCACAATCCCCCTATCAACACCTTTGTCCTTCATGGTCTGCCACAGCCTTCCCCTGTTAACACAGTCGAAGGCCGATGACAGATCCATGAAGGCAAGCTGTACTGCTCCCTTCTGTACAACAGTATATTTATTTAATATGAGAAACAGATTAAGGCACTGTGTTATAGTAGAACGGCCTTCACAGAAGCGGTATTGGGAATTTGACATAATATTATTATAGGCAGTCCAATTTGTTAAACGCTGCAATAAGATTCCCCCCATAATCTTGACCATAGAATCTATAAGTGATATTGGGCGATAGCAGAGAGCACTTTCCCTATCTCCTTTCTTGAAGACAGGGACAATAGTTGACAATCCCCAAGATGTTGGACAACCCACCATAGTGGCAGCATTAAATACTGCCGCCAGAATGGGTGCCCAAAAGTCTGGATCTGATTTATAGAGATCCGGTGGGATTCCATCAGGTCCAGGAGCTTTATTTGCTGTGAGACCCTCTATGGTAACCAATACCTCCCTTTTGTCAAATTTAATATCGCCTCCCCTATCGGAGGCGGCAACATCAACGGTTATGGGATCCGCTGTGTAGTACAGGTTTTTGAAATGACATTCCCACTCCTCCTTAGTTATGCAGCAGTCAAGTCCATCACCTGGTTCCTCTACCAAAAAAGGTTTTTTGACCAGTGCCCAGAACTTGGTGCTGCAATTCAAGGTGGAGGGGTCAAGTATTTCATCCCAGGCCTCCCTTCTTAAAAACTCCTTACGGGAAGCAATGACAACCTTGTATTCCTTTCTGCAGAATTTTACATCCTCCCGGTTCCTCGGGGTAGCTGACAAAGCAGACCTAAGTTTGCGTGCAGCTTTAGTGCAGTCGTGGCTGAACCACCTCGGACCTACTTTCACCTGGTTCTTATTGGGGACAGATAATAGTTCTGACACCTTCTCCGATACGTTTTGATAAGCAGCTAGGACCTGCCTGGGATCCCCCCCCTCAATGGTACAGTCTTTGATATCCTCCGCACAACTTTCAACAATGTTTTTATAGAGATTATCCGCAGAGACCATTGACCATTTAAGTCGCCTCCTCCCATCTGTTGTTCCCAGCCTACCTAGGCTATTATTCTTATTCACCTTTTTTCCCCAGGAACCTTTTAAACAGATTGTTAGAGGATTATGGTCACTGTATACACTTGAGTCGATGTTAAACGAATCTAAAAAATGTTGCATCGTCAGAGAGACAAATATGTGGTCTATAAAGGTACCCCTGCCATGCCCTTTGAAAGTAGGGATATCAAAATATTTTAACGGGTCCCTGAGGGTCATAGCCAGGGAAAGGTCAAAGTTATTCAGCAAATCATTACATAATTCCCCCTCCTTAGTGTGTTCCATATGGAGACCACCCATACGTTCACAATACAATTCTGATAAACATTTCTTCAGCGGATCACCACAAGGGTGCACAATAAAATCCCCCATAATCATGAGGTTATGACCCAGATCTTTCAGAAATCTAGAGACAAAAGAATTTAAAATAAAAATTTGATTCATGCCTGCACTATCTTGGTTAGCATTATAGAAATTCACCAAGCCAAACCGGCAGTTACCTCCGGATAAAACTAAGCCCATCATGCCTGTATGCTGTGATTCAATTCTTTGTACTTCACAAGATATTAAAATAGAAACACAAATTACAAGTCCCCCCTTAGGCCTACCCCTTATCGAAGGTGTGGCTGGCACATAGAAGGCCTTGTACCCTTCCAGAAAAAGATCACACCCCACCACCCATGTTTCTTGAAGGCAGATGATCATAAATTGTTTTATATAGGTAACCCAATTTTCATCAGACATTTTGGCAGCCAGGCCAGCAATGTTCCATGAAACAACATGACATCCTGATGCTATAACCTGAGGGTTTTCTATATGGATAGATTCACCTGTAGCCACAGTACCCTGAGCCGCAGGTGCCTCCCGTCAATCACACAGCTCAAGCCCAGATAGCACTTCGTACCTGTTCTGTGTGTTAACATTAGACCCATACTGATAGCGGCCAACACTATTAATCCTGTTGTAGGTTTCGTTCAGACCAACTGAACCACAGGGATTGGTGATGTTGTATATAAATTGTGCGTCCTGGACTGGTGTCTGTGGTTCAAACACCCGCCTAATTTGTCTTTGTTGGGGTGTAGGTTTGCATAAATGTTCGTAGAAGTATCCCAGTGGGCGCACACAAATGCTATTCTCATTATAGACTAATGAGGAGGCTCTCAGAAGGACAGTTGCCACATGCTGGGGATGTTTAAAATTTATAACTATGCAATCCCCACTGCCCATTTTTTTGGAGGGGCCTACCCAATTTACACGCCTTACTGCCATTATCTGTTCTGAGTAGGAAATGGGAAAGCCACAATTTTTATTAAGCCACGCCACTACCTCATTTTTTAAAGAGGCATGGGATTCATCATAAGGAGAGGCGGGATGAGTAGCACAAGGTGGAACATTGGTCAATACTGCCACAAACGGTGCACAATCTGGTGGTAAATTTAGGTATCGATTGTACCTGGGAGATCTAATGGCTCTACCACTTTGGGGGACTATCTTAGGTTGTGTCCGCGGAACAGCTGCCACAGGGGCGGCCGATGTATTTAATGCATCAGACCCAATGGCAGCTGTTGCAACAGTGTTCCCCTTCCCCTTGTTCAACTGGTCTTTGGCTTTCACTACTTCTTGCCCTTTTCCACCCGAATATGCGCTACCATTAGTTGGTGCGCTCAGGTGTGTAGATAACAAACCACCCAACCTGGCCACTTCTGTGACCAAAGTCTCAATCTTGTGGGTTAGTGGTTTAATTAGCTCCTCTATCTTCATAGTTAGTTTTGCTTCTAGATTTTTAATAAGAGAAGCAAACTGATCAGAGTTCAAGTTAGGACCATTATCATTATTACCTGTAAATACAAAAGGGGTTATGGCAGGGCTAAGAGGTACCTTCCCATCCTTTTTTTTAGCTTTAGCGTTATGCTTCCCCACCTCTTTTTGATGAGCTGTCCTACAAGTTCTCATCGGTCTAATTTCAGGCTGGGCCTCATTTGGCACACCTGTGTTCTCATTTAGCAGGGCGTGTTGATCTGAGTGAACCTCAACACTCACTATAATAGGCAATGGTTGTTCTACTACAGTAACACCACTCACGTTTTCCTCAACGTCTAGGGTCATACTAGTGGGAGACAATTCTGGTAAGTCCACTATCACAGTGCCCTTCCCTAAAGAGGCACGCCTATCGTTATTTATCTGGTTTACTTTCTTAACCAAATAATTGTCCAGGGTGGCGGGACCCACTACCACTTTATCCGTTTTTGATTTAGACATTTTAGACAATAATGGCACACAGCTTACACACAGGAATAACCACTACTTACTCATAAGAAATGTCCGAAATATAAATAATAAATAATGTCTCACGTGCAACAGCACAGTGGATGTTCAAATCCTATGGGGTAGAGTCCCTGGCCCGTCCAGTCTCCTCAGGCCTCTGAGGGCCACAGAGGGCCCGCCCTTTGCCCGGGCTTAGCCCCGGGCGCTCCCGCACGCGACTCGCGGGGCGAGAGGCGTTCCTCTCTTTTGTGGCGCCTCCGGGCGCAGAGGTGGCGTCAGGGACGTGATTCCGCCGCCGGGGCACCTGGGAGGTGTAGTTTCAGGGCCCCCGGTGTCTGAGGACGAAGTTTGGCGTGTGCGCGACAGCCGTTCCCCTCACGGCGTCTCCCTCGCGCTGGTGGGGCACCAAAAAGCAGCAGCCGTTCCCCTCACGGCAGGTAAGCAAAATTATCGGCATCCCACAGAGCGCTCGGCGCTCCTCTCTTTTGTGGCATCTCCGGGCGCAGAGGTGCCGTCAGGGACGTGATTCTGCTGCCGGGGCACCTGGGAGGTGTAGTTTCAGGGCCCCCGGTGTCTGAGGACGCAGTTTGGCGTGGGCGCGACAGCCGTTCCCCTCACGGCGTCTCCCTCGTGCTGGTGGGGCAGCAAAAAGCAGCAGCCTTTCCCCTCACGGCAGGTAAGCAAAATTATCGGCGTCTCATAGGTATTTAAATCCATCAATTCAGAAAGAATGTCTACCAACTCCAGATTATTATGAACAGCTCGAGCAGGCATTTTGTTTTCATTTAATTTATTATAACAATATTTACAAATACGTTGATCAGAACCCAAATCAAAACAATTTTCTACCAACAAATAAGTTGCAAAATCCTTCCACTCAATATAATTTACCTTTTCGCTTTTTACATATAAATCAACTAATCTAGTCTGATGCTTATAATGAGTTCATCGACAACACACACAAGTAAAATTAGGCCTTTCACCTGAATTGACCTTAAACTTGGTAATTTCATGTTCAAATTTTTCTGTACTTGAAATCTCTACATTCTCTTCTATATTACCTTCTATTACTGTATCAATTTCTGCACTGTCCCCTTTTTCACCAAAGTAACAAAACTCAATTTCTTCACAAATGTTTTTCACATCTAATTCAGTTCCATGCAAAAGAGCACTGTTTAACTGTTTTAGTTTAAGTGCTGGACTTTTTGCATAATACAGCCTTCTCACTAATTTCCTCACTTTATTATGATGCACTGCTAACATCCTAAAATGGTAAAAAACACTCTGACATACTTTTCTTGAAAGACAAGCCAGTGAATGCCCTTGCAAACCTGTTTTTTCTCTCACTCTACAAGGATCCAACTCTTGCAAAATTTTCATTTTTTGTTTTAGACTTTTTTTAGTATATGTCCGTAAGAAACTGCTAAACAAATCAATTGAATCCTGTCGCACACTACAAATACTACTACAATTCCAAGTATACACTGGAGCCTTAGGACATCTCCCTAAAACTTCACCAGCTAACACCTCTTCTGTATTTCTAGGCACAATCTTTTCTTTTTCAACCGGACAACCGTCCTTCACCTCATATGCTCGACCACTGGTGTCAACTGCATGCACCAAATCATTATCCTGAAAGTAACTTTCTTCATTAAAAAATGGCTCACAACTTGAACTATGCTTCCATTCTCCAGAAAAAACATCACAAAAATTAGTCCGATTAATTACTCTTCTCCACTTACATTTTGATTTGAACACATTGATTACCTTATCTAGTGTACGAATTCTATTCATTACTAATCCATATAACTTATTTTTCACTTTAAATACTTCATCCACAATCTTAACTATGCTTTTTTTCTTGTAAAAAGCGGTCTTTTTTTGATACCTCTTTACATTTTTTAATAAATTGTATACTATTCTGTTATAAAACATTCGTCTACGAATTTCAATAAATTGATTTCTCCTTCTATTCCTATAGACAATATCATCTCCTTCTACAGGTCTATAATTTTTTGAGGGACACAATTTCTTCTTTCTAATTAAAGGTGTTTTATTCTTCTTTGAAACAACATCTTTTTTTTGACATTTCAATAACTTCCTGAGAAAATTCTTTATTTGCTTACCAGGAGCATTATTTTTTTTCACTGAAGATTTTGTTTTGGATGAGTCTTGTCTTTCTTTTTTCTTGGACCTTAATTCATTTTTGTAATTTTTTTGACGTCTTTCCTTTGATGGCATATTCTTTTTTTTTCTATAAATGATTATAATCTGTGGTAAAGAAAAAATTACAGTTTATAGACCACTACAAACATATTACATAGAAATTACAATAAGTAAACGATATAAACACTAGTTTACAACATAAGCCTGATTTACATTACATGTGCTGTGCTTTGTGTCAAAAACGATTTACTATGGAAAATGTTTTCTGGTAAAATGTCTGGCTTTTAAATTTTGGACAAGGTTCACACTGAGGGGCCGATTCTGATCCTGGATTTTAATTTTCCATACAAATAGGATTTGTAATTTTTTCCATACAAATTGTAAAAGTCCCTTCCAACCCGTGTAGTACGATTCGTATGGGAAAAATACATACAGATCGGCCCGATCCTTACAAATCGGATCGGGAAAAGCTGTACGACACGGACTTGTAAAAAAGACCATTCAATTTGTAAAAAGGCTGTCCAACCCGTCAAGTACGATTGGTACCCGGTTGTCAGCATACGATTTGAATGGAAAATGGCCTGTATACGGGGAATGACTCATACCAGGCAACAAAGCGAACTCCTATACGCCTCGTATCCTGGTATGACTCGTTCTGGGGGTACGACTCATACCGGGGTACGGGTCGTATAGGGGTATGAGGCGTACAGGGGTCCCCCCACATGCGAGGCGTGTGTATGGTGCGTACCCCAACATCGTGCATGTACAGAAAGTACGTACGTGATTTTTGGGGTACTGGTCATGTACGCACCGTACAAGCACCGTACCCCAAAATCACATACGTACGCACCGTACCCCAAAATCGCGTATGTACGCACCGTACCCCAAAATCACGTACGTATGCACCGTACCCCAAAATTGCGTACATACGCACCGTACCCCAAAACCGTGTTTTTGGGGTACGGTGCGTACGCACGCGTTTTTGGGGTACGGTGCACACATACGTGATTTTGGGGTACAGTGCGTACGTATGCGATTTTGGGGTACGGTGCGTACATACATGATTTTGGGGTACGGTGCGTACGTATGCGATTTTGGGGTACGGTGCGTACATACGTGATTTTGGGGTACGGTGTGTACATATACGATTTTGGGGTACGGTGCGTACATACGCGATTTTGGGGGACGGTGTGTACGTACACGATTTTGGGGTATGGTGCGTACATACACGATTTTGGGGTACGGTGCTTGTACGGTGCGTACACGACCAGTACCCCTTCATCGTGTATGTACGCACCGTACCCCACTTTCCGTGCCATCCGTACGCACCGTACATACGCACCGTACCCCTGTATTCATGGGGTGTACGACGCGTACATGAGGGGGTCTGTCTCATACTGTTTTCGGGGCGTACAAGGTTTTTCCAGCACTTTTTGGCTCTTGTAAAAAAGAGCTGTATGGAGTGCCGTTTGTACGAATCGTACTTTCCGGGTTGTAAACTGCTGCCAGGAATACATGGGAACGTCGTGTACAGAGCAATTCGAATCGGAATCTCTTGTATATGCAAGTTGTATGGTCTTTTTTACAATTTATATGGAGTGCGTCTATTTGTACGGATCGTACTTCCTAGGTTTTAGGGGCCTCCTTACAAGTACGAGTTGTATGGGGAAAACACTCCATACCACGATTTGTACAGCGTTTTTCCAGGATCGGAATCGGCCCCTGAGTGTCTGTTTGAAATAAGGAATTACATTTTCACATTTTTCAATAATGTTACCTGTGCCTTCTAACTGTTTGCCTCTCTTAGCTTAAAGGGTACTCTGTGTCTGTGCCTCATGTCACTTTGCACGTGCATAATCTCTCTTTTTCTGTGTGTCATTTCTCTCTGAGTGTGTGTGTCATGACATGTGTCTCATGTGCCTAAGATCACACTGTGAGTCAAGCTTGATTTTAAATGGATCTGGGTGAATAATATGCTTAGTTGATGTCTTTAAAAATATGGAAGTACATGTTTTTTTAAAGTCAGTTGGGCTTTAGTATATGTTCTAGTAGGGTATCTTAGGCAGTGTGTGTGTTAGGCCTCTTACTTCAGAAATAGGCTCCAAACTGTGCAATCACGATTCAGGGTGTGCCTTTGAAATGAAAAAGGAATGTTATGTCTTGCTTATATATATGTGGTTTGTTTTTTGCCAGTAGAGACAGTGAGTTACTATTAGCACAAACACACATATTGCATGCAGAGACAGACATGGTAGATTACATGTAACATCCTGGTCATGTGCCTAAGATCACACTGTGAGTCAAGCTTGATTTTAAATGGATCTGGGTGAATAATATGCTATTTGATGTCTTTAAAAATATGGAAGTACATGTTTTTTTAAAGTCAGTTGGGCTTAAGTATATGTTCTAGTATGGAATCTTAGGCAGTGTGTGTGTTAGGCCTCTTACTTCAGAAATAGGTTCCAAGCTGTGCAATCAAGATCCAGGGTGTGCCTTTGAAATGAAAAAGTAATGTTATGTCTTGCTTATATATATGTGGTTTGTTTTTTGCCAGTAGAGACAGTGAGTTACTATTAGCACAAACACACATATTGCATGCAGAGACAGACATGGTAGATTACATGTAACATCCTGGTCATGTGCCTAAGATCACACTGTGAGTCAAGATTGATTTTAAATGGATCTGGGTGAATAATAAGTGCGCCTATAGATATATATGTGTTTTTGAAGTTAATTTAAAAAAAAAAACTGGAGCAATTTTCACCAAATATAGCAAAGGCACTTCTGCGTACCAGTCCCTACAATTTTGGAAAGTTTGGCGTAATTCCGTTCAGCGGTTCGGGCTGTAGCCTTGTCAGATCGTCCTAAGGAAATTAACATGGGGAAAACACGTTTGGGACCCCCCTTTTTTCTCGGCCCCCGCTTCACGAATCCCCCCGAAACTTGCAGGGAAGGAGTGGAGCGGAGCTGGACAAAATTTTGGAAAATTACATGCAAATTCCTCAACTGGCGCCAAAGTTCTTCCTAATAGAATGTTGCGGATTTCCTATGGTACCTAGGTCCTAACTATAACTACCTACTGGCGACCGCCAGTAGGTAATATATATATATATATATATATATATATATATATATATATATATATATATATATATATATATATATATATATATTCACTGAAAAAACCATAGGTTATAGACCATATATAGTTAGGAATTTGCATTTACAAAACCTTGAAAATTCACTGAAAAAACCATAGGTTAGAGACCATATATAGTTAGCTGGACATTTTATTGACATAAAACCAATGAAATTCCATATATAGTTAGTTGCACTAACTATATATCGCGCACCCGCAATCCACTGCTGATGATGTCACATATTACATCATTCATGACATGGTCAGTGACATCACTGATGACATCACTGATGACATCTCAAATGACATCACTGATGACATCACTGATGACATCTCAAATGACATCACTGATGACATCATCTAGTGTCTGTGTGTTTTTGTAAAGTTTAAATATGTTTTACATATTGAAGAATGAGTGGATGTATGGAAGACTGAGTGTGTGTGTGGCTGGCTGGGAGGTGTGTGACTCTGTGCATATCAATGTGTACTTGTATCAGTGATTGTATAAGAGAGTAAGTATGTGTTAGTATATGTGTGAAAAGTATGGTGTTCTGTGTTTAACTGTATAGATGAGGAAATCGAAGTGTGATTGATTCTTCACAGGACTGACTAGGTGTATGAGTGCATATGATAGTGTTGTAATAATGAGTGACTGTATGTGTGAGTGATTGTATGGGTGAATGAGTGAATGTGTGTGTAGACGTAGGAATCAGTGAGTGCGTATGTAGTAACTGGTATTGGTGTGTCATGATGTCATCAGTGATGTCATTTGAGATGTCATCAGTGATGTCATTTGAGATGTCATCAGTGATGTCATCAGTGATGTCACTGAAGTATGGTGTTCTGTGTTTAACTGTATAGATGAGGAAATGGAAGTGTGATTGATTCTTTACAGGACTGACTAGGTGTGTGAGTAACTCCATGGATGAGTGGCAGTGTGTGAGTGTCTGCATAGGTGTATGAGTGCATATGATAGTGTTGTAATAATGAGTGACTGTATGTATGAGTGATTGTATGGGTGAATGAGTGAATGTGTGTGTAGACGTAGGAATCAGTGAGTGCGTATGTAGTAACTGGTATTGGTGTGTCATGATGTCATCAGTGATGTCATTTGAGATATCATCAGTGATGTCATCAGTGATGTCATTTGAGATGTCATCAGTGATGTCATCAGTGATGTCACTGACCATGTCATGAATGATGTAATATGTGACATCATCAGCAGTGGATTGCGGGTGCGCGATATATAGTTAGTGCAACTAACTATATATGGAATTTCATTGGTTTTATGTCAATAAAATGTCCAGCTAACTATATATGGTCTCTAACCTATGGTTTTTTCAGTGAATTTTCAAGGTTTTGTAAATGCAAATTCCTAACTATATATGGTCTATAACCTATGGTTTTTTCAGTGAATTTCATTGGTTTTTTAAAAGCTAATATCTATAGCTGTAAAATATATTCTTTATTACGTGACGTATCACGTAGCCACGTGAGACGCCTCATGACGCGTCGCATAACCGTGACGTATCGGCTCTGCAGCGCAAACAAAACCCGTAACGTAAGCGTGCCGGAGCACGCTTACAGATATATATATTTTTTTTTAACCTTAATTAGACAAAATCCACACGTGCACATATCTTGAGGCCTTGCAAAGGCACATCAAACAAACAGTCCCTACAATTTTGCCAAGTTTGCTGGAAATCTATTCCCTTAATTTTTTTTTTACTGTTTCTCTTGGTTTTCCCCTTGTTACGCTTACCGGGACGCTACCCGGTACGCGAATCGGACGCTCCAAAAACACAAGATGGCGGACTCCCGTTACGCTGCCGGTTAGCTGCCCGGTTCGCGTACCGGGAAGCGCCTCTACAGCGAAAAATCGCGGGGGACTTTAATATCCCCCTCATCAATCCTAGGGGGTCAGGAGGGGTTTACCTTGCCCCCTTTCCTTCATTTCCCCCTTCTTTTTTCACCACATCTTGTCTCTCGAACCTACCGAGAGACAAGATGGCGGCCGCTCCGGACTGTTTACAATGTTGACAGCTACGCTGCCGGTTAGCTGCCCGGTTAGCTGCCCGGTGAGCTGCCCGGTGAGCTGCCCGGTTCGCGTACCGGGACGCGCCTCTACGGCGTAAAATCGCAAAAAAAATATATTTTTTTATTTTTTTCCCCCCGGGGCACTTTAATATCCCCCTCATCAATCCTAGGGGGTCAGGAGTGGTCTACCTTGCCCCCTTTCCTTCATTTCCCCCTTCGTTTTTCACCACATCTTGTCTCTCGATCGTACCGAGAGACAAGATGGCGGCCGCTCCGGACTGTTTAGAATGTTGACAGACACCGGAGAGCCAATCAGCTTCGCTTCGCGAAGTTCCGTTACGCGTCAGGTACGCGAACCGGGGCGCTAACCGGAGCGCTGTCACAGATATATATTTTTTTTTAAACGTTAATTTCTCAAAATCCACTGGAGCACATATATTGAGACATAGCAAAGGCACGTCGGGCAAACCATATCTACAATTTTGCCAAGTTTCATGTAAATCTATTCAGCCGTTCGAGCTAAAAGTGAGTCCAACCGCCCTAAGGAAAAATGAATGGGAAAAACGCGTTTTGGGACCCCCCTTTTTTCTCAGCCCCCCTTGACGAAACCCCCCCAAATTTTCAGGGGCTGCTCAGAAACAAAATGTGCCATTTTCCTGAAAATTTCAGCCAATTCCGTCCACAAACGCCAAAGTTATTAGACATAGAATTTTCAGAAATCCCATAGAGAAAAAATCCTAACTATATATACCCACTGGCTATCGCCAGTAGGTAATATACATATATAAACATATATAATCTGCATATCTATATAAATATAAATGCATGCATACATATACATATATGCATACATATGCATGTTAAGTTTAAGTTTAAGTTTAAAATATTTGTTGAGCGCAACATACACCTAGACGGTTTCTTGGCGCTAGAGTTGAAGAGCATCCCACTGAGCGGGGACAGACAGTGAAACAGCGGCTGGAAACTAAACGATAGCCTAGGGAAGAGCCTGAGGAAATAAAAAGGTCTTCAAAGCTTTACGGAAGGTGGAATAATCAGTGAGGGACCTAAGGTGAAAAGGGAGAGAGTTCCAAAACAAGGGGGCGAGAGTGGAAAATTTAGAGCCACCCTGTTTCTTTCTCCGGTAGCGGGGCACCGCTAGGAGAAGTTGGGCCGAGGAACGGAGGGCTCTGCCCGGGACGTAAGCCTTGATGGCCGATGATATAAACAGGGGGGCCAGGCCAGTCCTGGCCTGGAACACCATGCAGCCAAGTTTAAACAAGGCACGTTCTCGCACTGGGAGCCAGTGAAGAGTTTTCAGGAGGGGGGAGGAGTGATGGAATTTAGGGAGACCAAAGGCGAGACGAGCAGCCTGGTTTTGCACTAATTGCAATTTACGGAGGCTGTACTGAGGGATGCCATTATACAGAATGTTCCCGTAGTCCAGGCGGGACAGGACCAGTGCGGACATAATTAGCTTGAGTGCAGGAAAGGAGAAAAAGCGGGAGATAGAACGAATGGTGCGGAGAGTAAGAAAGCAGGAAGATACCACGGAACCAATCTGGGAGTGCATAGTGAGTTGATTATTGAGCTTGATACCAAGAGTCTTGACCGAGGAAACAGGAGTAGGAGAGGAACCAAAAGAGGGGGGCCAAAAGAGTGAATTCCAGGGACTGGAGCAACCACCCGTCACCACAAGTTCCGTTTTATCGGGATTGAGTTTCAGGTGGTTGAGGTTCATCCAGTCCCTGATAAAAGATAGAGTAGATTGGAAATTAGAGATAGAGTCAGGTGTAGAAGAGAGATTAAAGATGAGCTGGAGGTCATCGGCATAATTAAATACCGAGACCTCCAGGTGCTGTAGAGAAAAGATAAGCGGAGCAATATAAAGGTTGAAGAGTAAGGGAGAGAGAGAGGAACCCTGGGGAACACCGCACTGGACCTGGCAGGGGGTAGCTGAAAACTCCCCGAGATGAACTGCCTGGGTCCGGTCCCTCAGAAAGGACGAGAGCCAGATGAGGGCTGATCCACCTATGCCCGCCGCCTTGACACGGGAAAGCAAGATGGAATGGTCCACCGTGTCAAAGGCGGCGGACAAGTCGAGAAGGACCAGCGCCTGAGATCTACCGGAGTCCATGCCCTCTCGGAGGGTGTCTGATACTGACACCACCACTGACTCAGTTGAGTGCCTTGGCCGAAAACCCGCCTGGCAAGGGGCCAACCTCCCATTCTCCTCGGCGAAGGCGCTGAGTGCAGATGTCACATGCCGCTCCTGCACCTTCGCCAAAAAAGGGAGAAGGGAGATGGGGCGATAGTTAGCCATCACAGAGGGGTCAGCTCCCGGCTTCTTCAAGATGGGAACAATGGAAGCGGCTTTTAACGATGGGGTGACAACCCCTCGGGCTAGTGAATCGTTAAGGAAGCCCAGGGGGGGCGACGGGCAGACAGTGTAAATCTGCCGTAGAATATGAGCCGGGCATATATCAGATGGGGAGCCGGACTTGATTTTAGG
The DNA here is from genome assembly GCF_964261635.1 of Lissotriton helveticus. NCBI lineage: Eukaryota > Metazoa > Chordata > Amphibia > Caudata > Salamandridae > Lissotriton > Lissotriton helveticus. The sequence continues at coordinate 1,055,419,903 of NC_136069.1, read as the reverse complement.
AAAGAGGGACAGAAAAAGTTCCTCGGAGAGTGGAGGAAAGGAGTTGAAGGTAGCTGGGGACGGGTGAAGGACAGGGTCAACATAGGAGGGAGAAGGGGGAGGGATATTGGATTTAATTGTCGTGATTTTGTCGACAAAGTAGCGATTCAGTGAATCGCAAAGTATCTGGGAGGGGGGGGGCTTAAGTGTGGTCCGGTCCGAGAACGCCAAATCATGGGTGATGGTAAAAATCTCCTTTGGTTGGTTCTCGGCCGCTAAGATTTTCGCCGAAAAATATGCTTTCTTGGCCTCAACGATTTTTTGCTTGTAGGTCCCCAGGAGGTGAACGTAGTGGGTCCTGGTATTCGGGGAGTAATCCAGTCTCCACTTGCGTTCAGCCCTTCGAACGGTAAGCTTCAATTCCTTCAGCTCGATGTTAAACCACCGATTGGCGTCTTTAGGGCGCCTAATCGAGGTACGCCGGAGAGGAGCTAAACGATCGCTTCCCTCCGTGAGCCATGAGTCAATGGCTGAGGCTTGGGCTGCGGAATCTAGTCCCGATAGGGGGGGAAGAGAGGGGGAAGGGGGGGAAGAGAGGCCAAACATGAAAGTTTTAAAAACACTAATAAAAGCAAAGCTAAAAAGCCGCCTCATTACAAACAGAATGGCTTTAACTTAAACGAGGGCGAGATCTATTGCATTTTCAATGCTTGTTTACTTTGGTTCTATCAAGAAGGCATTCAGATGTGTCACACATTTGCCATAAATTCTGAATGTTAGCACTCTAGTTGCTCATTAGATCACTGTAGTAAAGCTAGTGCTCACCAGGGAAGTCTGCTGCTAATCATGGTTTGCAGCCATTTTCCCGCATTTTTTATCCCGCAGACTTTCAGTCCGCATACCATTATCCCGCAAGGTCATTGACCTCGCATACCATTATCCCGCATTTTTTCAAAACGCATGTGCATTTATCGCGCATGCCTTTACAAAGAATTACGTTTTAAAGGCATGTATGGTAAATGCATTTGCGTTGTGAAAACCACGATGACGAGAGAGGTAAGTGGGTTTGTGTTAATTTTTTCGTGGGTTAGTGATTGTGTAGTGTAGTGTAGTGTTGTGTAGTGTAGAGTTGTGGTGGTTGTTTAGTGTAGGGTCATGCTGGGGGTAGTGTTTTAGGGTTTAGGGTTGTGTTGTAGTGTTTGCGTAGTGTAGGGTCATGCTGGGGGTAGTGTTTTAGGGTTTAGGGTAGTGTTGTAGTGTTTGCGTAGTGTAGGGTCATGCTGGGGGTAGTGTTTTAGGGTTTAGGGTTGTGTTGTAGTGTTTGCGTAGTGTAGGGTCATGCCGGGGCTAGTGTTTTAGGGTTTAGGGTAGTGTTGTAGTGTTTGCGTAGTGTAGGGTCATGCTGGGGGTAGTGTTTTAGGGTTTTGGGTAGTGTTGTAGTGTTTGCGTAGTGTAGGGTCATGCTGGGGTGTAGTATTTTAGGGTTTAGGGTAGTGTTGTAGTGTTTGCGTAGTGTAGGGTCATGCTGGGGGTAGTGTTTTAGGGTTTTGGGTAGTGTTGTAGTGTTTGCGTAGTGTAGGGTCATGCTGGGGGTAGTGTTTTAGGGTTTTGGGTAGTGTTGTAGTGTTTGCGTAGTGTAGGGTCATGCTGGGGTGTAGTGTTTTAGGGTTTTGGGTAGTGTTGTAGTGTTTGCGTAGTGTAGGGTCATGCTGGGGGTAGTGTTTTAGGGTTTTGGGTAGTGTTGTAGTGTTTGCGTAGTGTAGGGTCATGCTGGGGGGTAGTGTTTTAGGGTTTTGGGTAGTGTTGTAGTGTTTGCGTAGTGTAGGGTCATGCTGGGGGTAGTGTTTTAGGGTTTAGGGTAGTGTTGTAGTGTTTGCGTAGTGTAGGGTCATGCTGGGGGTAGTGTTTTAGGGTTTAGGGTAGTGTTGTAGTGTTTGCGTAGTGTAGGGTCATGCTGGGGGTAGTGTTTTAGGGTTTAGGGTAGTGTTGTAGTGTTTGCGTAGTGTAGGGTCATGCTGGGGGTAGTGTTTTAGGGTTAAGGGTAGTGTTGTAGTGTTTGCATAGTGTAGGGTCATGCTGGGGGTAGTGTTTTAGGGTTTAGGGTAGTGTTGTAGTGTTTGCGTAGTGTAGGGTCATGCTGGGGGTAGTGTTTTAGGGTTTAGGGTAGTGTTGTAGTGTTTGCGTAGTGTAGGGTCATGCTGGGGTGTAGTGTTTTAGGGTTTTGGGTAGTGTTGTAGTGTTTGCGTAGTGTAGGGTCATGCTGGGGGTAGTGTTTTAGGGTTTAGGGTAGTGTTGTAGTGTTTGCGTAGTGTAGGGTCATGCTGGGGGTAGTGTTTTAGGGTTTAGGGTTGTGTTGTAGTGTTTGCGTAGTGTAGGGTCATGCTGGGGTGTAGTGTTTTAGGGTTTTGGGTAGTGTTGTAGTGTTTGCGTAGTGTAGGGTCATGCTGGGGGTAGTGTTTTAAGGTTTAGGGTAGTGTTGTAGTGTTTGCGTAGTGTAGGGTCATGCTGGGGGTAGTGTTTTAGGGTTTAGGGTAGTGTTGTACTGTTTGTGTAGTGTAGGGTCATGCTGGGGGTAGTGTTTTAGGGTTTAGGGTAGTTTAGTTGTTTAGTGTATGCTAAAGGCATATTCGTTCTAAAGGTTTTCGTTATTTTAATTTGTGGCCTAATAGTACATGCGGGATTTTTTTTGCGGACTGATGGTATGCGGGATTTCGCCATATATTCGCTAATCATACTTTCTATGGCAAAATGAACCCCCTCATTTTGTTCCTTTTTAAATTAAATGTTTTAAGAGTTACCACTTTATTCCAATCAAGATGGCTTCAGGTGTGCCATACCTTTGTAATAAGTAGGAATGTTAGCACTCTAGTTGTTCTTTAGAACACTCTGGGACATTCTGTCATTGGGCTATAGTTGGGCTACATCTGGCTGATATTTGGGCTACATTTGGTTTTTTTGTCTCTGGTGGCCATCTTTGGGCTACATTGGGCTACATTGGGCTACATTGGGCTACATTTGGGCTCCAACATATATATAGCCCAATGTAGCCCAATATATATTTTTCAAAGTTAATTTTCGTAAAAACCACTGGAGCCTATATCTTGAGACATAGCAAAGGCACATAGGGCTACCAGTCCCTACAATTTTGCCAAGTTTGGTGTAAATCCATTCAGCCGTTCAGCCTAAAAGTGAGGCCAACCGCCCTATGGAAAATTGCATGGGAAAAACACGTTTTGGGACCCCCCTTTTTTCTCGGCCCCCCCTTGACGAAACTCCCCCAAATTTTCAGGGGCTGCTCAGAAACAAAATGTTCCATTTTCCTAAAAATGTCAGCCAATTCTGTCCTCAAACGCCAAAGTTATTCGACATAGAATTTTCAAAAATCCCATAGGAAAAAAATCCTAACTATATATACCTACTGGCTATCGCCAGTAGGTAATATATATATATATATATTTTCACTGAAAAACCATAGGTTTCAGGCCTTATATAGTTAGGAATTAGCATTTAAAAAAACCTTTGAAATTCACTGAAAAAACAAACCATAGGTTTCAGGAGTTATATAGTTAGGAATTAGTTTTTAAAAAAACTTTGAAATTCACTCAAAAAACTATAAGTTTTAGTGGTGTTATAGTTAGCTGGACATTTTACTCATACAAAACCAATGAAATTGCTCCTATATAGTTAGTTGTACTAACTATATTTCGCGCACCCGCAATCCACTGCTGATGATGTCACATATTAGATCATTCATGACATGGTCAGTGACATTACTGATGACATCTCAAATGACATCACTGATGACATCACTGATGACATCATTCACGTGACAATCACATACACCTTTTCATACACTATTACAATTTTTCATCACTGTTTGTAAAATACAGAGGATCATATTTAAATCCATTGTCACAGCAATACAAGTATCTAAAATCCCTTCAGTGATTCATAGATGTATACACAGATCTAATCACTTACCTATGGATTCACTCATACATGCTGTCAATGAACAATAGAACACTATCAAAAATACTTATACATCTATATCGACATTAAACAACAGCACGTATCCTATTCACATATGAAGTCATCCTACTCACTTATGCAAACAATGGATCATACTTACATATTTACTTAGCAAAACACTTATACAAACACCACTTCTTCTATTCATTTAGATAGTAAGTCATACTTAGTGAATTATAAAATCATTATTACAAGTATACAGTTATCCATACAGTCACTCACACAATCATTGTGTCTTATGTATACTTATTTATATACAACAACTGACACATACACTGCCTTTTATTTTTCTAGTTTGTTGGACCTGTACCTTTGAGAAATATTTTTGCTCATCACCACACCCATAAAGAGATTCCCTCACCCAAACTGTTAGAACATGTAGTTTTAACTTCATATATCTACTGAATCAACTATTCACACATCTTTGGACAGTCACACACCCCCCACCGAACCACACACACTTTCACACTCCCATACAAATACTCAGTTAACTATTCAATAACTAATATAGACTTTCACATAGCTAGTAACCAACTGTAGAATCAGTTTACACAACAACTGACAAAGTGATACAGATATTCACACAGTTTAGTCACTATCCACTATATTTAGTGAGCCATTATAAATTGGTCAAGTAAACAGTCAATTACACTGCTACTAAATCCTCCATCCAAATATTTATTCATATATATCCACTCATTCTTCAATGTAAATTGCTATATATATAATGCATATTTAAATAACGAAGCAAACCACATTCACTGGATGATGTCATCAGTGATGTCATCAGTGATGTCATTTGAGATGTCATCAGTGATGTCACTGACCATGTCATGAATGATCTAATATGTGACATCATCAGCAGTGGATTGCGGGTGCGCGAAATATAGTTAATACAACTAACTATTTAGGAGCAATTTCATTGGTTTTGTATGAGTAAAATGTCCAGCTAACTATAACACCACTAAAACTTATAGTTTTTTGAGTGAATTTCAAAGGTTTTTTAAAAACGAATTCCTAACTATATAACTCCTGAAACCTATGTTTTTTTCAGTGAATATATATATATATATATATATATATATATTCCAGGAACTCCGTTAAATCATCCTTTACCACCAGGATAAAAAACGAACCGGACCCATTCAGGTAAATTTGCCAATTTTTATTCGTGTGCTTGTCTCTCCGCCATGACGCGTTTCGGGCCCTTGATCACATGACATAGTTAGCCTATCACCTTATTTTATTAGTGTACAAACGGATCATCTGACCCTTGGGCCTGCAGACGTAAAAAACATACTACTGCCTTGCCTCAGTACCGAAGACTTATGGGTGACACGTTCAATAATACACATAATGTTTAAATATTCATCACCCACCACCTTACCCCCACATTAAAAAAAACAATTTATACGGTTTCTCATGTCAGATTCCTCTATATAAACAAGACCATCAATGTGCAAATATCCGCAAATAAATAAATAAATATATGTAAAAATATCATAAAAACCTTTTCTTTTTACCTAAAATTTATAATTCATGGTTTGATACACTAAATTTCATTTATTATTTGTGCAAATCAGCTCATTGTGTGCAAAATTCGCATTTGGATAAGTGCAGACGTTTTTAAGAGGTTGGGGTTTTTTTTGGTTTTTTTTTTTATAGGTGGTCTGTTGTAATTCTGCCCAAGTGGGCTTGTTAGAATATGGTGTTAAGACAACTGCGTCTGCACTGCCCTTTATGTTGTGGTCAGCTCTTGGTACACTATTATAGGAAAAACAACAAAGGTGGGAGAAACCCCTAAGTGTGTCCCTTCTCTTCACCCAGTGAAATCTGTTTAAAAAACAACATATAGTTGTATTTCATGTTTTTCCGAATGACAATCATATGCTCCGATGGCTCCCTTTCTCAAATTTCAGACTCTTATTACTTGAGCCCTGTACACTTGCTCAGTTTAGCTCGATATTTTACAGGCACGTATAGAGGTCTTCCGTGGCGTTTAACCCATTCGGTGTCTTTGAATTGAGCTCTATGATATACTTAGTATCTAGGACTCTCAGGCGGGCCTCCCTATCGCCCCCTCTACGTAGCGGTGGGACCATATCTATAGCAAAATAGCTGAGACACCCCAGATCTCCGTTGTGACATGAATTGATGTGTCTAGCCACAGGGTAAGCCTCATCGCCATTGCTGACTGCCCGCATGTGCTGGAGTATGCGTTTGTGGACCTGCAGCTTGGTACTACCCACATACTGCAGGCCACACGTACACTCCAGCACATACATGACGAATTCAGACTTACATGTGATCTTCTTGGTAATTGGTACTGGTATTTCACTGAATGGGGTCATATATGCTGTTTTATTTTTCCCCATCCTGCACGCCTTACAACTTGCGCATTTTATGAAACCTTTGCTGGTCTGTAGCCAGGTATTGATTACTACCTCTGGGCTGCTTTTCACCAGCATGTCACTCATTGATCTGGCATGGCTATATGTTATCGCCGGTCTGTCTGCAAGAGATCTACCAATTACTGGGTCCCCCTTTATTATGGGCCAATTTTTTCAAATGATTCTTTGTAGCTGCTTATGTTGTCGGCTGTAAGCTGTTATTAGCCTGGGCTGGCCCATTTCGCTACTTCCCATTTCTTGTGTTTTGCCTGCTTTACCCTCTGGGTCTTGATCAATGCTCTGTTTGTTGGCCCTCATCATGGCTTTGTCTACCACTGACACCGAATAGCCTCTCTCCAAGAACCTCTCTTTGCTGCCTGTTTGCGCTTGTGAACACGATTCCTCTATACTGCAAATTCTCCTGATCCTCAGCATCTCTCCATATGGGATGCTTCAGATCAGGTGAGCTGGGTGGTGGCTGGATGCGGGCAGGACTGTATTGCCTGCAGTCTCCTTGCGGTGCAACCTAGTCTGCAACTTGCCTCCCTCAATATGCACTTCGACATCCAGGAAGTTAACTGCCTTACTACTGATCTGCCCAGTGAAACTTAAGTTCAAATCATTCACATTAATATCAGCGATGAATTTCTCTACCTTGCTGACCGACCCCCTCCATACTATGAATAGGTCGTCAATGAACCTATGCCATGACACTATGTTGTTCACCATTACATCAGCATAGGCGGTATATATATTCACTGAAAAAACCATAGGTTTTATACCAGTTATAGTTAGCTGAACATTTTACTCATACAAAACCATTGAAATTCCCACGTTATAGTTAGTTGGACTCACTATAACTCGCGCGCCCGCAATCCACTGCTGATGATGTCACATATTACATAATTCAAGACATGGTCAGTGACATCACTGATGACATCAATGATGACATCACTGATGACATCATCCAGTGTCTGTGTGTTTCTGTAAATTTTAAATATGTTTTACATATTGAAGAATGAGTGGATGTATAAGTGTCTGGATGAAGGATTTAGTAGGTGCATGACTGACTGTACGAGTGAGTGATTATATGTGTCTTACTGAATGCATGGGTTAGTGACTAAACTGTCTGAATGTGTGCATCAGTATGTCTGTTGTTGTGTAAGCTGCTGCATGTGTTGATCAGTAGCTATATGAGTGGCTATATCGGTTATTGATTGGTTGGTTGCGCAAGTATTTGTATGTGAGTCTGAGTGTGTGTGTGGGTGGCTGGGAGGTGTGTGACTGTGGATAGATGTGTGATCAGTTGATTCACTAGGTGTATGGGTTCAAGAGTGCATGTGGAAACAGCTGTATGGGCGGTTGACTGTGTGCATGGCTGTGTTGGTGAGTGAATGGATATCTCAGTGCTACATGTCCAAGTAAGTACATATGTAAAACACAGTGCATGTGGAGTGTTGGCATATATAAATGACTATACATGAGATCCAGTGATTGTGTGAGTAGCTGTATGCATCAATGTGTACTTGTATCACTGATTGTATAAGAGAGTAAGTATGTGTTAGTATATGTTTTTATATTTGAGGTGTTGTCTGTATAACTGTATAGATGAGAAAATGGGAGTGTGATTGATTCTTTGCATGACTGACTAGGTGTGTGAGTAACTCCATGGATGAGTGGCAGTGTGTAAGTGTCTGTATAGGTGTATGAGTGCATATGATAGTTTTGTATTGATGAGTGTCTGTATGTATGAGTGATTGTATGGGTGAATGAGTGGATGTGTGTGTAGACCTAGGAATCAGTGAGTGCGTTTGTAGTTACTGGTATTGGTGTGTCAATGGTTTCAGCAATGGTAGTCTGTATTTAACACTGGGTGTATCAAAGGTTAGATTAGAGTGTGAGGAGGTGCATCGTATTATCACATGGATGATATCATCAGTGATGTCATCAGTGATGTCATTTGAGATGTCATCAGTGATGTCATCAGTGATGTCATTTGATGTCATCAGTGATGTCACTGACCATGTGGAGAAGTGTGGCTCAATGGTTAGAGCGGCAGACCCTGATGCAGAGATCTAGCCCGGGACCAGGGTTCAATTCCCGCCTCGGCGGGTCTTGGGCTCAACTTCCTCGGACCTGATAATTATCGCCTCGGTGCCTATTCTAATCATGGGTCCCACTCTGCAACTCTGGGCAATCGCTTGCTTAATCTCCACAACGGCCCCAACAACGCTAGGATGCCTGGCTTCACCTTGGGGGTGCCCAGGAGTGGGCACTTCACAGGGAAAGGCCAGGAAGGGTTCCTCAGCGGTATTCGTACAAGCGCCGAGATGCCTCATGGGTGATTTGTGCGCTATACAAGTACCACTACATCTACTACATTTACATGTCATGAATGATGTAATATGTGACATCATCAGCAGTGGATTGGGGGCGCGCGAGTTATAGTGAGTCCAACTAACTATAATGTGGGAATTTCAATGGTTTTGAATGAGTAAAATGTTCAGCTAACTATAACTGGTGTGAAACCTATGGTTTTTTCAGTGAATTTCAAAGGTTTTTTAAATGCTAATTCCTAACTATAACGAGTGTCGAACCTATGGTTTTTTCAGTGAATTTCAAAGGTTTTTTAAAAGCTAATTCCTTACTATAACGAGTTTGTAACCTACAGTTTTTAAAGTGAATTATGAAGTTTTTTTAATAGCTATTTTTTATAGCTATTATTTATTATAATTTTTATTAAATTATTTAAATAATGTATATTTTTCAAAAATTTATTTTTCGATGTATTTTTCCTGTGTTTTTTTTTTATCATTTTACCCCAGAGCGATCAGGGTACGCGCACCCGTAAACGCACCCGTAAATGTAGCTAGAGCGATATTCTCGCGTGAGTAAAAAAATATAATTATGTATTTAAAGTAAATAATAATGCAAGACATTCAATGGAATACTAATAAAAGTACTAATTTTCATTTTTAATATCCGTATTTCACCTTTAAACGCATTTAATAAAATCTAGCAAAACGTCATTCTGACGCGCCGTGTAAGCGCCCCCGGAAGCATTCCCGGAAGCGCCTACGTACGTGCCGCGTAAGCGCCCCGGGGCGCATAGCGTAAGCGCCCCGTGGCGCATAGCGTAAGCGCGCGTCAAGCCATGTGACCTTAAAACAACACTTTTGATTGGTTAATAACAGTTTTTTTTCACAAGTAGGGAAACACCCCACCCATTTCCATCACAACCTCTTTGCTTTTGCTGAGACAACACCTCTTGTCTCTTCCTGCAAAAACAAAACTTCTACCATCATGTCTGGTTCCCAGAACCCTTCTCAGGACCAGTCCTCAGACTCTTCCGATGGATTCCTGCCTGAGGTCCCCCTCAGAGAAAAGTGAAGGACCACTTCATTTGGAAATTTTTCTCTTTTCCAGAGGGGGAGAAGAAATGCAATGCAGCACAAGTCACGTGTAAGATTTGTGACACTGTACTCTCTCGTGGAGGTCCCACCCGGAAATATAGTTTTGGAAATGCAACATTAATAAGGCATGTGGAGAGGAAGCACCCGATTAATTTTGCACGGGAGACCACCAGAGCCCTGGCTCGCAATCTACCACAAGAAGGCCCCTCCACTACCACCGGAGCTTCCACATCATCAGTGAGAGGAAGACCAGAACTGATGATTCCAAATATTCAACCTGTGTTTGGTGACATTACAATTAGGTGTAAGCAGTGTGACGAACTGCTTTGTTATGGGGAGCAGAGCATTCAGCTAATTGTAAGAAAAAGAGAAGATCACCGCTGCGCCCCTCGGCCCACATTTTTCCCCTTTTTTTGCTCCTGTTGACCAGTTTAGCATTCCCTAGTTTTGTTTTTGTTCTAAAAAAATACAATTTTTTTTAAAAACGTTCGGAAAAAATGAAAAAAAAATTAAAAAGAAGAAAAAAAACAGTTCTTTTTAGAACTACCTCCAATTTTCCAAAAAGAGCTATATTCTTTACATCTTCTCAAGGAGTGAGTGAAGTGGAGTACGGTGAGAAAGGAAAGGAAAATAAGTGAGGGAGCGAAGGAGGGGAAGAGAGGGTAAGGGAAGTGAAGCAGGGGGACTGAAAGAAGGTGAGTGTGGGAGGTGAGTGAGGGGAAGGGGAGTGAACATGGGGAATGAGGATAAGTGAGGAAAGCGGAGTAAGGGAATGGGGGTAAGGAAGGGTAAAAGAAGAGCAGTGAGGTTGAGGAAAGAGTAGCGATAGAGGGTGGATAAAGGCAAGTGAGCGTGAGACAAGGGGAGTGAGGAGACAGAGGGAGTGAAGGAAAGAGTGAGAGAAGGGGACTGAGTGAGCGAGCATAGAAAGGTAAGTGAGGGAGTGTGAGAGAGTTAAAGGGAGTAAGCATGAGAGAAGGGGACTGAGAGAGTGAGGGGACGGAGGTAGTGAGGCTAAGAGAGAGGAAGTGAAGGAAGGAGAATGAGGATGTGACAGGACAGAGGAAGTGAGAGAAGGACTGAGTGAAGTGGAGTAAGGTAAGTGAGCGAAGGAAGGGAAATAGAGGGGAAGAGGACTGAAGCATAGGTTCTGAGAGAAGGTGAGTGGGGGAGGAAAGTAAAGGGAAATGGAGAGAAGGATGGTAAATGAGGGGTAGTGAGGCAACCGGAATAAGGGAATGGGGTGAGGGAAGGTGAGAGAAGGGCAGAGAGCGTGAGTAAAGATGGGTGAAAGAGCGTGGATAAAAGTGAGTGAGGGTAAGACAAGGGGACTGAGGGAGTGAGGACATAGAGGTAGTGAAGGAAAGAGTGACAGAAAGGGACTGAGTGAGGGAGCAAAGAAAGGTAAGTGAGGGAGTGTGGGTGAGTTATAGGGAGTGAGTGTGATGGAAGAGGAGTGAGAGAGTGAAGGGACGGAGAGAGTGAGGCTAAGAGACAGGGAGTGAGGGAAGGGGAGTGAGGAAGTGAGAGGACAGAGGGAGTGAGAGAAGGAGTGAGTGAAGTGGAATAAGGGGAGTAAGGGAAGGGGAATGAGTGAAGAAGGAAGGGAAGAGAGGGGAAGGGAAGTAAAGCAGGGGGTCTGAAAGAAGGTGAGTGTGGGAGGGGAGGGTGGGGAAGGGGAATAAACATGGGGAATGAGGATAAGTGAGGGAAGCAGAGTAAGAGAACGGGGCTGAGGGAGGGTGAGAGAAGAGCAATGAGGTTGAGGAAAGAGTGGTGGATAAAGGCAAGTGAGCATGAGACAAGGGGAATGAGGGAGTGAGGAGACAGAGGGAATGAAGAAAAGAGTGAGAGAAGGGTACTGAGTGAGGGAGCAAAGAAAGGTAAGTGAGGGAGTGTGGGTGAGTTAAAGGAAGTGAACGTGACGGAAGAGGAGTATGAGAGAGAGGGGACAGAGAGAGTGAGGCTAAGAGAGAGGGAGTAAGGAAAGGGGAGTGAAGAAGTGAGAGGACAGAGGGAGTAAGAGAACGAGTGAGTAAAGTGGAGTAAGGTGAGTGAGGGAAGGGGAATGGGTGAGGGAATGAAGGAAGGGAAAAGAGTGGAAGGGAAGTAAAGCAGGGGAACTGAAAAAAGTTGTGTGTGGGAGGGGAGTGAGGGAAAGGGGAGTAAACATGCGGATTGAGAATAAGTGAGGGAAGCGCAGTAAGGGAACGGGGGTGTGGGTGGGTGAGAGAAGAGAAGTGAGGTTAAGGAAAAGAGTGATGAGAAAGTAAATTTTGTATGTCAAACTTACCTTATATGTAATGTAAACTTAATTACATATTTTTGCTAAATGTAATATCTGTGGAAGAAAAAAAAAAGTAAATTATAATATTTACAATATATATTTCACAATACAAGAGACAAGGCAGGAGATTAAAAGTCATAAAAGGGTAGTAAGAGATAAAGTAGGAGTGAACGATACAGAAAGGAAAACAAAGGAATGTTGAAGGTTAGAGAGAGTCAAAAAGAAATAGAGGGAGAGCAAATTACTAAGAGGATAATGAGATGGATACATTCAGTGACAGAGAGGAAGAGAAAGAGAGAGAAATGAAGTGAAGGTGAGTAAGATACTAAAGGAATGTGAGTTAGGAAAACTAAAGGAAGAAAGGGAAGTAAGGAAAGGGGAGTGAGTGACAGGGAAGGAGAAGTGAGTGAGGGTGGATTCATGACAATGAGGGATGGAAGGTGAGTGAGGGTGAGTGTAGGGGCGTAAGACAGTGAGGGGACAATGGGAGTGAGGGTAACAGTCAGTCAGTCAGTCAAAATTTAACTTTATTTGGTTTATCACAACCTTAAAGTATACATATATAAAAATATAGCCATCAAAACAAGATAAATTTCATGTTCTTTAAAAATTTACAAAAAAGTAAAAGAAGATCACCCGAAGTTTAATCTGTTTCGATTTTCAAAAGTAAGGTCTCTACAAGAGTCATGAATTTTACTCCACGGCATATTAAGATGTTCGATGATGCACCCATCCAACTAGTGACCGCCTGCCTGCAGGTGCGAATTCTTAAAGTGTTTAGAACTGATTTCAACAAGGATCTTCTTTCGTCTTTTACTGTCTCGCACATGCACATTAGATGGTACAAACTTTCTGTGTGGTACCCACAAAGGCGGCATGACATTTCCTGCAGTTTATTTTTCCAAGATGGAATTAGGTCTTTTGAGCAATGGTCGCCCAGTCTGTATGCCATGAATTTCATCTTTAGCGATAGCCGGAAGTGAGCTTCAAGATACAGTTGAGGTTTTAGTCTTTTATATGAATTGATTACTGACCAGGCGTATAGGCGTTTGGCCAAAGTCATTTTGTCTTCTACCAACGATAGTGACTTTGCAATTTAGTTTACAAATTTTATAGAAAGATGTTCGTTCCAAGTGGCTGTTCCAAACTTCCTCGATGTTTAGCGCCTCCAGGGCAGTTCGCAAATAGATGCCCCAAGTGTTTGGTTCTTTTTCATCATATTGTTTCTTGATTTCCAGCCAGCATAGGTTATTCAGTGATCCTATTTCTGATGTGTGGTAAATAAATAATTAATTACCGGTTCTATTTTTCAGGATACTCTAATAACAGATAGCTCAATAAATAAGAGTCAAGATTCGAGGTAGCTGAAGTATACAGGCTTTAATCAGGCATAAAAGGACAGGAACAGGACAGCCTGCATGGGAATAGGATGGCAGCTGCCGGGGGCAGGATCTGGGAATTGGCTGGCTTTTAATAACAGTGCATTAATATATATACTAAAAACAATTACATTGCATTCAATACAGTAGGCGTAGCAGTAGGCGGAGTTTGTAGCAGTCGCGAAAGATAAGGCATAAAGTGGGTGTAACAAGAGGTGTGTACAGGGCGTATACATAGACATGTGATGCAAACGTAACAGAATATGTCATAAACGGGGCGGAAACATGGAGGGGGCTACCTGAGCAGCTGGGACCTCTAACCTAGTGGTGCGCGTAAACTGGCAATGACGTGTTACCAGGGAGAACTGGGGGCTATGACTTCTGCACTAGAAGAGGAGACGAAAGTCTGGAGGGTCAGAGCGACATGTACCTAGGCATATCTAGTATCTGGTGTTTAGAGTACATGTTGATAGAATCCAAAAGTTATCAGGGTAAAGGCTAACAGACACTAAGACTGGTGCATGCATTATTCTAAATGTATTGTATGTGCGAGGAATATTCTATGAATATGAATACAGTATTTCTCTTACATGGAGACATAAAGGCTAGACCATGACGGAAACTATTGATGCGATTCAGTAGCTTAGGAATGCAGAGAAGGAGGGCTGGACTGATAACTAGAAACATAACATACTCTTGGCAGACTGGGAGGCAGAGCCAGGCCTAGCTGGGCACTGCGAGGCATGAAAGTAAGTGAAGGGTCAGGGATACAGGTGGGGGCTGTATCGCTCCTCGGAGAGTTCAGGAAACAGGAGCTGAATCTGAGTCCGGGCCCTTTTGAGGCCTAGAAACGGGGACAATTCAATGAATTAACGTGCACACTGTAAAACGTGGCAACGTAGCTTTACATAGGCCTGATATTCGTTATATTCACGAAAACTGGAAACTGGCATACTAGAGATGGACACAACTGTAATTGCGTCTTTAATCGATCAGAGGGGAATACATGCATATCGATCATGCACATATAACATAAGATGGGGAACACGTAGGCACATATGACATGGCAAAATTTACTTTTCCACATTCCCTCCTTGTGCCCTACGTTTCCATCAGGAAACATCAATATTCATGATACCATCTATCATTTCATATAGCATCATTTGCTCGTCTCGAATTGTCTTGGAACGGGACTTAGGACTAGGAATACAAGAGGTAGCACAAATGCCGCAAATCGCAGGGCCACATTGTATACAGAGGCAGCAACTGAATAGGATCATTACTGCAATACCTAGAAATGACAATACTTTCCATCCCCAGGCAGATATGATACTTCAGAGCCAACCGGACCATGTCCAGGTGCCTGGATTCTGGTGTAACTGATGGGCAATTTTATGAAGTCTGGTTATAGCTGAATAAACAGACGGCGCGTTATTAGGAATGAAAATGCAGCAACTAGATCCGATGACTCTACATGCTCCTCCTCTATCGGCCAGTATGACGTCAAGAACGAGACGATTTTGGAGCACGACAAATCTCATAGCAGATTGCTCTTCGGTTAAGTTACCTAGAGCAGAAGTAGTCTCATTCACTACTGCTTCAAGGGTTCTGGTTAGTCTACGTATTAACTTACTATTCTGGATAGGTCCTATAAAGAAGAAGAAACCTTTATTGAAATCTTGATATTGTTCTAGAGTAGTTTCAGTTTGATCGACAATCGGAGACTCAATCTCCCTTCTATGTCTGACGTGTACTAGATGTGTGTTTCTATGATAATCAGATGGGGCTAGAAAAACTGGTGGCAGTAGGAAGGCAATGTAACATGTTCCATCCCAATCGAGGGGCAGACGAACATATGCGGTCTGACCACAAACAAAATAAGAATGACGTGATGCTTTGAAAATAGATTTCCCACTGTCACTATACTTGACAGTAGTAGTACAATCACTATGTCCTACATGTGCGGAACCATTCTTTCTGACACATAATTCGCCTTTGACTGGTAGTACTGAAATAGCAGGTAAGTCTGGAGTAGTATCAGACTGAACATTCAATACCATAAAATTCGAAGAATAATTACCTAAATTATATACTTCATTTTCTAGATCTAACCCTGTTCTATGGGGGAGACCTTGCTTGTCTGGAAAACATGTTCTATTCAGAAAGGACATATCATTTGAAGATGACGTTAACATGGACCATGCTCCACACGAACCATTATGTGAAAACGGATAAAGAAAGAGTGGCAGAACTCCCTTCGGTGTCTGGAAAGGGGGGAGTCGACCACACACCCAACAATTAGTGGCATTGCTGGTCTGGTGTGAATAGTGTAACATTCGGATGAATGTATTATTACGCATAGCAAGACGATAAGATAACTCGTGAGGAGGCAGATCACTAAATGTGTGCTCTACTATAGCATTAGCAAACTTATTTACATGAGAAATTGGAAAACATAAATGTAATGCATAACTTGTGCAGGTAACCATTAAACTTAGAAACAATAGGAAACTTAGAATGACGATACATCGTATAGAGTTTTGACTAACTCTCTCACTATGGGGGTCTATCTCATACATGTCAGGGACCTGTCTAACCGTTTCACCCGAGAGGGACTTAGACAATTAAACTGGCTGACTTATTTTACTAGACCGGAGCTTTAACTTATACTCCTGTTGCGGAGTTTTCTCTAACAGAGGAACTTTCAGTTCAGGATTTAGATCAATGTCTGGTTTCAGGCAGTCTCTAGAAATGGAACAGTCTTTAGAAATGTCCTTTAAAAATGTCTTTTTCCGGACTCCATGGAATTTATTGATATGCGACAGATGGACCCAACCCTTGCGGCCTTCCAACTTCACGGCCGTACGGGTGGTCAGAGGACTAGTCTTGGCTCCTTCCAGCGAGGCTCCAGCGGACTTGAACGATCAAAGTTCCTTACGAGAACAAGGTCCCCTGGAATGACCTCGTGCGGTTTCACTTCAGTATTGTCTGGAAATGCGGCGGCAACCTGTGAACGACAAGAGTGTAGGGCAGACATCAAGGAAGCTAGGTAATCTGTCAACATATTGCTGGAAACATCTGTAATACTGCGGGGTCTAGGTGTACCCCACATGTTTGGGGGGCGGCCGAATACGACCTCATAAGGGGACAGACCTGATCTGGAATGTGCGACCATTCGCATAAAGAATAAAGCAACTGGCAGGGCAACTAGCCAGTCTACACCTTTCTCTTTACATGTCTTAGCAATACGGATTTTCAGGGTTTGATTATGTCTCTCTACGAGACCGGCTGCTTCAGGATGGCGCACACAATGGAACTTCCACTGGTACCCTAACAGAAGGGAAACATGTTTCATTAACTCGGATGAGAATGGCTGGCCGTTTTCAGAATACACGACCCTAGGGAGTCCATAACGGGGAAAAAATTCACGAACCAACTGCTTGGCAGTGGTCGCTGCTGTGTAATCTGGAACTGGATATGCTTCTGTCCACCTGGACAAAGCGCATACAACTACAAGGACATACTTGAAACCTCGACATCGCTCCATCTGAATATAATCCATCTGGAGGACTTCAAAAGGGGGGTCAGGAGGTTGGAATCCACCTTGTTCCACCGGGACACTTTTACCTGGATTGAACTGGCAACATATCATACAGGTACGGACTTTCTGCTTGGCTGCAGCTCGTAAATGCTTGTTGAACCAGAGGTTCTGTATACTGTCTAACATGGCTTTTTCTCCTAGGTGTGCTGGACTATGTGCGGTATTGATAATGACTTGAACCATGGAGTCGGGGAGAAACCATGTGGCTTTTCCCTTCGTCACCCATCCCTGATCTGTCTGGACCCCTCCTTGTTCGGACCATTTCTTGATTTCTTCAGGAGTAGCATGTAACTGTATGTCTATGACATCTTGTGTAGGGTCCTTAACTGTCATACATGTAATCGAATCTGGAGTAAATGTCTGTGTCTTGTTAACTGGAATGTCTGGTGTCTGAGCTGTAAGCTTGGCTGTTCGGTCTGCTAGATCGTTACCTTGGGAAATGATGTCAGTAACTTTCGTATGTGCCTTGCACTTCATGATAGCGATAGGTGTCGGTAAATGTATTGCATCTAACAGAGCTTGAATGAGGAGACCATGCTGAATCTTGGTTCCATGAGAAGTCATGAAACCTCTCTCCTGCCAGAGTACTCCAAAGTCGTGTACAACTCCGAATGCGTAACGTGAATCTGTATATATGTTTACTTTCAGGTTCTTGGCACGTATGCAGGCTTGGGTCAGAGCAACTAGCTCTGCTGCTTGAGCAGACAGGGTGTCAATACGACGTGTTTCTATAACTTCGGTTTCAGTAGTCACTGCGTACGCGGCTACTAGTTCTCCTGTACTTGTTCTCATACATGAACCATCCACATAAAGTGTCAGGTCGGGGTTAGGTAATGCAATGTCTGTCAGGTCTTGTCTTGGCTTAGTCATAGTATTAATGACTTCCACACAGTCATGTGTGGCAGGATTTGAAGTAACTGATGGTAACAGTGTAGCAGGATTTAGAACGTTGCAGCGTCTGATTTCTATGTGTGGCTGGAACAGTGTCAGTTCATAACCTGTTAAACGTGCAATGGTCAAGTGCTGTGTCTGTGTTCGGTTTAAAAGAACTTCCACGGAGTGTGGAACTTGTACTGTCAAGGAGTGTCCTAATACTATGGAATCACTTTGTCTGATAGCTAGAGCTGTGGCTGCAACTGACTTGAGGCACGCAGGCAAAGCCTGGGCTACTGGATCTAATGTGCTCGAAAAATAAGCACAAGGTTTGTACTGTCCTGCTTGATCTTGTGTGAGAACAGATAATGCAGTACCATCACGTTCTGTGACAAAAAGTGTAAAAGGCTTACTGTAGTTCGGTGTAGCTAGAACAGGTGCTTTGCATAAGGCTTTCTTTAATTCATTAAAAACAAATGTATGTTCCTGGGTCCAAGGGAGGACAGTCGATACGGCTGCCTCCTGTGTCGTTAACTGTATCAGTGGCTTGGCTAGAAATGCATACTGAGGAATCCATTGTCTGCAGTAAGAAGTGAGGCCAATAAAAGCACGTACCTCCTTCTGTGTCTTGGGCTGTGGAAGACTCGCTATTAACTGGATACGGTCTGGTGTCAACTGCCTACCCCACTTGGACAGTAAGTGGCCTAAGTAGATCACTTGCTGGACACAGAACTGGAGCTTTGAAGGGGACACCTTGTGCCCCATCTCGGCCAGAAAATACAGAACTGTAAGTGACGCTCGTTCGCAGTCACGTTCAGAACGGGCTGTGATCAGTAGATCATCGACATACTGGAGCAGGGCAGTGTCAGTTGGCATGTGGATATTGTCTAGTTGTCTTTTGAGTGCTTGACTGTAAATACTAGGACTTTCTGTGAAACCTTGAGGAGCTCGTGTGAATTTATAGCTCCTTCCATTTAAACAAAAACCGAAAAGGTACTGGCTGTCTGGATGAATGGGAACACTAAAAAATGCATTCTTGAGGTCGATGACAGTAAAAAATGTAGCTCCAGAATCAATGGCTGTCAATAGGGATGAAATATCCGGGACTACTGGATACTGGGGTATGATACATTTATTAAGTTCTCGAAGGTCAATCACTAATCGATATACTGGAGGTGCATTTGGATCAGTACGTTTCATGACTGGAATGATAGGAGAATTACATACATTGGAGTCAGTTTCTACAACCACTCCTTGAGCAATGAGCTCATCAATAATTCTGGATAAGGCTGCTACAGCCTCAGGTGGCAATCTATATTGTCTGATTCGTGGCAAGACTATACCTTGCTTGAGAGTCACACGATGGGGTGTGATTTGCATAAAACCTACATCAGTTGGACCTTGCGCCCATAAATGCTGCGGTACATTGGATAATCTTGGATCAAAATCGCGTAATACATAGTGACCTTTAAAGTCACGCAAAAACAATCGTATTCCTTCTGGAGAGCAGCAAATTACTGCACCTAATTCTTTCAATGTTTTAATGCCTAACAAATTTTCTGTTCATTTTCATAGAAAAATTGCGCCTTGAGGTATTATTTTATCTCATTGAGTCTTTTTTTCACATGTCATATATATGTACACTGGCTCCAAAGAACATCAGAAAACGTGGTATTTCAATTCAGAACTTTTATATCGTATCTGAAATCAATATATTTATTTAGGTTCTTTATAAGTAAGGCAACACAAAAACACTACTACATTCAGTAAATTCCTGGTAGTGTGTTACACCGTTGGTATAATATGTACAAACCATATATATACATAGAATGCTACTGAAAATACAGTCAGCTCAGTCCATCACTCTCTTTTTTACAAATCCTGTTGTTGGTGATTCCTGACCCAAAACGGTGCCTGGGCGTCGACGTTTTGGTCTCTACTGTATAAATCACACCAAGACCATCATCAGGACTACTGTTGCACAAAACATCTACAAAGAAATATATACAATATGTACAATCAGTCTCATTGTATCCACATTCCAATGTCCAATATATTTAATCGTCTGCTGACACTAAACCATCACCTCACCCGGTGTGACAGAATATATAAAAACCACTACCTGGCTTAATACTCACTGAAAAAGTATATCCTCTCAAAAATATTCTCTCTGAAGTATTCAGATTCCACTGTGGTTTTACCACTATTGTAAATTTAGTCCAACTATCGCCCTAAAACCGGTGTAATAAAAACACGAAACAACCAATCAATAGAACCACAGGCCACATCTATTCCACTTATATGGCATCCACCTCGGCTCCCTGCTTACCTTGATTTCAATCTCAGAGCGTACTTGAAAACGCGAGTCCACAATTCGACTCAGTGTGCAAAAAGTATTACCTAAAAGATACAAGCAAGGAGGGCTACCGTCACACTCCTATCTCGTTTACTCTGGGCATCTTCTGTTAGCTGAAAGGCAGCTGAAAGACAGCGTTTGTACTCACTCGTATGCACCGCCATAGACGGGACCCATCCTCGTCACTTTCACTTCGCGTCTGCTCACAAACGCGCTGGCTAGAATAACAAACTTTCCGTGAAGTGCGCGCATGCGCATACGCTCAAAAAACGCTAGAAACTGCAGTGGCCATTTTAGAAGGGACAATGTTGTCTACTGATTCATACCACTTTCTATATATCAAGTGTTCCATCACCACACCAAAAATAAAACAACAATTACTAAAAACATACAGGAATTCTCTCAGCTTAATTTCATAAACCTGTTATTTACATGCTAATAGGCAAGCGTTCCTCACCTAGAGGGACCACTGTTAACCACTATGTACAAGACACTGATCTAAGTTACATCACGTGCGTCAGCAACACAACTGAGACTCAAAGGGTTGCAAGATTGTGCCATTCCACAAATTGATTCAGTCCGTGTTCCACTGTTCTACTCATCCATATCCATTTGTTCTCTTTTAATGTCAGCAGACGATCCACATTGGTCCTTCTTTTTGAACCCTTTACCACTTCCAGCACAAACCACTTCATGTCTTTGGGACCATGTGACTTCTGAATGTAATGTTCGACTAATGGTGCCGTCAGTACCTTACACCTAATTCGTGATTGGTGTTGTGATATTCTCTTCCTGATTTCCTGTGTGGTCTTTCCAATATACATCAGGCCACACGGGCATTCGATACAGTAAATGACATTCCTTGTCATACAATTTGAATGATGTTGCAGCATTACTTGTTTGCCATTCAGAGTGCAGGATTTTGTCCTCGCAGTGGTATCACATACAGCACATTGTCCACAGGGGTAATGTCCCACAATGGGGGCCAAACCCCATTGGTTCTGGATAGTTTTCACACATGGTTCCCTGTATGTTTTAACCAAATGATCCCGTAAATTCCTGCCTCTCTTAAAAGCAAAACGGGGAAAGCTCAATTGTGGTTCTAATTTCTGTATTAGATGCCAGTTCTTGGATATAATTCTTTTGATTTGGCTAGACTCTGTCCCAAAGGTAGTGACACACGCTATTATGTTTTCAGCCTTCTCTTTGGCTGTATTCTCAGTCAATAGTGCTCCACGGTCATAATACCAAGCCCGCTTAAGGGCCCGTTTCACCATTCTGTGTGGATATTCTCTGGCGCCTAATTTCAATTGGAGGATTTTAGCTTCTCTAAAATAATCCTCTTTTCGTGTACAATTACGTTTAATTCTTAAAAATTGGCCAAAGGGGAGATTGTCCCTTAAATTCCTGGGGTGATGACTGGAGTATTTCAACAGAGTGTTGCAGGAATGGCCACTGCAGTTTCTAGCGTTTTTTGAGCGTATGCGCATGCGCGCACTTCACGGAAAGTTTGTTATTCTAGCCAGCGCGTTTGTGAGCAGACGCGAAGTGAAAGTGACAAGGATGGGTCCCGTCTATGGCGGTGCATACGAGTGAGTACAAACGCTGTCTTTCAGCTGCCTTTCAGCTAACAGAAGATGCCCAGAGTAAACGAGATAGGAGTGTGACGGTAGCCCTCCTTGCTTGTATCTTTTAGGTAATACTTTTTGCACACTGAGTCGAATTGTGGACTCGCGTTTTCAAGTACGCTCTGAGATTGAAATCAAGGTAAGCAGGGAGCCGAGGTGGATGCCATATAAGTGGAATAGATGTGGCCTGTGGTTCTATTGATTGGTTGTTTCGTGTTTTTATTACACCGGTTTTAGGGCGATAGTTGGACTAAATTTACAATAGTGGTAAAACCACAGTGGAATCTGAATACTTCAGAGAGAATATTTTTGAGAGGATATACTTTTTCAGTGAGTATTAAGCCAGGTAGTGGTTTTTATATATTCTGTCACACCGGGTGAGGTGATGGTTTAGTGTCAGCAGGCGATTAAATATATTGGACATTGGAATGTGGATACAATGAGACTGATTGTACATATTTATATATTTCTTTGTAGATGTTTTGTGCAACAGTAGTCCTGATGATGGTCTTGGTGTGATTTATACAGTAGAGACCGAAACGTCGACGCCCAGGCACCGTTTTGGGTCAGGAATCACCAACAACAGGATTTGTAAAAAAGAGAGTGATGGACTGAGCTGACTGTATTTTCAGTAGCATTCTATGTATATATATGGTGTGTACATATTATACCAACGGTGTAACACACTACTAGGAATTTACTGAATGTAGTAGTGTTTTTGTGTTGCCTTACTTATAAAGAACCTAAATAAATATATTGATTTCAGATACGATATAAAAGTTCTGAATTGAAATACCACGTTTTCTGATGTTCTTTGGAGCCAGTGTACATATATATGACATGTGAAAAAAAGACTCAATGAGATAAAATAATACCTCAAGGCGCAATTTTTCTATGAATGTTAATTACCCAGTTCCTTGGGGAGTATTGGGTTGCCCTCTTCTAGCAACTAACAAATTTTCTGGACATGACTTCGTAAGTAACAAATCAGTAGTTCGGGACAATGGACCAACTTCTAGAGTAACTGGCTTTGAAATCTCGTTAACAATAGGCTTTCCTGAAAATCCAAGGGAAACATTTCTAGAGCCTGAGAGCGGAGCCCCTGGAACCTCGTCATGACTGATAGTAGTCCTACTTGCCCCTGTATCAATCAAAAACTTTCTGTCTTTCCCTAATACTTGACTGTGCACATAGGGACCCTCTTGATCTACAGGTATCTCGATGAGAGGCAAGCCTACCTCCCTCTCTAGGCTGTTTCATGAATACTGTTGATACTCTGGATACTCTGTCTGGGCATACTGGTACATTTGCTGTGTAACATGCAGTGTTGCAGCGATAGGCTGCGGTGCTGGAACTGTCTGTAGTGCATTCTGCGGTGACTGAGAAGTCTGTGAGACTTGTTCTGGTCTAGGCGGACGTGGTCTTTCTTTAGTCTTACCAGTAGCTATGTTGTGTTTCAGAACTGCACACTCGTTTATAAAATGACCTGGCTGTTTACAATAATTGCATGTCCCTTTAACGGGAGCTGCAGGATGACTGGCTTGATTCGGACCCCTCTTCTGACTGTCTTGTGGAACAGATTGTGCAACTAGTACTTTCATTTTCGTGTCTTTCATACGTCTCCTTTCGTGTTCTTGCTCTTCCCTGATTCTATTCTGGTGATACTGGAGCATTTGAAGCATTTGTGACGGGGTACTAGCTTGCCAGGTACTTTCGACTTTCAAAACTCGATTTTTAACTTGTGGGCTTGAATTCTCGACTAGTTTAGTAACAAAAAGATGAGGGTATGACTCGCTACCTGTCTTTAAACCACTGTTAATAATAAAACATTTTTCAAATCTAGAATAGAAATCACTAGTGTCTTCATCCTGTTTCTGTTTACATGCTGAGATTGCATCCCAATCTTCCTTTTTCGTGGATAGTAACCTTGGCAAGACCTGTATCAATAACTCGGGCAATTCTTTACATTTGTCCCCAAGACCGGTACCTGGTACTCGTATTTTATCTTCAGCTTCTAGAGCTGTCCAATCAATCTTTTTCTCTCCCACCTCCCATTCTTTTTCCTTGAGTTTTTCATATACCCCTGCGGGCAACAGGACCTTTAGCATTTTAATGACATTTGGATACGTGTATTCTCCCATACGGAGCATGTCTTTTAATTCTCGATGGAACCCTGCTGGATCTTTGTCGTGACAAGGAATTAATTTCTTCATCTCTAAGAGTTCCATCTTTGTGATAGGGGTGTAAACAAATACTCGTTGCATTTCACCACCCGCTGTCCTAACTGGGTGTACTTCTCGTAACGGATGCTGTCTATCTATGTAAAATGGTTTACTTTCTGGAGGTGAGACGTGAACAAAATGCGGATTCAGAAACGTTCTATATTTGTGGCGCTGTTCTAGAATGACACTGATTAAATCGGTACCTAAACCTCTCCATCTATATTGGAGCAACTCGTTCAGAACATCATGTAACGGACCTGGATCAGAATGTTGTCCCTCATACAGTGTAATGAGGTGCTGGATCATATACATACCCACCAGTCGCTGCTCGGCTGGGGGCAGTTTCAGAAACATTTGTGCCACTATTTCATCTGGAAAAGTGGTAGAATCAGTAGTCCATCGGACTGCTGATCGGGCTAGTTCTAGTTCATGCATGGTACTAAGTTCACTATAACCGATACGTGATTTCAGAATGTGATCGGTAGCTTGAAATACTTGTTCAAGATTCTCTTGTTCTAGTGCTGGAAGGTGAAAAACTTTCTTGTGTTCTAGGCGTGAATGTCGGTCTAGAAGTCTAGATTTACCTACATACGCTATTCTGGCGGTATTCTCGTCTTCTACCTCTTCAGTATCAGTGTTGTCTTCTTTCTCGCTTACTTGTGCTGCTTTGCGTTTCTCGTGTAACCTTATTATTTCCTTACGAATTTTCTTGTACATACTCTCTATACTACTGAGTGTCTTGTGTCTTCCCTCGGCTATATGATCACTCCACTTTGTCAGAATTCTCATTTCGATCGGATCTTTAGTCGGACAATCTTGTTCCCTTACTAAACAATTGATTAGAAATTTTAATAGCATGAACTGGGTCTCAGCTTTCCTTAGAGACATGATTTCGCCAATACTTTCTGGATCGTCTCCTGTACGGATGAAACGATATATTCTGTCTAGATCTTCTTTCATATTCGGTAGGGTGTCCAAATACTCGGTCACCCGTCTTACACGCAATGAATATATAACCATATTATCATCGCCTGGGACTGGATCATAACGGCATTCGGTGAGAGCTCGTCTGATATCTGCAACGGACTGATATTTGGGCGTACGCTGTAATGCACGTTCATGTAACTCGACTAACGTTACACGTTTGTGTGGCGGCGGGGTACCAGGAGGACCTCCCCCCGCGGCCCCTATACTAGAATCGTCGACTGATACTCTTCGTGCTGGCAGAGTGACCGATGTAGCGGGAACTTGTACTACGGGCTGGACCGGGGGTGCCGTAACACGTGCTGTAACAGGTGCCCCGGTGGCTGGAGGAACAGGAATTACATTATTTACGGGAGCTGGCGGAACAGGATTTGCATATTCTGGGACTGTGTCGTCCAAATAGGACGAGAGAAAAATATCAGCTGCGGCCGGTTTGTGACGTAGCTTAATCGGAACTAATGGCGGCGGAAAATTACATGGTGCTTCCGGGGTTGCTTTTGGCAAGCCCTCAGCAAGAAGAGGATACATACCCTTAATAAGGGCATTTCTCTGTCTGTCTGACTGTTTGGCTTTAACTCGTTCACCTACTTCGATCAATTCCCTTTCTTGGGCTCTTTCTGAGGATTCTCTACTTAATTCTGACTTTCTGATTTCTTTTTCGGTTCTTTTATGAGATTCTTTGCGCCATAACTCGATGGCATCTTTCTGGGACTGTCTGGATTTCTTTTTCCATAATGCTTCTTCTACTCGCATGATGCACTCGGCATCCCATGTACCTGATACAGGCCATCTATATTTCTCTTCTAGATCTTTAGTATACTCGACCCATAAGTCTAGATATAATATGGCACTTATGCCATGTTTATGATACATAAAATGACCTGGACTGTCCCTAGGCGGGACAGGAACTGCTTCTTCGAGCAGACCTTTTCTGGTTTTTAACTGACGTAACTTCGAGAACAGAGGCATAACTTAGACTGGAATCTGGACACAATACAATACACGATAAACACAATAATAACTTGAAAACAAATCACTCATACCACAACATTGAAAACACATGAAATAACATTTAAAATAACAGTTCGGACAGAATACTACCTGGAATACTGAAAACAAAAACACATGAATTTCTCGAGAACAGAACAGAACTTACTGGAATGACTAGATGCACTGCTAAAACAGTACGAAACTTACCGGTCTCATAAAGAGACACGTCAGGACCCGCATCCACCTAGGTGGACACTTCCTGTTGGATCTGTGTACCCAAACCCACGGACCAGAGACAAATTAATTGACCCTGTCTAGATACTACCCCAGCAATGGTACTCACCGGGCAGCAAGAACGGAAGGCCTCGGACTGGACTGGACTGCTACGACGACGGACGGACGAACTTCGGACTTCAGTTACAGGTGGGCCTCCGGATACCTCGGACCTTGGACTCTCGGCTTGGGCTCTGGTCGGGACTCGCCGCGTTCCTCCACCGCCTCGTCTGGACGCTGGACCGCAACCTCCATCTCCTCCGTGGGCCTGAGGGATACTTGAAGCAGAAATATCTGCACGTGGCCGGTATGGTTCCGTCACGGCTGCAGAGGATCAGGGGGCCTGCGTGGCTTCTCCGGCGCGTGGGGAAAGGGCAAGTCCCTGTTTGGGCGCCATTATGTGGTAAATAAATAATTAATTACCGGTTCTATTTTTCAGGATACTCTAATAACAGATAGCTCAATAAATAAGAGTCAAGATTCGAGGTAGCTGAAGTATACAGGCTTTAATCAGGCATAAAAGGACAGGAACAGGACAGCCTGCATGGGAATAGGATGGCAGCTGCCGGGGGCAGGATCTGGGAATTGGCTGGCTTTTAATAACAGTGCATTAATATATATACTAAAAACAATTACATTGCATTCAATACAGTAGGCGTAGCAGTAGGCGGAGTTTGTAGCAGTCGCGAAAGATAAGGCATAAAGTGGGTGTAACAAGAGGGGTGTACAGGGCGTATACATAGACATGTGATGCAAACGTAACAGAATATGTCATAAACGGGGCGGAAACATGGAGGGGGCTACCTGAGCAGCTGGGACCTCTAACCTAGTGGTGCGCGTAAACTGGCAATGACGTGTTACCAGGGAGAACTGGGGGCTATGACTTCTGCACTAGAAGAGGAGACGAAAGTCTGGAGGGTCAGAGCGACATGTACCTAGGCATATCTAGTATCTGGTGTTTAGAGTACATGTTGATAGAATCCAAAAGTTATCAGGGTAAAGGCTAACAGACACTAAGACTGGTGCATGCATTATTCTAAATGTATTGTATGTGCGAGGAATAATCTATGAATATGAATACAGTATTTCTCTTACATGGAGACATAAAGGCTAGACCATGACGGAAACTATTGATGCGATTCAGTAGCTTAGGAATGCAGAGAAGGAGGGCTGGACTGATAACTAGAAACATAACATACTCTTGGCAGACTGGGAGGCAGAGCCAGGCCTAGCCAGGCACTGCGAGGCATGAAAGTAAGTGAAGGGTCAGGGATACAGGTGGGGGCTGTATCGCTCCTCGGAGAGTTCAGGAAACAGGAGCTGAATCTGAGTCCGGGCCCTTTTGAGGCCTAGAAACGGGGACAATTCAATGAATTAACGTGCACACTGTAAAACGTGGCAACGTAGCTTTACATAGGCCTGATATTCGTTATATTCACGAAAACTGGAAACTGGCATACTAGAGATGGACACAACTGTAATTGCGTCTTTAATCGATCAGAGGGGAATACATGCATATCGATCATGCACATATAACATAAGATGGGGAACACGTAGGCACATATGACATGGCAAAATTTACTTTTCCACAGATGCTCTGAGTTTCCAGCACCATTTTGCAAAGATAGCTTTCCTCTGGTAGACTTGGTTTTGTAGGCCAAATTCCAGGCGTATTTGCGCTGGGGATGATCCTTTAAAAAGATTAAAAACAGATTTGTATACTCTTGTCTGTAATTTGTTTAGGGTGTCAGTTTCTTTCCCGTGCCAGATTTCCAACCCGTAGGGCAAGGTAGGTAACAGTTGAGCTGCCATTACTTTTAAAAGGTGACCGTATGAGGGGCATTGTAATTTCTTTTGGAGCAGTTTATAAGCAAAGGTGAGTGATTGTGCTTTGACTATGATGTACCGTTTTTGGTCCACCATGTACATGTTTCTGCACAATTTGATACCCAAATATTTATACGTTGTTGTCTCCTCTATTTGAGTATTCTTTGAATACCATTTAAATGTTCCTCTGCTTGGGCCTACCAATCTCACGACCTTTGTTTTTTTCTTGTTAAGTTCCAAACCTGCTAGGTAAAAGTACTCTGTTAATTTATTTATGACCCTTTGCAGGCCTATCGGTGTATGGCTTAAGACGACAATGTCATCTGCATATTGCAGAAACTGGATTGATTCGTTTGCCTGTGTGGGTGGATGTCCGTTTACCTGTAGCAGGTAGCTGTTTAAGTGTGCTAGATATACATTAAAAAGGCTTGGAGAGGGCACACATCCCTGTTTTAGGCCATTTCTTACATTTATTTGTTGTGATATCTTTCTCCCATCCCCAAGTTTTACTTTGGCCCATGTTTCGTTATATAAGGCAATTATTATATCTATTAGTTTCTGTGGGAGGCCCCAAGATTCTAGCTTTTTCCACAACCGGTCTCTTGGTACTCTATCGAACGCGGATTTTAGATCGATAAAGCATTGCCAATAATCCTACCTTCTTTTTCTCCGCTCTTTCTATTAACAGCGCCAGAACGGAAAGATTTGTGGTACATCCCATTCCTTCTCTAAAACCTGTTTGGAACTTCGGGATTATTTTGTTTTTATTTATCCATTCCCGTAGATGACGTAATATACAGGATGAGAAAAGTTTTGCCTCTACATCAATGAGGGCTATCAGCCTGTAGTTCCCGGGTTCCATTGTGCTCCCGTTTTTATAAATGGGGTGGAAGATATTGCCATACCAGGACCGTGGCATCTTTTTGTCAATGAACAGATGGTTGAAAAGTGGGGTGAGATAGTTTGCCCAAAAAATCAGGATCTTGTTTAAATAGGGCATTTGGTAGCCCGTTAGGGCCAGCTGCGCCTTCTGATTTAAATTTTTTATCAACAAGGTTGTTTGTTTCACTGATGTCAATGTTGTCAGTGGGGATGGGTCCATGGTTGCTCTGCTTGGTGTTTCTTTTTCCCATTTTTCTTTTCCGTGTTTAGTTACTACATTTCCCAAATCTTTTCCCTTAGTTGTTTCATGTCTTAATTCTAAGCACCGGAGTTGCAGCGTATGGGTATTATATAGGGAGTCTATATATTGTAGCCAAGCGGTTTCACTTATTCCTATGTTTTGCCTCACACCAGTTCCTTTTGATAATTTATTGATTAAGCACCAAAATTCACTGCTATTCGGTAGTTTACTTGTCCTTAGCAGGTCTGCCCATATTTTCCCAGTATGTAGCCGTTTTGCCTTTCCGCAGTCTTCTTTATATTCTTTTCTCATTTTCTGTATCTCACCGTTGTCTAAATACTTTCCCTGTCTGTTTATTGTGGCCTTTTGTCTTAATTTTATTTGCAATTTCCCTTTTTTTGTCTCTTAGCTTTGCGGTTTACCATGGCAGTTTATAGGCATCATATGCATGTTTCACTACTGATTTTGCCGGGAATTTTTCTAACAAAAGTATGTGTAAATTCTCCCAATTTTTTGCAAGCGAGTGGTGTTCCAGGGCCTCTGAGGGTAACAGAGAGGGAGTGAGGGAAGAGGAGTGAGAATATGAGACAATAGAAGGATTGAGAGAAGGAGTGAGTAAAGGGGAGTAAGGTGAGTGAGGGAAGGGGAATGACTGAGGGAGCAAAGGAAGGAAGGAAAGAAGGGGAAGGGGAGTGAAGCAAAGGGACTGGGAAAGGTGAGTGCATGAGGAGAGAAAGGGAAAGGGGAGTTAAGGATAGGGAATAAGGATAAGTGAGGGAACCGGAGTAAGGGAACAGGAGTAAAGGAGGGTGGTACAAGGGCAGTGATGTTGAGGAAAGAGGGATGATAGAGGGTGGATAAAGGCAAGTGAGTGTAAGACAAGGGGACTGAGGGAGTGAGGACATAGAGGTAGTGAAGGAAAGAGTGAGAGAAAAGGACTGAGTAAGGGAGCAAAGAAAGGTAAGTGAGGGAGTGTGGGTGAGTTATAGGGAGTGAGTGTGACGGAAGAGGAGTAAGAGAGTGAAGGGACGGAGAGAGTAAGGCTAAGAGAGAGGGAGTGAGGGAAGGGGAGTGAGGAAGTGAGAGGACAGAGGGAGTGCTTGACTCACAGTGTGATCTTCAGCACATGACCAGGATGTTACATGTAATCTATCATGTCTGTCTCTGCATGCAATATGTGTGTCTCTGCTCATACTATTTCACTGTCTCTACTGGCACAAAACAGACCACATATATATAGGCAAGACATAACATTCCTTTTTCATTTCAACGGCACACCCTGGATCTTTATTGCACAGCTTAGAGCCTATTTGTGAAATAAGAGGCCTAGCAGACATGCTGCCTAAGATTCTCTACTAGTACATATCCTAAAGCCTAACTGACTTCAAGAATACATGTATTCCCATATTTTTAAACACATCAACTAAGCCAATTATTGAATTGAATTGAATTGAAACAGCACTTGTATAGCGCTAACTACCCGGAGGCCTCGTAGCGCTTATGACAGGAACTTAGTTAGCGAGGGCTCAAGGTAGGTCAGCAGAGTGTAGCATACAAGTGAGTTTTTAGAGTTTTCCTAAAAGAGAAATGATTTACAGTTTCTCGCAGAGGCAGAGGAAGGGTGTTCCAGAATTTTGCCGCAGTGTGTGAGAAGGAGCGGCCACCCCAACGAGCCTTCTTGACTCTGAAGGGAGTGGCCAGCTGGGCGGAGCTGGAACGAAGGGAACGAGGTGGGGCATAGGGGGTGACCAGTGACTGAAGAATTGCAGGGCCGGTACGATGGAAGGCCTTGTGTAAAATACACATGGCCTTAAATTGTATTCTTCCGGCTATAGGGAGCCAGTGAAGTTCCCTTAAAGCATTCCTCGCTGACTGCCAGCGGGGGAGGTTATAGAGTAGGCGGGCTGCGCTGTTCTGGGTGGTATAAGCAGGAGCTCCCATGTAGAGGACATTCCCATAGTCCAGGCGGGATAGTATAAGGGCCTGGACCAGGATCCTCCTTGCCTGGAAAGGGAGCAGAGGGAGTACCCTCCGAAGCATCCTCATCAGCCCAAAACAGGTAGCCGAAGTCTTTGTAGCTTGAACCGAGAAGTTAAGGTCGGTGTCAAACCAAATCCCCAAGCTTTTTATTTGGGGTTTAGGCGTGGGGGGTGGGCCTAAACATGGGGGCCAGGAGGATGCAAAGCCCGAGGGGGAAGGATTGCCCAACAGGATGACATCTGTCTTCTCCCCGTTCAGTTTTAGACATGAGGATTGCATCCATCTGGAGACCGCCTCCAAACAGGAGCCTAAGGTGCTAGACGATCCCTCCTGGTGGTCTAAGGAGACCACCAGTTGGGTATCGTCTGCGTAGGTGACAATACGCACACCGAAGGGATGGACTATCCTGTCTAGAGGCTCCATGTAGACATTAAACAGAGTGGGGCTCAGGGAGGAGCCCTGAGGAACCCCACATCTGAGAGGATGTTTAAGAGATGCCACCTCGCCCTCAAAGACCTGGAAGAAACGGTCAGCCAGGAAGGATGTTAGCCATTCCAGGGCTGCGTCCGACACACCCAAGTCCGCCAGACGTTGTAAAAGCGTGACATGGTTAACTGTGTCGAACGCAGCGCTTAGGTCGAGTAGGATAATGGCGACCTTTCCACCCTGGTCCAACACGGTTCTAGCTTCCTCCGTTACCGCTAAAAGAGCGGTTTCCGTTCCATGTCGAGGGCGGAACCCTGTTTGGGAGGCACGCAGGAGACCATTCGATTCCAAATGGCTCATCAAGGTGTTATTCACGTGCCTCTCAAGTAATTTACTCAGCCAAGGGAGCAAGGATATAGGGCGGTAGTTCGCCAGGTTGCTCTGGTCCAAATTGGGCTTCTTCAACAGAGCCCTCACCATTGCGCACTTCCATGACGGGGGTACGGATTTTGTGGTGATGGAGGTGTTGAGGACGTCCAGAACAACCGGGCGAATTATGTCCATTACCTTAAGAAGGGTCTGGGTGGGTGCCGAGTCATTGGGTGAGCCAGAGGTGATCTGAGGGATAAGTTTATCCAGCGCTGGCGTGTCCAGGAGAGGAATGGCGTTTAGTTGACGAAGCGTGACAGTAGGCAGGGAAGGAGAAGGAAAGGGGTCCAGAGTGTTGTCAACTTCTCCAAAAGAACAGTATATAGTCTGGATCTTCTGGGAGAAGAAGTCAGCCAGATTGTTGCAGCGGTCCTGAGCGCCCTCCAAGGAGGGGCATTCGGTTGGGGGTGAGGTAAGGGTTTTGACGATTTTAAAAATTTCCCTTGGGGCATTAGCGGCGGCCTCGATTTTACTGCCGTAGTAGGAGGCTTGTGCTGTTTTTTGCTCCTGTTTATAGAGCCTAATGGCTGCTCTATAACTGGCCTTCCTGTCTTGGGAGTAATCTTGTCTCCAGGCTCTTTCGTACTTGCGACAGAGCAGTTTCTTGGATTTGAGGATGGGTGTAAACCAGGGAGCAGGTTTTGGTCTTTTAGTGACAGTGGTGGCTCGCACGGGGAGGACCATGTCCAGTGTAGAGGAGATCCAGCCATCGAAATTGCTGGCTGCCGTATTAGCATTCGGTGCCTTCCTCGGGGGATCTCTAGCCAGGGCAGTTTCCCATTCAGGGAGGGGGAGTGAGGACCACTTCCTACCTCGCTGTTTGGCAGGGTGACAAGTGGGAATGGAAGCATATGTGTGCCAGATAAAGGGTACTAAAAAGTGGTCGGTCCAGGGTAGCGGGATGGGGGTTAGCACTGTAAGATCGTCGCTGTTACTGTAGATATGGTCCAAGAGATGGCCTCTGTTGTGGGTTATATGAAACCCTTTTTGCTGGAGATCGAGAGCGGAAAGGCTAGAGCGGAGCGTATTGGCTGCTGTGTTGTGAGGGTCATCCAGATGCAGATTAAAATCCCCCAATAGAGTGAAGTTGGGTGAGGACAACACAACGCTAGCAGTAAGATCCGTTATTTGGGCAATGGAGTTTTTTAAGGCGCCAGGAGGGCGATAGGCTAATAAACCTGAAAAGGTGGTAGTGGGTGAGAATTCTAATGAGAAGAGGACACTTTCGCAGGCAGGTGAGGTGGTAGGGGTAATACGGCATTTGTAATTGTCTCGGTAGACAATAGCCAATCCCCCACCCCTCCCGGTCTGGCGATCTAGCCTCTTAAGAGTAAAGCCTTGTGGAATAGCCCACCCAATCGCTGGATCATTATCTGAATGAAGCCATGTTTCCGTTAGGAAAAGTGCGTGGGGGTTGAGTTCTTCAATCATAAGATGTAGCTCCGTGTGATGTTTACAGACGGACCTGCAGTTTAGGAGATACAATCTCCATTCTAGGGCAGAGGGAGGGCGTAGAGTACCTATATTAGGAGTAGAGGGCTTCCAGCTACAATTCGTGCAGAGATAATTAATATCAGACGGGTGAAACAGATGGGCACAATGAGGACGTAAAGGAGGGCGTAGGGCGAGCAGTGATGAGACATCATAAGAGAGTGTGGGGAGAGCCATAGCAAACCAGGCTACCCACCGGTCCGCCGGAGCGTCTGGACGCGGACTGGCGCAGACTGGCTTCTCTCTGGCGCCTCTCCGGCGCGTCTACGGCGCTACCGCTGCGCGTCACCGCTGCGCAGGTAATTGGGGCCTAAGTAGGTTAGGCGGAGTGTGAGACTAGCGCGTCAACCCACCAAAGATGGCCGCCTCCGATGGAGCAACCAGGAAGTTGTGCCGCTTGCCTCCCTCCACAACAAACAGCACTGGTAGCTGCGGTGGACCGGGGAGTGAGCGAGCACACAACAGGTAAGTAGGTTTCACAAATGTACACTTTTTAAAATCACTATTAAATCAGTCTAAAAACAGTATCTAGCAGGAATACAAGGAAAAACGCTTGTAGCAGTCCTGCTTGCTACCAAGCGCCAGCGCAACAAAATTCACAGTCAATTTCGAGCGCGCTTCCAACCGGCCCTTTAGTAATCAGGGCGGAGTGGGAGACTAGCGCGTCAACCCACCAAAGATGGCCGCCTCCGATGGAGCAACCAGGAAGTTGTGCCGCTTGCCTCCCTCCACAACAAACAGCACTGGTAGCTGCGGTGGACCGGGGAGTGAGCGAGCACACAACAGGTAAGTAGGTTTCACAAATGTACACTTTTTAAAATCACTATTAAATCAGTCTAAAAACAGTATCTAGCAGGAATACAAGGAAAAACGCTTGTAGCAGTCCTGCTTGCTACCAAGCGCCAGCGCAACAAAATTCACAGTCAATTTCGAGCGCGCTTCCAACCGGCCCTTTAGTAATCAGGGCGGAGTGGGAGACTAGCGCGTCAACCCACCAAAGATGGCCGCCTCCGATGGAGCAACCAGGAAGTTGTGCCGCTTGCCTCCCTCCACAACAAACAGCACTGGTAGCTGCGGTGGACCCAGATCCATTCAAAATCAAGCTTGACTCACAGTGTGATCTTGGGCACATGACCAGGACACATGACCAGGATGTTACATGTAATCTACCATGTCTGTCTCTGCATGCAATATGTGTGTCTCTGCTCATACTATTTCACTGTCTCTACTGGCAAAAAACAGACCACATATATATAAGCAAGACATAACATTCCTTTTTCATTTCAACGGCACACCCTGGGTCTTTATTGCACAGCTTAGAGCCTATTTGTGAAGTAAGAGGCCTAACAGACATGCTGCCTAACATTTTCTACTACTACATATCCTAAAGTCTAACTGACTTCAAGAAGACATGTATTCCCATATTTTTAAACACATCAACTAAGCAAATTATTCACCCAGATTCATTTAAAATCAAGCTTGACTCACAGTGTGATCTTAGGCACATGACCAGGATGTTAGATGTAATCTACCATGTCTGTCTCTGCCTCCACTATGTGTGTTTGTGCTCATACTATCTCACTGTCTCTACTGGCAAAAAACAGACCATATAGATATAAGCAAGACATAACATTCCTTTTTCATTTCAACACCCCACCCTGGATCTTTATTGCACAGCTTAGAGCCTATTTGCGAACTAAGAGGCCTAACAGACATGCTGCCTAAGATTCTCTACTAGTACATATCCTAAAGTCTAACTGACTTCAAGAATACATGTATTCCCATATTTTTAAACACATCAACTAAGCAAATTATTCACCCAGATTCATTTAAAATCAAACTTGACTCACAGTGTGATCTTAGGCACATGACCAGGATGTTATATGTAATCTACCATGTCTGTCTCTGCCTCCACTATGTGTGTTTGTGCTCATACTATCTCACTGTCTCTACTGGCAAAAAACAGACCACATTTATATATATAAGCAAGACATAACATTCCTTTTTCATCTCAACAGCACACCCTGGATCTTTATTGAACAGCTTAGAGCCTATTTGCGAACTAAGAGGCCTAACAGACATGCTGCCTAAGATTCTCTACTAGTACATATCCTAAAGCCTAACTGACTTCAAGAATACATGTATTCCCATATTTTTAAACACATCAACTAAGCAAATTATTCACCCAGATTCATTTCAAATCAAGCTTGACTCACAGTGTGATCTTAGGCACATGACCAGGATGTTACATGTAATCTACCATGTCTGTCTCTGCATGTAATATATATGTTTGTGCTCATACCATCTCACCATCAATCACCATCTTACATTTTATCAAAAACATGTAGCATAGTAAATCGTTTTACACACAGAGCACAGCCCATTTAAATAATCACTACATTACAAGGCAGAAACCTGACTCATTTCCAAAATACATTTCCAATATGCAACAATACATTTTTTACCAGCATTACAAAAAAACATGACACACAATGCAAGAATAAAGAAGCACAATATGCTTCTTAATCTTCCCCTTAAATGAATAATTACTCACCTTTAAAATGCTTTAGATATAGAACAGTGTCAGTCACACACACCAGATTTTCTTAAGCAGAATCTCTGAAATGCTCCTGAAACACTGCAACCACAAATGGCCCTGATTCCCTGTAATTCTTCACACATATCCCTGGACTTAACCAATAAAAATTCTTCCCACACTATTTCAAAACCAAACTGACATTTTAATTGGTTCTACATTTCAACACTTTCAAACTCACATCATATTCACCCCCCCCAGTGCTCATTCAGCCTGTTACCATGGTAACTCCCACCAAACTCAGCACACAGGTGAAAAGTTCATCATACTATGTTGCAAATAAATCCAGCAAGGGTGTTTGACCTCTCAATGTACTAGCTAAGCATGTGCAATGTTTCTTTCAATCACTTTTTCTCAACCATTAGAATTACGTCTTTCGAAACACAAGAGCATGCACCCTAATTTTCAGTGGAGAACTTTAAAAATCACCAATCATTTCTTCTCTTTCAAGGGCACTGCATCTCAACCACTTTTTTTTCATAACTCCTACTTTCAAACTGCCATTTTATTTCCACAACTCATCTGAATACAACCACATCTACCTTGAAGATGCCAAAAGTCTGGATTGTGGGTCAAAGCTTTGTTCGCTGGAGTGACAAAATATGCAGCTAACAGAGGTATTTCCAACCTTGATTTACCAAATGTGGACATTATGTGGATTGGCCAGAGAGGATTGAGATGTCCTCAAACAATTAGTGCCTCGCCCATGTAAACATC
Source organism: Lissotriton helveticus (assembly GCF_964261635.1). Lineage (NCBI taxonomy): Eukaryota > Metazoa > Chordata > Amphibia > Caudata > Salamandridae > Lissotriton > Lissotriton helveticus. Next base: position 1,055,382,910 of record NC_136069.1, on the reverse strand, counting down.
CTTCTTCTGCGTAGACCGGGTAGGGATGTAAATTATCACTCCTACCTTGGATATGTCCAATAACATAAACAAAAAGGTCTGTATGTATTCTTATTACTTAAAAATAAATCACACAGGACCAAATCATTCACCAACAAAAATAGTGAAAGATAGAGAGAGTACCTCACGGTAGAACAACCCGAGGGGGTTCCCGGTCAATGATTCCCGGTATACCCACTTCTCATCATCGGCGACTCTCTCTATTTGTGAAAAGACAAACGTGCACTCAACAGGAAAGTAGTGCGGACGTGAGAATAGTAAGAAAATGAAGACAAACCACAAATAGTGATCAACATAGAAATGTGTACAAATACACGTAACGAAACCCCATGTAAACCACACCAAAAAACAAATCAAATGGGTGGTGGTGCTTTGCTTGCTGATACCGTTTTATTCTGATGCAGCAAAGCACTACCAATTAAAATTGGTTACTATTATACCAACGTAGATTATCTCCTCAAGCCGACATGTTTCATCGCTCCTTCTTGTGGCGATTTCATCAGGGCAACTGAGGGGTTTGTTATTCTCAAGCTTTTCACGGAAGCGCCGGAGGGACGCGGCTCGAGTGACTGTGAATTATCCAGGTCACGGTCACGGACACGTGAACATTTGGCACGGAGTCCTGAGGAGTGACGCTGGTATGTGCTGACATAGCGCACTCCAGGTCCATTTTTAATGTGAAAAGCTTGAGAATAACAAACCCCTCAGTTGCCCTGATGAAATCGCCACAAGAAGGAGCGATGAAACATGTCGGCTTGAGGAGATAATCTGCGTTGGTATAATAGTAACCAATTTTAATTGGTAGTGCTTTGCTGCATCAGAATAAAACGGTATCAGCAAGCAAAGCACCACCACCCATTTGATTTGTTTTTTGGTGTGGTTTACATGGGGTTTCGTTACGTGTATTTGTACACATTTCTATGTTGATCACTATTTGTGGTTTGTCTTCATTTTCTTTCTATTCTTACTATTCTCACGTCCGCACTACTTTCCTGTTGAGTGCACGTTTGTGTTTTCACAAATAGAGAGAGTCGCCGATGATGAGAAGTGGGTATACCGGGAATCATTGACCGGGAACCCCCTCGGGTTGTTCTACCATGAGGTACTCTCTCTATCTTTCACTATTTTTGTTGGTGAATGATTTGGTCCTGTGTGATTTATTTTTAAGTAATAAGAATACATCCAGACCTTTTTGTTTATGTTATTGGACATATCCAAGGTAGGAGTGATAATTTACATCCCTACCCGGTCTACGCAGAAGAAGGATGTTTACATGGGCGAGGCACTAATTGTTTAAAGACTTTTTGAGTGGGGGGCTGCCTCGCACATTCCAATCCCCCTACACCCCTCTTATTTATGCAGGATTGAGATGTCACCAATTGATACCATTGGTAAAATCCTTTATGCATCTACCACACCCTGACCTCATAATTGTCCACTGTGGTGGAAATGACCTGGGCACTTTGACTGGGGTAGGTCTGGTAATGCTTTTAAAGGATATCTTTGGGCAATTCATGTCACTTTTTCCAAAAACTGCCTTGGTATATTCCAATATATGCCAAAGGCAAAAATGGAACCGGTCCAACCAATTTTGTCCACAGATTGAGAAAGCAAGGAAACATGTGAATAAATCTGTTTCTGCTTTCCTCATAGACTATGGTATGGCTTCCATATACCACAACAACTTGCGTTACAACATGCAAGGCATCTATAGGAGAGATGGTGTACATTTTACAGATGAGGGGAATAGAGTCTTCCTCTTGAATTTTAGACTCTGCATCGGTACCTACTTGTAGGTACAAAAAACACCCACATAACACAACAGCTCTTTTCAGAGCTACCCTACCTCTAAGCAATCTACATTATTTTTTTACTCTAATTTTTTACACTGTTTTTCCCCGTGGTGCGCTCAGGGTACGCCTACCGGGAAGTGTACATGGGAACGCACCCAGCGCTTACCCCGCGAAAATTTCAAAAAAATGTATTGACTTTTTTTGCCCTTCAGGGTCCTTCTAGGCCCCCCTCAGAAAACCTAGGGGGTCAGGGGTGGTCTACCCTGCCCCCTTTTAATCATTTCCCCCTTTTTATTTTCACCTCTTGTGTCTCGATTCTACCGAGACACAAGATAGCGGACTCTCCGGACTGTTTAGAATGTTAACAGACACCCGAGAGCCAATCAGCTTTCCGCTCACGCACTCCCGTAGCCCGCCGGGTGCGCTCCCCGGTACGCGTACCTATAAGCGCTTGAAGCGCGCATATAGATATATATATATATTTTTTTAAGTTAATTTTCGTAAAAACCACTGGAGCAATTTTCACCAAATATAGAAAAGGCACTTCTGTGTACCAGTCCCTACAATTTTGCAAAGTTTGCTGTAATTCCGTTCAGCGGTTCGGGCTGTAGCCTTGTCTATTCGTCCTATGGAAATTAACATGGGGAAAACACGTTTTGGGACCCCCCTTTTTTCTCGGCCCCCACTTCACGAATCCCCCCGAAACTTTCAGGGAAGGAGCAGAGCGGAGTTGGCCTAAATTTTGGAAAATTACACGCAAATTCCTCAACCGGCGCCAAAGTTATTCCCAATAGAATGTTGCGGATTTCCTATGGTAGCTAGGTCCTAACTATAACTACCTACTGGCGACCGCCAGTAGGTAATATATATATATATACATATATATTGGAATACTCCGCTGCTGCTGCTGTTTCGGCGCTTCAATGTCAAGAAGGAGCACGGACCACAATTCTGCACTTTCAATTCTTCTTTATTTTCTTAGGGTAAGTCAGCCATTACGCGTTTCGACTCCATAGAGCCTTGATCTCATGGTGCGCTTAAAGATCACATGACTGTTTAAATACCATTTTGAGTGTTTTTTTTCTTTTTTTCTTTTTTCTTACAGCATGAATGGTTAAAGTGGCAGTGCTCAAAACTCTTGTGTTGTGTGTATACAAAAATGTTTCGATCAGTATGCAATTATTACATATTGGTATGAATACCTGGGCATATGTAGTTATCCCATTTGTCTATGCATGTTTCAAACCATAGATAGCTTGTTGTCTCTTTTGATTTCCAGTCAATTGAGCAAAATAGTGCTAACAGTACATCTATTTACTAAATGCATAAATAAATAAATATATAAATATTAATATTTTGATTTATATATAAAAAACCTCATTCAGTCTAAAAATGAATTGTTATTATACATAGATTTTAGCATTCCTAAAATCCATCAAGTCATCGCTATATATTGCGGTCCCGTGTTGCACTATTGGAGCAACTGCTGTGTATCCCCCTCAAATTAAGATGACGTGTAGAGGGGGGAAAGGCAGGAAATCTACTTCTGGTGGGACGATTGTGGGCTCATTGGACCAATTTTTAGTTAGGGCATCTTCAGTATTGGCCCATGAGATCGAATTGACTGAAAGGCGGTTGTCATTAGACCCCATCTTCGATAAACGGTCATCCTTGGGCAGGCAGGCCAACGCAACCTCACCAAAATTGCCTCCAATTAAAGCCGCTGACTCCGCTCCTAATATAGGCAATGGCATCCAGCAGCTTGAGGATGTAGGTGACCAGCCCAGTTCACCGGCTTGTCCGGACATTACAGTAGACACCCCACAAGTTCGTCCAACAAACCAAGAGCATGCTAGAAATGTAACACAAGGAGCACAAACGAGGTCTGCGTGCAACTTAACCCTGACAGCGGCGGCCAAACGGTGTGCACCGGACCCAGCCACCGAGAGGAAGTGCGGAGGAACCTTGCAAGAGAACAAAAAAGCTAAAATTTCAAAACGCACCAAGCCAGGAGAACTGATAACTAGTGGATCTAGCCCTGAACCATGCAGCCCACGTAAGCAAGAGATTGTAACCACACCAGATCAGGGTGATGGCAATTTGATACAGTTAGAAACAGACTTTTGGGCTAAAATGGAAGTTCTATTCACCAATTCCTGTATTCCTCTCCATGATAGACTTAAATCTATAGAGGATAGACTAGCGCATCTCGAGCATCGCCTACCATCAATCCATGCCAAGGACATTGTGCTGGAAAACAGGGACAATGGGACTCCAGAGAGACCACTACCCAACGTGCACGTTGTGGCAAATGTTATAACTATGGGCAGAGGGGTGGCAAACGGCGGGAGTGGAGGAACTAAGGACACAAATCCAGTTTTATTGTCCAAGGAGGGTGGTATGATGTCTGAGACAACGAGAATAACAGGCCCACCTGTCCCTTTAAGGGGTGCTGGGACCAGAGAAACATCAAAGTCAATACTACCGTCTATAGATCTCCCCCTTGAGTCAACACCATATGTAGTGGTGTTGGCTGGGGTTCCTGTACTAAGCGAAGGCAAAGATGAGACATTTATTGATCTTAAGAATAAATCTATTCATTGGCTGAATAATAATAGGCCACTTCCTGTACAGGTATCCTGTGGAATCCTCTTTGCACGAGGGGTGAATTGGGAGGGACAACAAAAGAAAAGCATTGAGGGTGACTGCATTGTGATTAACTTTAGAAGTAGGCAGGCTGTTGAGCAAATATGTAATTGGTATTCAGCCAGCCAAAGTACACAAATCCAGTCCCTTCCTCTAACTTACTTTTACCCTGCCACCCAAACCCATACTAATCATAGTTCCAATATAACAGGAAGATTTCACCGTTGGTCTAACTGGGACACCTGGGGACGGAGAGCCCAGCCAATCAATGGAAACTGGGGGGAAGAATTTAACAGACAGACGAGGAATGGTGACCTCATGATCGGCCTTGATAATGGCCTGGGGATGCTGGGGCGTTGTGAGTGAGCGGAGCCCCATGAACAGATTTTCTTCAGAAAAAGCTGTCAGGGGTGTGAGAGCTCTATGCTGGGAGCTAGTGATAAGATTAAGATTGATATAGACAGGACCAGTGGGGATGATGGTTTGTTGCTTGGTACTGGTCAATTAACAAGGGAACGAGCAGTTAGAGCTGTATCTCCTGTAGCAGCTAGGAGGGTTATAGGCCCAGACATAGAACTGGTGGAGGGTGTGCACAAGCAAAATCAAGTGGGATTAAACACCATTGACATTACTGTCATAGCTGATAGACACAGCATCATATCCCAGAATATCCGAGGGATGGAGGATAATGCTAATATAAGAATCCTCTGTTGGAATTTGGCTGGTATTAAAAATAAGCTATATTGCCCAGAATGGTTATCTTTTGCAGAAGATTCTGATGTGTGCCTGTTCCAAGAGACCTGGGCTCGGGAGGACTACCAAAGATCAGACTTTGTCACTTATAATATAATGGACTCCATGAAGGGTAGGGGAAGACCCTCGGGTGGCCTAAGCATTTGGGTAGGTACCCATCTCGGGGCTAAAGCCGAGCAAATCCAAACAAAATCCGAGGATGTAGAATGTGTTCTCCTAACTGTGCCCGACAATACACAAATTGCCCTACTTAATGTTTATTCCAGGCCAGTACAGAATGGGCAGGAATCCGGAACGATTGACCACTTGAGACAGTTTATACAAACCCTTGATCCATCAGTTGTTTTGAAAGTGAGGGGCGATTTTAATTGCCAGTTTGAGCCTCTATCTACTCCAACTCTAGATGGTACTGCCGATGAGGATCAGTACTGACACATACCCGACCCTCAGATTCCAACTGTTAGAGCCTGGACACCATTGGTTCTGCAAATAAACTCATTTACCTTGGCACTTTCGCTCAGGGCCAGTAATGGGAGGGGAAAATTGGATAGACTGGGCCAGTTCACCTTTAATAGAGAAGGACAAAATACCTTATGGTCGAACCTAGAACATGGAGTAGGATTCTGGACTTCCAGATCCATCAAAGAGGAGACAGTGACCATAATGCACTGGTAATGACTCTCAAACCAGGGAGCTTGGGCCTGTCCAACCTTGCACCAGTACCCAATTCATTACAGGCTCCACTATCCCTGGCAAATATTAGGCGGAGAGTAAAGTGGTGCTATATCCAGGGCTCGCCAACCAAAATGACAACTATTTACCAACAGGTTATACCATATCTTATAGAAATGAGTGAGGCAGGTGAAATGAATATACAGCCGGGGAATGACGATAGGCCTGTAAAAATACACAAAGGGCTGACATCTAAATTATTGGACGTATTCTACCCGATAGGGAAACAAAGGGTGAAAATCCTCCCAGCCCATCCCTGGTACAACGCAAACTGTCGTAAAGCTAAAACAGAACTGCTAACTGCAGTGAAGGCTAAGGATAGGCAAATCATCAACTTCTGCAGGACCAGGCATAAGCAGATTATTCCTCAAGCTAAGAAAAATTGGGAAGCCGATCAGTGGGAAGATCTCAGGACCGCCCTCTGCGATAGAGACCTGAAAACATTCTGGGCAATAGTGAGCTCTGGGGGCAGGGAGGAAAGACCTGTAGTAGAGCCTAATATTGCCCCAGCTGCTTGGGGAGCATATTTTGGGGCATTGTATGCTGAGTCAGGCAATGACGGTAACTCTTCTTCGCTCCCGAGCCCCTTCCATGAGCATCGATTGGAGGGGGTCAGTGAGATTACCCTAGGCGAAGTAGAATCCGCCATTGATAAATTACAACCCAACAAAGCGCCAGGCTTAGATAAGTTACCCGGGGACCTTTTCAGGACGGAACCAAAAATCTGGGCCCCATATTTATGTGCCCTGTTTAATGATATTTTAAAGGACATGGATCCCCCGGATACTTGGCGAGGGGTGGAGACAGTCCCGATTTACAGAAAAGGCTGCCCACTTTTACGATCCAACTATAGGCCTATTAGCCTAATAGACACCACCCAGAAACTTATGGAACGGGTCATCTTGGACAGAGTCCAGGGATGGATTGAGGAGAAAGAGATCCTGAGTCCCTTCCAGGCTGGCTTTAGGATGAGCACATCAACAATCGACCAGATGTTCAGACTTCAGGTCCTATACTGGAAGACGGTGAGTGTAGAGGGTGGCAGCTGTGGAGGGTATTGTATGATCTTGGAATCCCACCATACCTTTTGGATGTGATTGAGAGGTTACATAGGGAGACCTACGCACAAGTTAGGTGTGGGAAGCATGGGAACTGTCAGCATGCCTCCCTGTTAACAGGGGGTTCGCCAGGGGTGCGTTCTGGCACCAACTTTACATCAATGGGCTCATAGACCATTTACTCGGAATAAAAGACAGCGACTCCCACAAATTAGTTTCGGGGAGGGTGCCCGCGCTGATATTTGCGGACGACACTCTGTTACTGTCCAAAACATCAACGGGCATCCAGCGTATTCTGGATGGCTTTGCTGGTTTCTGTACTTTGTGAGGTCTAGAGATTAATCTATCCAAGACTAAATATATGATCTTCAACCCTCCCAGGACCACTCGTCCAAACCCAGCACTAGATGGCACTCCCCTAGAAAGAGTGAAGACGTTCGAGTATCTGGGCATCACTCTATCGGAACAATTTCAGTGTGAGACCCAGACTGCCAGGGCATCCTTAAAATTATCTCAAGTAGTGGGGGGAATATTGAAAATGTATAGATTGTCCAAACACAAGCCAGTTGCTCCTAGTGTTGAAATCTATAAAGTACAGGCCAGGGCGGCCACTTTATATGGGGCCGAACTTTGGGGACATTCTAGCCCCGCCAACCTCATGAAGGTAGAACATGCATTCATGAGGAATTTGGTTGGACTCCCGGGGAGTACGCCTCCTGTCCCCCTCCGTATGGACTTGGGGCTTCTACCCATTGAAGAAGAAGCTGCAATGAGGCCATTGATGTATTGGAGAAGACTTTGGGCAGTCCCAGAGTTATCTTCTTACAGAGAGGAATTTAGGGAGGTACTACCAACTTTGAGCAGCAGGAAAATCCCATGACTCAGCCACATAAGAGTACTCTGCAATCGATTAGGAAGGTCTGAGCTCTGGGAAGTTCCGGGCACAGCGTGCCCGTTAATAACTAGGGCAGACATGGGGCGCCATTATAGGCACCATAATCTGTTGACTTTGCAAGCAAGTTCCACTGTTGGTTGCTTGACATCAGAGTTTTTCCAAGTGAAAGTGGATTATGGAAAAGAAGAGTTTCTAGACTTGATTTACCTGCCGGCGGCCAGGAAATTATATATGCAATTCAGAATAGGGACTCTCCCTCTTAAGCCGCTTACTAGCAAATGGGACAGTGAAAAGAATATTGAATGTCCTGCGTATAAATATAAGTCAGAGTCGGAATTTCATGTATTTTTCATCTGCCCTGCATATTTGGAATCACGGAAAAGATGGGTAATTCCAATTTGCATAAACTTGGGTTTCACACACTGTTTGCAAGCTTTTAGGGTTTTAAAGTACGACACCCATCCCCCTATTGTTTTTGCTGCCTCGTGTTTACTCAACGCGATGTGGCACAAGCGTAGGAGTACTTTAAAGTAATTAACTGTGGAACTGCATACTTGTTTTCTATGAAAGTGATCAGTATGAAGGTATTGATGTACTGGATATTTGGAATTCGTTTTTAACCTATTCAGTTCTCTCGATAACTTTTAACAAACTTTTCTGTGTTAAAAATGGGGTGGTAGAAGCTTTATTTTAATGTGGTAAATGATTGTAAATATGATTGTGTTGTACTGTTTAATGTTATTTATTAACTTGGTTGTTGTTTGTATGCATGCTACAAATGTGCTTTTATGGTCTGATGTGACCGAAATAAAGTTATTGACGATGACGACATTCCTAAAATCCATCAATAAAGACTAGAACGAATGAAATTAGATCTATTGAAAATAATCATGATATCAATACCAAGTCGATCCCATTATCTTACTGCTTGACTCTTTTGACTGTTGGGCTGTTTAGCTACGTGTTAACTTATCTCATCTAAATCTATCTACTGCAAAAAACTTTGTGAATGGGACTTGAGACATGACTTGGTTCCACTCTTAGTTTTATCTTACATAGAGTCCATGATCTAGCATCTGACCCGACCAGCATTTTTGTGCAAATTATTGCATAGTGTGCAAATCATCCAAAACAAAACTTTATTGACAAAAGCCTCTGTCAATTAGATATTATAAAATATCTGTGAACATTTTTAAAAAGACACATCTAGATATGGTTAATTTACTATATGCCTTATATGTGAAGTTCCAATTTTTGCTGCTAAATAACAGTTTTTAGTCCAGATATGTTGCTTGATAAATTTCATTAAAAGGATAAAAAAATCCTTTCTAATTGAAATAAATACTAGACTAACAGTTTAAAAAAAGTGTAAGGAAAAGAATGAGAAAAAGAAGACAGGAGAACAGGAGATATGGAAGGGCCTGTATCAAGGTGTTCATTCTGTTAATTCTAAAAGTCAGAACCTATTGTTTGTGCTGGTTTAGGCATTTCATAAATAAGTATACAGGTCTTCTGTGATGTTCAGACCGCTAGGGCTTTTAGAATCGAATTCTAGGATGTAACGAGTTTCCAACTGTCAAAGCATCTTTTCTCTGTTGCCGCCACGTCTGTTGAAAGGAACACCATCTATAATAAAGTGATTAAGATGTTTTGGGTCTGATTGATGGTGTTCCATGAAATGCCTTGCCACAGGATATGCCGGGTCTTTGTTGGTTATGGCTCTTATGTGTTGCAGAATCCTCTTATGTCCCTGCAGCTTAGTACTTCCCACGTACTTGAGCTTGCAGGGACCCAAGAGGACGTACACCACAAATTCAGTTTTGCATGAGAGGGTTTTATCAATAATATGTTCCTGATCATTAAATGCAGTTTTGTAGTTTAGTGTATTGATGCCGATGTCTATCACGCATTTTAGGAGCTCTCCTGTTTGCGATAGATAATCTGGTCGGCAATTTAGGCCCAAAATTGGATCGCTTTTGACTAGGGGCCAATTTTTTTGTAAAATACGGTTGACTTCCCTGCTTTGTTTGCTGTATCCGATTATCATCCGAAATTGATCATTTGATTTTGATTCGGATGGTATCTGGGATGGATCTGTGGTTTTGGCTTTTAAAAGAGTGTCCCTATCCACTGATCCACTTTTCAAAATTGCAGCATCTATGCATTTTTTAGTGTATCCACGTTGGAGGAAACGTGACCCACTAGTCTGTTGGGCCTTGACTAGTTCGGTTTCTGTACTACATATTCTTTTTAATCGAATCATCTCTCCATACGGGATACTCTGTATCAGAAGTTTGGGGTGCCGACTTGTAGCATGTAGCACTAAATTTACTACTGTGGGATTTCTGTGGATTTTAGTTTCTATTTGCCCCTTCTTGATGCATACTTCCACATCTAAAAATATCCCTTTTTCAGCATTGATATCTGATGTAAAGTTCAAATTAATCTCATTTACATTTAGTTCATCAATGAATTGTTTTGCCTCTGTTTCCGGACCCCCCATATTAAAAACAGATCATCGATGTATCGCCACCAACATTTTACTTTCTGTTCTAGGGTGTCAGCAAAGTTTCTATGGAGGACCAGTTCCTCTCACCATTCCATGTGGAGACAGGCGTAGCTGGGGAGAAACAGGCCCCCATAGCTACACCCCGCAATTGTTGATAGACAGTGTTCTGATACAAAAACAAGTTGTTGTCGAGGCAAAAGTCAATCATATCTAGTAGAATGCAATTGTGTGGTTCATGCTTGACATCTCTTTTTCCCAGGTAGTATTTTACTGCCCGCAGACCATCTTTATGATTGATGCTTGTGTACAAAGCAGAGATATCCATGGTTATCAGTAGATACCCTTGTAGCCATTGAAAGTTCTGTATCTTTGCCAGAAAGTCGCCAGTATCTCTCAAATAAGATGGCAATGCTTGGACATATTCCTGAAGAAAATAATCTATATATTGCGATTGTATTTTCTGTCAGGCAATTGATGGCAGAAATAATTGGGCGTCCAGGCAGATTGTTGGGATTTTTATGTAATTTGGGTATGAAGTAGATAACTGGGGTAGTAGGTGTGTTGTTCCTTAAGAATCCATATTCATCTTTGTTAATTAACCCCAGACTTCGCCAGGCCATTAATTTGCTGTAATAGCTGTCGTATGTTGCCCGTAGAATAAGGTGGTCACTTCTACGGTAACATTGCTGGTCTGTAAGCTGACTCAGTGCTTCATTGTGAAAGTCTTCCTTTGCCCAAATTACCAAGTTTCCACCTTTGTCGGCTTTCCTTATAATGATATAATTATTGCATGACAGTTTTTTCATTAGCTGTTGATATTGGATTCTCTGCTTAGTCCTTCTTGTCCTGGGGATCTCTTTTTTCATTTTATTAATCTCCTTGAGACCAATTGTGATTTGTTCATGGTATGCATCTATAGCGTCTCTGGGCATGACTGGGACATAGGTTGAACGAGATTTGAACTTGGTGTGTACATTTATGTCATCAGTGCTTGTTGCATTTGTTGTTATCTGTCCACTTTCCATAGAGGAAGATGCCAGTGCTTGTATATCATTAAAAAGTGGCATATCTTTGTCGGTTAATCCATAAATTTAAGGGGAAACACTAGACGAAGGCAATGTATCTGTATTTTTAGCAGTGCTTGCTGATTTGATTAGATGGTATTTTTGCAGCCTTAACTTTCTTATTGCTTTATATACATCTACCCTGTTTGCAGCGTAGTTAAATGAACTTTCTGGGCAGAAAGAAAGTCCTAGTGAGAGCAATTGTGTTTCTGACGAGTTTAAGGTCAACGTTGTTAAATTGGTTACCGTGATATTCTTTGTATTGTGTTGTACCTCCATTATTTGCGGTTCCATCGTCGCGTCTGGTATTGTCTGGTTTGTTCTCCTTTGTTTTGCCCTTCTCCTTTCTCTTCGCTTGGCAGTTTTCTTGTTGGTTGTTGTTGTTGTTGTCTTTTTGGTCGAAGAGTTTGCTTTCTTTCTTCGACTAAAAAATCAAGTTCTTCAGGTAAGGAGAGGGCAACTGGAAAACTCTAGTCTCTATTTTGAGCCTCGGTTTCGCTTTCAATTGCCGAGCTTAGATCTGAAGCAGACGACATGACTTGTTTGGAGCTGTTTTTGCCTTTACATGACATCTGTGTATTGCCACTGAATTTGGAGATTTTCATATTTTCATATTTCTTGGCAAAAGTAAAAATGCGCCCGCATTCATAATCGGCTTTATCTCTATGATACTTGTATGTTTTGCGCTCTCTTATTTTGTCTTCTTATTTCTTTAGATGCTGTGTCATATCATCTTTCAGTTTTTTCCCTTCTTCACTCTGCCCCATGGTTTCTATTTTGTTAGTCAGGCTGTCTATTTGTTCCTGTAATTTCAAACCGTCTGATTCTGCATATTTTACTAACAAAATGACAAGTCTTCTAGATGACTCCAAATTAGTCTCAGCTCACTCCTTCATCATTTGTGGGTCCGTTGTTCCATAACTTGGGGCAATTAGTATGCGCAATCCGCGCGGAATTCTTCCGACGTCTAGATAACGTTGGAGAGAGCGACCCTCCCACCAATAGCTCTCTTCACTTTTTCTCAATTTTTCCAAGCTCCGGTATTTATCTCGGAGACTTGTATTTCTGGCCACTGTTGGTGCATTCTGGGCTATGTGGTTTGTATCAGGCGTGCTGAAGTCATCAAACATTGCCATTGCAGCAGCGTCACGGTCTCTAAGCATATCGGCCAACATTCCCTTGAAAATATGCAAATGTCTCTAATGTTTCGAACGAACTATCGAGTTTGTGGAGTCTTTGCCTTTTACACATTTTAGTTCAATTGTCAGTCTCTGACCCTAACTCGAGTCCTTTGTGCACCCCTCTACCCAGCAGATACGCTTGTTTTTTGCCAGTCCTACCTTCTGCCGCCGCAGTCGGCAGCACTTTGTATACATATAGATAGATAGATAGATAGATAGATAGATAGATAGATAGATAGATAGATAGATAGATAGATAGATAGATAGATAGATAGATAGATAGATAATCTACTTGCAGTCACCAGTAGATAGTTATAGTTAGGACCTATAGTTCATAGGAAATCCGCAACATTCTATTTGGAATAACTTTGGCGCCGGTTGATGATTCTTCACGAAATTTTCAAAACTAATAACCAGCTCCGGTCCGCTCCTATCCTGTAAGTTTCAGGGTGATTTGTCAAGCGGGGGCTGAGAAAAAAGGGGGTCCCAAAACGTGTTTTCCCCATGCAATTTTCCATTGGAACCGTTCATCGCGGCTATAGCCTGAACTGCTGAACGGAATTACACCAAATTTGGCAAAGCCTTAGTTCAGACTCGTGTCTTTTGCTTAAATGGTGTAAATCTGTTCAATAGTTCCTGAGAAAATCACAATTAAAGGTACATATATATCTATGGCAGCGCAGGATCCGTGCACCCTCATGAGCACGAGCTGTATGCTATTGGCTGTCAACACTCCAAACCAGGGAGTGTTGGCAGTCATCTTGTGCCTCGGTAGAACCGAGGCACAAGAAACCTAAATAAAAAACACGCAAAATGCAAAAAGGGGGCAGAGTAGAAACATCCTGACACCCTAGGCCTGCTCAGGGGGTCCCACAAGGACCCCCTGGTCCCCCCAATTATTATTATTATTTTTTTTTTAATTGGCCAAATCCACACAGGGTGCGCAGATCTTGCTGGAAAAAAAAGCGAAGCCAAATCCCACGGGCCAAATCCCGGGGGCATGTTAATAAAAAAAAAGTGTGGGGAGCCCAATCCCTCCACACTTCCCCTGGGACCGCCACACCCCGGGGCAAAAGCAAGCATGTATAATTGCAGGGGCACATGGCCCCCCAGCAGCTACAGGGACCGCCCCCCCGGGGCTTAAAAGTATAATTTTGGGGGGCCCCGGGGACCGCCACCCCTCGGGGCTCGACTTGATCGACATTGCAGGGGGGCACATGGGGCTTAAAAGTTTGATGATGGGGAGCCTCTAAGGGCCCCCGAGCCCCGGGGACCGCCACCTCCCGGGGGCTCTAAATATGTAAATTGGGGGGTCCGTGACAGACCCACCAGCCCGAGGACCACCACCCCCCGGGGCTTTGAAAAAGGTGGGAGGGAGCCCGTGCGGCCCCCCTCCTGGAGCCCTCGAGGGCCCTGAGGACCGCCACCCCCCAGGGCCAGCTCCTGCAGTGTCCCGGGGTGCCCACCCCCGGGACACTGTAGTTTGCTATAGCAGGGCAGGTGCCTCGCGGCTCCCACCCTGCCACAGCAAACTTGGTTTGAATTTTGAAAGAGAACAGGGAAACCTGCTCTCTCTTTCAAAATTCAAACCAAATTGCTTTTCCATACGGGGAGCTGCATCTTAGCAGCTCCCCATGTGGAAAAGCAATGCCGGCTCTCGCAGGAGGCAGAAAGCCGGCTGGGACCGTGGGGGATCGGGGACCCCCTCACGGTCTCCAACAAGAGGCCAGGGCCATAAGTGGCCCGGAAGGGGGGCCACGCAGCCCCCCTCCCAAAAATGTTAAAAAAAAATAATAATAAATAAGAAAGGCCGGCCCCGGGGATGGGATCCCCGGGGCCATTAGTGGCCAGAGGAGGGGGGCCATGCAGCCCCCCTCCAAAACACTTTTTTTTTAAAAAATATATATATAGGCCATGCCCTGGGGGATGGGGTCCCCAGGGCGATTAAGGCCAAGGGAGTGGCCATGCGGCCCCTTACCAAAATGTTTTAAAAAATACATACATTTGGGGGCAGGCCCTGGGGGATCGGGTCCCCAGGGTAAAAAATATTAGGGAAAGAAGGGGGGCCACACAGCCCCCCTTCATAAAAATAAAATTAAAAAAAGATTGTCATCGCGCCGGAGGCCACGCCCCCTCCTTGCATCACTCTGCAAAGGCGCCCCCTGGCGCGTTTGTAGAGGGGGAATGAATTCAACTAGCCCACCAGGTAACTCCAGTAAGTGCCACGGAGCTGCGTTGCAGATTGTTGTAAAAAGGGGCGTGGCCTCTGAACACTTCTCTGCAACACAGCCCCCTAGCGCATACTGGAGGTACCTGGTGGGCTAGTTGGCCCGTGGGCTAGTTGTCCCCCGGGGACCCACAGGATTGCGGAGGTATTCTCTAACTTAAAACACGCCACAGGGTGTGTTTGCAGCCATGTCACCTCAGGCCACGCCCCTTTCCTTCACCACTGTGCAAATGCGTCTCGTGGCGTGTTTTAAGTTGGGAAGTTAATGGGCTAGTTTGATCCTAGGGACCCTTAGGATTGAAGGGGACTTAATCTCTCAACTTAGAATGGACACAGGGCGCGTTTACACAGTGGTGAAGGGAGGGGACGGGGCATGAGGTGATGTGTGCAAACACATCCTGTGGCGCATTTTAAGTTGGGGAAAAATTCCCCTTCAATCCTGAGGGACCCTGGAGGCCAAGTATCCCACCAGGTGCTTCTAGGAAGCGCCACTGCGCTGTGATGCAAAGAGGTGGTGCAGGCCGTGCGCACTTTTTACATCTCTCTGCTACACAGCTCTGTGGAGCTTACTGGATGTACCTAGTGGGCTAGTTGTATAGTAGGGACCCTCAGGATTGAAGGGGAATTATTTCCCCAACTTAAAACACGCCACAGGGCGTGTTTGCACAGTGGTGAAGGGAGGGGATGGTGTAGGAAAGTGGCTCTATATATACTGAACCGAAGTAAAATCAGCCGAACTACGAATTCCGATTTACTCACCTGTTATCAGGAGAGACCTCAGTGCTCCATCTTTGAGCCCAGTACTGATCCTGAAAAGTTATTCTAACCGTACTTATCAGTAACTTGAATTTAATTCCATAGGTTAACATTGACTAGTTTCACTTGGAAATTCTTCTAAGTGTGGAGTTTTGGAACTTTAAAATATTCACCTAAAATCATCCGAACAACGAATTCCGATGTACTCACCTATTATCAGGAGAGAACCCAGTGCTGCATCTTTTAGCCCAGCACTGACCCTGAAAAGTAATTCTAAGCGTACTTACCAGTAACTTGTATTTGTTTCCGTAGGAATCCATTGTCTGGTTTTCACCAGAAAAGTTTTGAAGTGTCGATTTTTACAAACTACAAATATTCCTTAAAAATCGCCTGTATAACTCAAAAGCATTCTTTCAACTGTTTACAGGAGATGCACCAGTGCTGGATCAAGGATCCACCACTGAGTAAGAAAAAGTTACGATAACACTACTTACCTGCTAAGTGAATGTTGTCCCATAGGATAACATTGGTGATTCTATGTGAAAAAGTGTCAACTTTTAAAATACAATAATATTCCATAATAATCACTACTGTAACCAAAACGCTTTTATTCAACTGTTTACAGGAGATGTCACAGGACTGAATCTAGGATACAGTCTTGTGGTTAGAAAAGTAATCCATAATGTAACAAATTGCATTTAACTAGAAATTCCCATTGAGCTCAATGTTGCATTGTGTTTGAAATTGTGTTGCCAATTGCAACAACTGTAACTACTGTACTTAAAAGTCTGTTGCCTATTTGCTAAATATTTAAACTTAAAGTGATGTCATCAGTGATGTCACTGACCATGTCATGAATGATGTAATATGTGACATCATCAGCCACTGCTGATTGCTGAATGCGGGCGCGCGAGTTATAGTTAGCAGAACTAACTATAATGGAGGAATTTCAATGGTTTTGTACGAGTGAAATGTCCAGCTAACTATAACATCCCTAAAAACCCATGTTTTTTCAGTGAAAATAAATAATATATATAGCTATATTTATATATTTATGTATTCACTGAAAAAACCATAGGTTTTACACACGTTATAGTTAGGAAGTAGCATTTAAAAAACCTATGAAATTCACCGACAAAAACATAGGTTTTACACCAGTTATAGTTACCAGGAAATTTTACTCGCATAAAACCATTGAAATTCCCACGTTATAGTTAGTTGGACTCATTATAACTTGCGCGTGCAATGCACTGCTGATGACGTCACATATTACATCACTCATGACGTGGTCAGTGACATCACTCATGACATCACTGATGACACCATCCAGTGAATGTGTATCTTTCTGAAAAATAAATATTAGTGAGTAATGTTTAAATTTTTCAAACATATGTATTAATGTTTCACTTTGTGTATAAGTGCCTGCATGGGTTGGTGAGTAGCTACATGTGTAGGTATATGGGTTATTAGATGTTTTTTTTAATATCAATATGAGTGTCTATATGTTTGGTGGGGGTGTTACTTAGCACATAGATGCATGAATGACTGACTCTCTGTTTGTATGTGTTTTGAATACAGCATATGTGCAGGACTGTATGGGTGGATGAGTGTGTATATATGTATGTTGGTGAGTGAATCACTGTCTCACTAGTGTCTTTATCTGTAACTACATATGTTTTAATCTAGTATATGTGAATATTGATGTATATAAGTGAGTATATGTGAGAGTGAGGGATTGTAAGAGTTCCTGTTTAAATAAGTATGTGTTTCTATAAGTGATTGTTTAAGAGAGTAAGTATGTGTAAGTTTCCTTAGAAGTAAAGTGGTAGTGTGTGTATACCTGTATATGCAAATAAATGGATGTTTAATAGTTTATTTGCATGTGTGAGTATGTGTGAGAGTATCTTTTGGATGACTGTCGTTGTGTAACAGGATATATAGGTGTATCACTATATATGATGAGTGAGTATATGTATGAGTGACTACATAGAACTGTTGGTGAAAGAGTGGATGTGTATATAGATGGTGGATTTACTGAATTGGTTGTTGTAACTGGTATGGGTATCTCCATTTTTTTGAAAATTTTAGTTTCTATTTTTGAATATGTGTTTCAAGGGTTACATTACAGTGAAAAGAGGTCTGTCACTCTGTCGCAAGGATGGTGTCATCAGTGATGTCATGAGTGATGTCACTGACCACGTCATGAGTGATGTAATATGTGACGTCATCAGCAGTGCATTGCACGCGCAAGTTATAGTGAGTCCAACTAACTATAACATGGGAATTTCAATGGTTTTATGCGAGTAAAATTTCCTGGTAACTATAACTGGTGTAAAACCTATGGTTTTTTCTGTGAATTTCATAGGTTTTTTAAATGCTACTTCCTAACTATAACGTGTGTAAAACCTATGGTTTTTTCAGTGAATTTCATAGGTTTTTTAAATGCTACTTCTTAACTATAACGTGTGTAAAACCTATGTTTTTTTCAGTGAATTTTCAAGGTTTTGTAAATGCTAATTCCTAACTATATATGGTCTATAACCTATGGTTTTTTCAGTGAATTTCAATGGTTTTTTAATAGCAAATATCAAAAGCTTTAAAATGTCAAGTACGTGGTAGGTAAAAACATTTTCGTGTTTATGCACGCTGATGTGCTCTCTTTGCAGATAGTGAAGGGTAGGTAACGCAGGCCTTTGCCCCCGTTGTAATCCGTCGTGCCTGCTTCCCTCTCCATTTGATTGATTGTTATCCAAGCATTTACTGTTTTGGAATTGGTTCTCTTTGGTTCATTCTCTATTTACAAACAAGCACAGAGTCGCAATACTCTGTTTAGTATTTGCAGATAGTGAAGGATAGGTAACGCAGGCTTTAGCCCCAGTTGTAATCCGTTGTGCCTATTTTTATCCCTCATTTGATTGATTGTTTGGCCGAACATTGATCGTTCAGAATTGGTTCTCTTTGGGTGATTCTCTATTCACAAATAAGCACAGAGTCGCAATACTCTGTTTAGTCTTTGCGGATAGTGAAGGATAGGTAGTGCAGACTTTTGTCCCCTTTGTAATCCGTCATGCCTATCTCTGCCCCGTTTGTTGCCAGTTGATTCAGCCCGGACCGTTTCTTAGAGGTAGATCATGCGACTCCACCGGAGGACACCCTAATAAAAAGGACATATATATAAAATGCGGACTAGCCGCTGTATCGTGCAAGCAAACTATAACATAAAAATCGTTAGAAAATACAAAAGGAATCAAGCAAAATCAGTAGGCCACTGATGGGATCTCTTTTTGACCTCGCTAAAATAGAAACATTAGGAACAACCCCTCATGAGAAATATGAAACTAGTGAGAGGAACCGAGCTCGACGCCATGATGTCTGCAAGACAGCTCGGCTCCGCCGCCCACCCCGCCCAAAATAACGACAAACCCTATGCAAATATTACAAATATATACAACACACCAGCAAAGTAACAGGGTAAAACGTTTTATTAAATAACTATTTACATGGCAGCCTGCTGCAACATCGATCCAAATGCGTGACGCTGTTCCTGTCCCTCCTTGTGCAGCAGGTCCACGGCTATGCCCATCCGGAAGACGAGACCCCCAGCACGTATAGGGCGGGGTCTTGCTGGCAGCCATCGGCCGAAAAGGTCGTTGGGTGGATGGCCCGGAAGCACCACGGCCACGATGTTGTTGTACTGGCCTTCCCATTTGTCCACCCTGAGGTGGCATCCAGCGAGCCACGGGTGGGGGGGGTGAATGCCTTGCTGATGACCCCTCCCCCCTCTTATTGCCTGGTCCGACCATCACATATACCTGCACCAGGAGACGGCGTGGGGTGCACTGGGAGGGAGAGGCGGCGCAAACGAGCCTCCCCCACCTCCCCAGGTGGAGGTTCCTCAGCTGCACCCCAGCGCTTCACTCGGCCAGTTGAGTTGCGCCCGCTCTTGCGGCACAGTGCCTCGCTCGGCCAGCTGAGTTGCGCCCGCTCTTGCGGCACAGTGCCTCACTCGGCCGGTTGAGTTTCGCCTGCTCTTGCGGCTACAGCGTCTCACCCACCTTCGGCCGCAACCACAGCGCCAACGATCGCTGCTGACGGAGGGGAGCCTTGCCGGTGAGAGCCACTGATCTGAAGAACCGCTGCCTGCGGTGCCTCCCTGAGCCGCTTGACGGAGGCCCCCGAGGGGCGGTGTGGTGGCGCGGACTCGGAGGGGGCGCTTGGCTCCTGCCCCCTCCCCAAGTCTTGTTGCCCTGGTGTGGCCTGAGATCGCCCCCGACATAGGCGGCCGGCTCCCGGGGTCCGGCGGGACTTTTAGCCTTTTGGTGACTCTTCCATTCTGGACCCTGTCCCACAATCCGTTTGACCTGGAGACACGTCCTGCGGTGCCCTCGCAATGCGGCCTGGTCCCTGAATGTGTGCGGGGGGACGGTGTTGATTGGATCAAGATGGCGGCTGGTACCCTTCTTCATTGGTTAACGTCCGGACCGGGCGACTGTTCCACACCCCCGAGGGGCGGTGTGGTGGCGCAGACTCGGAGTGGGCGCTTGGCTCCTGCCCCCTCCCCAAGTCTTGTTACCCTGGTGTGGCCTGAGATCGCCCCCGACATAGGCGGCCGGCTCCCGGGGTCCGGCGGGACTTTTAGCCTTTTGGTGACTCTTCCATTCTGGACCTTGTCCCACAATCCGTTTGACCTGAAGACACGTCCTGCGGTGCCCTCGCAATACGGCCTGGTCCCTGAATGTGTGCGGGGGGACGGTATTGATTGGATCAAGATGGCGGCTTCACACAAAGCTGACTCAAGTTTTGCTGCTGATGCTATGCAGACAAAAACTGGTTTTCAGTTTGTACATTCTTCAGGATTTTTCCATCCAAGGCTGGTTGAGAGTTTGTAGAACGATGGCTTCAGATTTTTAACATACTACTCTTCAACATTCTTCATAAATGTAAGAATGTGAGACTCACTAGGAGAATGGCCGTTTATCTTTCCTTTCAAAATGCTGCCAACAATATTTTCTGTATGGAAGACACCATCTTGTAGCATAAAGGGCTGCGTCAAGGGTGGTATTGCCCAGAATGTCTTGCTTTCAAGTGCTCGTAATGACGAAGCCAGGACTGTTGCAGAGCGTCCAAAATCTACAAAAAACACCACTGCCAACTCTTCAATAACTTCCATCACCCAGCACCGCATTTCCAAAGAAACAGCATAGCAAGCTTTCGTGGCCTTTAGAGTTTTCGGTAGCAGTTTCCCAAGACCATCACTGCAGCCATTGCAATCCAACAGAGGAACTTTTTCCAAGATCGGCATATTAACAGGGCTGCTGGTATAATCGGGGCTCTTGCAGCCATTCAACTTAATTGAAGCTTTCACAATGACAGACCGCCCACTGAACTTCGTGCCATGACATTTATTTATAACATTCTGCTGGGTCTTCGCCGAACTGAAGTCTACAAATGCAAAGCATTTCATTCCGCTTTGACATTTCTTGACATGTAGTGGGTTGAAGTCGTTAAAGAGGACCACAATTTGCTCCTCAGTCACATCACTTGAAAGATTCCCCAAGCCAGGCAGGTCCCACAACACTTGAAACGACCTGCCTGGCCTCGACCAAAATGGCGCCAGTATGGGAGCGACTTGCAACTCCTTATGACGTTCTAGTTACTTAGCCTTGACGTTATGGGGGATGTATGCGGTCTTTGTGCACATAGCGGGCGAGGAAGGGTACTGACTGGGCATACGGACAACCCTATTGATGTCGGTTTTTCATTATTGATTATTGTATTATTAAAGCTTCGAAGTAATGTTACCCATGATACTCGCCCTTGGTGTGCGTATGGATGATTTTATTGTAACTGATCCTGTTATACTTTCGAATAAAAAATCAACCTTCACTGATCCTACAACCGTTTGTCACGTTTATTTTTTTCAATTAAATGGCTCGCTTGTTACATACTCCTATACCCCTGGCTTTTGACCCTTTCCTACGCGCGGTCTGTACTACCGCCCTCGGGCGATCTATGTAATGAACAGACTACCATTGCCGAGACACAAGGGAATGCATCTCAGAGAGATAAGTCAAGTACGTGGTAGATAAAAACATTTTCGTGTTCATGCACGCTGATGTGCTTTGAACGCTGCCCCCCCCTCTTTTCTTTTTCTGCAGGTTACATTGAAATTTCAGCTAAAGTATGGAGAAGACCTAAACCGCACCATGTTCCACACGAGGAAAAATAGGCTAGCTCTGTGAGACGGTACATTATATGTACGAGCTATCTCTGGGAGCGTGAAAGATTGTATGGTATGAATGTGCGCATGGGCCCTGATTTGTACGGTATGAATGCGTATGTGTGGCGCACGACTGGGTCAATAAAAGAATGCTTTTTGTATGACTGATTGCAAAAAACACAGTTGATGGACAGAATGTAGAACAATGTCATACATTCACCCCAGTACAAGGATCTGGGCCTAAATCCATCGTTTTTTGCACTCCACACCACCCTGGGTTAGACACTGGCTATATGCAAATCAGCTCTGACCCTGTGCCTCATGGGAACAGTCCAGTCCGAACTACCAAGCCATGTCTTTCCCAGACCGGAATCAAGCATCCAAGGACCGGTTTCTGGCTATCAGCCTTCATTCAGCCTGGATAGCTTGACTCCAGTGGTGTGGAGAGCCTGGGACTCACGTCTGAGCATACCCAGCCCACTCGGGGTGAAAATTGCAAAAAACACAGTTGATGGACAGAATGTAGAACAATGTCATACATTCACCCCAGTACAAGGATCTGGGCCTAAATCCATCGTTTTTTGCACTCCACACCACCCTGGGTTAGACACTGGCTATATGCAAATCAGCTCTGACCCTGTGCCTCATGGGAACAGTCCAGTCCGAACTACCAAGCCATGTCTTTCCCAGACCGGAATCAAGCATCCAAGGACCGGTTTCTGGCTATCAGCCTTCATTCAGCCTGGATAGCTTGACTCCAGTGGTGTGGAGAGCCTGGGACTCACGTCTGAGCATACCCAGCCCACTCGGGATGAAAATTGCAAAAAACACAGTTGATGGACAGAATGTAGAACAATGTCATACATTCACCCCAGTACAAGGATCTGGGCCTAAATCCATCGTTTTTTGCACTCCACACCACCCTGGGTTAGACACTGGCTATATGCAAATCAGCTCTGACCCTGTGCCTCATGGGAACAGTCCAGTCCGAACTACCAAGCCATGTCTTTCCCAGACCGGAATCAAGCATCCAAGGACCGGTTTCTGGCTATCAGCCTTCATTCAGCCTGGATAGCTTGACTCCAGTGGTGTGGAGAGCCTGGGACTCACGTCTGAGCATACCCAGCCCACTCGGGGTGAAAATTGCAAAAAACACAGTTGATGGACAGAATGTAGAACAATGTCATACATTCACCCCAGTACAAGGATCTGGGCCTAAATCCATCATTTTTTGCACTCCACACCACCCTGGGTTAGACACTGGCTATATGCAAATCAGCTCTGACCCTGTGCCTCATGGGAACAGTCCAGTCCGAACTACCAAGCCATATCTTTCCCAGACCGGAATCAAGCATCCAAGGACCGGTTTCTGGCTATCAGCCTTCATTCAGCCTGGATAGCTTGACTCCAGTGGTGTGGAGAGCCTGGGACTCACGTCTGAGCATACCCAGCCCACTCGGGGTGAAAATTACAAAAAAAACATTTGCGGGGTGCATGCATTCGGTCGCGCACCCCTATTTACAAGACTGTGAAAAACTATAGTGGTGAGAATGGAAAGGGAGCAGGGTGGAGAGTGTTTGATTTCGTAAGTTTCTTGAGGGGTTTATTAAGGATGACGAAAGTGTAAAAGTAGCTTTTTTTTCGCAAATAAGTTACGAGGTGCGCGCACTCGGTCGCGCACGGCGATCAAATAACATAAGGAAAGATGGAGATAAATAACAAGTTTGAGTGTTTAGATCTAAGGTGGCTCTTAAAAGAGCCCTTGTGTTAATTGAGTTTTTGCTGAACTTATAAGTAAGTTCCGATGCAGAGTCTCATGTTACAGAGGAAAATTCTATTTCCCTCATCCGTGAAATGAACACCATCTCTCCGATAGATGCCTTCCATGTTGAAACGTAGGTTGTTGTTGTATATAGAACCCATGTTATATTCTCTGAGGAAAGCAGAAACAGATTTATTTACATGTTTCCTTGCTTTCTCAATCTGTGGACAACGTTCATTGGACCAATTCCATTTTTGTCTTTGGCATATATTTGAATACACCAAGACAGTTCGAGGAAAAAGTGACATCAATTGACGAAAGGTGTCTTTTAGAAGCATTTCCAGACCTACCCCTGTTAATGTGCCTAGATCATTGCCACCACAGTGCACAATTATCAGGTTAGGTTCAGGGAGATGCATAAAAGTTTTCACCAATGGTATCAATTGGTGACATCTTAATCCTCTTTGGCCAATCCACGTAATCTGCACATTTGGTAAGTCAAGGTTAGAAATTCGTCTGTTTGCAGCATATTTTTCACTCCAGTGAATATAACTGTGTCCTACAAGCCAAACCTTCATTTTCAAGGTAGATGCAGTAGTACTCCGATGGGTTCGTGAAGTGGAATGGCAAGTAGATGGTGAAAGTCACGATAAAAAAAGTGTGTGAGGTTTGGTGTTAAAGGAAAACTGAACATGATTGGTTAATTGATATACTTCAAGATTGAAGACTACGCTGTATGTTATAGTTTTATTATAAACAAATCTTCTATTGGTCGTGGAAAATAAAGAAATGTAAAACAAGAGTGGATAGGCAGGTGTGTTTGGAGGGAAATTATCCTTTTTGCTTGGATTTAGAACGTTGAGATATGAACTTTTGACCTGTGCCTTCAGCTAGGTGGAGATTGAGCTGTTACCATGGTAACAGCCAGAGAAGGCAGAGGGTGAAGGGTGACCGTTATGTGACTTTGAAAATATTGAAAGGATAACCAACTGAAATGTTAATTTGAATATGAAATTGTGCGGGAACAAATATGATTGGTTGAGGAGACATATATGAGTGTGTATTGACAGAAAATCTATGCCATTATTCTTCTACCTCGACAGGAACAGCGTCATGCATTTGGATCGATGTTGCAGCAGGCTGCCATGTAAATAGTTATTTAATAAAACGTTTTACCCTGTTACTTTGCTGGTGTGTTGTATATATTTATAATATTTGCATAGGGTTTGTCGTTATTTTGGGCGGGGTGGGCGGCGGAGCCGAGCTAACTTCTCTTATTTAGTCAGCACATAAATTGACTTACTGGTGCGCATTATTTTGGGTGTACATTTGGAATATCGGTTGGGGTCGGGTTCGTCGTACTGAAATAACCCTTCAAGTTTCTGGTGTAGGCTACTCTCCCATTCACTAGCTCCAGAGAGAGTCGTTCCTAAGTAAGGAAAGTGCTATATTCTTTTTCGTCCTTCACATGCGGATACCATGTTCGGGCTTATTTTTCTCATTCCATTAACCGTTCGATCAACGCCTCAGTCATACAAATAGCATTCTTTTATTGACCCAGTCGTGCGCCACACATACGCATTCATACCGTACAAATCAGGGCCCATGCGCACATTCATACCATACAATCTTTCACGCTCCCAGAGATAGCTCGTACATATAATGTACCGTCTCACAGAGCTAACCTATTTTTCCTCGCGTGGAACACGGTGCGGTTTAGGTCTTCTCCATACTTAAGCTGAAATTCCAATGTAACCTGCAGAAAAAGAAAAGAGGGGGGGGGCAGCGTTCAAAGCACATCAGCGTGCATAAACATGAAAATGTTTTTATCTACCACGTACTTGACTTATCTCTCTGAGATGCATCCCTTGTGTCTCGGCAATGGTAGTCTGTTCATTACATAGATCGCCCGAGGGCGGTAGTACAGACCGCGCGTAGGAAAGGGTCAAAAGCCAGGGGTATAGGAGTATGTAACAAGCGAGCAATTTAATTGAAAAAAATAAACGTGACAAACGGTTGCAGGATCAGTGAAGGTTGATTTTTTATTCGAAAGTATGACAGGATCAGTTACAATAAAATCGTCCATACGCACACCAAGGGCGAGTATCATGGGTAACATTACTTCAAAGCTTTAATAATACAATAATCAATAATGAAAAACCGACATCAATAGGGTTGTCCGTATGCCCAGTCAGTACCCTTCCCCGCCCGCTATGTGCACAAAGACCGCATACATCCCCCATAACGTCAAGGCTAAGTAACTAGAACGTCATAAGGAGTTGCAAGTCGCTCCCATACTGGCGCCATTTTGGTCGAGGCCAGGCAGGTCCTTTCAAGTGGTGTGGGACCTGCCTGGCTTGGGGAATCTTTCAAGTGATGTGACTGAGGAGAGAATTGTGGACCTCTTTAAAGACTTCAACCCACTACATGTCAAGAAATGTCAAAGCGGAATGAAATGCTTTGCATTTGTAGACTTCAGTTCGGCGAAGACCCAGCAGAATGTTATAAGTAAATGTCATGGCACGAAGTTCAGTGGGCGGTCTGTCATTGTGAAAGCTTCAATTAAGTTGAATGGCTGCAAGAGCCCCGATTATACCAGCAGCCCTGTTACTATGCCGATCTTGGAAAAAGTTCCTCTGTTGGATTGCAATGGCTGCAGTGATGGTCTTGGGAAACTGCTTCCGAAAACTCTAAAGGCCACGAAAGCTTGCTATGCTGTTTCTTTGGAAATGCGGTGCTGGGTGATGGAAGTTATTGAAGAGTTGGCAGTGGTGTTTTTTGTAGATTTTGGACGCTCTGCAACAGTCCTGGCTTTGTCATTACGAGCACTTGAAAACAAGACATTCTGGGCAATACCACCCTTGACGCAGCCCTTTATGCTACAAGATGGTGTCTTCCATACAGAAAATATTGTTGTCAGCATTTTGAAAGGAAAGATAAACGGCCATTCTCCTAGTGAGTCTCACATTCTTACATTTATGAAGAATGTTGAAGAGTAGTATGTTGAAAATCTGAAGCCATCGTTCTACAAACTCTCAACCAGCCTTGGATGGAAAAATCCTGAAGAATGTACAAACTGAAAACCAGTTTTTGTCTGCATAGCATCAGCAGCAAAACTTGAGTCAGCTTTGTGTGAAGCCGACATCTTGATCCAATCAATACCGTCCCCCCGCACACATTCAGGGACCAGGCCGCATTGCGAGGGCACCGCAGGACGTGTCTTCAGGTCAAACGGATTGTGGGACAAGGTCCAGAATGGAAGAGTCACCAAAAGGCTAAAAGTCCCGCCGGACCCCGGGAGCCGGCCGCCTATGTCGGGGGTGATCTCAGGCCACACCAGGGCAACAAGACTTGGGGAGGGGGCAGGAGCCAAGCGCCCCCTCCGAGTCCGCGCCACCACACCGCCCCTCGGGGGCGTGGAACAGTCGCCCATTCCGGACGTTAACCAATGAAGAAGGGTACCAGCCGCCATCTTGATCCAATCAACACCGTCCCCCCGCACACATTCAGGGACCAGGCCGCATTGCGAGGGCACAGTAGGACGTGTCTCCAGGTCAAACGGATTGTGGGACAGGGTCCAGAATGGAAGAGTCACCAAAAGGCTAAAAGTCCCGCCGGACCCCGGGAGCCGGCCGCCTATGTCGGGGGCGATCTCAGGCCACACCAGGGCAACAAGACTTGGGGAGGGGGCAGGAGCCAAGCGCCCCCTCCGAGTCTGCGCCACCACACCGCCCCTCGGGGGCCTCCGTCAAGCGGCTCAGGGAGGCACCGCAGGCAGCGGTTCTGCAGATCAGTGGCTCTCACCTGCAAGGCTCCCCTCCGTCAGCAGCGATCGTTGGCGCTGTGGTTGCGGCCGGAGGCGGGTGAGACGCTGTAGCCGCAAGAGCAGGCGAAACTCAACCGGCCGAGTGAGGCACTGTGCCGCAAGAGCGGGCGCAACTCAGCTGGCCGAGCGAGGCACTGTGCCGCAAGAGCGGGCGCAACTCAGCTGGCCGAGTGAAGCGCTGGGGTGCAGCTGAGGAACCTCCACCTGGGGAGGTGGGGGAGGCTCGTTCGCGCCACCTCTCCCTCCAAGTGCACCCCACGCCGTCTCCTGGCGCAGGTATATGTGATGGTTGGACCAGGCAATAAGAGGGGGGGGTCATCAGCAAGGCATTCACCGCCCCCCACCCGTGGCTCGCTGGATGCCACCTCAGGGTGGACAAATGGGAAGGCCAGTACAACAACATCGTGGCCGTGGTGCTTCCGGGCCATCCACCCAACTACCTCTTCGGCCGATGGCTGCCAGCAAGACCCCGCCCTATACGTGTAGGGGGTCTCGTCTTCCGGATGGGCGTAACCGCGGACCTGCTGCACAAGGAGGGACAGGAACAGCGTCATGCATTTGGATCGATGTTGCAGCAGGCTGCCATGTAAATAGTTATTTAATAAAACGTTTTACCCTGTTACTTTGCTGGTGTGCTGTATATATTTATAATATTTGCATAGGGTTTGTCGTTATTTTGGGCGGGGTGGGCGGGGGAGCCGAGCTGTCTTGCAGACATCATGGCGTCGAGCTCGGTTCCTCTCACTAGTTTCATATTTCTCATGAGGGGTTGTTCCTAATGTTTCTATTTTAGCGAGGTCAAAAAGAGATCCCATCAGTGGCCTACTGATTTTGCTTGATTCCTTTTGTATTTTCTAACGATTTTTATGTTATAGTTTGCTTGCACGATACAGCGGCTAGTCCGCATTTTATATATATGTCCTTTTTATTAGGGTGTCCTCCGGTGGAGTCGCATGATCTACCTCTAATAAACGGTCCGGGCTGAATCAACTGCCAACAAACGGGGCAGAGATAGGCATGACGGATTACAAAGGGGACAAAAGTCTGCACTACCTATCCTTCACTATCCGCAAAGACTAAACAGAGTATTGCGACTCTGTGCTTATTTGTGAATAGAGAATCACCCAAAGAGAACCAATTCTGAACGATCAATGTTCGGCCAAACAATCAATCAAATGAGGGATAAAAATAGGCACAACGGATTACAACGGGGGCTAAAGCCTGCGTTACCTATCCTTCACTATCTGCAAAGACTAAACAGAGTATTGCGACTCTGTGCTTGTTTGTAAATAGAGAATGAACCAAAGAGAACCAATTCCAAAACAGTAAATGCTTGGATAACAATCAATCAAATGGAGAGGGAAGCAGGCACGACGGATTACAACGGGGACAAAGGCCTGCGTTACCTACCCTTCGCTATCTGCAAAGAGAGAATACTCCTAAAAGAAAAGAGGGGGGGGCAGCGTTCAAAGCACATCAGCGTGCATAAAAATGTTTTTACCTACCACGTACTTGACATTTTAAAGCTTTTGATATTTGCTATTAAAAAACCATTAAAATTCACTGAAAAAAACATAGGTTATAGACCATATATAGTTAGGAATTAGCATTTACAAAACCTTGAAAATTCACTGAAAAAAACATAGGTTTTACACACGTTATAGTTAGGAAGTAGCATTTAAAAAACCTATGAAATTCACTGAAAAAACCATAGGTTTTACACACGTTATAGTTAGAAAGTAGCATTTAAAAAACCTATGAAATTCACTGAAAAAAACATAGGTTTTACACCAGTTATAGTTACCAGGATATTTTACTCTCATAAAACCATTGAAATTCCCACGTTATAGTTAGTTGGACTCACTATAACTTGCGCGTGCAATGCACTGCTGATGACGTCACATATTACATCACTCATGACGTGGTCAGTGACATCACTCATGACATCACTGATGACACCATCCTTGCGACAGAGTGACAGACCTCTTTTCACTGTAATGTAACCCTTGAAACACATATTCAAAAATAGAAACTAACATTTTCAAAAAAATGCAGATACCCATACCAGTTACAACAACCAATTCAGTAAATCCACCATCTATATACACATCCACTCTTTCACCAACAGTTCTATGTAGTCACTCATACATATACTCACTCATCATATATAGTGATACACCTATATATCCTGTTACACAACGACAGTCATCCAAAAGATACTCTCACACATACTCACACATGCAAATAAACTATTAAACATCCATTTATTTGCATATACAGGTATACACACACTACCACTTTACTTCTAAGGAAACTTACACATACTTACTCTCTTAAACAATCACTTATAGAAACACATACTTATTTAAACAGGAACTCTTACAATCCCTCACTCTCACATATACTCACTTATATACATCAATATTCACATATACTAGATTAAAACATATGTAGTTACAGATAAAGACACTAGTGAGACAGTGATTCACTCACTAACATACATATATACACACTCATCCACCCATACAGTCCTGCACATATGCTGTATTCAAAACACATACAAACAGAGAGTCAGGCATTCACGCATCTATGTGCTAAGTAACACCCCCACCAAACATATAGACACTCATATTGATATTAAAAAAAACATCTAATAACCCATATACCTACACATGTAGCTACTCACCAACCCATGCAGGCACTTATACACAAAGTGAAACATTAATACATATGTTTGAAAAATTTAAACATTACTCACTAATATTTATTTTTCAGAAAGACACACATTCACTGGATGGTGTCATCAGTGATGTCATTAGTGATGTCACTGACCACGTCATGAGTGATGTAATATGTGACGTCATCAGCAGTGCATTGCACGCGCAAGTTATAGTGAGTCCAACTAACTATAACGTGGGAATTTCAATGGTTTTATGCGAGTAAAATTTCCTGGTAACTATAACTGGTGTAAAACCTATGGTTTTTTCGGTGAATTTCATAGGTTTTTTAAATGCTACTTCCTAACTATAACGTGTGTAAAACCTATGGTTTTTTCAGTGAATTTCATAGGTTTTTTAAATGCTACTTCCTAACTATAACGTGTGTAAAACCTATGGTTTTTTCAGTGAATATATATATATATATAACATTTCTATGGCAAAATGAAACCCCTCATTTTGTTCCTTTTCAAATTAAATGTATTAAGTGTTACCACTTTATTCCAATCAAGATGACTTCAGGTGTGCCATACTTTTGTCATAAGTAAGACTGTTAGCGTTCTAGTTGTTCTTTAGAACACTCTGGGACATTCTGTCATTGGGCTATAGTTGGGCTACATCTGGCTGATATTTGGGCTACATTTGTTTTTTTTTGTTTCTGGTGGCCATCTTTGGGCTACATTGGGCTACATTGGGCTACATTGGGCTACATTTGGGCTCTAACATATATATATAGCCCAATGTAGCCCAATATATATTTTTCAAAGTTAATTTTCGTAAAAACCACTGGAGCATATATCTTGAGACATAGCAAAGGCACATCGGGCTACCAGTCCCTACAATTTTGCCAAGTTTTGTGGAAATCCATTCAGCCGTTCGAGCTAAAAGTGAGTCCAACCGCCCTATGGAAAACTCAATGTTAAAAACACGTTTTGGGACCACCCTTTTTTCTCGGCCCCCGCTTGACGAAACCCCCCCCCCCCCCCCCCCCAAACTTTCAGGGGACGCTCAGAAACGAAATGTGCCATTTTCCTGAAGATTTCATCCAATTCCGTCCATCAACGACAAAGTTATTCAACATAGAATTTTCAGAAATCCCTATTCAAAAAAATCCTAACTATATATACCTACTGGCGACTGCCAGTAGGTAATATATATTAATACACAAATAGGAAAAATAATAAAAAATAAAAACTTACCTCCATTACTTACCTTACTATGCATTGTAATGTCACCTGCATTGTAAAAGCTGCGGAGTAAAGGCATAATGATGTAATGCTTGCGTTGTAATGGACGTTTCGCCTCAGGTCAGACTACTTGCTATAATTAGCATAGACATTTAGGAACAACCATTATAGAGAATATGGTCAATCTTCTCAAGGGAAATCTGAAGAAAGTTTTAACAAAAGTAACATATAGTGTACTTTGCCACTGCAGGATTTAATAACTTTGAAATTTTAGTAGGTTTGGCTCATTATGTGCCCAGGAATTGAGGATAGAATTGAAAGCATGTTTTCTGTTATTAAAATGTTATTAAGAGACATGATTTCTGTTTTTGTTGGTGTGACCATTCTGCAGGAGGTTGCCCCTCAGCCACACATTCTATGTGTTCTGGAGATTTAAAACCTGTATCCCCCAAGTCGTGTCTTTCCCACCCCCAAAGCCCCACGAGTCAATGACTGACAAACGAGTGTTTGGGAGAGAAAGAGTCCATGTTTATTACATAACGCACAACAAAACATAACATTATGGTTTAATCCTCAAAATCATAACAACATGGAATCAATATCCTATAAGATTTTCCAACAACCTATTTACAATCATTATATTTTCAGTCACCAAACAATTGAGGTAATTGAGGTAAAACATAATTAATTATTTGTGGTAATTAAAGAAGACAGTTCCATGAGACTTTCGAGGGTCACCTCTCCTTTGCAGCACTACGGGACCAGTCAGCCTGTGCCTCAGGGAGAACCACGCTGGTGTATCCCACCTGCATCCTTGAGGGGTGGTCCACAGCTATCTGATCCTTGTCCGCAACCCTAGGAGCCCACCCCTCCAAACACCATGCCATCCACGGGGCTCATAGTGTATAACAAGAGGCAGCAGCCCCATGCTCTAGGATGACTAACTGAGCGCCCTTGCCCCAAGCCGGTGTAAACATTCACTGTTTTAGGATTGTGATCTTGGTCAAAGTACAATTCACTTTTGACCTGATGTAGGACTGATTACTATAGCACAGTGCACTTAATAATGAACCTGTTAATGATGTAGTGTAGTTTATTTCTGTTAGGAACTGAATAATTGCCTATTGATCCGTTTGGACAGATACAGGCGAGAAGGCTGGTGACCTCCTTTCTCAAAACAAACTTTTCCCTTGCTTATTAGGACCATTGTACCCTGAATGAGCACCACATCTTTTAATTAGGTTAGTGAGCTCAATCAATAAAGTAATCTGATACTGAACATCACTAGACTTATTTCAACTCACTATTGTATCACCACGTCAGCCACACTACAAAACCCCACACACCCCCACTTCATCATATGGCTATAAAAAGATCTCTGCAAAGAGCTCCCTCATGGGTGCCCATCGCGCATTTTTACCATACTCACCTGGGCCCATATACACTAAACATATAATTTAATCAGGTAACCTTAGCTCTACTACCAGATATTTTCCCTACTAGGTCCTGTACCATTAACTTGCCAACCCTTATTGCTGGTACCTGTAAACCTATTGGATCAGGGAGTTAGTTTTAAAACAGGCAGCGAGAATTAACATTTCACTCATATAATAACCACAGACTCGGGAACGTTTTACTCTTTATCTAAGTTTCTTAAATGGTCATCATCCAAAGATTAAACACCAAAAGACTTTCAATTATGAAGATCAGAATCAAAATGTAACTATGCAAAAGATGTATTAAATTAATTTCAATCATTTAGAAATAGGGTGGGTAAAGAAAAGGAACATGAAATACTATCAAAATGTTTAGGCATTTAACAAAAGGAGGGTAAAAAGGGAACATGTCAAATTTTAACAGTAGGAAGGGTAAAGAGAAGGAACATGATATGCAAACATGCAGCAATTAAAACATGTAGCGATTAGGAAGGGTAAGAGAAGGAACAAATCAATGACGAACCCACATGGATTTTATATTTACCTAGAATGGTGTGAAGAACTAACCCTGGCCACAGGTCAGTTTAAAGGACAGAACCCCAAAAGGTGCAGTCGCCAGTAGGCTAGCAGGTGCAGATTCAGAACCAGGACAGGTAAAGCCAAATTGGATCAGGACAGGATCACCAAAGGTTGAGACTGGCACCCGCAGTTAAGTTGCAACACCTGCGCTACTCCCTCTCTGCAGCTAACAGCCAGAACCCCGAATTTGTTATTGATTTCCCCGACAAAGTGCTTCGCCAGCACTTCAGCTCCCGGAACCCCGATTGGGTTATCGAATCTTCTGACAGAGTGCTTTGCAGCTCTCTGCTCTTGGTCACCTATTGAGTGCGTTGGGTCAGTGACAGGTCAGCTATTCGGACAAGTCGGACAAATTAACTAGCTAAGCCTACCCTAGTTATACTATTTTCCAGGTCAGTGTACCACCCCCCAATGTTGCAAGTGTAAGGATCCCCAATTTTGATTGGACAAGGAATGAGGAGAGGTCATCACACCATACCAAAATGACACTTTTCTTTTGAATATTCTATTAACGTTCCCGTCCATCAATTTTTATTTTCCCATGTATATTTTTTTCCACCCGACAATGAATGTTACAATGAATGTTATTTGTTACATTTTAGTTCATATTTAGAATTCTGTTTCCTTCGTAAAGTTCAGGAGGTGAGGTTCCCAGGAGCATCTTGGTCAAGACTGTCCCTGGCACTCATTCAATGCCATGACTCGATTGATTTTAGACTCTGGTGCGCAGGCTCAAAGGTTTCAATGTGGAGTTCAGGGACAGGCATCAGGCCCAAAATGTATTTACATGTAAGAATAGAAAAGAAACAGTTTAGGAACACAGAATAAAAGAATGCACTGTATACCACGTATCTCTACTTTATTCCCATTACTTTATATTTAACTATTGCGTTAAGGTTTAAGCAAAACAAACAGCTTAGCAAAAGCAGCAGTGCAAGCTTCATGCATGCTGTAACACAGATCAGCGATTTTTAATTCTAGTGCGCAGAAGCGAAAGTTTCCCTCCAAAGTAAAGAGTACGTCATGTCACGTGAGTATGACAGACGCATGCGCAGTAGAAAATCCCGCATAGCAGCAGCCATTTTAATGCAAGCGGATTATAGTTAAGAAAAGCACATATGCAAGCTTCCCTTGGATGTCGTGTAATGCGATGTTAGTAATACAAACATGTTGGTTAGTTTATTAACGTTATGTCGAGAGGACTGAACACAAGCAAGTCGCGTTACGTGCGAATCCTTGCTCAATCAATACCCTCTTTGATGATATTTTATATAATCACCAATTAATAAAACAGATGCCAACTTTCACAATTCACCCAACTCAATTGCTTCAATCTTTCTTCTAGGATTTTTATCATTATTTAAATGAAAAGTTTTCATTTTCTTATAAATTTTACCATTTAATTCTTGAAGCTCTATTTCATTGCAGTTTCTTTTCCTCCCTCTTTCATTTACTGTATATCTCTTTCCGTGTTTACGACATTTGCAACATACTATTATCCATAAAATCAGTAGGCCTATTCCCACCATTGGCATCAATATTCTACCTACAAAACTTCTCCCTACGTTAGAAATCCAACTACCTATTGAGGCGAGACCATCAGTCAGTCTCTTCCATGCACTATCGACCTCCAGTGGTTTGAGCTATTTTTCCAAATGTGTAATATTTCTTACATACCCTTTAATTTCAACACTCTTGTCAGGTATGTAAGTGCAACAATGTTGCGCTTTCAACATTCTACAGACTCCGCCCTCTTTTGCTAATAATGTATCAAGAGCAAGTCGGTTTTGTAAAACCATTGATCTGCTCGCAACCAATTCGGTATTGACCATCAAGAACCCTCCAGCAGTGTCAGTTGATAACCGATCCACTACTGTTGACAATTTGCAAATTCTTTGTGTATTCAGAGCCACTCCCACTGTAGGTATCAATGCACTAAATATATCACCTACTATTTCTCCAAAATAACAGCTCCCATACCAATGAGCTGGCAATTTGTAATAATTCAGAAAAGGGGGTGGTGATGAACAGAGTGTCTGAATTAAGCAGACCACTCTTACCCAGTCCAAAGATCAGGGCTTGATCCATCACCGTTATTTAGCTCACTGCCCCATCCCAGCTCAGAACCTGGCTATATGCAAATTAGTCTGTCCCTGGCCCAGTGCATCATGGGAACAGGGCAGACCAAACTACCAAGCCAATTCTTCACCAGAAAGGAGACAAGCTACCGGGGACCGGTTTCTGGCATTTCAGCCTCGTCGGCCCGGCTTGCTTGAATCCTGATGGAGCAGTGAGCAAGGGACTCATGTCTGAGTATACCCTGCCACACCTATAGTGGCCAAAAACGATTCAGAAAAGGGGGTGGTGATGAACAGAGTGTCTGAATTAAGCAGACCACTCTTACCCAGTCCAAAGATCAGGGCTTGATCCATCACCGTTATTTAGCTCACTGCCCCATCCCAGCTCAGAACCTGGCTATATGCAAATTAGTCTGTCCCTGGCCCAGTGCATCATGGGAACAGGGCAGACCAAACTACCAAGCCAATTCTTCACCAGAAAGGAGACAAGCTACCGGGGACCGGTTTCTGGCATTTCAGCCTCGTCGGCACCATCAGGATTCAAGCAAGCCGGGCCGAAGACGGCTGAAATGCCAGAAACCGGTCCCCGGAAGCTTGTTTCCTTCCCAGTGTAAGAATTGGCTTTTGTAGTCTGGTCTGCCCTGTTCCCATGATGCACTGGGCCAGGGACAGACTAATTTGCATACAGCCAGGTTCTGAAACTGGGATGGTGCAATGAGCTAAAAAACGGTGTTGGATCTAGCCCTGATCTCTTGACTGGGTGAGAGTATTCTGCTTAATTCAGAGACTCTGTCCATCACCACCCCTTGTTGTAAATATTTTTGTCCACCCTAAGCGTGGAAGGGTATACTCAGATGTGAGTCCCTTGCTCATTGCACCATCAGGATTCAAGCAAGCCGGGCCGAAGACGGCTGAAATGCCAGAAACCGGTCCCCGGAAGCTTGTTTCCTTCACAGTGTAAGAATTGGCTTTTGTAGTCTGGTCTGCCCTGTTCCCATGATGCACTGGGCCAGGGACAGACTAATTTGCATACAGCCAGGTTCTGAAACTGGGATGGTGCAATGAGCTAAAAAACGTTTTGGATCTAGCCCTGATCTCTTGACTGGGTGAGAGTATTCTGCTTAATTCAGAGACTCTGTCCATCACCACCCCTTGTTGTAAATATTTTTGTCCACCCTAAGCGTGGAAGGGTATACTCAGATGTGAGTTCCTTGCTCATTGCACCATCAGGATTCAAGCAAGCCGGGCCGAAGACGGCTGAAATGCCAGAAACCGGTCCCCGGAAGCTTGTTTCCTTCCCAGTGTAAGAATTGGCTTTTGTAGTCTGGGATGCCCTGTTCCCATGATGCACTGGGCCAGGGACAGACTAATTTGCATACAGCCAGGTTCTGAAACTGGGATGGTGCAATGAGCTAAAAAACGGTGTTGGATCTAGCCCTGATCTCTTGACTGGGTGAGAGTATTCTGCTTAATTCAGAGACTCTGTCCATCACCACCCCTTGTTGTAAATATTTTTGTCCACCCTAAGCGTGGAAGGGTATACTCAGATGTGAGTCCCTTGCTCATTGCACCATCAGGATTCAAGCAAGCCGGGCCGAAGACGGCTGAAATGCCAGAAACCGGTCCCCGGAAGCTTGTTTCCTTCCCAGTGTAAGAATTGGCTTTTGTAGTCTGGTCTGCCCTGTTCCCATGATGCACTGGGCCAGGGACAGACTAATTTGCATACAGCCATGTTCTGAAACTGGGATGGTGCAATGAGCTAAAAAACGGTGTTGGATCTAGCCCTGATCTCTTGACTGGGTGAGAGTATTCTGCTTAATTCAGAGACTCTGTCCATCACCACCCCTTGTTGTAAATATTTTTGTCCACCCTAAGCGTGGAAGGGTATACTCAGATGTGAGTCCCTTGCTCATTGCACCATCAGGATTCAAGCAAGCCGGGCCGAAGACGGCTGAAATGCCAGAAACCGGTCCCCGGAAGCTTGTTTCCTTCCCAGTGTAAGAATTGGCTTTTGTAGTCTGGTCTGCCCTGTTCCCATGATGCACTGGGCCAGGGACAAACTAATTTGCATACAGCCAGGTTCTGAAACTGGGATGGTGCAATGAGCTAAAAAACGGTGTTGGATCTAGCCCTGATCTCTTGACTGGGTGAGAGTATTCTGCTTAATTCAGAGACTCTGTCCATCACCACCCCTTGTTGTAAATATTTTTGTCCACCCTAAGCGTGGAAGGGTATACTCAGATGTGAGTCCCTTGCTCATTGCACCATCAGGATTCAAGCAAGCCGGGCCGAAGACGGCTGAAATGCCAGAAACCGGTCCCCGGGAAGCTTGTTTCCTTCCCAGTGTAAGAATTGGCTTTTGTAGTCTGGTCTGCCCTGTTCCCATGATGCACTGGGCCAGGGATAGACTAATTTGCATACAGCCAGGTTCTGAAACTGGGATGGTGCAATGAGCTAAAAAACGGTGTTGGATCTAGCCCTGATCTCTTGACTGGGTGAGAGTATTCTGCTTAATTCAGAGACTCTGTCCATCACCACCCCTTGTTGTAAATATTTTTGTCCACCCTAAGCGTGGAAGGGTATACTCAGATGTGAGTCCCTTGCTCATTGCACCATCAGGATTCAAGCAAGCCGGGCCGAAGACGGCTGAAATGCCAGAAACCGGTCCCCGGAAGCTTGTTTCCTTCACAGTGTAAGAATTGGCTTTTGTAGTCTGGTCTGCCCTGTTCCCATGATGCACTGGGCCAGGGACAGACTAATTTGCATACAGCCAGGTTCTGAAACTGGGATGGTGCAATGAGCTAAAAAACGTTTTGGATCTAGCCCTGATCTCTTGACTGGGTGAGAGTATTCTGCTTAATTCAGAGACTCTGTCCATCACCACCCCTTGTTGTAAATATTTTTGTCCACCCTAAGCGTGGAAGGGTATACTCAGATGTGAGTTCCTTGCTCATTGCACCATCAGGATTCAAGCAAGCCGGGCCGAAGACGGCTGAAATGCCAGAAACCGGTCCCCGGAAGCTTGTTTCCTTCCCAGTGTAAGAATTGGCTTTTGTAGTCTGGGATGCCCTGTTCCCATGATGCACTGGGCCAGGGACAGACTAATTTGCATACAGCCAGGTTCTGAAACTGGGATGGTGCAATGAGCTAAAAAACGGTGTTGGATCTAGCCCTGATCTCTTGACTGGGTGAGAGTATTCTGCTTAATTCAGAGACTCTGTCCATCACCACCCCTTGTTGTAAATATTTTTGTCCACCCTAAGCGTGGAAGGGTATACTCAGATGTGAGTCCCTTGCTCATTGCACCATCAGGATTCAAGCCAGCCGGGCCGAAGACGGCTGAAATGCCAGAAACCGGTCCCCGGAAGCTTGTTTCCTTCCCAGTGTAAGAATTGGCTTTTGTAGTCTGGTCTGCCCTGTTCCCATGATGCACTGGGCCAGGGACAGACTAATTTGCATACAGCCATGTTCTGAAACTGGGATGGTGCAATGAGCTAAAAAACGGTGTTGGATCTAGCCCTGATCTCTTGACTGGGTGAGAGTATTCTGCTTAATTCAGAGACTCTGTCCATCACCACCCCTTGTTGTAAATATTTTTGTCCACCCTAAGCGTGGAAGGGTATACTCAGATGTGAGTCCCTTGCTCATTGCACCATCAGGATTCAAGCAAGCCGGGCCGAAGACGGCTGAAATGCCAGAAACCGGTCCCCGGAAGCTTGTTTCCTTCCCAGTGTAAGAATTGGCTTTTGTAGTCTGGTCTGCCCTGTTCCCATGATGCACTGGGCCAGGGACAAACTAATTTGCATACAGCCAGGTTCTGAAACTGGGATGGTGCAATGAGCTAAAAAACGGTGTTGGATCTAG
Organism: Lissotriton helveticus; assembly: GCF_964261635.1. NCBI lineage: Eukaryota > Metazoa > Chordata > Amphibia > Caudata > Salamandridae > Lissotriton > Lissotriton helveticus. The sequence goes on along the minus strand of NC_136069.1, from coordinate 1,055,343,588 downwards.
CCCTGATCTCTTGACTGGGTGAGAGTATTCTGCTTAATTCAGAGACTCTGTCCATCACCACCCCTTGTTGTAAATATTTTTGTCCACCCTAAGCGTGGAAGGGTATACTCAGATGTGAGTCCCTTGCTCATTGCACCATCAGGATTCAAGCAAGCCGGGCCGAAGACGGCTGAAATGCCAGAAACCGGTCCCCGGGAAGCTTGTTTCCTTCCCAGTGTAAGAATTGGCTTTTGTAGTCTGGTCTGCCCTGTTCCCATGATGCACTGGGCCAGGGACAGACTAATTTGCATACAGCCAGGTTCTGAAACTGGGATGGTGCAATGAGCTAAAAAACGGTGTTGGATCTAGCCCTGATCTCTTGACTGGGTGAGAGTATTCTGCTTAATTCAGAGACTCTGTCCATCACCACCCCTTGTTGTAAATATTTTTGTCCACCCTAAGCGTGGAAGGGTATACTCAGATGTGAGTCCCTTGCTCATTGCACCATCAGGATTCAAGCAAGCCGGGCCGAAGACAGCTGAAATGCCAGAAACCGGTCCCCGGAAGCTTGTTTCCTTCCCAGTGTAAGAATTGGCTTTTGTAGTCTGGTCTGCCCTGTTCCCATGATGCACTGGGCCAGGGACAGACTAATTTGCATACAGCCAGGTTCTGAAACTGGGATAGTGCAATGAGCTAAAAAACGGTGTTGGATCTAGCCCTGATCTCTTGACTGGGTAAGAGTATTCTGCTTAATTCAGAGACTCTGTCCATCACCACCCCTTGTTGTAAATATTTTTGTCCACCCTAAGCGTGGAAGGGTATACTCAGATGTGAGTCCCTTGCTCATTGCACCATCAGGATTCAAGGAAGCCGGGCCGAAGACGGCTGAAATGCCAGAAACCGGTCCCCGGAAGCTTGTTTCCTTCCCAGTGTAAGAATTGGCTTTTGTAGTCTGGTCTGCCCTGTTCCCATGATGCACTGGGCCAGGGACAGACTAATTTGCATACAGCCAGGTTCTGAAACTGGGATGGTGCAATGAGCTAAAAAACGGTGTTGGATCTAGCCCTGATCTCTTGACTGGGTGAGAGTATTCTGCTTAATTCAGAGACTCTGTCCATCACCACCCCTTGTTGTAAATATTTTTGTCCACCCTAAGCGTGGAAGGGTATACTCAGATGTGAGTCCCTTGCTCATTGCACCATCAGGATTCAAGCAAGCCGGGCCGAAGACGGCTGAAATGCCAGAAACCGGTCCCCGGAAGCTTGTTTCCTTCCCAGTGTAAGAATTGGCTTTTGTAGTCTGGTCTGCCCTGTTCCCATGATGCACTGGGCCAGGGACAAACTAATTTGCATACAGCCAGGTTCTGAAACTGGGATGGTGCAATGAGCTAAAAAACGGTGTTGGATCTAGCCCTGATCTCTTGACTGGGTGAGAGTATTCTGCTTAATTCAGAGACTCTGTCCATCACCACCCCTTGTTGTAAATATTTTTGTCCACCCTAAGCGTGGAAGGGTATACTCAGATGTGAGTCCCTTGCTCATTGCACCATCAGGATTCAAGCAAGCCGGGCCGAAGACGGCTGAAATGCCAGAAACCGGTCCCCGGAAGCTTGTTTCCTTCCCAGTGTAAGAATTGGCTTTTGTAGTCTGGTCTGCCCTGTTCCCATGATGCACTGGGCCAGGGACAGACTAATTTGCATACAGCCAGGTTCTGAAACTGGGATGGTGCAATGAGCTAAAAAACGGTGTTGGATCTAGCCCTGATCTCTTGACTGGGTGAGAGTATTCTGCTTAATTCAGAGACTCTGTCCATCACCACCCCTTGTTGTAAATATTTTTGTCCACCCTAAGCGTGGAAGGGTATACTCAGATGTGAGTCCCTTGCTCATTGCACCATCAGGATTCAAGCAAGCCGGGCCGAAGACGGCTGAAATGCCAGAAACCGGTCCCCGGAAGCTTGTTTCCTTCCCAGTGTAAGAATTGGCTTTTGTAGTCTGGTCTGCCCTGTTCCCATGATGCACTGGGCCAGGGACAGACTAATTTGCATACAGCCAGGTTCTGAAACTGGGATGGTGCAATGAGCTAAAAAACGGTGTTGGATCTAGCCCTGATCTCTTGACTGGGTGAGAGTATTCTGCTTAATTCAGAGACTCTGTCCATCACCACCCCTTGTTGTAAATATTTTTGTCCACCCTAAGCGTGGAAGGGTATACTCAGATGTGAGTCCCTTGCTCATTGCACCATCAGGATTCAAGCAAGCCGGGCCGAAGACGGCTGAAATGCCAGAAACCGGTCCCCGGAAGCTTGTTTCCTTCCCAGTGTAAGAATTGGATTTTGTAGTCTGGTCTGCCCTGTTCCCATGATGCACTGGGCCAGGGACAGACTAATTTGCATACAGCCAGGTTCTGAAACTGGGATGGTGCAATGAGCTAAAAAACGGTGTTGGATCTAGCCCTGATCTCTTGACTGGGTGAGAGTATTCTGCTTAATTCAGAGACTCTGTCCATCACCACCCCTTGTTGTAAATATTTTTGTCCACCCTAAGCGTGGAAGGGTATACTCAGATGTGAGTCCCTTGCTCATTGCACCATCAGGATTCAAGCAAGCCGGGCCGAAGACGGCTGAAATGCCAGAAACCGGTCCCCGGAAGCTTGTTTCCTTCCCAGTGTAAGAATTGGCTTTTGTAGTCTGGTCTGCCCTGTTCCCATGATGCACTGAGCCAGGGACAGACTAATTTGCATACAGCCAGGTTCTGAAACTGGGATGGTGCAATGAGCTAAAAAACGGTGTTGGATCTAGCCCTGATCTCTTGACTGGGTGAGAGTATTCTGCTTAATTCAGAGACTCTTTTTCAGTGAATATATATATATATATAACATTTCTATGGCAAAATGAAACCCCTCATTTTGTTCCTTTTCAAATTAAATGTATTAAGTGTTACCACTTTATTCCAATCAAGATGACTTCAGGTGTGCCATACTTTTGTCATAAGTAAGACTGTTAGCGTTCTAGTTGTTCTTTAGAACACTCTGGGACATTCTGTCATTGGGCTATAGTTGGGCTACATCTGGCTGATATTTGGGCTACATTTGTTTTTTTTTGTTTCTGGTGGCCATCTTTGGGCTACATTGGGCTACATTGGGCTACATTGGGCTACATTTGGGCTTTAACATATATATATAGCCCAATGTAGCCCAATATATATTTTTCAAAGTTAATTTTCGTAAAAACCACTGGAGCATATATCTTGAGACATAGCAAAGGCACATCGGGCTACCAGTCCCTACAATTTTGCCAAGTTTTGTGGAAATCCATTCAGCCGTTCGAGCTAAAAGTGAGTCCAACCGCCCTATGGAAAACTCAATGTTAAAAACACGTTTTGGGACCACCCTTTTTTCTCGGCCCCCGCTTGACGAAACCCCCCCCCCCCAAACTTTCAGGGGACGCTCAGAAACGAAATGTGCCATTTTCCTGAAAATTTCATCCAATTCCGTCCATCAACGACAAAGTTATTCAACATAGAATTTTCAGAAATCCCTATTCAAAAAAATCCTAACTATATATACCTACTGGCGACTGCCAGTAGGTAATATATATTAATACACAAATAGGAAAAATAATAAAAAATAAAAACTTACCTCCATTACTTACCTTACTATGCATTGTAATGTCACCTGCATTGTAAAAGCTGCGGAGTAAAGGCATAATGATGTAATGCTTGCGTTGTAATGGACGTTTCGCCTCAGGTCAGACTACTTGCTATAATTAGCATAGACATTTAGGAACAACCATTATAGAGAATATGGTCAATCTTCTCAAGGGAAATCTGAAGAAAGTTTTAACAAAAGTAACATATAGTGTACTTTGCCACTGCAGGATTTAATAACTTTGAAATTTTAGTAGGTTTGGCTCATTATGTGCCCAGGAATTGAGGATAGAATTGAAAGCATGTTTTCTGTTATTAAAATGTTATTAAGAGACATGATTTCTGTTTTTGTTGGTGTGACCATTCTGCAGGAGGTTGCCCCTCAGCCACACATCCTATGTGTTCTGGAGATTTAAAACCTGTATCCCCCAAGTCGTGTCTTTCCCACCCCCAAAGCCCCACGAGTCAATGACTGACAAACGAGTGTTTGGGAGAGAAAGAGTCCATGTTTATTACATAACGCACAACAAAACATAACATTATGGTTTAATCCTCAAAATCATAACAACATGGAATCAATATCCTATAAGATTTTCCAACAACCTATTTACAATCATTATATTTTCAGTCACCAAACAATTGAGGTAATTGAGGTAAAACATAATTAATTATTTGTGGTAATTAAAGAAGACAGTTCCATGAGACTTTCGAGGGTCACCTCTCCTTTGCAGCACTACGGGACCAGTCAGCCTGTGCCTCAGGGAGAACCACGCTGGTGTATCCCACCTGCATCCTTGAGGGGTGGTCCACAGCTATCTGATCCTTGTCCGCAACCCTAGGAGCCCACCCCTCCAAACACCATGCCATCCACGGGGCTCATAGTGTATAACAAGAGGCAGCAGCCCCATGCTCTAGGATGACTAACTGAGCGCCCTTGCCCCAAGCCGGTGTAAACATTCACTGTTTTAGGATTGTGATCTTGGTCAAAGTACAATTCACTTTTGACCTGATGTAGGACTGATTACTATAGCACAGTGCACTTAATAATGAACCTGTTAATGATGTAGTGTAGTTTATTTCTGTTAGGAACTGAATAATTGCCTATTGATCCGTTTAGGCAGATACAGGCGAGAAGGCTGGTGACCTCCTTTCTCAAAACAAACTTTTCCCTTGCTTATTAGGACCATTGTACCCTGAATGAGCACCACATCTTTTAATTAGGTTAGTGAGCTCAATCAATAAAGTAATCTGATACTGAACATCACTAGACTTATTTCAACTCACTATTGTATCACCACGTCAGCCACACTACAAAACCCCACACACCCCCACTTCATCATATGGCTATAAAAAGATCTCTGCAAAGAGCTCCCTCATGGGTGCCCATCGCGCATTTTTACCATACTCACCTGGGCCCATATACACTAAACATATAATTTAATCAGGTAACCTTAGCTCTACTACCAGATATTTTCCCTACTAGGTCCTGTACCATTAACTTGCCAACCCTTATTGCTGGTACCTGTAAACCTATTGGATCAGGGAGTTAGTTTTAAAACAGGCAGCGAGAATTAACATTTCACTCATATAATAACCACAGACTCGGGAACGTTTTACTCTTTATCTAAGTTTCTTAAATGGTCATCATCCAAAGATTAAACACCAAAAGACTTTCAATTATGAAGATCAGAATCAAAATGTAACTATGCAAAAGATGTATTAAATTAATTTCAATCATTTAGAAATAGGGTGGGTAAAGAAAAGGAACATGAAATACTATCAAAATGTTTAGGCATTTAACAAAAGGAGGGTAAAAAGGGAACATGTCAAATTTTAACAGTAGGAAGGGTAAAGAGAAGGAACATGATATGCAAACATGCAGCAATTAAAACATGTAGCGATTAGGAAGGGTAAGAGAAGGAACAAATCAATGACGAACCCACATGGATTTTATATTTACCTAGAATGGTGTGAAGAACTAACCCTGGCCACAGGTCAGTTTAAAGGACAGAACCCCAAAAGGTGCAGTCGCCAGTAGGCTAACAGGTGCAGATTCAGAACCAGGACAGGTAAAGCCAAATTGGATCAGGACAGGATCACCAAAGGTTGAGACTGGCACCCGCAGTTAAGTTGCAACACCTGCGCTACTCCCTCTCTGCAGCTAACAGCCAGAACCCCGAATTTGTTATTGATTTCCCCGACAAAGTGCTTCGCCAGCACTTCAGCTCCCGGAACCCCGATTGGGTTATCGAATCTTCTGACAGAGTGCTTTGCAGCTCTCTGCTCTTGGTCACCTATTGAGTGCGTTGGGTCAGTGACAGGTCAGCTATTCGGACAAGTCGGACAAATTAACTAGCTAAGCCTACCCTAGTTATACTATTTTCCAGGTCAGTGTACCACCCCCCAATGTTGCAAGTGTAAGGATCCCCAATTTTGATTGGACAAGGAATGAGGAGAGGTCATCACACCATACCAAAATGACACTTTTCTTTTGAATATTCTATTAACGTTCCCGTCCATCAATTTTTATTTTCCCATGTATATTTTTTTCCACCCGACAATGAATGTTACAATGAATGTTATTTGTTACATTTTAGTTCATATTTAGAATTCTGTTTCCTTCGTAAAGTTCAGGAGGTGAGGTTCCCAGGAGCATCTTGGTCAAGACTGTCCCTGGCACTCATTCAATGCCATGACTCGATTGATTTTAGACTCTGGTGCGCAGGCTCAAAGGTTTCAATGTGGAGTTCAGGGACAGGCATCAGGCCCAAAATGTATTTACATGTAAGAATAGAAAAGAAACAGTTTAGGAACACAGAATAAAAGAATGCACTGTATACCACGTATCTCTACTTTATTCCCATTACTTTATATTTAACTATTGCGTTAAGGTTTAAGCAAAACAAACAGCTTAGCAAAAGCAGCAGTGCAAGCTTCATGCATGCTGTAACACAGATCAGCGATTTTTAATTCTAGTGCGCAGAAGCGAAAGTTTCCCTCCAAAGTAAAGAGTACGTCATGTCACGTGAGTATGACAGACGCATGCGCAGTAGAAAATCCCGCATAGCAGCAGCCATTTTAATGCAAGCGGATTATAGTTAATAAAAGCACATATGCAAGCTTCCCTTGGATGTCGTGTAATGCGATGTTAGTAATACAAACATGTTGGTTAGTTTATTAACGTTATGTCGAGAGGACTGAACACAAGCAAGTCGCGTTACGTGCGAATCCTTGCTCAATCAATACCCTCTTTGATGATATTTTATATAATCACCAATTAATAAAACAGATGCCAACTTTCACAATTCACCCAACTCAATTGCTTCAATCTTTCTTCTAGGATTTTTATCATTATTTAAATGAAAAGTTTTCATTTTCTTATAAATTTTACCATTTAATTCTTCAAGCTCTATTTCATTGCAGTTTCTTTTCCTCCCTCTTTCATTTACTGTATATCTCTTTCCGTGTTTACGACATTTGCAACATACTATTATCCCTAAAATCAGTAGGCCTATTCCCACCATTGGCATCAATATTCTACCTACAAAACTTCTCCCTACGTTAGAAATCCAACTACCTATTGAGGCGAGACCATCAGTCAGTCTCTTCCATGCACTATCGACCTCCAGTGGTTTGAGCTATTTTTCCAAATGTGTAATATTTCTTACATACCCTTTAATTTCAACACTCTTGTCAGGTATGTAAGTGCAACAATGTTGCGCTTTCAACATTCTACAGACTCCGCCCTCTTTTGCTAATAATGTATCAAGAGCAAGTCGGTTTTGTAAAACCATTGATCTGGTCGCAACCAATTCGGTATTGACCATCAAGAACCCTCCAGCAGTGTCAGTTGATAACCGATCCACTACTGTTGACAATTTGCAAATTCTTTGTGTATTCAGAGCCACTCCCACTGTAGGTATCAATGCACTAAATATATCACCTACTATTTCTCCAAAATAACAGCTCCCATACCAATGAGCTGGCAATTTGTAATAATTCAGAAAAGGGGGTGGTGATGAACAGAGTGTCTGAATTAAGCAGACCACTCTTACCCAGTCCAAAGATCAGGGCTTGATCCATCACCGTTATTTAGCTCACTGCCCCATCCCAGCTCAGAACCTGGCTATATGCAAATTAGTCTGTCCCTGGCCCAGTGCATCATGGGAACAGGGCAGATCAAACTACCAAGCCAATTCTTCACCAGAAAGGAGACAAGCTACCGGGGACAAGTTTCTGGCATTTCAGCCTCGTCGGCCCGGCTTGCTTGAATCCTGATGGAGCAGTGAGCAAGGGACTCATGTCTGAGTATACCCTGCCACACCTATAGTGGCCAAAAACGATTCAGAAAAGGGGGTGGTGATGAATAGAGTGTCTGAATTAAGCAGACCACTCTTACCCAGTCCAAAGATCAGGGCTTGATCCATCACCGTTATTTAGCTCACTGCCCCATCCCAGCTCAGAACCTGGCTATATGCAAATTAGTCTGTCCCTGGCCCAGTGCATCATGGGAACAGGGCAGACCAAACTACCAAGCCAATTCTTCACCAGAAAGGAGACAAGCTACCGGGGACCGGTTTCTGGCATTTCAGCCTCGTCGGCACCATCAGGATTCAAGCAAGCCGGGCCGAAGACGGCTGAAATGCCAGAAACCGGTCCCCGGAAGCTTGTTTCCTTCCCAGTGTAAGAATTGGCTTTTGTAGTCTGGTCTGCCCTGTTCCCATGATGCACTGGGCCAGGGACAGACTAATTTGCATACAGCCAGGTTCTGAAACTGGGATGGTGCAATGAGCTAAAAAACGGTGTTGGATCTAGCCCTGATCTCTTGACTGGGTGAGAGTATTCTGCTTAATTCAGAGACTCTGTCCATCACCACCCCTTGTTGTAAATATTTTTGTCCACCCTAAGCGTGGAAGGGTATACTCAGATGTGAGTCCCTTGCTCATTGCACCATCAGGATTCAAGCAAGCCGGGCCGCAGACGGCTGAAATGCCAGAAACCGGTCCCCGGAAGCTTGTTTCCTTCCCAGTGTAAGAATTGGCTTTTGTAGTCTGGTCTGCCCTGTTCCCATGATGCACTGGGCCAGGGACAGACTAATTTGCATACAGCCAGGTTCTGAAACTGGGATGGTGCAATGAGCTAAAAAACGGTGTTGGATCTAGCCCTGATCTCTTGACTGGGTGAGAGTATTCTGCTTAATTCAGAGACTCTGTCCATCACCACCCCTTGTTGTAAATATTTTTGTCCACCCTAAGCGTGGAAGGGTATACTCAGATGTGAGTCCCTTGCTCATTGCACCATCAGGATTCAAGCAAGCCGGGCCGAAGACGGCTGAAATGCCAGAAACCGGTCCCCGGAAGCTTGTTTCCTTCCCAGTGTAAGAATTGGCTTTTGTAGTCTGGGATGCCCTGTTCCCATGATGCACTGGGCCAGGGACAGACTAATTTGCATACAGCCAGGTTCTGAAACTGGGATGGTGCAATGAGCTAAAAAACGGTGTTGGATCTAGCCCTGATCTCTTGACTGGGTGAGAGTATTCTGCTTAATTCAGAGACTCTGTCCATCACCACCCCTTGTTGTAAATATTTTTGTCCACCCTAAGCGTGGAAGGGTATACTCAGATGTGAGTCCCTTGCTCATTGCACCATCAGGATTCAAGCAAGCCGGGCCGAAGACGGCTGAAATGCCAGAAACCGGTCCCCGGAAGCTTGTTTCCTTCCCAGTGTAAGAATTGGCTTTTGTAGTCTGGTCTGCCCTGTTCCCATGATGCACTGGGCCAGGGACAGACTAATTTGCATACAGCCAGGTTCTGAAACTGGGATGGTGCAATGAGCTAAAAAACGGTGTTGGATCTAGCCCTGATCTCTTGACTGGGTGAGAGTATTCTGCTTAATTCAGAGACTCTGTCCATCACCACCCCTTGTTGTAAATATTTTTGTCCACCCTAAGCGTGGAAGGGTATACTCAGATGTGAGTCCCTTGCTCATTGCACCATCAGGATTCAAGCAAGCCGGGCCGAAGACGGCTGAAATGCCAGAAACCGGTCCCCGGAAGCTTGTTTCCTTCCCAGTGTAAGAATTGGCTTTTGTAGTCTGGTCTGCCCTGTTCCCATGATGCACTGGGCCAGGGACAAACTAATTTGCATACAGCCAGGTTCTGAAACTGGGATGGTGCAATGAGCTAAAAAACGGTGTTGGATCTAGCCCTGATCTCTTGACTGGGTGAGAGTATTCTGCTTAATTCAGAGACTCTGTCCATCACCACCCCTTGTTGTAAATATTTTTGTCCACCCTAAGCGTGGAAGGGTATACTCAGATGTGAGTCCCTTGCTCATTGCACCATCAGGATTCAAGCAAGCCGGGCTAAAGACGGCTGAAATGCCAGAAACCGGTCCCCGGAAGCTTGTTTCCTTCCCAGTGTAAGAATTGGCTTTTGTAGTCTGGTCTGCCCTGTTCCCATGATGCACTGGGCCAGGGACAGACTAATTTGCATACAGCCAGGTTCTGAAACTGGGATGGTGCAATGAGCTAAAAAACGGTGTTGGATCTAGCCCTGATCTCTTGACTGGGTGAGAGTATTCTGCTTAATTCAGAGACTCTGTCCATCACCACCCCTGTTGTAAATATTTTTGTCCACCCTAAGCGTGGAAGGGTATACTCAGATGTGAGTCCCTTGCTCATTGCACCATCAGGATTCAAGCAAGCCGGGCCGAAGACGGCTGAAATGCCAGAAACCGGTCCCCGGAAGCTTGTTTCCTTCCCAGTGTAAGAATTGGCTTTTGTAGTCTGGGATGCCCTGTTCCCATGATGCACTGGGCCAGGGACAGACTAATTTGCATACAGCCAGGTTCTGAAACTGGGATGGTGCAATGAGCTAAAAAACAGTGTTGGATCTAGCCCTGATCTCTTGACTGGGTGAGAGTATTCTGCTTAATTCAGAGACTCTGTCCATCACCACCCCTTGTTGTAAATATTTTTGTCCACCCTAAGCGTGGAAGGGTATACTCAGATGTGAGTCCCTTGCTCATTGCACCATCAGGATTCAAGGAAGCCGGGCCGAAGACGGCTGAAATGCCAGAAACCGGTCCCCGGAAGCTTGTTTCCTTCCCAGTGTAAGAATTGGCTTTTGTAGTCTGGTCTGCCCTGTTCCCATGATGCACTGGGCCAGGGACAGACTAATTTGCATACAGCCAGGTTCTGAAACTGGGATGGTGCAATGAGCTAAAAAACGGTGTTGGATCTAGCCCTGATCTCTTGACTGGGTGAGAGTATTCTGCTTAATTCAGAGACTCTGTCCATCACCACCCCTTGTTGTAAATATTTTTGTCCACCCTAAGCGTGGAAGGGTATACTCAGATGTGAGTCCCTTGCTCATTGCACCATCAGGATTCAAGCAAGCCGGGCCGAAGACGGCTGAAATGCCAGAAACCGGTCCCCGGAAGCTTGTTTCCTTCCCAGTGTAAGAATTGGCTTTTGTAGTCTGGTCTGCCCTGTTCCCATGATGCACTGGGCCAGGGACAAACTAATTTGCATACAGCCAGGTTCCGAAACTGGGATGGTGCAATGAGCTAAAAAACGGTGTTGGATCTAGCCCTGATCTCTTGACTGGGTGAGAGTAGTCTGCTTAATTCAGAGACTCTGTCCATCACCACCCCTTGTTGTAAATATTTTTGTCCACCCTAAGCGTGGAAGGGTATACTCAGATGTGAGTCCCTTGCTCATTGCACCATCAGGATTCAAGCAAGCCGGGCCGAAGACGGCTGAAATGCCAGAAACCGGTCCCCGGAAGCTTGTTTCCTTCCCAGTGTAAGAATTGGCTTTTGTAGTCTGGTCTGCCCTGTTCCCATGATGCACTGGGCCAGGGACAGACTAATTTGCATACAGCCAGGTTCTGAAACTGGGATGGTGCAATGAGCTAAAAAACGGTGTTGGATCTAGCCCTGATCTCTTGACTGGGTGAGAGTATTCTGCTTAATTCAAAGTCTCTGTCCATCACCACCCCTTGTTGTAAATATTTTTGTCCACCCTAAGCGTGGAAGGGTCTACTCAGATGTGAGTCCCTTGCTCATTGCACCATCAGGATTCAAGCAAGCCGGGCCGAAGACGGCTGAAATGCCAGAAACCGGTCCCCGGAAGCTTGTTTCCTTCCCAGTGTAAGAATTGGCTTTTGTAGTCTGGTCTGCCCTGTTCCTATGATGCACTGGGCCAGGGACAGACTAATTTGCATACAGCCAGGTTCTGAAACTGGGATGGTGCAATGAGCTAAAAAACGGTGTTGGATCTAGCCCTGATCTCTTGACTGGGTGAGAGTATTCTGCTTAATTCAGAGACTCTGTCCATCACCACCCCTTGTTGTAAATATTTTTGTCCACCCTAAGCGTGGAAGGGTATACTCAGATGTGAGTCCCTTGCTCATTGCACCATCAGGATTCAAGCAAGCCGGGCCGAAGACGGCTGAAATGCCAGAAACCGGTCCCCGGAAGCTTGTTTCCTTCCCAGTGTAAGAATTGGATTTTGTAGTCTGGTCTGCCCTGTTCCCATGATGCACTGGGCCAGGGACAGACTAATTTGCATACAGCCAGGTTCTGAAACTGGGATGGTGCAATGAGCTAAAAAACGGTGTTGGATCTAGCCCTGATCTCTTGACTGGGTGAGAGTATTCTGCTTAATTCAGAGACTCTGTCCATCACCACCCCTTGTTGTAAATATTTTTGTCCACCCTAAGCGTGGAAGGGTATACTCAGATGTGAGTCCCTTGCTCATTGCACCATCAGGATTCAAGCAAGCCGGGCCGAAGACGGCTGAAATGCCAGAAACCGGTCCCCGGAAGCTTGTTTCCTTCCCAGTGTAAGAATTGGCTTTTGTAGTCTGGTCTGCCCTGTTCCCATGATGCACTGGGCCAGGGACAGACTAATTTGCATACAGCCAGGTTCTGAAACTGGGATGGTGCAATGAGCTAAAAAAACGGTGTTGGATCTAGCCCTGATCTCTTGACTGGGTGAGAGTATTCTGCTTAATTCAGAGACTCTGTCCATCACCACCCCTTGTTGTAAATATTTTTGTCCACCCTAAGCGTGGAAGGGTATACTCAGATGTGAGTCCCTTGCTCATTGCACCATCAGGATTCAAGCAAGCCGGGCCGAAGACGGCTGAAATGCCAGAAACCGGTCCCCGGAAGCTTGTTTCCTTCCCAGTGTAAGAATTGGCTTTTGTAGTCTGGTCTGCCCTGTTCCCATGATGCACTGGGCCAGGGACAGACTAATTTGCATACAGCCAGGTTCTGAAACTGGGATGGTGCAATGAGCTAAAAAACGGTGTTGGATCTAGCCCTGATCTCTTGACTGGGTGAGAGTATTCTGCTTAATTCAGAGACTCTGTCCATCACCACCCCTTGTTGTAAATATTTTTGTCCACCCTAAGCGTGGAAGGGTATACTCAGATGTGAGTCCCTTGCTCATTGCACCATCAGGATTCAAGCAAGCCGGGCCGAAGACGGCTGAAATGCCAGAAACCGGTCCCCGGAAGCTTGTTTCCTTCCCAGTGTAAGAATTGGCTTTTGTAGTCTGGTCTGCCCTGTTCCCATGATGCACTGGGCCAGGGACAGACTAATTTGCATACAGCCAGGTTCTGAAACTGGGATGGTGCAATGAGCTAAAAAACGGTGTTGGATCTAGCCCTGATCTCTTGACTGGGTGAGAGTATTCTGCTTAATTCAGAGACTCTGTCCATCACCACCCCTTGTTGTAAATATTTTTGTCCACCCTAAGCGTGGAAGGGTATACTCAGATGTGAGTCCCTTGCTCATTGCACCATCAGGATTCAAGCAAGCCGGGCTGAAGACGGCTGAAATGCCAGAAACCGGTCCCCGGAAGCTTGTTTCCTTCCCAGTGTAAGAATTGGCTTTTGTAGTCTGGTCTGCCCTGTTCCCATGATGCACTGGGCCAGGGACAGACTAATTTGCATACAGCCAGGTTCTGAAACTGGGATGGTGCAATGAGCTAAAAAACGGTGTTGGATCTAGCCCTGATCTCTTGACTGGGTGAGAGTATTCTGCTTAATTCAGAGACTCTGTCCATCACCACCCCTTGTTGTAAATATTTTTGTCCACCCTAAGCGTGGAAGGGTATACTCAGATGTGAGTCCCTTGCTCATTGCACCATCAGGATTCAAGCAAGCCGGGCCGAAGACGGCTGAAATGCCAGAAACCGGTCCCCGGAAGCTTGTTTCCTTCCCAGTGTAAGAATTGGCTTTTGTAGTCTGGTCTGCCCTGTTCCCATGATGCACTGGGCCAGGGACAGACTAATTTGCATACAGCCAGGTTCTGAAACTGGGATGGTGCAATGAGCTAAAAAACGGTGTTGGATCTAGCCCTGATCTCTTGACTGGGTGAGAGTATTCTGCTTAATTCAGAGACTCTGTCCATCACCACCCCTTGTTGTAAATATTTTTGTCCACCCTAAGCGTGGAAGGGTATACTCAGATGTGAGTCCCTTGCTCATTGCACCATCAGGATTCAAGCAAGCCGGGCCGAAGACGGCTGAAATGCCAGAAACCGGTCCCCGGAAGCTTGTTTCCTTCCCAGTGTAAGAATTGGCTTTTGTAGTCTGGTCTGCCCTGTTCCCATGATGCACTGGGCCAGGGACAGCCTAATTTGCATACAGCCAGGTTCTGAAACTGGGATGGTGCAATGAGCTAAAAAACGGTGTTGGATCTAGCCCTGATCTCTTGACTGGGTGAGAGTATTCTGCTTAATTCAGAGACTCTGTCCATCACCACCCCTTGTTGTAAATATTTTTGTCCACCCTAAGCGTGGAAGGGTATACTCAGATGTGAGTCCCTTGCTCATTGCACCATCAGGATTCAAGCAAGCCGGGCCGAAGACGGCTGAAATGCCAGAAACCGGTCCCCGGAAGCTTGTTTCCTTCCCAGTGTAAGAATTGGCTTTTGTAGTCTGGTCTGCCCTGTTCCCATGATGCACTGGGCCAGGGACAGACTAATTTGCATACAGCCAGGTTCTGAAACTGGGATGGTGCAATGAGCTAAAAAACGGTGTTGGATTTAGCCCTGATCTCTTGACTGGGTGAGAGTATTCTGCTTAATTCAGAGACTCTGTCCATCACCACCCCTTGTTGGCAATTTGTAATAAGCCTTGTTTCCGCATATAAAATAAATTCCAGGAAACACAGGTTCAGTTCCATCTTTGAAACCCCAACCCCCAATTACCTTATAATTGTGTTCACATTCACTGGAACCAATGAATATATTGTTATAATAACTAGTTCTTTCCCTATGGAGACAGAGCTTCCCCTTCTTTTCAAAATCTAGCAACATAGCAGCATGAGTCTTGCCATTTGGGGTGGACCCTATATTCTCAGTCCATTTAGGAATGTTATGATTCTTATCATTTGCTTTTCTTTGGAAACTCTCCTTTCCGCAACCATATTAAAAAACATTTTCTCTTTTTCACGTAATAAGCATGTTAAATTATTCTTGTGTGCTTCAGCTATATCTATCGTACCTATTATTAGAAAATATTCACCCATATAACATGTTACATCACTCTTAGTATGTACAGGGTTCAGGTTACTAGCGTGTAACCAGGTGTGCAGCGCTATTGCATTTTTAATTAATCCCGTTTTTGGCATCTCTGTTATATTTGTGTTTGTTAGCCCCTGATTTTAACATTCACCATCGCGCCCTCATACCTGCATTCTAATTGTGCCCCCCACCGCTTGTAGAGCGGATTACTTCCCTATCTTACAGCCACTCGAGGCGCCTCGCCGCCATCTTGGGGGTGCTTGAGATTTGATCCTGTTACTTGCCTGAGCGCTCTAGTGCTTTGTTTCCACATCAGGTGAGCCTCTATTTAGGGCGAGCACCTTGAGTTGCTCGTTCTTTGGGAAAGGTGTACGATGTTTTAGAACGAGCGTCAGCACTAGCGTGTAACCAGGTGTGCAGCGCTATCGCATTTTTAATTAATCCCGTTTTTGGCATCTCTGTTATATTTGTGTTTGTTAGCCCCTGATTTTAACATTCACCATCGCGCCCTCATACCTGCATTCTAATTGTGCCCCCCACCGCTTGTAGAGCGGATTACTTCCCTATCTTACAGCCACTCGAGGCGCCTCGCCGCCATCTTGGGGGTGCTTGAGATTTGATCCTGTTACTTGCCTGAGCGCTCTAGTGCTCTGTTTCCACATCAGGTGAGCCTCTATTTAGGGCAAGCACCTTGAGTTGCTCGTTCTTTGGGAAAGGTGTACGATGTTTTAGAACGCGCGTCAGCACTAGCGTGTAACCAGGTGTGCAGCGCTATCGCATTTTTAATTAATCCCGTTTTTGGCATCTCTGTTATATTTGTGTTTGTTAGCCCCTGATTTTAACATTCACCATCGCGCCCTCATACCTGCATTCTAATTGTGCCCCCCACCGCTTGTAGAGCGGATTACTTCCCTATCTTACAGCCACTCGAGGCGCCTCGCCGCTATCTTGGGGGTGCTTGAGATTTGATCCTGTTACTTGCCTGAGCGCTCTAGTGCTCTGTTTCCACATCAGGTGAGCCTCTATTTAGGGCAAGCACCTTGAGTTGCTCGTTCTTTGGGAAAGGTGTACGA
Source organism: Lissotriton helveticus (assembly GCF_964261635.1). Lineage (NCBI taxonomy): Eukaryota > Metazoa > Chordata > Amphibia > Caudata > Salamandridae > Lissotriton > Lissotriton helveticus. The sequence goes on along the minus strand of NC_136069.1, from coordinate 1,055,327,354 downwards.
TGTTTTAGAACGAGCGTCAGCACTAGCGTGTAACCAGGTGTGCAGCGCTATCGCATTTTTAATTAATCCCGTTTTTGGCATCTCTGTTATATTTGTGTTTGTTAGCCCCTGATTTTAACATTCACCATCGCGCCCTCATACCTGCATTCTAATTGTGCCCCCCACCGCTTGTAGAGCGGATTACTTCCCTATCTTACAGCCACTCGAGGCGCCTCGCCGCCATCTTGGGGGTGCTTGAGATTTGATCCTGTTACTTGCCTGAGCGCTCTAGTGCTCTGTTTCCACATCAGGTGAGCCTCTATTTAAAGCTCACACTATCCGCGCAGCGGTTGACGCGCAGCGGAAGCGCCTGACTCGCGCCTGAGTCGTGCCAGAGTCCTGCCCGTCTGCGCTCATCCGCGCAAGGGAGACGCAGGACGTGGCAGGACACTATCGTGCTGCAAGTATGATCTATCAGTATTCTAGTCAGGCTCTTCATTTGATCAAACGATGTTTGCCCTCTTGTTCGCACTCGGCTCAGCATCCCCTGTGCGGCCCTCATACTTGTCCATGTGGATGGTGGGAACTATCGGCACCGACGATGGCCCCTAGCCAGGTAATACCGCATCGTAAGAAGGAACCTTCACCCCCTAGTGCCGTTAAACTTTGGCACCACAATGTCAGATCCCTGTTGAAACATCATCGAGATATCTATGAACTTATCTCCTTAGAAAGCCCTGATGTCTTCTGTATGACGGAGACCTGGCTAGGTGATGAGGATACGGCCATTATTAATCTGGCCCTCCCTCTGGGCTACGCAATCCATACACTAAATCGCAAGGGGAGAGGCGGAGGCATAGCCGTGGCTTTTAAAACTTGCTTCACCTGCACCTGGAAGCCTATGGACTTGGCGGGCGCAGAGTGTGCCCATTTTTCCATGAGCTTTAGTCAGCATCAAACATTGTCAGGTCTTTTGATCTACCGCCCTCCAGGGAGTGACAGTGCTTTCAGGAAAGGCCTTCCTGAGCTGGTAAGCTCTCTTTCTCTGTTCTCCTCCAACATAACCATCATCGGCGATCTTAATATACACTTCGATGCCATGGAGATACCAGTGGTTAGAGGTCTGCTGGACGACCTTGAAGCAGTACAGCTACTCCAACTGGTCCGTCATCCGACCCATGTGGGAGGTCATATCCTCGATCCGGTCTTCACAAACCTTCAACTGGTCGAGGTTTCACCTCCTAGACCCATGGGATGGAGTGATCATTACCTCATTGAGCTTTCTGTCACAATGGTGACACAATCTATTAGGAAGCCTGATAAAACATCTTTCAGGCGGCCCTGGAAAAAGCTCAAATTGGAGGATTTCCATCGTCTCCTGATCACATCACCTCTGGCTCATACGGATGACGTTGCAACTGGGTATACCATCTTTTGCGCTTGGATTGTTAAAGTCCTTGACGTATTAATCCCAGCCGGCTGGAGTAGGAATCGACATTCTCAGCCCAATCCCTGGTACACGGAGGCACTCAGGTGTATTAAAGCTACCTGCCGACAAGCAGAAAGAGCATGGAGGAAGAATTATGATAAAGACCTGAAAGTATGCTACCTGGCCAAGGTAAAGACATACCACAGAGCTGTCTGCCGGACCCGAGCTGACTACTATGCACGGGAGTTCCAGGCGAGTTCTAACCCGTCCAAACTGGTTTTTAGAGTCTTGAAGGAGCTCACAGTGAACAGACTTCCTATTACGGAGATCTGTTCCCTTGCCCATTGTGAGTCGTTAGCCAGCTTCTTCGTGGAAAAAGTAAATGCCATCTATCGCTCTTTTCCCAAAGCTGACCCTGACAGTACGACCTTGACATTGCGTACTTCTCAGTGCTTGGCCTCTCTCTCTATACCATCGGAGCAGGAGTTTAATCTCCTAGCGGCCAAGGTCAAGTCTGGCTCACCGGATGACCCTTTGAGACCTGCCCAGTTTATGGACTCGGCGTCCGTTTGCCTTCCTCCTATCCGCCATATGGTGGAGCAATCCCTTGCCATCGGTTCAGTTCCACCTAGTTGGAAGGCTGCCTGTGTCATGCCCATCAAAAAGAAGCCTGGATTGGATTCGTTGAAGCCGGAGAGTTATCGACCCATCTCCCTCCTTCCCTGGGTGGCAAAGATTACAGAGGCCCATGTGAATAACATCTTAACAAACCATCTGGCATCTGCACATCTACTAGATCCTACACAGAATGGTTTTAGACCTGGACATAGTACAGAGATGGCACTTCTATTCATGGTTGAACACCTCCGCTCTGTACTAGATGCAGGTCAAACGGCGGCACTGGTCCTCTTGGACCTTAGTGCCGCCTTTGACACTGTATCTCACACCATTCTTATTCGAAGGCTTCGTGAAGCAGGTATTTCAAGCAGGGCGTTGGATTGGTTTCAATCGTTCCTTTCGGAACGATCCTTTCAGGTTGTAGTGCCACCGTTCAGATCCAAGCCCCACGCTATCACTCAAGGAGTCCCGCAAGGCTCGGCGTTGAGCCCCATTCTCTTCAACCTCTACGTTCAACCTTTGGCGGAGGTCGCGAAGAGTTGGGGTCTCACTATGGTATCATACGCCGATGATACCCAGTTGGCGGTGGCTCTTAATGGGGACTCTGACCAACTGGCATCGAACTTTGCGGATGGTTTGAGGGCCGTTGCTAGTTGGCTTACGGCCAACTGTTTACAACTCAACACCCTCAAAACTGAGGTGATGGTGCCGGGGAAACATCCTGATCTGTGGGGTGCTAATTGGTGGCCTAAGGAGCTGGGACCTCCTCCAAAACCTGTCTCTGAACTCAAAAATCTTGGCGTCTGGTTGGATTCCAAACTAACCTTCTCGTTCCACACTAAGAAGGTGGCATCCATGTGCTTCGGCATTTTGCGTGGCTTGAGGCCTATCCTCAAATTTTTTGATGCCCCCACCCGCCAGATGGTGATCCAAGCTAGCGTACTATCGAGGCTCGATTACGCGAGCTCACTGTTCTTGGGCGCCAACCAGGCGGAAGTCCTGCGACTTCAACGGGTGCAGAATGCGGCAGCTAGGGCCCTGGTGGGCCTGCCGCGCCTCTGCTCAGCCCGTAGCACAATTTTTAATCTGCACTGGCTGCCAGTAATCAGACGCATAGAGTTCAAGGCCCTCTGCTTTGCGTTCAAAATTCTTAAATCTGACACCCCTATCATTCTTCAGCACCTTTTGTCTTTGTACACCCCTTTGCGCAGCCTTCGTTCTGCCGGCCAAAATTTGGCACTTGTCCCCCGTTTTCAAAAATGTAGATTGGGTGGCCGATCGTTTACGGTCTTAGCCTCTAAACTATGGAACGCACTTCCTGCCTACATTCGTTCTTTGGATGACCTTTTTGCTTTTAGACAAGCTGTCAAAACTCATTTCTTTCCTCTGTCTTATTAATCACTCCCTACTTTTTCTGTGTTGTTAGTTATGTTACCTTTTCCAGATATAGCGCCGGGACGCCCCTTAGCTGGGGCAGCTGTGCGCTTAAAAAATCCAAATAACATAACATAACATAACATAACTACGTATTGGAAGTTCAGAAAATATCACATCTGAATTAAAATATTAATACTGCAAAGGTCCTTTCTTATAAAATAGACTAGCTAAAATACTTCATGAAATACCATATGTTAGTGGTAAATGGTGGATGTATGATGTTACCACGCGATCAAAATGATCGTGGTACATCACAACGCAGATTTTACAATGCAAGTCGTTACCACGACTTGCACTGTAGGGTGCTGGACTTAGGAATAGTATGATTTACTATTCCAACTCCATCCTACGTACAGTAGGGAAGGTGTTGGAATAGTAAATCTACTATTCCTTAGTCTAGAGCACCCTCCAGTGCAAGTCGTGGTAACGACTTGCGTTGTAAAATCTGCGTTGTGATGGCACTGCGGTGGTTTGACCATGTTGTAAAGGTTGTTTACCTAAATGGTGGTAGGTAACACCTTCGGCTACTGAAGTAGGTAATTTCATACAAACATAGCAATCTTCTATTTCAATAGCTTCTACATAGTGTACTAATAAGTTTGCAAATACATGTAAGTGAGTTTTGTTACTAATCCCGGTATAATGTAGTCCTTCTTCATCTGATGCTTCTAAATCTAACTTCTTTTGTTTATTGCTAAGTGCCTTTTCTTGTGTATCTATCCTTCTAGGTATATCTATCGGTTGTGGCTTATTAGTATCATTCTTCATGTCTCTACTCATTATGTAAGGAATAGCTATTGTCAGTCCTAACCATACTATGAGTACAATCGCAATACTACATGTGCATATTCTACAGCATGTTTTCAAGCAGTTTCTTTTCGGCCTTCCATTAACAGTACGATCAGCCATTTCTGACTAAAGAGATTTTAACCCCTCTTTGTAACTTCCACACAGTCTTTTACCCTGTGAAAATTTCAAGTGGGTCCCACTTCTCCGTCTGTCTGATCAGCAATCAATTCGTCATCACTTTCATCACTTATTTCTAGATTTTCAAAATCTTCAAGAACAATGTAAGTCCATTCAGGGCCTCTGAATTTAATATTCAGCTTTTTCAGTCATGGACTTCTCCTTCTTGGTTGTATTTCAGACTGTTCAGTTTGACTTGGTATTTCATTAACTTGTTCAGGTTCTTCATTTATGGTCTTTAGACGGAATTTCAGCCTTTTGACAAACCTAGGCCATTTGTCTCCTTTTCTGAGTCTTTTAGCTGGCACTGTGCTCTGGCCTTTTTCCAATGCTCTTTTATTTTCATTCAGTTGTGGCACATCTATTTCAATGCTGTCTTCTGTATCCTTCTCTATCTGACTAGGACCAGGTCTTATTACTGTTTCTTCTGCCTGGTTACTAATCTGGCCTTGTTCAGGTGTTTTCTGAATTTGACTTTGACTTTGTTTTGATTCACCTTCTTCTTCCTGAACACCTTTTTCTACACCTATCTGGTCCTGCTCGGGCTCTTCGAACTCTTGATTTTCTTCCGCCTGAGCTTCCGCCCTAGTACATGTCTATTCCTCCTCAGACTCTGGAGTTCTTGGTGGGGTGTCAATTATCTGAGTATTCTGATCTGTCCCCATCTGGTCCTCCTCAGAATCACTTTTGACTTGTATTTCTATGATCTGAGTACCTTCTTCTGTTCCTCTCTCGTCCTCACTTTCACTCTGACTGTCTCGATAAGTTTGACTTCTGGTTTTCATGTATTCTGCTGGTATCTCAACTACTGGAATCCAATCATCTTGACTGGTTCACAGTTGTTCCTCTTCAGCTACTTCAGGATCGATATCTTGAGACCCCTCAGCTGCACAACCTTCAGCTTCAGTTTCATCAGGTTCAGTCACTCTTTTTGTATGACTGGCATGGATCCAGTGTGGAACTCCTTCGCACTTCACAGCTGTGGTAGTAACTAAAATTACTTGACGTGGTTTTCCCCTCCTCGGTGCTAGGCAAGATTTTCTAGTGTGTTTCTTTAGCACTACCCTGGGTTCAAGTCATGTGCTGGAGAGGCTTGTCTGGAGACAGCATCTCCCCAACCTGGTGAGAGATAGAATGCACTTGGTCAGCCAGTTCTTTGCAGTACTCCAGTACCAAATCATCAGATATATTTATCAACTTGTGTCCTGGCACCCATGCTTGCCTCATTGCTCTTCCCATTAGTATTTCATGAGGACTCAAGCCTGTGTTCCGGTCTGAAATACTTCTGAGTCCCATCAGAACAAGAGGTAAGGCATCTGGCCACTCTAGACAGGTAGATTCATACATCTTTCCCAATCTTGACTTGATTATGCCATTCAGTTGTTCTACCACTCCAGAAGCCTCTGGGCGATATGCACAGTGCAGTATTTGTTTAACATTGAATGCTTCACAGATTAAGCCAATTATTTCATTATTAAAATGGCAGCCTCGGTCTGATTCAATTGTTACTGGAAAACCGAACCTCGGGATGAGTTCGCTGAGTAAGAGTTTGGCTACAGTAATGCTATCATTCCTACGTGTGGGGTAAGCTTCCACCCATTTTGAAAACAGGCAGACAATGACAAGAATGTATTTTAGTCCTCGACAAGGGGGTAACTGAATGAAATCAATCTGTAATCGTATGACGGGACCCTCTGCCTTCCCAATCTTTCCTGGTAACACTACAGTTTTCTTTCCAGGATTCATCTGTTGACAAATTAAACATCTTTGGCAAAGTGCTTCTGCTATGTTCCTCAACTTCGCATTGTACCAACTCTGTCTGAACAATCTTATCATGACATCTCTTCCCAAGTGGGAATCTCCGTGGAACATCCCAGCCATAGGAGCAAGCATACAGTCTGGTAACACAGACCTACCATCAAGGTAAACAATGACACCGTCTTCAACCCTTCTCTGACAACCTATCTTTCTCCATTCTTCCCTTTCCTTTGGTTCTGCTTCATTTTGCAAGTCTCTCACTTCTTCCCATGTTCTCACACCTTCAAGCAACATACGTTGGCAGTTGTTTTCACCTACTTCAATTTTCTTGTTTACAGCCATTCTAAAATTGGCGCAATGTTGGGCTAACTGGTCTGTTTATCTGTTACCAGCTGTCACTTTGTCATTTCCAGATTTGTGAGCAGCACACTTGACCACAGCCACTTCTTTTGGCAATTGAATCGCTTCGAGTAAATCTTTTACATAATGACCATTTTTGATTGGAGTACCTGAAAAAGTCAGAAACTCCCTTTGCATCCATAATTGGCCATAGTCATGCACAACCCCGTAACCATACTGGCTATCAGTGTATATGGTTATTTTCCAATTTTTCCCAAATTTGCAAGCTTTTGTCAATGCAATCAATTCGGCTACTTGTGCAGACTTGAATCCAGGTAAATAGAATGCTTCAATTGGACCCCCCAACGTACACACTGCATAGGCAGCACTTAAACCTCCTTCCTCATGTCTCATGCATGAGCCATCTACAAATAGTTCATATTCAGAATCAATCAGTGGCTCTTCTCTTATGTCAGGACGTTGTTTTGTACTGTATTCAGTCAAGTCGATACAATCATGTTCGACTTCTTCCTTCACCTCTGCAAAATGTGAATTAGGTAGCAATGTTGCTGGGTTCAAAATATTACACCTAGCAATGGTTATATTTCCTGCACCTACAAGAATACGCTCGTACTTAGTCAGCCAAATAGGAGTCAAGTATGGAGTTTTTGTTCTGGTCAGTAATATTACAACTGCATGTGGAACATACACTGTTACAGGATGTCCCATAATGATTTGTTCAAGACTCATGCAAATTGCGGCTACTGCTTTTAGACAACCTGGTAATGCAGATACTACTGGGTCTAATGTGGAAGAAAAATATGCCACAGGACGTCTCATCAGACCGTGAGTTTGGGTCAAAACTGAAAGTGCACAATTATCTCGTGAGTCAAAGAATAGTGCAACATCTTTTGAATAGTCAGGCATCCCTAATGCTGGAGCTGTACACAGGCATTCTCGTAATTTCAGAAAAGCAGTCATGCTTTCATCATCCCATTCTACTGGGTCTTTTGCTCTTTTTTTTGTCATTTGTATCCGTGGCTTTTCTAGGACTGCAAATCCCACAATCCATTGCCTGCAGTAACCTACTACTCCAAGAAACATTTTGATCTCTTTCTGAGTTTGAGGTCAATTCATGTTTCTAATTATTCTAATTCTCTCTGAGGTAAACCTTCTGACACCTCTTTCTATCTGGTGTCCCAGATATTTCACTGATGTGGTGCAAAACTGTAATTTTTCAGGTGACACTTTATGCCCTCCTTCACCTAAATGATTCAGTAAAGCAATGTCAAAGTCAAAAAGGTTTATTGCATAATTAATTAAAATCATTACAATTTCCACATGTTAGTATTATAATACAAAAGTGCTTAATAAAAGATTAGACTCTTCGTTTGTTAAAAAGATATAACATAATTATAAAAAGGGTTTCTTCCGGGGAAACTCCCACCGGCGTTAGGAGGTCAAAATGTTATTACATGTTTCTGCAAGGATTACCAGTCATTGGGATCAAGGCAGCGTTAGTTAACCCGCTTCTTTCACCCTGTCCTTGTTCCACAAGACTCAGGCGTTTTTTCACTTCTTCCACGAATTTTGTTCCCCGGCATGCCAAAATAATTGAGCTCCCTCCCAGCCAACAAGTTACCGCTTGCCTGCAGGTGCGAATTTTTAAATCATTGCAGATCTGTTTTAGTAATCGACGACGTTGTACCAGGAGAGCCGGGCAGACACACAAAAAGTGAGCTAGTGATTCTGTTTTGTAACCACAAAGTCTACAACTCTCGGTCTCATGGTTACCTTTCCAGGATGGTACTAAGTCCTTCGAAATATGCATACCCATCCTATAGGCTGTAAAGGCTCCTTTTAAGTGCACATTGAAGTGAGAGGTTAAGTATGCATGCGGTCGTCCAGCTTTGAAGGAGTTAATTATGGTCCAACCATGTCGCCGCTTGAGAAGTAACGCTTTGTCATCTTGGAAAGATTTCATCCTTGCTGCCTTGTTGGCTAATCTACTTATGGTCGCTTTATCCGTCACAGACTCAGTAAAGCAATGGTATCAACAACACAGTCATTTCGAGTTTTAGATGCCACCAATAGGTCGTCTATATACTGGACTAGGACTGACTGTCCTGGCAGCATTAAAGACTCAAGGCACTTTTTCAGAATCTGATTAAAAATCGATGGACTTTCTGTGTACCCCTGAGGAACGCGATTCCAGACTTACACATGACTGTCAAATTCAAAAGAAAAAAGAAATTTGCTATCTGGATTCAATGGAATCGAGAAAAATGCGTGACACAAATCAATCATGGTGAACCATCCAGCCTCCCATGGTATCTGATACAGAATCACTGCAGGATTTGGCACAACTGGACAACATGGGACAACAATTTTATTAATCTTATGGAGGTCTTGTACGACCCTGTACTTGCCACTCGGTTTCTTTATTCCAAATATAGGCGAATTACATGGACTGCTCATTATTTCTTGTAAAATGCCTGTTTCAACCAAACGTTTAATTTCAGCTGCAACACCTGCTTTTATTTCTGGGCTCATTTTGTACTGTCGAGTATTTGGTAAACTGCACCTTCCTTCACTGTCACTTTTATCAGATCGACATTTGCCATTTATCCTACATCTTTTCCAGTAAAATCCCACACTTTAGGATCTAGTTTGTCTTAATTCGTCTGGTAAGCCTTCTATAATTAACTTTTTATTTTCAGTTTCCTGTTTCGCTAACTTTAATTTATAAACTCCATCTTCGTCTGGGGTCTGAATTTCTACACCACTTGGTGAGCAAAAGATGGTGCAATTCATTTTGCACGACAAGTCTCGGCCTAACAAATTTACTGGACTTGAGTCACATACAACAAATCTATGCATTTCTTTAAAATTGCCTATTCTAACTTTCATTGGCTCTGTAACTGGGGTACTAATTTGTTTATTAGAAACACCCACTACTTTGATCTCTTCTCCCGAGAGGGGTAGGTTTGGGACGTTTGCTGTTCTCACAGTAGACCGGGTTGCACCAGTGTCCAATAAAAAGGTGACGTCATTTCCTTCAACCTTTCCTTCAATGTATGAACCTGACTGATCTACTGGCAAGGAGGCGCCAAGTACGCACTCCACGTCCTCCCCTCTCAGGCACCGTCAGTAGGTGTCCTCACTGAAAAACGTGTCACGCAAAAGAAATTGTGATGTTGCTGTGTCTCTCCTTTCACTTCCCTCCCAATTTGAGGTGTCCACACTCTGTTGTGCTTTGCTCCTATAATTTGGCATAGGTGCTAGAGGTAACTGGTTTTGTATTACCTGCCGCTGTGGCTTCCGTGGTACCTCATTCTGCATCAGTGGATTCAAATCATTAGTTTGCATATTACCATTTTGCATAGCCTTACACTAGTTCTTCCAGTGCCCCAACTTGCCACACCTGTGACAAGTAAACTTCTTCTTTGCTTCTTCTCTATTGAATTTTCCCTTTGGCTTACCCCCATTTCCATCATTTTGATTCTGATTATTGTTTATTTGACTCAATTGAAGTTCTTGTTGCTCTGCTAATTTCACTTGTGCCCACATTACCTTTTCTTTTAACTCTTTTCGTTTATTGTCAAGTTCATCCTCACAATACTTTGCGTATTTAAGGATTTCATTAATCGGTTTGGCCTGCCAACAAATTTTATGGTCCTTTATCCATTGCGAGATTTCTGGCCTTAATCCTGACACAAACCGATAGATGAAATGCGTCATATCCTTCATGTCAATATTGTCCAAACCGCTGTACTGTTTAAAAATCAGCAACAGACGTTCATAATACGCATGCACAGATTCATCTTTATTCTGAGTGGTTCTATCTATTCTAGTCCAATCAGTCTCCTTGGCAGGCACCTTTCCTTTAAGGTAGAGTATTACCTGGTTGTATTTCTTCTTCACTTCGTCAGAAGGTGCCCCTGTCTTTGGGTCTCTAGGGTACTCATCACTAGGTCAATCAATAGCTATTTTGCAGTCTGTCCACAAATCTACAGGTACAACAATGTCAAATAATCCATCTAATTCTTTCAAGAGACATTTTCAAACCTTTACAAATCTCTCAACTTGTCTGTACTATTCTACAGGTTTTTCTCGAAGTTTCGGGAAATCATTTGTAAATGACAAAATATCCTGTCTGGACCATGGGACATGTACATAATCTCCACCTGGTACTTCTCTCATAGGACACAACCTTTCTACTTTTTCTGTTTCTTTTAGAACATATTCAGACACAACTTTTGATCTAGCCTCTTCTTTTTTCTTTGCCCATCTAGTTCTCCATTTTTCTATATCACCCCATTTTTGCAATAATGACAAAAGCTCCCAAATTTGTACTTTTCTTCTTGACACATTAATATTTTCCAAATCTTTGTCTGAAAATTCAGCTTGATATGGTTTCTGTAACACTTTAGACTTGCCAATGTCAATTCCCATATTAGCAGCTATATTAGTTAGTTTTTCATGCACCACTCTGGTGTTTCTAGTAATGCTTTTACATATGAATAATAATTCATCTTCACTGAGTGTATTTAATCTGTCCAATCCCACATTCCCAGCCATCAATTCTTCTTTTATATATGTCTAATACTTTTGGCTGTGACTTGGGTTTCTCTATTTCTCGTGACCATCTCTCTATTTCCTCTGGAGTTACTACTGTGGCACTTCTTGTACCTGAAGATGTCTCAATCTGTACTTCTCTAGAATTTGTAGGAGTGATTTTCCTAACCGAGTCACTCACTGGTTCTCTTATTGGTAAATCCATCGGAGAAATTACTGATTCACATTAACTTGCTTGATCATCGACAATTAATGGTTCTTTTCTTGGCTGAACTACAGGTGTAGTCATAACGGGAGTTTTAGGACTAGCTTGCTTATCTCTGTACAAAGGAACAACTGGGCCAATAGTTACCGGAATTGTTAGGGATTCAGGAATTGGATTTAATTGGGAAATTTTCTGAATCAACTCACTTCTTTGTTTATTTAATTCTTCTCTTTCCCTGTCTTGCAGTACTTTTTCTAACGAAGTCTCATATACCACTTGCGGAATCAGAGGTGGTTTCAGAAACGGAGCACTAGGATTACTCGTGCTTGGCTCCTCATTATACGATGGTGGATTTTTCAATAACAAATCTTCCAAATGGTCATGATCCGAAGATTAAACACCAAAAGACTTTCAATTATGAAGATCAGAATCAAAATGTGACTATGCAAAAGATGTATTAAACTAATTTCATTCATTTAGCAATAGGGTGGTGGGTAAAGAAAAGGAACATGAAATACTATCAAAATGTTTAGGCATTTAACAAAAGGGAGTGTAAAAAGGGAACTGGTCAAATTTTAACAGTAGGAAGGGTAAAGATAAGGAACATGATATGCAAACATGCAGCAATTAAAACATGTAGCGATTAGGAAGGGTAAGAGAAGGAACAAATCGGGGGAAAACATGGAGGCTGCAGGCTAGTGCGGTGCGCACGTCCAGACTGACCTCTCCGGCTCCTCTGGCTTCTTTCAGTTTTTTCGTCTGCCGGCTATGTTAGTTTGAATCGGCATCCGTTCGAGGGGTGAAAGAGCCACCGTACAGCGAAGAAGCTGCGAAGAAACCAGAACGAAGAATTAGAAGCTGACATCTGTAACGCCGACGCCGATGTGCTTCGGAGCGGGCCTGAGACCCCTCCCCCCAGCCTTTCTCCCGCACTGGAAGCGGGCAGCCGTGGAGCTGAGGTGCGGCCGCAGGGCAGCAGCTCGCGGGCTCCTTAGAGGTATTGTAGGAGGAGACTGAGGGGGAGACACGACGGCTGCGGGATCTATTTCAGCATTTGCCTACTTTCGCCCTGTCACTCATGCATCCACAACCGGCAACAAAAACAAAAATAACGAGATGAGCCCAGAATCTCTCGGCAGTGCAGTTGCGCATGGGAAAGGTAAGCTGGGTGCTTTGGCTGTGGCAGAGGAGACAGAGGGTGTAGTGACCTCTACATCAGGCAAAATCGCTCCAAAGAAGCGGCTAATAAAAAGTAAAGGGCGAGGGAAGGCTGACAGAAATTACACCCAGACAGAGAGGTCATGTAGGGAGGGCGAGAAAGGGGTTTCAGATCTGGCTTTGGAGGAAGACAAGGAAGGGGGAGAGAGACCAGAGTGAAGGTTGAGGCTGCAATGGTTTCCGAGGCAGATAAGATTAGGGCAGGAGACAGAGTTGATGTAACCACGGGGGCTAAAAATAAGGAGAAAAATAAACGCAGTGGTTCACAGAAGGGGGGCAAAAAGAAGCTGGCACAGCATAACGTGGTTCGCATCACCCCCTCCCTGCATTCCTTTTTTAAGGTTTTACCCCAGGTTTTGGAGATTCCCCCAGTAAACTCTGGTGACCACAACACCCCTAGTAAAAAATATGGCTGAGTCCTCTCCTATGTCCTCACCCCTCCCTCAAAATACACTAAAAATCACTCAGGATAAGGAGATCACAAAACCCCCGGCAAACCCCCCGGCAAACAAAGAGGATTTGGGTATAATTGAGGAGTCCACCAGTCCGGGGGACAGCACTGCAATGACAACTGGGACAAGTGGGGGAGGTCTTGAGGGAGAAAAGAGGGCTGAAGGTTCACTGGAGGCATTTCTAACTGCCATGAGGGAGGAGATAAGGAGTGACTTTGCGGTCAAAATGAGATCAGGGCGGCTTGTGAAACCCTAGAGATGAAAGTGGATGGTTTATATGAAAGAACGGAGAGCTTGGAGAGTTCAGTGGGGTCACTAAAAGCCAATCTGGAAAAAGCAGAGAGTAAGATTCAAAATCTACGGAGAGAGGGGGATGCTAGAAGGAAAGAGTTAAGTCACTGGAAAATTTCTCACGGAGGAACAATTTCCGGCTTTTGAAGGTCCCAGAGGGGAAAGAGGGAAGTGATATCAAGGCCTTCGTGGTCTCACTACTGAAGGACTCCCTAAACCTGGATGAGCCAGCTGACTTTCTAGAGAGAGACATCCAGCGGATTCACAGAGACCCCTTTCATCTTAACCCGGGTAGACTCAAACCCAGAAAGATATTAGTCAACTTTCTTACCTACTCATTGAAGGAGAAAATCCTGAACCTCGCATTGAAGGCTAAGTCAATAAAGGCCTTAGACTTCTCCTTTGAAGTCCGGTCTGACCTATCCAAAACCACTCTAGACCGACAGTGGGAGCTTGGTCAAAGGATGGAGAAGTTCAGAGCAGTGGGGGCAATGGTACAGATGAGGTTCCCCGCCTTTTTGCGGGTGATGTACAATAATAAAATGTACAATATTGGATCCCCTTGTGAGGCCGACGAATTACTAGGATCCATTGGGGACCGCTCGCAGGGGGGGAGCTAGTTTTTCTTTTTTTCCTTTCTCTTCCACCTCATCAGGAGAATATGATGAGTTGGCAGTGATAGAGCTAGAGCTTCAAACTCCCAACATCTTTGGGCACGGTATGACCCTTTCTGGGAGAGTGTAGGGACTATTTTTGAAATGGTGATCGATAAGGGATAGAAAAAAGGAAGGGGGAAGGTAAGGAATTAAATAAATAAATAAATAAATACAAATAAAAAATATATAAAACAATATGAAAATAGAAATAAACATAACACATAAACACATAAAGGTATTTAAGTATTGAAGTGAGGATTTGGTTCGCCTCTTGCTAGTTCACTCTTCCTATTATATGTCGTTGTTAGTCGGCATCAAAGTCAAAAGGTATAGGAGGGAGGAGGGGTCAGTCTGAGGACGTTCACCTGGCTATACACCTGGCCAGAATAAGTAAGGCGGGGTTTTCCAGGGGTGGGGGAAGGGGGCACTGGGTGGAAGGGGGAAAATGTTTTGAAATCCTCATAAGTCAGCCCTCGTAAACACAATAAAGTTTTTAAAGTGTCCAACAAGTAGATATCTCCAGACTAAGTCCTGGCATCAGCCGCATTTGAGGGTTATGGGTTTTCAGGTTTGGTGGATGGGAAGGGATGGAGTAGATAACTGATATGACCTCTCTGCAATTTCTATCCTGGAATGTCAATGGCCTGCGTGTGAGGAGCAGAAGACATAGAATCCTTCAATATTTAAGAGACTCCCCCGCGCAGGTCATTGTCATCCAGGAGACACATTAACTCAAAGTAGAGGTCATGGATATGTTAAAAAAACAGAAATGGGTGGACAAGTTTCTCTGTACTGACCATAATGCAAACATAAGAGGGATCCTCTTTATTTTTAAAAAACAGGCGAAAGTCCAGATTTTGGAGTATAAAGAGGATCATAGTGGGAGATGGCTCTCAACAAGAATTTCGGCAGTTGGGCAGATTTACACATTAGTGGGTTATTATGGCCCGAATCAAGATAATCCGTCCTACTTGAATTCGATTCAAAATCACCTGATCTCCTCCCAGGACCCAATCATCAGGGTCGGGGACTTTAATATAGTCCTTAACCATAAGCTTGATAAGCCACCTAATTTCAGAGCCTATACACTATCTAAATCAAGGGAAACTCTGATATCAATAATGAAACAACTAGGGCTAGCGGACCTATGGAGGGAAAGGTCAGGCAATAAATTAGGGGTTTCCTTTCAAAATCTTAAATATAAGCATAAGTCGAGAATTGATTATGCATTATTTAGCTTTTGCCTTAAAGACACATTGAGGGTGTTAAAATACCTTCCCTCCCACCTGTCTGATCATTCAGCCATCTTATTTACGTTAAAAAACGATCAGCAAATGAGACATGCCTCGTGGTCTTTTGAGAGGGGATGTTATCCTCTTCTCTCCAGACCTGTGCAAACGGCTCGATGTACAAATTAAATAGTAGGGGAGAAAGCGGGCAGCCCTGCCTAGTGCCTCTAGTGATTTTAAAAGGGTCTGTCAAGGCACCATTGACCAACAATCTAGCCCGTGGGACCTATACAGTAGATCGATGACTCGGCAGAAGTCGTCCCCAAACTTAAACTTCTTCATTACCGCGGCCAGATAGGGCCAATTGACCCTATCAAATGCTTTGGTAGCATCTAAGGTAAGGGTAGCCAGAGGGAGCGAGAAGGTGGAGGCGATGTCTATTGCTCCCACCAGGTCATGGGTAAGATCTGCCAACTGTCGCCCCTTTACAAACGCTTTTTGATCCTGATGAATTATTGAGCCAATTACACTACCCAATCTAGCTGACATAATTGATGTAAAAATGTTGTAGTCGTTATTGAGTAATGAGATCGGCCGGTAGGATCCGCAATCCGACGGGACCTTACCCGGTTTGGGGATCAGGACAATGGTTGCATCACTCCATGACTCTGGGGCGCCTCCCCTTTCAGAAGAATACTATTGAAAAGTACAGTCAAAGATGGAACTATGACTGCACTTAAGACCCGATAAAGCTCTCCTCTTCCAAATTAATTTCTAAAAATGCCTTCGATTCAGCTATCAGAAAACTAGTTTCCTCATCTTCTAATAAAATCGTGCACATTCCAGCTATCCCACTCCAGGATGCTCCTGAAGTCACCATCAAATTCATCTATAGGGTTATTGTGGAAGGCCATGTTAGTAGGGGCGAACATGCCTATTGACGGATTTTTATTTAAATTTGGGGACAAGAGGTTTTTCAAGAAGGTGAGGCTGAAGACTTTGCAAGCTGCGGCAAGAGCCTGGGCGCAGATAAAAAAGAGAATAGGAATATCTTATTTCTTTAAATTTTGCCCCTTTGTGGGACTCTCCGGGGCAGCCACCGTGCCTGAAAGACAGTCTCGCAACCCCGGTGAAGGAGGCAGGGATTGTTAGATGGGGGGAGTTACTGGCAGGGGAATCAGTATTAGAGTGAGAAGCATTAAGGGAAAGGGTTGGCCCGGCTCTATCCAGATTTAAATATATACAGCTTGACAGTTGGGCACGGGCTATGGGTAGGAAAGGTGTCCAACTGGGAAAATTCAGCAACCTAGAACAACAGTTGGTAGAGAGGCAAGAGGGAGGCAAAGAGGTGGCTATTTGGTATTGGAGCATTTTGGAGGAGGTGGGTGGGGAGTTTACCCTTCTAGTTGAGCTTTGGGGAGATGAGTTGGGCCTTCAATGCGAGGAGTTATGGATAAGATCTTCCACTCTCCTCTACAAATCAGTTAAACCAGCCTGGCTGAGGCATAATCATCTGTTTACATTACACCACGCTTACCTCTCCCCCTTAAGGTTATCAAAATTCCAGCCGGGAAAGAGGTGTAACAAATGCAACCTCCCCGAAGCATCCGATATACATATGTTTAAGGATTGCCCCTCCATTAGCCTTTTTTGGGAAAAAGTAAAATCTTCATTGGAGTCCATCCTTAAGACCTCATTGTCTAATACTCTGCCACTAATAATCTTTGGGTTGGATGAAAAGGTCACAGGCAAGGCAAAGACTTTCCTTTTCTATGCAATTCTCCTTGCTAGGCGGCAGATTTGTAAATTCTGGGTGGACACCACGGCGTCATCGCATGCAGGCTGGCTAACGTCACTATATGAAATCTCGAAGGTGGATTTGGCCAGATCCTGCAGCAAACAAAATCTGTCTTTTTGGGACTTCTTGGTTCAGTGGAGATAGGATTGCCAGGGTTTTTTTTTTCCCGGGTCCTATGATTATGCCTACTACACTCCATGGACCTTGGGTTGACGGTTCCCGCGGATAGAGTAACAGGTCCAACGGGTTGAAATACCTCGATGGAGTAAGAGCTGGTCTTCCACCCCCCTCTCTTCTTCCTATGAATTTGTCTCCCGTCATCAAACGACTCGTGTCTGGAGTAGCGGGAGCAAAGAGTCCTATTTGTTTCTCAAGCTAGGACATGCAATGTGGTTGGCGAGTTTTGTTGGAAAGAGGGCAAGGCAAATGAGGACTAAAAAAAAAAAAAAGAGAGAAGGAACAAATCAATGACGAACCCACATGGATTTTATATTTAGCTAGAATGGTGTGAAGAACTAACCCTGGCCACAGGTCAGTTTAAAGGACAGAACCCCAAAAGTTGCAGTCACCAATAGGCTAGCAGGTGCAGATTCAGAACCAGGACAGGTAAAGCCAAATTGGATCAGGACAGGATCATCAAAGGTTGAGACTGGCACCCGCAGTTAAGTTGCAACGCCTGCGCTACTCCCTCTCTGCAGCTAACAGCCAGAACCCCGATTTGGTTATCAATTTCCCCGACAAAGTGCATCGCCAGCACTTGAGCTCCCGGAACCCCGATTAGGTTATCGAATCTTCTAACAGAGTGTTTCGCAGCTCTCTGCTCTCGGTCACCTATTGAGTGCGTTGGATCAGTGACAGGTCAGCTATTCTGACAAGTCGGACAAATTAACTAGCTAAGCCTACCCTAGTTATACTATTTTCCAGCTCAGTGTACCAGCCCCCAATGTTGCAAGTGTAAGGATCCCCAATTTTGATTGGACAAGGAATGAGGAGAGGTCATCACACCATATCAAAATGACACTTTTCTTTTGAATATTCTATTAACGTTCCCGCCCATCAATTTTTATTTTCCCATGTATATTTTATTCCACCCAACAATGAATGTTCTATTATTTGTTACATTTTAGTTTTCCTTCGTAAAGTTCAGGAGATGAGGTTCCCACGCCCATTGTGGTAAATAAATAATTAAATACCGGTACTATTTTTCAGGATACTATAATAACAGATAGCTCAATAAATAAGAGTCAAGATTCGAGGTATCTTGAGTTTGCAGGTTTTAATACAGCATAAAGGACAGCAACAGGACAACCTGCACGGGAATAGGATGGCAGCTGCCGGGGGGCAGGATCGGGACAACAGCTAACTTTTAATAACAGTGCACAAGTATATATAGTTAAACAATTGCATTACATTCAGTATAGTAGGCGTAGCAGTGGGTGGAGTTCATAGCAGTCGCGAAAGATAAGGCATAAAGTGGGTGGAACAAGAGGCGTATACATAGACATGTGATGTAAACGTAACAGAATATGTCATAAACGGGGCGGAAACATGGAGGGGGCTACCTAAGGAGCCGGGACCTCTGACCTAGTGGTGCGCGCAAGCTGGCAATGACGTGTTACTAGGAGGAACTGGGGGCTATGACTTCTGCGCTAGAAGAGGAGACGAAAGTCTGGAGAGTCAGAGCGACATGTACCTAAACACTATCTAGTATCTCGTGTTTAGAGAACATGTTGATAGAATCCAGAAGTATCAGGGCAAAGGCTAACAGACACTAAGACTGATGCATGCATTATTCTACATGTAGTGCGTGCTGAGGAATATTAAATGACCATTAATACAGTATTTCTCTTACATGGAGACGTAAAGGCTAGACCATGACTGAAACTATTGATGCGATTCAGTAGCTTTAGGAATGCAGAGAAGGAGAGCTGGACTGATAACTAGAATCATAACATACTCTTGGCAGACTAAGAGGCAGAGCCAGGCCGAGCCGGGCACTGTGAGGCATGAAAGTAAGCTAAAGGTCAGGGATACAGGTGGGGGCTGTATCGCTCCTCGGAGAGGGTTCAGGAGACAGGAGCTGGATCTGAGTCCGGGCCCTTTTGAGGCCTAGAAACGGGTATAATTCAATGAATTAACGTGCACACTGTAAAATGTGGCAACGTAGCTTTACATAGGCCTGATATTCGTTGTATTCACGAGGACTGGAAACTGACATACTAGAGATGGACACAACTGTAATTGCGTCTTTAATTGATCAGAGGGGAATACATGCATATCGATCATGCACATATGACATAACATGGGGAACACGTAGGCACATATAACATGGCAAAATTTACTTTTCCACATTCCCTCCTTGTGCCCTACGTTTCCATCAGGAAACATCTATATTCATGATACCATCTATCATTTCATATAGCATCATTTGCTCGTCTCGAATTGTCTTGGAACGGGACTTAGGACTAGGACTTGGAATACAGGATGTAGCACAAATGCCGCAAATCGCAGGGCCACATTGTAAACAGAGGCAGCAACTGAAAATGATCATTACTGCTATACCTAGGAATTACAATACTTTCCATCCCCAGGCAGAGATTATACTCCAGAGCCAACCGGACCATGTCCAGGTGCCTGGATTCTGGTGTAACTGATGGGCAATTTTATGAAGTCTGGTTATAGCTGAATAAACAGACGGCGCGTTATTAGGAATGAAAATGCAGCAACTAGATCCGATGACTCTACATGCTCCTCCTCTATCGGCCAGTATGACGTCAAGAACGAGACGATTTTGGAGCACGACAAATCTCATAGCAGATTGCTCTTCGGTTAAGTTACCTAGAGCAGAAATAGTCTCATTCACTACTGCTTCAAGGGTTCTGGTTAATCTACGTATTAACTTACTATTCTGGATAGGTCCTATAAAGAAGAAGAAACCTTTATTGAAATCTGTATACTGTTCTAGAGCAGTTTCAGTTTGATCGACAATCGGGGACTCGATCTCCCGTCTATGTCTAATGTGTACTAGATGTGTGTTTCTATGGTAATCGGATGGGGCTAGGAAAACTGGTGGCAGTAGGAAGGCAATGTAACATGTTCCATCCCAATCGAGGGGCAGACGAACATATGCGGTCTGACCACAAACAAAATAAGAATGACGTGAGGCTTTAAAAATAGATTTCCCACTGTCACTATACTCGACAGTAGTAGTACAATCACTATGTCCTACATGTGCGGAACCATTCTTTCTGACACATAATTCGCCTTTGACTGGTAGTACTGAAATAGCAGGTAAATCTGGAGTAGTATCAGACTGAACATTCAGGACCATAAAATTCGAAGAATAATTTCCTAAATTATAAACTTCATTTTCTAGATCTAACCCTGTTCTATGGGTGAGACCTTGCTTGTCTGGAAAACATGTACTGTTCAGAAGGGACATATCTGTTGAGGATGACGTTAACGTGGACCATGCTCCACACGAACCATTATGTGAAAACGGATAAGGAAAGAGTGGCAGAACTCCCTTAGGTGTCTGGAAAGGGGGGAGTCGACCACACACCCAACAATTAGTGGCATTGCTGGTCTGGTGTGAATAATGCAGCATTCTGATAAACGTATTATTTCTCATAGCAAGACGATAGGATAGCTCGTGAGGAGGCAGATCACTAAAGGTGTGCTCTACTGTAGAATTAGAAAACTTATTTACATGAGAAATTGAAAAACATAAATGCAATGCATAACTTGTGCAGGTAACCATCAAACTAAAAAATAGAAGAAAACATAAAATAACGATACATCTGATGGAGTTTTGAGTAACTCTCTCACTATGGGGGTCTATCTCATACATGTCAGATACCTGTCTAACCGTTTCACCCGAGGGGGACTTAGACAATTAAACTGGTTGACTTATTTTACTAGACCGGAGCTTCTGTTTATACTCCTGCTGCGGAGTTTTCTCTAACAGGGAGGGCTTTGAGTCAAAGTCAATAGCGGGACAGTCCTTGAGAATAGGGCAATTTTTAGACTCGGAAGTGTCTGTAGAAGTATCATCGAATGTTTTAGTTCTTAGTCCATGAAATTTCTTGACGTGAGACAGGTGCACCCAGCCTTTTCTGCCTTCCAACTTCACGGCCGTGCGGGTGGTCAGAAGGACTAGCTTCGGCTCCTTCCAGCGAGGCTCCAGCGGACTTGAACGATCAAAATTCCTCACAAGGACTAGGTCGCCTGGAATGACCTCATGTGGTTTCACCTCGGTATTGTCTGGAAATGCGGCGGCAACCTGTGAACGACAAGAGTGTAGGGCAGACATCAAGGAAGCTAGGTAATCTGTCAGCATATTACTGGAAACATCTGTAATACTTCGGGGTCTAGGTGTACCCCACATGTTCGGGGGTCGGCCGAATACGACCTCATAAGGGGACAGACCTGATCTGGAATGTGCGACCATGCGCATATAAAACAATGCAACTGGCAGAGCTACTAGCCAGTCTACACCTTTCTCTTTACAGACTTTGGCAATACGGATTTTCAAGGTTTGATTATGTCTCTCTACGAGACCTGCTGCTTCAGGATGGCGTACACAATGAAACTTCCACTGGCACCCTAACAGAAGGGAAACATGCTTCATGAGTTCAGATGAGAATGGCTGGCCGTTATCTGAGTACACGACCCTAGGGAGTCCATAACGGGGGAAAAATTCACGAACCAGCTGCTTGGCAGTGGTCGCGGCTGTGTAATCTGGGACTGGATATGCCTCTGTCCACCTGGACAAAGCGCATACAACTACAAGGACATACTTGAAACCTCGACATCGCTCCATCTGAATGTAATCCATTTGGAGGACCTCAAAAGGGTGGTCAGGGGGCTGGAATCCACCTTTTTCCACCGGGACACTTTTACCTGGATTGAACTGACAACATATCATACAGGTACGGACTTTCTGCTTGGCTGCAGCTCGTAAATGCTTGTTGGACCAAATGTTCTGGATACTGTCTAACATGGCTTTTTCTCCTAGATGTGCTGGACTATGTGCGGTATTGATAATGACTTGAACCATAGAGTCGGGGAGAAACCATGTGGCTTTTCCCTTCGTCAACCATCCCTGATCTGTCTGGACCCCTCCTTGTTCGGACCATTTCTTGATTTCCTCGGGAGTAGCATGTGACTGGATATCTACGACATCTTGAGTGGGGTCCTTAACTGTCATACATGTAGTTGGATCTGGAGTGTGTGTCAGTGTTGCGTTAACTGGAATGTCTGGAGTCTGGGCTGTAAACTTGGCTGTTCGATCTGCTAGATCGTTACCTTTGGAAATAATGTCAGTGACTTTCGTATGTGCTTTGCACTTCATGATAGCGATAGCTGTCGGTAAATGTATTGCATCTAACAGAGCTTGAATGAGGAGACCATGCTGAATCTTGGTTCCATGAGAAGTCATAAAACCTCTTTCTTGCCAGAGCACTCCAAAGTCGTGTACGACTCCGAATGCATAACGTGAATCTGTGTAAATATTAACTTTCAGGTTCTTGGCACGTATGCAGGCTTGAGTCAGAGCAACTAGCTCTGCTGCTTGGGCAGACAGGGTGTCAATACGATGTGTTTCAATAACTTCAGTGTCAGTAGTCACTGCATACGCGGCTACTAGTTCTCCTGTACTTGTTCTCATACATGAACCATCCACATAAAGTGTCAGGTCGGGATCTGGTAATGGAATATCTGTCAGGTCTTGTCTTGGCTTTGTCATGGTGTTAACTACTTCCACACAGTCATGTGTGACAGGATTTGAAGTAACTGACGGTAACAGTGTAGCAGGATTTAGAACGTTGCAGCGTCTGATTTCTATGTGTGGCTGGAACAGTGTCAATTCATAACCTGTTAAACGTGCAATTGTCAAGTGCTGAGTCTGTGTTCGGTTTAAAAGAACTTCCACGGAGTGTGGAACCTGTACTGTCAGGGAATGTCCTAACACTATGGAATCACTTTGTCTGATAGCTAGTGCTGTGGCTGCAACTGACTTGAGGCACGCAGGCAGAGCCTGGGCTACTGGATCTAATGTGCTCGAAAAATAAGCACAGGGCTTGTATTGTCCTGCTTGATCTTGTGTGAGAACAGATAATGCTGTACCATTACGTTCTGTGACAAAAAGTGTAAAAGGCTTACTGTAGTTCGGTGTAGCTAGAACAGGAGCTTGGCATAAGGCTTTCTTTAATTCATTAAAAGCAAGTGTATGTTCCTGGGTCCAAGGGAGGACAGTCGATACGGCTGCCTCCTGTGTCGTTAACTGTATCAGTGGCTTGGCTAGAAATGCATACTGAGGAATCCATTGTCGGCAATAAGAAGTGAGGCCGATAAAAGCTCGTACCTCCTTCTGGGTCTTGGGCTGAGGAAGACTCGCTATTAACTGGATACGGTCAGGTGTCAACTGCCTACCCCTCTTGGACAGTAAGTGGCCTAAGTAGATCACTTGCTGGACACAGAATTGAAGCTTCGAAGGGGACACCTTGTGCCCCATCTCGGCTAGGAAATACAGAACTGTAAGTGACGCACGCTCGCAGTCACGCTCAGAACGGGCTGTGATCAGTAGATCATCGACATACTGTGGTATATAAATAAATAATACCGGATCTAGGTTTTACTGGACATAGTAATAACAGATAGCTCAATAAATAAGAGTCAAGATTCGAGGTAGTAGGAGTTTGCAGGTTTAATACAGCATAAAGGACAGGAACAGGACAACCTGCATAGGAATAGGATGACAGGGCCCGGCAGCTGCCGGGGCTGGATATGGGATGAGCGCGCTAACATTTAATAACAGTACACAAGCATATATACTAAAACAGTTGCATTACAATGAATACAATAGGCGGAGCAGTGGGTGTGGTCAATAGCAGTCGCGAAAGATAAGGGTGAAAGTGGGTGTAACAAGAGGCGTGTACATAGACATGTGATGTAAACGTAACAGAATATGTCATAAATGGGGCGGAAACATGGAGGGGGCTACCTAAGGAGCCGGGACCTCTAACCTAATGGTGCGTGCAAGCTGACAATGACGTGTTACTAGGAGAAGCTGGGGGCTATGAACTCTGTGCTAGGAGCAGAGACTGAAGTCTGGAGAGTCAGGGCGACATGTACCTAAACCCTATCTAGTATCTGATGTTTAAAGGACATGTTGATATAAACTAAGAGTCAGGAGGGGAGAGGCTAACAGACTCTAAGCCTGGAGCATGCATTATTCTACATGTAGTGCGTGATGAAGAATATTAAATGACCATAAATACAGTATTTCTCTTACATGGAGACGTAAAGGCTAGACAATGACGGAAACTATTGATGCGATTCAGTAGCTTAGGAATGCAGAGAAGGAGGGCTGGACTGATAACTAGAATCATAACATACTCTTGGCAGACTCGTAGGCAGAGCCAGGCCGAGCCGGGCACTGTGAGGCAGGAAGTAAGTGAAGGGTCGAGGATACAGGTGGGGGCTGTATCGCTCCTCAGCGAGGGTTCAGGAGACAGAAGCTGAATCTGGTGTCCGGGCCCATTTGAGGCCTAGAAAACGGGGACTTTACAATGAAATAACGTGCACACTGAGAAACGTGGCAACGTAACTTTACATAGGCCTAATATTCGTAGTATTCACGAGAACTGGAAACTGGCATACTAGAGATGGACACAACTATAATTGCATCTTAAATCGAACAGGAGGAATACATATGCATATTAATCATGCACACATAACATAAGATGGAGGACACGTAGGGACACAGAACATGGCAAAATTTACTTTTCCACATTCCCTCCTTGTCACTACGTTTCCATCAGGAAACATCAATATTCATGATACCATCTATCATTTCATACAGTATCATTTGCTCGTCTCGAATTTTTTTGGAACTGGATTTAGAACGGGACTTGGGACTAGGAATACAAGAGGTAGCACAAATGCCGCAAATCGCAGGGCCACATTGTAAACAGAGGCAGCAACTGAATATGATTGCTACTGCAATACCCAGAAATGACAATACTTTCCATCCCCAGGCGGAAATTATATTCCAGAACCAACCGGACCATGTCCAGGTGCCTGGATCTTGGTGTAACATATGGGCAATTTTATGGAGTCTGGTTATGACTGAATAAACAGACGGCGCGTTATTAGGGATGAAAATGCAGCAACTAGATCCGATGACTCTACATGCCCCGCCCCTATCGGCCAGTATGACGTCAAGGACGAGACGATTCTGGAGCACGACAATTCTCATAAAGGATTGCTCTTCGGTTAAGTTACCTAGAGCAGAAGTAGTCTCAATCACTACTGCTTCAAGTGTTCTGGTTAATCTACGTATCAGTTTACTATTTACAACAGTGCCTAAGTAGGGGAAGACACCTTTATTGATATCTATGTATTGTTCTAGAGCAGTTTCAGTATAATCGACAATCGGGAGGTCTCTTTTGTGTCTAGTATGTACTAGGTGGGAATTCCTATGGTAGTCAGGTGGGGCTAGAAAAACTGGTGGCAGTAGGAAGGCAATGTAACAGGTTCCCTCCCAATCGAGGGGCAAACGAACATATGCGGTCTGACCACAAACAAAATAAGAATGACGTGAAGCTTTGAAAATAGATTTCCTACTGTCACTATACTTGACAATAGTAGTACAATCACTATGGCCTACATGTACGGAACCATTCTTTCGGACTCATAATTCGCCTTTAACTGGTAATACTGATATAGCAGGTAAGTCTGGAGTAGAATCAGACTGAACATTCAGGACCATGAAATTCGAAGAATAATTACCTAAATTATAAACTTCATTTTCTAGATCTAACCCTGTTCTGTGGGGAAGACCTTGCTTGTCTGGAAAACATGTACTGTTAAGAAAAGACATATCTGTTGAGGATGACGTTAACGTGGACCATGCTCCACACGAACCATTATGTGAAAATGGATAAGGAAAGAGTGGCAGAACTCCCTTCGGTGTCTGGAAAGGGGGGAGTCGACCACACACCCAACAATTAGTGGCATTGCTGGTCTGGTGTGAATAATGTAACATGCGGATAAAAGAATTATTTCGCATAGCGAGACGATATGAGAGTTCACGAGGAGGCAGATCACTAAACGTGTGTTCTACTGTAGCATTAGCAGACTTATTTACATGAGAAACTGGAAAATACAAATAAAATGCATAACATGTACAGGTAATCATAAGGCTGAAAAACAATATGAAACTTAGAAAAACGATACATCGGATTGAGTTTTGACTAACTCTCTCACTATGGGGGTCTATTTTATACATGTCAGAAACCGGTCTAACCGTTTCACCTAGGGGAGGACTTAGACAATCAAACTGGCTGACTTATTTTACTAGACCTTAATTTGAGCTTATACTCCTGTTGCAGAGTTTTCTCTAACAGGGAGGGTTCAGTATCATTGTCTTTTGCGGGACAGTCCTTAAGAATAGTACTTTGGCAGTCTTTAAGATCCTCGGAAATGTTCTTAGAAACAGGCTTCAATCCAAAAAATCTTTTCACATGTGACAGGTGGACCCAGCCCTTCCTGCCTTCCAGCTTGACGGCAGTACGGGTGGCCAGGAGGACCTGTCGGGGTTCCTTCCAGCGAGGCTCCAGTGGACTTGAACGATCAAAGTTCCTCACAAGAACCATGCATCCGGGAACGATTTCATGCGGTGCCACCTCGGTATTGTCTGGAAATGCGGCAGCAACCTGTGAACGACAAGAGTGTAGGGCAGACATCAAGGAAGCTAGGTAATCTGTCAGCATATTACTTGAAACATCGGTAATACTTCGAGGTCTAGGTGTACCCCACATGTTAGGGGGGCGGCCGAATACGACCTCATACGGGGACAGACCTGATCTGGAATGTGCGACCATGCGCATATAAAATAAAGCGACTGGCAGAGCTACTAGCCAGTCCACACCTTTCTCTTTACATACTTTGGCAATGCGGATTTTCAGGGTCTGATTATGTCTCTCTACTAGACCAGCTGCTTCAGGATGGCGTACACAATGGAACTTCCACTGGTACCCTAACAGAAGGGAAATGTGTTTCATAAGCTCAGATGAGAATGGCTGGCCGTTATCAGAATATACGACTCTAGGGAGTCCATAACGGGGGAAGAACTCACGAACCAACTGTTTGGCAGTGGTCGCGGCTGTGTAATCTGGGACTGGATATGCTTCTGTCCACCTGGACAAAGCGCATACAACTACAAGGACATACTTGAAACCTCGACATCGCTCCATCTGAATATAATCCATTTGGAGGACTTCAAAAGGGTGGTCAGGGGGCTGGAAACCACCTTGTTCCACCGGGACACTTTTACCTGGATTAAACTGGCAACATATCATTCAGGTACGGACTTTCTGCTTGGCTGCAGCTCGTAAATGCTTGTTGAACCAAATGTTCTGGATACTGTCTAACATAGCTTTTTCTCCTAAATGTGCTGGACTATGTGCGGTATTGATAATGACTTGAACCATGGAGTCGGGGAGAAACCATGTGGCTTTACCCTTCGTTACCCATCCCTGATCTGTCTGGACCCCTCCTTGTTCGGACCATTTCTTGATTTCATCGGGAGTAGCATGTAACTGAATATCTATGACATCTTGAGTGGGGTCCTTAACTGTCATACATGTAGTCTGATCTGGAGTATGTGTCTGTGTCGGGTTAACTGAAATGTCTGGAGTCTGTGCTGTAAGCTTGGCTGTGCGATCTGCTAGATCATTACCTTGAGAAATAGTGTCAGTAACTTTCGTATGTGCTTTGCACTTCATGATAGCAATAGATGTCGGTAAATGTATGGCATCTAACAGAGCCTGAATAAGGAGACCATGCTGAATCTTGGTTCCATGAGAAGTCATGAAACCTCTCTCCTGCCAGAGCACTCCAAAGTCGTGTACGACTCCAAATGCGTAACGTGAATCTGTGTAAACATTAACTTTCAGGTTCTTAGCGTGTATGCAGGCTTGAGTCAGAGCAACTAGCTCTGCTGCTTGAGCAGACAGGGTGTCAATACGGTGTGTTTCTATAACTTCAGTGTCTGTAGTCACTGCATACGCGGCTACTAGTTCTCCTGTACTTGTTCTCATACATGAACCATCCACATAAAGTGTCAGGTCGGGATCTGGTAATGGAATATCTGTCAGATCTTGTCTTGGCTTAGTCATAATGTTAACTACTTCCACACAGTCGTGTGTGGCAGGATTTGAATTAACTGATGGTAACAGTGTAGCAGGATTTAGAACGTTGCAGCGTCTGATTTCTATGTGTGGCTGGAACAGTGTCAATTCATAACCTGTTAAACGTGCAATTGTCAAGTGCTGAGTCTGTGTTCGGTTTAAAAGAACTTCCACAGAGTGTGGAACTTGTACTGTCAAGGAGTGTCCTAACACTATGGAATCACTTTGTCTGATAGCTAGTGCTGTGGCTGCAACTGACTTGAGGCACGCAGGCAGAGCCTGGGCTACAGGATCTAGTGTGCTCGAAAAATAAGCACATGGCTTGTATTGTCCTGCTTGATCTTGTGTGAGAACAGATAATGCTGTACCTTCACGTTCAGTGACGAAAAGTGTAAAAGGCTTACTGTAGTTCGGTGTAGCTAGAACAGGAGCTTGGCATAAAGCTTTCTTTAACTCATTGAAACTAAGTGTATGTTCAGATGTCCAAGGGAGGACAGTCGATACGGCTGCCTCCTGTGTCGTTAACTGTATCAGTGGCTTGGCTAGAAATGCATACTGAGGAATCCATTGTCTGCAATAAGAAGTAAGGCCGATAAAAGCACGTACCTCCTTCTGTGTCTTGGGCTGTGGAAGACTCGCTATTAACTGGATACGGCCAGGTGTCAACTGCCTACCCCTCTTGGACAGCAAGTGGCCTAAGTAGATCACTTGCTGGACACAGAATTGAAGCTTCGAAGGGGACACCTTGTGCCCCATCTCGGCAAGGAAATACAAGACTGTAAGGGATGCTCGCTCGCAAGCACGTTCAGAACGGGCTGTGATCAGTAGATCATCGACATACTGGAGCAGGGCAGTGTCAGTTGGCATGTGAATGTTGTCTAGTTGTCTCTTAAGTGCTTGACTGTAAATACTAGGACTTTCTGTGAAACCTTGAGGAGCTCGTGTGAATTTATAGCTCCTTCCATTTAAACAAAATCCGAAAAGAAACTGGCTGTCTGGATGAATGGGGACACTGAAAAACGCGTTCTTGAGGTCTATGACTGTGAAAAATGAGGCTTCGGAATCAATGGCTGTCAATAGGGAAGAGATATCTGGGACAACTGGGTACTGGGGAATAATACATTTATTAAGTTCTCGAAGGTCAATCACTAATCGATATACTGGGGGTGCATTTGGATCAGTACGTTTCATGACTGGAATGATCGGAGAATTACATACATTGGAGTCAGTTTCTACAACTACTCCTTGAGCCATGAGCTCGTCAATAATTTTGGATAAGGCTGCTACAGCCTCAGGTGGCAATCTGTACTGTCTGATTCGTGGCAGGACTACACCTGGCTTGAGAGTCACACGATGGGGTGTGATTTGCATATAACCAACATCAGTTGGACCTTGCGCCCATAGATGCTGCGGAACATTGGACAATCTCGGATCAAAATCTCGTAACACATAGTGACCCTTGAAGTCACGTAGAAACAGTCGTATTCCCTCGGGGGAACAGCAAATAACTGCACCTAATTCTT
Source organism: Lissotriton helveticus (assembly GCF_964261635.1). Classification (NCBI taxonomy): domain Eukaryota; kingdom Metazoa; phylum Chordata; class Amphibia; order Caudata; family Salamandridae; genus Lissotriton; species Lissotriton helveticus. Next base: position 1,055,297,683 of record NC_136069.1, on the reverse strand, counting down.
TCAGTGTCTTAATGCCTAACAAATTTTCTGGACATGACTTCGTAAGTAACAGATCAGTAGTGCGGGACAATGGACCTACTTCTAGAGTAACTGGCTTAGATATCTCGTTTACAATAGGCTTTCCTGAAAATCCAAGGGAAACATTTCTAGAGCCTGAGAGCGGAGCCCCTGGAACTTCGGCGTGGCTGATGGTGGTCCTACTTGCCCCTGTATCAATCAGAAACTTTCTGTCTTTCCCTAATACTTGACTATGAACATAGGGACCCTCTTGATCTACAGGTATCTCGATGAGAGGCAAGCCTACCTCCCTCTCTAGGCTGTTTCATGAATATGGCTGATACTCTGGATACTCGGACTGTGCATACTGGTACATCTGCTGTGTAACATGCTGTGTTGCAGCAATAGGCTGCGGTGCTGGAACTGTCTGTTGTGCATTCTGTGGCTGAAAAGTCTGTGAAACTTGTTCTTGTCTAGGCGGACGTGGTCTTTCTTTAGTCTTACCAGTAGCTATATTGTGTTTCAGAACTGCACACTCGTTTATATAATGACCTGGCTGTTTACAATAATTGCATGTCCCTTTAACGGGAACTGCAGGATGACTTGCTTGATTCGGACCCCTCTTCTGACTGTCTTGAGGAACAGATTGTGCAACTAGTACTTTCATTTTCGTGTCTTTCATACGTTTTCTTTCATGATCTTGCTCTTCTCTGATTCTATTCTGGTGGTACTGGAGCATCTGTAACATCTGGGACGGAGTATTAGCTTGCCAGGTACTTTCGACTTTCAAAACTCGATTCTTTACTTGGGGACTTGAATTCTCGACTAATTTAGTAACAAAAAGATGAGGGTATGACTCGCTACTCGTTTTCAATCCACTGTTTATAATAAAACACTTTTCAAATCTAGAATAAAAATCACTAGTGTCTTCATCTTGTTTCTGTTTACAGGCTGAGATTGCATCCCAGTCTTCCTTTTTAGTGGCTAATAACCTTGGCAAAACTTGTATCAATAATTCAGGTAATTCTTTACATTTCTCTCCAAGACCGGTACCTGGTACTCGTATCTTATCTTCAGCCTCTAGAACTGCCCAATCGATCTTTTTCTCTCCCACCTCCCATTCTTTTTCCTTGAGTTTTTCATATACCCCTGCGGGCAACAGGACTTTTAACATTTTAATAATATCTGGATACGTATATTCTCCCATACGGAGCATGTCTTTTAATTCTCGGTGGAACCCTGCTGGATCTTTGTCGTGACAAGGAATTAATTTCTTCATCTCTAAGAGTTCCATCTTTGTAATCGGGGTGTAAACAAACACTCGTTGCATTTCACCATCTGTTGTCCTGACTGGGTGTACTTCTCGTAACGGGTTCTGTCTATCTATGTAAAAGGGTTTACTTTCTGGGGGTGAGACATGAACAAAATGCGGGTTCAAGAACGTTCTATATTTGTGGCGCTGTTCTAGAATGACGCTAATTAAATCGGTACCTAGACCTTTCCATCTATACTGGAGTAACTCGTTCAGGACATCGTGTAACGGACCTGGATCAGAGTGTTGACCCTCATACAGAGTAATGAGGTGCTGGATCATATACATACCCACCAGTCGTTGCTCGGCTGGGGGCAATTTCAGAAACATTTGTGCCACTATTTCGTCTGGGAAAGTGGTAGAATCAGTAATCCATCGGACTGCTGATCGGGCTAGTTCTTGTTCATGCATAGTACTTAACTCACTGTAACCGATTCGTGATTTCAGAATGTGATCGGTAGCTTGAAATACTTGTTCTAGAGAACCTTGTTCTGGTGCTGGATGAGGAAAAACTGACTTGTGTTCTAGACGTAAGTGGCGGTCTGGAAATCTAGATTTTCCTACATACGCTATTCTGGCGGGATTCTCGTCCTCTACCTCTTCCGTAGGAGAGTCATTCTCTTTCTCGCTCACTTGTGCTGCTTTACGTTGTTTGTGTAACTTTAGTATTTCTTTACGAATTTTCTTGTACATACTCTCTATACTGCTGATAGTCTTGTGCTTACCCTCGGCTATATTATCACTCCACCTTGTCAGGATTCTCATTTCGGCCGGATCTTTAGTCGGGTAATCTTGTTCTCTTATTAAACAATTAATCAGAAACTTTAATAACATGAGCTGGATCTCAGCTTTCCTTTGAAACATGGCTTCGCTAATACTTTCTGGATCATTCCCTGTACGGATGAAACGATATATTCTGTCTAGATCTTCTTTCATATCCGGTAGGGTGTCCAAATACCCGGTCACCCGCCTTACACGGATGGAATATATAACTGTACTATCATCACCTGCGACTGGATCATAGCGGCATTCAGTAAGAGCTCGTCGGATGTCTGCAACGGACTTATATTTGGGCGTACGCTGTAACGCACATTCATGTAACTCGGCCAACGTTCTACGTTGGTGTGGTGGCGGGGTACCAGGAGGACCTCCTCCTGCGGCCCCTAAACTGGAATCGTCGACAGACACTCTTCGTATTGGCGCGGCGGGAAGCTGTAATGTAGGCTGGACCGGGGGTACCGTAACAGGTACTCCGGTGTCTGGAGGAGCAGGAATTGCATTATTTACAGGAGCTGGCGGAACAGGATTTGCATATTCTGGAACCGTGTCGTCCAAGTAGGACGAAATAAAAATATCAGCTGCGGTCGGTTTGTGACGTAGCTTGGTCGGAACTAAGGGTGGCGGAAAATTACTGGATGCCTCCGGGGTTGCTTTTGGCAAGCCCTCGGCAAGAAGAGGATACATACCCTTAATAAGGGCATGCCTCTGTCTGTCTGACTGTTCGGTTTTGACTCGTTCACCTATCTCGATTAATTCCCTTTCTTGGGCTCGTTCTAAAGATTCTCTACTTAATTCTGACTTTCTGATTTCTTTTTCGGTTCTCTTATGAGATTCTTTGCGCCATAACTCAATGGCATCTTTCTGTGACTGTCTGGCTTTCTTTTTCCATAATGCTTCTTCTACTCGCATGATGCACTCGGCATCCCATGTGCCTGATACAGGCCATCTATACTTTTCCTCTAACTGTTTGGTATACTCTACCCATAAATCTAGATATAATATGGCACTTATGCCATGCTTTTGATACATAAAATGACCTGGACTGTCCCTAGGCGGGACAGGAACTGCTGCTTCTAGCAGACCTTTTCTGGTTTTTAACTGACGTAGTTTAGAAAATAAGGGCATGACTGAACTGTAACCTAGACACAATACGCAATTACAATACACAATGAACACGATAAATACTCCACATTCATACCACGACATTACAATACATGAAAAACATTTAAAATAACAGTTCGAACAGAATATTACCTGGAATACTGGAAACAGAATACATGAATTTTCTCGAGAAACAGAACTGACTAGAACAGAAACTAGATGTACTGCTAAAACAGTACGAAACTCACCGGTCTCATAAAGAGACACGTTAGGACCCGCATCCACCAAAGTGGACACTTCGTTTTGGGTCTGTGTACCACCAACCCACGGACCAGAGTCAATTTAGATTGACCCTGTCTAGATACTACCCCAGCAATGGTACTCACCGGGCAGCAAGAACGGAAGGCCTCGGACTGGACTGGACTGCTTCGACGCCGGACGGACGAACTTCGGACTTCTGTTACGGGTGGGCCTCCGAATACCTCGGACCTTGGACTCTCGGCTTGGGCTCTGGTCGGGACTCGCCGCGTTCCTCCACCGCCTCGTCTGGATGCTGGACCGCCACCTCCGTCTCCTCCGTGGGCCTGAGGGATACTTGAAGCAGAAATATCTGCCGGTGCGCAGAAGAGTTCCGTCACGGCTGCAGAGGGTCAGGGGGCCGGCGTGGCTTCGCCGGCGCGTGGGGAAAGGGCAAGTTCCTGTTCGGGCGCCATTATGTGGTATATAAATAAATAATACCGGATCTAGGTTTTACTGGACATAGTAATAACAGATAGCTCAATAAATAAGAGTCAAGATTCGAGGTAGTAGGAGTTTGCAGGTTTAATACAGCATAAAGGACAGGAACAGGACAACCTGCATAGGAATAGGATGACAGGGCCCGGCAGCTGCCGGGGCTGGATATGGGATGAGCGCGCTAACATTTAATAACAGTACACAAGCATATATACTAAAACAGTTGCATTACAATGAATACAATAGGCGGAGCAGTGGGTGTGGTCAATAGCAGTCGCGAAAGATAAGGGTGAAAGTGGGTGTAACAAGAGGCGTGTACATAGACATGTGATGTAAACGTAACAGAATATGTCATAAATGGGGCGGAAACATGGAGGGGGCTACCTAAGGAGCCGGGACCTCTAACCTAATGGTGCGTGCAAGCTGACAATGACGTGTTACTAGGAGAAGCTGGGGGCTATGAACTCTGTGCTAGGAGCAGAGACTGAAGTCTGGAGAGTCAGGGCGACATGTACCTAAACCCTATCTAGTATCTGATGTTTAAAGGACATGTTGATATAAACTAAGAGTCAGGAGGGGAGAGGCTAACAGACTCTAAGACTGGAGCATGCATTATTCTACATGTAGTGCGTGATGAAGAATATTAAATGACCATAAATACAGTATTTCTCTTACATGGAGACGTAAAGGCTAGACAATGACGGAAACTATTGATGCGATTCAGTAGCTTAGGAATGCAGAGAAGGAGGGCTGGACTGATAACTAGAATCATAACATACTCTTGGCAGACTCGTAGGCAGAGCCAGGCCGAGCCGGGCACTGTGAGGCAGGAAGTAAGTGAAGGGTCGAGGATACAGGTGGGGGCTGTATCGCTCCTCAGCGAGGGTTCAGGAGACAGAAGCTGAATCTGGTGTCCGGGCCCATTTGAGGCCTAGAAAACGGGGACTTTACAATGAAATAACGTGCACACTGAGAAACGTGGCAACGTAACTTTACATAGGCCTAATATTCGTAGTATTCACGAGAACTGGAAACTGGCATACTAGAGATGGACACAACTATAATTGCATCTTAAATCGAACAGGAGGAATACATATGCATATTAATCATGCACACATAACATAAGATGGAGGACACGTAGGGACACAGAACATGGCAAAATTTACTTTTCCACATTCCCTCCTTGTCACTACGTTTCCATCAGGAAACATCAATATTCATGATACCATCTATCATTTCATACAGTATCATTTGCTCGTCTCGAATTTTTTTGGAACTGGATTTAGAACGGGACTTGGGACTAGGAATACAAGAGGTAGCACAAATGCCGCAAATCGCAGGGCCACATTGTAAACAGAGGCAGCAACTGAATATGATTGCTACTGCAATACCCAGAAATGACAATACTTTCCATCCCCAGGCGGAAATTATATTCCAGAACCAACCGGACCATGTCCAGGTGCCTGGATCTTGGTGTAACATATGGGCAATTTTATGGAGTCTGGTTATGGCTGAATAAACAGACGGCGCGTTATTAGGAATGAAAATGCAGCAACTAGATCCGATGACTCTACATGCCCCACCCCTATCGGCCAGTATGACGTCAAGGACGAGACGATTCTGGAGCACGACAATTCTCATAAAGGATTGCTCTTCGGTTAAGTTACCTAGAGCAGAAGTAGTCTCAATCACTACTGCTTCAAGTGTTCTGGTTAATCTACGTATCAGTTTACTATTTACAACAGTGCCTAAGTAGGGGAAGACACCTTTATTGATATCTATGTATTGTTCTAGAGCAGTTTCAGTATAATCGACAATCGGGAGGTCTCTTTTGTGTCTAGTGCTGAGTCTGTGTTCGGTTTAAAAGAACTTCCACGGAGTGTGGAACCTGTACTGTCAGGGAATGTCCTAACACTATGGAATCACTTTGTCTGATAGCTAGTGCTGTGGCTGCAACTGACTTGAGGCACGCAGGCAGAGCCTGGGCTACTGGATCTAATGTGCTCGAAAAATAAGCACAGGGCTTGTATTGTCCTGCTTGATCTTGTGTGAGAACAGATAATGCTGTACCATTACGTTCTGTGACAAAAAGTGTAAAAGGCTTACTGTAGTTCGGTGTAGCTAGAACTGGAGCTTGGCATAAGGCTTTCTTTAATTCATTAAAAGCAAGTGTATGTTCCTGGGTCCAAGGGAGGACAGTCGATACGGCTGCCTCCTGTGTCGTTAACTGTATCAGTGGTTTGGCTAGAAATGCATACTGAGGAATCCATTGTCGGCAATAAGAAGTGAGGCCGATAAAAGCTCGTACCTCCTTCTGGGTCTTGGGCTGAGGAAGACTCGCTATTAACTGGATACGGTCAGGTGTCAACTGCCTACCCCTCTTGGACAGTAAGTGGCCTAAGTAGATCACTTGCTGGACACAGAATTGAAGCTTCGAAGGGGACACCTTGTGCCCCATCTCGGCTAGGAAATACAGAACTGTAAGTGACGCACGCTCGCAGTCACGCTCAGAACGGGCTGTGATCAGTAGATCATCGACATACTGGAGCAGGGCAGTGTCAGTTGGCATGTGAATATTGTCTAGTTGTCTCTTAAGTGCTTGACTGTAAATACTAGGACTTTCTGTGAAACCTTGAGGAGCTCGTGTGAATTTATAGCTCCTTCCATTTAAACAGAATCCGAAAAGAAACTGACTGTCTGGATGAATGGGAACACTGAAAAATGCGTTTTTGAGGTCTATGACTGTGAAAAATGTAGCCTCAGAATCAATGGCTGTCAATAGGGAAGAAATATCTGGGACAACTGGGTACTGGGGAATGATACATTTATTAAGTTCTCGAAGGTCAATCACTAATCGATATACTGGAGGTGCATTTGGATCAGTACGTTTCATGACTGGAATGATAGGAGAATTACATACATTGGAGTCAGTTTCTACAACTACTCCTTGAGCAATGAGCTCGTCAATAATTTTGGATAAGGCTGCTACAGCCTCAGGTGGCAATCTGTACTGTCTGATTCGTGGTAACACTACACCTGGTTTGAGAGTCACACGATGGGGTGTGATTTGCATAAAACCAACATCAGTTGGACCTTGTGCCCATAGATGCTGCGGAACATTCAATAATCTTGGATCAAAATCACGTAATACATAGTGACCCTTAAAGTCACGTAAAAACAAACGTATTCCTTCTGGGGAGCAGCAAATAACTGCACCTAATTCTTTTAATGTCTTAATGCCTAACAAATTTTCTGGACATGATTTCGTGAGTAGCAGGTCAGTAGTTCGGGACAATGGACCTACTTCTAGAGTAACTGGTTTGGAAATCTCGTTAACAATTGGCTTTCCTGAAAATCCAAGGGAAACATTTCTAGAGCCTGAGAGCGGAGCCCCTGGAACCTCGTCATGACTGATAGTAGTCCTACTTGCCCCTGTATCAATCAGAAACTTTCTGTCTTTCCCTAATACTTGACTGTGAACATAGGGACCCTCTTGATCTACAGGAATCTCGATGAGAGGCAAGCCTACCTCCCTCTCTAGGCTGTTTCATGAATACGGCTGGTACTCTGGATACTCGGACTGTGCATACTGGTACATCTGCTGTGTAACATGCTGTGTTGCAGCTATAGGCTGCGGTGCTGTAACTGTCTGTGGTGTATTCTGTGGTAACTGGGAAGTCTGTGAAACTTGTTCTTGTCTAGGCGGACGTGGTCTTTCTTTAGTCTTACCAGTGGCTATGTTGCGTTTCAGAACTGCACACTCGTTTATAAAATGACCTGGCTGTTTACAATAATTGCAGGTCCCTTTAACAGGAACTGCAGGATGACTGGCTTGATTTGGACCCCTCTTCTGACTGTCCTGTGGAACAGATTGTGCAACTAATACTTTCATTTTCGTGTCTTTCATACGTTTCCTTTCGTGTTCTTGCTCTTCCCTGATTCTATTCTGGTGATACTGGAGCATCTGGAGCATTTGGGACGGAGTATTAGCTTGCCAGGTACTCTCGACTTTCAAAACTCTATTTTTAACTTGTGGACTTGAATTCTCGACTAGTTTAGTAACAAAAAGATGAGGGTATGACTCACTACTCGTCTTCAAACCACTGTTGATGCTAAAACATTTCTCAAATCTAGAATAAAAATCACTAGTATCTTCGTCTGGTTTCTGTTTACAGGCTGAGATTGCATCCCAGTCTTCCTTTTTCGTGGCTAGTAATCTTGGCAAAACTTGTATTAACAGTTCAGGTAATTCTTTACATTTATCTCCTTGACCGGTACCTGGTACACGTGTATTTTCTTCAGCTTCTAGAGCTGCCCAATCTATCTTTTTCTCTCCCACCTCCCATTCTTTCTCCTTGAGTTTTTCATATATGCCCGCGGGCAACAGGACCTTTAACATTTTAATTATATCTGGATACGTGTATTCTCCCATACGGAGCATGTCTTTTAATTCACGGTGGAACCCTGCTGGATCTTTATCGTGACAGGGAATTAACTTTTTCATCTCTAAGAGTTCCATCTTTGTAATCGGGGTGTAAACAAATACTCGTTGCATTTCACCACCCGCTGTCCTAACTGGGTGTACTTCTCGTAACGGATGCTGTCTGTCTATGTAAAAGGGTTTACTTTCTGGGGGTGAGACGTGAACAAAATGCGGGTTCAGAAACGTTCTATATTTGTGGCGCTGTTCTAGAATGATACTAATTAAGTCGGTACCTAGACCTCTCCATTTATACTGGAGTAACTCGTTCAGAACATCATGTAACGGACCTGGATCGGAATGCTGACCCTCATACAATGTAATGAGGTGCTGGATCATATGCATACCCACCAGTCGCTGCTCGGCTGGGGGCAGTTTCAGAAACATTTGTGCCACTATTTCGTCTGGAAAAGTGGTAGAATCAGTAGCCCATCGGACTGCTGATCGGGCTAGTTCTTGTTCATGCATGGTACTAAGTTCACTATAACCGATTCGTGATTTCAGAATGTGATCGGTAGCTTGAAATACTTGCTCTAGAGAACCTTGTTCTGGTGCTGGAAGAGGAACAGTTTTTTTGTGTTCTAGACGTGAATGTCGGTCGGGAAGTCTAGCTTTACCTACATACGCTATTCTGGCGGTATTCTCGTCGTCTACCTCTTCAGTAGAAGAGTCGTTTTCCTTCTCGCTTACTTGTGCTGCTTTGCGTTTCTCGTGTAACCTTATTATTTCCTTACGAATTTTCTTGTACATACTCTCTATACAACTGAGCGTCCTGTGTCTTCCCTCGGCTATATTATCACTCCACCTTGTCAGGACTTTCATTTCGGTCGGATCTTTAGTCGGATAATCTTGTTCCCTTATTAAACAATTAATTAGAAACTTTAATAGCATGAGCTGAATCTCAGCTTTTCTTAGAAACATGACTTCGCCAATACTTTCTGGGTCTGTTCCTGTACGAATGAAACGATATATTCTGTCTAGATCTTCTTTCATATTTGGTAGGGTGTCCAAATACTCGGTCACCCGTCTTACACGTAATGAATATATAACCATACTATCATCACCTGGGACCGGATCATAACGGCATTCGGTAAGAGCTCGTCTGATATCTGCAACAGACTGATGTTTGGGCGTGCGCTGTAACGCACGTTCATGTAACTCGACTGACGTTACACGTTTGTGTGGCGGCGGGGTTCCCGGAGGACCTCCTCCCGCGGCCCCTAAACTGGAATCGTCGACTGATACTCTTCGTGCTGGCAGAGTGACCAGTGTAGCGGGTACTTGTAATGTAGGCTGGACCGGGGGTACCGTAACAGGTGCTGTAACAGGTGCCCCGGTGACTGGAGGAGCAGGATTTACATTATTTACAGGAGCTGGCGGAACAGGATTTGCATATTCTGGGACTGTGTCGTCCAAATAGGACGAGAGAAAAATATCAGCTGCGGTCGGTTTGTGACGTAGCTTGGTCGGAACTAAGGGTGGCGGAAAATTACTGGATGCCTCCGGGGTTGCTTTTGGCAAGCCCTCGGCAAGAAGAGGGTACATACCCTTAATAAGGGCATTCCTCTGTCTGTCTGACTGTTCGGTTTTAACTCATTCACCTATTTCGATTAATTCCCTTTCTTGGGCTCTTTCTGAGGATTCTCTACTTAATTCTGACTTTCTGATTTCTTTTTCGGTTCTTTTATGAGATTCTTTGCGCCATAACTCGATGGCATCTTTCTGTGACTGTCTGGCTTTCTTTTTCCATAATACTTCTTCTACTTGCATGATGCACTCGGCATCCCATGTGCCTGATACAGGCCATCTATATTTCTCTTCTAATTCCTTAGTGTACTCGACCCATAAGTCTAGATATAATATGGCACTTATGCCATGCTTATGATACATAAAATGACCTGGACTGTCCCTAGGTGGGACAGGAACTGCTTCCTCGAGCAGACCTTTTCTAGTTCTTAACTGACGTAATTTTGAGAACAGAGGCATGACGCGAACTGGGATCTGGACACAATACAATACACAATGAACACAATAATGACTTGAGACTGATCACTCATACCACGACATTAAAACCACATTGAAATGACATTTAAAATAACAGTTCGAACAGAAACATTACCTGGAATACTTGAGAACAGAAACACATGAATTTCTCGAGACTAGAACTTACTAGAGTTACTAGATGCACTGCTGAAACAGTACGAAACATACCGGTCTCATAAAGAGACACGTCAGGACCCGCATCCACCTAGGTGGATACTTCGTGTTGGATTTGCGTACCCAAACCCACGGACCAGAGACAAATTAATTGACCCTGTCTAGATACTACCCCAGCAACGGTACTCACCGGGCAGCAAGAACGAAAGGCCTCGGACTGGACTGGACTGCTACGACGACGGACTACGAACTTCGGACTTCAGTTACGGGTGGGCCTCCGGATACCTCGGACCTTGGACTCTCGGCTTGGGCTCTGGTCGGGACTCGCCGCGTTCCTCCACCGCCTCGTCTGGATGCTGGACCGCAACCTCCGTCTCCTCCGTGGGCCTGAGGGATACTTGAAGCAGAAATATCTGCACGTGCACGGTATGGTTCCGTCACGGCTGCAGAGGGTCAGGGGGCTGGCGTGGCTTCTCCGGCGCGTGGGGAAAGGGCAAGTCCCTATTCGGGCGCCATTATGTGGTAAATAAATAATTAAATACCGGTACTATTTTTCAGGATACTATAATAACAGATAGCTCAATAAATAAGAGTCAAGATTCGAGGTATCTTGAGTTTGCAGGTTTTAATACAGCATAAAGGACAGCAACAGGACAACCTGCACGGGAATAGGATGGCAGCTGCCGGGGGGCAGGATCGGGACAACAGCTAACTTTTAATAACAGTGCACAAGTATATATAGTTAAACAATTGCATTACATTCAGTATAGTAGGCGTAGCAGTGGGTGGAGTTCATAGCAGTCGCGAAAGATAAGGCATAAAGTGGGTGGAACAAGAGGCGTATACATAGACATGTGATGTAAACGTAACAGAATATGTCATAAACGGGGCGGAAACATGGAGGGGGCTACCTAAGGAGCCGGGACCTCTGACCTAGTGGTGCGCGCAAGCTGGCAATGACGTGTTACTAGGAGGAACTGGGGGCTATGACTTCTGCGCTAGAAGAGGAGACGAAAGTCTGGAGAGTCAGAGCGACATGTACCTAAACACTATCTAGTATCTCGTGTTTAGAGAACATGTTGATAGAATCCAGAAGTTATCAGGGCAAAGGCTAACAGACACTAAGACTGATGCATGCATTATTCTACATGTAGTGCGTGCTGAGGAATATTAAATGACCATTAATACAGTATTTCTCTTACATGGAGACGTAAAGGCTAGACCATGACTGAAACTATTGATGCGATTCAGTAGCTTTAGGAATGCAGAGAAGGAGAGCTGGACTGATAACTAGAATCATAACATACTCTTGGCAGACTAAGAGGCAGAGCCAGGCCGAGCCGGGCACTGTGAGGCATGAAAGTAAGCTAAAGGTCAGGGATACAGGTGGGGGCTGTATCGCTCCTCGGAGAGGGTTCAGGAGACAGGAGCTGGATCTGAGTCCGGGCCCTTTTGAGGCCTAGAAACGGGTATAATTCAATGAATTAACGTGCACACTGTAAAATGTGGCAACGTAGCTTTACATAGGCCTGATATTCGTTGTATTCACGAGGACTGGAAACTGACATACTAGAGATGGACACAACTGTAATTGCGTCTTTAATTGATCAGAGGGGAATACATGCATATCGATCATGCACATATGACATAACATGGGGAACACGTAGGCACATATAACATGGCAAAATTTACTTTTCCACACCATCTTGGTCAAGACTCTCCCTGGCACTTATTTAATGCCATGACTTGATGAATTTTAGACTCTGGTGCGCAGGCTCAAAGGTTTCAATATGGAGTTCAGCGACAGGCATCAAGCCCAAAATTGATTTACATGTAAGAATAGAAAAGAAACAGTTTAAGAACACAGAATAAAAGAATGCACTGTATGCCACTTATCTCTACTCTATTCCCATTACTTTATATTTAACTATTGCGTTAAGGTTTAAGCAAAACAAACAGCTTAGCAAAAGCAGCAGTGCAAGCTTCATGCATGCTGTAACACAGATCAGCCATTTTTAATTCTAGTGCGCAGAAGCAAAAGTTTCCCTCCAAAGCAAAGAGTACGTCATGTCACGTGAGTATGACAGACGCATGCGCAGTAGAAAATCCCGCATAGCAGCCGCCATTTTAATGCAAACGGATTATAGTTAATAAAAGCACATATGCAAGCTTCCCTCGGATGACGTGTAATGCGATATTAGTAATACAAACATGTTGGTTAGTTTATTAACGTTATGTCGAGAGGACTGAATACAAGCAAGTCGCATTACGTGCGAATCCTTACTCCATCACCGCGAAGGTGACATCAGAATCTGTGGTGCCGATGCCAACTCAGACCAGATGAGCTCACCAGAAATGTACAAAACAGGCCCGGATCCAGGAATTTTTATTTGGGTGGGCCAAGGGTGCATTTGAGTGGGCCTGATTTGTCGCTTCTTGTGGTAGCCCACAAACCCCAGATTACATCCTAACTACTTGCAAATAGTCACCATGATGCAACAGATCGATTCTGTGTGTTTACAGTGCATGCATTGACCGACGGCAGCACTACCTCCCCAGTGCTGCCAATGGCCCCGCCCGTTTTGCGGCCGTTAAGGCGTTAATCACCAGTTATCTGGGCATTTTTATTGTTGTCTAGCATCCCTGGCAATGATAATGTAAACACAATTTAAATGAAACATACACAAAGTATGCGCTTGGTGGGCCGGTGCAGATTTTAAAAATAAACACAAATAGTAACACATTCTCATACCTACTCTGTTAGTCGAACTTTGTGCCACAGCCTGATCTGATAAGCAGCTGCAGGGAGTCAGGAAAGGTGAGTCAGAATAAACAAATGTATTTTCTCCATGCGGAACAAAAAGGGAAATAGAAATATTCAGGCAGCAGGACGGTAGGCAAAAGTTACTCGGTGCCAAATAAATAATTTGTCCCCTTCGCCATGCCCCTTTTGTACCTGCACTACAACCTACCTCTTTAAAAGGCGTTGGGTGATTGGGGATGGCTGTGAGACACAGCCCAGGCTTAATCATACAACTCCCAGAATAGAAATGAAAACAGCGTCCGGAGGAACGTTTTAAATCACACTGCCCATTTTCTATTGGCCTTCATGTGCTTACTGCGAGGACCAAGGCTCATGTTTGGGTGGGCCAAACTCATGTTTGGGTGGGCGTGGCCCACCCGGACCCCCTGCTAGAACCGTGCCTGGTACAAAACTCTGCACCTGGGAGCTTAGTTTGCTCTGCTGCCATTTAAGAGATGGTTCCTGCTTGATCCTGACCACGGTGTTTTGTACTCTTCCAGCTCAAACACGACACGGTCACCAGAACCCTGTGCGTCATAGGAAAGTGCTGTTCTTTCAGCGCCCTTGAAAACGTGCAGCAAGGTCAACCCCACTGCTTCTTACTTGAATCGCCTGCGGTGAAAAGCTGGAGCGCGCCATCAAGCTGCATCATTTGGTACGGCTGTTAACTTTTACAATCTCGCCAGCTGTCACCCAGTATCCATATTGTTCGAAATTAACACGTCTTTGGTGAATAGTTCTGCGCGCAGCGCACAATGGGAAAATAGCGCGCTTCCCAGCGCAGGGCCATGCAGCTGAATACACAACGTTATGTATGGGAACGACATACCGAAAGAATAAGGGTCATTGCCAGGGACTTGGTGCGTCTAGACAGAGAAAAGGGACGACGTCTATCCGAACTCATACAATGGCAGCTATTTGCCAAATTGCATCCCAGCCACGATCGTTTATCAAGCCTGACTCTATAATGGCAGGAAGAAATGCGCATCTCCTGTGTGCACGAACAATGTGGAGCGACCTCTACCTCGGGGCGCTCCTAAATCTGATTCAGTGGACTTGAACTTCAGACGCAGGCCGTTATACATCTGTCAATTGGCGATTCCAAATGGGGCGTGAATGCTAACAAGCGAGTTGTGGAACGCAGGCCTCGAGAGCTGACTTTACAAACCCAGAGCATATCCCAGGGATCACCGCGCCAGCGCCTGCAATTAAAACAGAAGCACCGCCGGATTTTTGTAAAACTCTCATCTTACTCTAACTCTGGTCTTATGGTTACCAGATTGTGTTCCCAGCTAGATAATGATATTGGCTGCTGGGATTTTCTTTTCGCCTGCCTTTCCAGAGGAGTCAAGTGCGCCTTTCTTTCACTCCGCCGAGCAAGCTGACAGGCAGCGCTGAATGAAACAAGCAACATGTCAGAAAAAGAGCAGGCTAAACACTGATGAAGTCCCCTGGGGGGAATTTACATCTTCTGCAAAGTATTCCCACCAGATATCATTAAATCGCCTAAAACAAATTATTTTCATGAGCGCCGCCGATGTGAAGGATGCTCTGAAAAATGAACATTTTGTATAAGCCGTGAGACTTTAGCGTGGGTGCCGCTGCCTGTTTGCAGCCGGGAGCGGCGTAAGTGTTTAATTGCACAGGCTGCCGTTTAGTTCAGTAAAATAATGGCATACAGCACAAATCTTTTTAAAACAGCCGACTAATGATGCTATTTGAGTCTCAGCGTTGATTTATGGGACTTTTTAATAAATGAATGCTGTTGGAATTTAAAATATGTAGGCATTATAGCTTATGTATTTATTTTCAAGGGAGATTTACAAGAATGGGTAATGTGCGAGTTTTGAAATATGTGAGCATAATTAAAACATGTGGATGTTGTGATCTACATTGAAACGATGGCAGCTGCAGGGCTTCTGCGACAATATTTGAATGTTTCTCTTTGTGTTTATCACAGTTTAGTTTAGAACCTGATTCCTTCCCAATTGGCATGCCCCAAAATAGATCCATACCTGCTGTTAAATGCTGTATCGGATGGGCTCAATCAGTAGGATCATGGCAGTAAATTGAACAGAGTAGGAGATAAAATGCTCTCCAAGGCCCATGTGGGTCTTAAAGTGTGGGAGAGAAAGTGTAACATGTGTTGATAAGCCAACAGGTTCAGCTTCTTTTTGCAACCAGACTATGGAAGAACTTTTTTGGTTTGGTCGATATCAATGGATGCAGAGTATTTTCTTTATATTGTCAAGGATTGAACACAATGAAGGTCTTGCTAGTTTCTTTCTTGATTGTCAAAGAATATGGTGACTCCTCCCAGTAGACATGGCCCAACCCTCCCCAGACCCTCTGTCTTCACCTCGCACTGCGCGAGGTCAGATGGACATGCAGAGTTCTACTATAAATTCAGCTCTTAGATGTAACATATACAAAACAAATATTGCTGTGCAAAATTTAATGCAAAGGTGAGGTTTCAGATGAAGGCACCGTACCCTAAATTTAGTCTGAAAAAAGCAACAGCTAATGGTGCATGAGAGCCAATTTAACACGTTGGGGTCCAGCCTCCTGTCATATGAAAAGGTCCTCTGTGACAAAATAAATGAGCATGGCCTGTAGAATGTGCCTCCTTTCTACCCTTACCGCCCCTGTTTTCATGGAGGAAAGACCGCCATGAAAATAGTGGCAGTTATGAAAGTTGTAATGTGCTTGGTGGGACAGCGGCGGCTCGGAAAGCATATAGGTGCCTCTGGACCGCCACACCACCACCAGGGAACGGCGGTTCCGTAGCAGAGTCGACGGTCTCAAGGCGGGATGACCACTAGAGTTGTAGTGGGGCAGTCGCAAGACCACCACCGCGAGTCTGGCAGCCAGACTCATAATAGGCCCCTTTGTGTTGTTAAAAAGGAAACATGACATTTTTAAAAATCTTGAATACCTAGTCCTTCTTCTAGTTTTGAAATTTGTAAAATGTTATATTTAATCCATGAAGCCTTATTATTCCAAATTAATTTAGCAAGGAGTTAATGTTGTTAAAGAAAGATGCAGGAAATGTATGCGGTAACAATGATAGTTCATTTGTGTGGAACTATTGATGGAGCAAGGTTTCGCACGTAAAGAGACTTGCTCGGATTCAGTCTTCTCGAAATAACTCATAACGCACTAATAAACATGCTTCGTATTACTAATAATGCACCACACAACATTTCTAGTATCTAGAGGAAGCTTGTCAATGTGCTTTTACTAACAGTAATTCGAGTGATCTAAATTGTCCGTGGCAATGTGAGATCTTTACTGCGCATGCGTCTGTCACACTTACGTGACATGACCTATTCTCTGCTTTGGTGGGAAATCTTTGCTTCTGCGCACTAGAACTAAAGATGGCTGCTCTATGTTTCACATGCTGATGCTTGCATTGCTGCTTGTACTAAACCCTGTTTGTTCTGCCTAATCACTACCGCTATAGTTAAAATAAAGTAAGGGGACTAGAGTAGAAATAAGTGGTATACAGTGCATTCATTTATTCTTTGTTCTAATATTGTTTCTCTTTGACTTTGTTACTAGCTCGTATTTGGGCCCGATATGTCATTACTGTACTCCATCTTAAGACTCTCAACGCGCATGTACTGAATTCCCTCGAGTCCACAAGCCATGGCATTGAACTTGTGCCAGTGACAGTCTTGCCTGCGATGCGCGCGGGAAAATGAACTTTTACCCTAAAAAAGGAAGACAACTTACAAATATTCATATACATTGTATTTGTTATTTAAACATCCATTGTTGGGTGGAATAAAAGTGCATGGGAAAATAAAATCATGGGAGGGAACATTAATTTGAATATATGAATGAAGTAACCTCATAACTGGTATGGTGTGATGCCCTCTCCTCGTCTTTTGACCAATCAAATTGAGGGAATACACAAATTTGCATAATTTGGGGGTGGTACACTGCCCTGGAAAATGGTATAACTAAGGTAGGCTTAGCTAGTTAGATTGTCTGACTTGTCCGAATAGCTGACCTGTCACTGACCCAACGTACCCAATAGGCGATCGAGAGCAGAGGTGCTGGCAGAGCATTCTGTCAGAAGATTTGATAACTCAATCGGGGCTCTGGGAAGGAGTTTGATAACCCATTCGGGGTTTGACTGTTAGCTGCTGAGAGGGTTGTGACGCTGGCGTTGCACTTTAGCTGTGGGCGCCGGTCCTGACCTGCGGTGGTCCTGTCCTGATCCAATTTGGTCCGTACTTGTCCTGATTCTGATCTGCACCTGTCCTGTCCTGTTGGCACCTGAACTATCGGGGTCCTGTCCTTTATCCCAGCCTGTGGCCAGGGTTGGGCTTCACACCACTCTAGGTAATTATGAAATTGTGTGGGTATGTCATTGTACTGTTTCCCTTTTCTTACCCTTCCTATTTTTCAATACTTAAAGAAAGTCTCGTAATATTTTCACTCCATCTTGCTTTGATTATTTTCTTGCTAACTGAACAAGCTTTAATTGAATTGGTATGGACGCTGACATTTAAGAATTTATATAGATGAAGTGTTTGAACCTTTCCTGAGTCTGTGGTTATTTTATAAATGCAAATCTTTATTACTGCCTATTATTCTAACACCCTTGATCCCTTAGGACTTTAGGTACCAGTGACTCAGTGGCGTATCGAAACTTGAGGGGGCCCCCCTGCAAACTACATGGAGGGGGCCCCCCAATCGCCATGCCATTCTAGAGCGCTCAGGCCAGCGACCCGCCATTCTGCAGGGGATGCGGGGCTATTGTTACACCACTGTCACCAATACAGCCGTTATAAGTAACACTGGATGGTGGAGTTAAAGGTTGGGCTTAGTCTGCCAGCAGGCTATCATAGGTGGTGGTCCATTCATTACAGGGTCCCTGCCATCAGTAGGCCGAGGAAGTTTGCCCAAGTTTAGGTGGATTTCCTAATGCCGACTCCTGTCATGATATACAACATCGGGCCCACTCATCGTTCAGTATTGACAAAAGTGCATCCACTGCTCCTTCTCATTTCCATTTTAAAACATTACACAATGCGACAATGCAGTATTTCAAAAGCAGATGTAACTACAAAGAGCACATTTTGCTAATACATTTTTATTAGTAGACAATAGCAATCTTAAGAGGCATTACATAGCTTCATACACACTTTGACCCCAATTCCATCACAGGATCTCTCTCTCTCTCTGTCAGTCAGTCTCTCTCTTTCAGTCAGTCTCTCTCTCTCAGAGAGTAGAGAGAGTGGAGAGAGAGTGAGACAGTGGAGACAGAGAGTGGAGAGAGAGTGGAGAGAGAGAGAGAGAGAGAGAAAGAGTGGAGAGAGAAAGAGTGGATAGAGAGAGAGTGGAGGGAAGGTGGAGAGAGAGTGGAGAGAGAGTGAGAGAGACAGAGACACTCTCTCTCCACCCTCTCTCCACTCTCTCTCTCCACTCTCTCTCTCCACTCTCTCCACTCTCTCTTCTCTCTCTTTCTACTCTCTCTCTCCACTCTCTCTCTCCACTGTCTCTCTCCACTCTCTCTCTCAATGAGTCAGTCTCTCTCTCTCAGTCAGTAAGTCTCTCTCTCTCTGTCATTCAGTCTCTCTCTCTCAGTCAGCCAGTCTCTGTCGCTCTGTCAGTCTCTCTCAGTCAGTCAGTCTCTCTCAGTCAGTCAGTCTCTCTCAAGTCAGTCTCTCTCTCTCAGTCAGTCTCTCTCTCAGTCAGTCAGTCTCTCTCAGTCAGTCAGTCTCTCTCAGTCAGTCAGCCAATCTCTCTCAGTCAGTCAGCCAGTCTCTCTCAGTCAGTCGGTCTCTCTCGCAGTCAGTCTCTCTCTCAGTTAGTCAGTCTCTCTCAGTCAGTCTATCTCGCAGTCAATCAGTCTATCTCAGTCAGTCAGTCTCTGCCTCTCTCTGTCAGCCTCTCTCTGTCAGTCTCTCTCTCTGTCAGTCAGTATCTCTCTACCTCAGTCAGTCTGTCTCTCTCTCTGTCAGTCAGTCTCGCTCTCTGTCAGTCAGTCTCACTCTCAATCAGTCTCTCTATGTCAGTCAGTCAGTCACTCTCTCAGTCAGCCAGTCTCTCTCTCTCTCTCTCAGTTTCTCAGCCAGTCAGTCTCTCGGTCAGTCAGTATTCAGTCTCTGAGTCAGTCAGTCAGTCTCTACTCTCTCTCTCAACTCTGTCCACTCTGTCTCCTCTTTCTCTCTCTACTCTCTCTCCACTCTCCCCCCACTAGCTCCCTCCACTCTCTCTACTCTCTCCCTCCCTGCTCTCTCTCTCTCTCTCTCTACTCTCCCCACTGTCTCTCTCCACTGTCTCACTCTCTCTCCACTCTCTCTCTCCACTGTCTCACTCTCTCTCCACTGTCTCACTCTCTCCACTCTCACTCTCTATCTCTCCACTCTCTATCTCTCCACTCTCTCTCCCTCCACTCTCTCTCCCTCCACTCTCTCCCTCCACTCTCTCTCTCCACTGTCTCTCTCTCCACTGTCTCTCTCTCCACTGTCTCTCTCTCCACTCTCTCTCTCCACTGTCTCTCTTTCTCTCCACTCTCTCTCTCCACTGTCTCACTCTCTCTCCACTGTCTCACTCTCTCCACTCTCACTCTCTATCTCTCCACTCTCTATCTCTCCACTCTCTCTCCCTCCACTCTCTCTCCCTCCACTCTCTCTCTCTCTCCACTGTCTCTCTCCACACTCTCTCCACACTCTCTCTCCACACTCTCTCTCTCCACACTCTCTCTCCACACTCTCTCTCTCTCCTCTCTCTCCACTCTCTCTCTCCACTGTCTCTCTCTCTCCACTCTCTCTCTCTCCACTGTCTCACTCTCTCTCCACTGTCTCACTCTCTCCACTGTCTCACTCTCTCCACTCTCACTCTCTCCACTCTCACTCTATATCTCTCCACTATCTATCTAACCGGCTTCAGTTAAATGCCTCTAAGACCGAGGTCATTATCTTCGGTAAGGAAAGTGGTTTATGGGGAGATCAATGGTGGCCTACTGATCTGGGCCCTGTCCCTACCCCTGTGAGTGAAGTCAGAAACCTTGGGGTGTGGTTTGACGACAAGCTTTCATTTATCTCCCATACCAAACGCGTTGCTGGCGTATGTTTTGGTACTTTGCATTGTCTGAGACCCATTTTTAAATTTTTTGATGCTGAGACAAGACAGATTATGGTCCAGGCTCTGGTTCTTACCAGACTGGACTATGCCAATTCTCTGTTTTTGGGCTTAAATCAGGCCGAACTGTCCCGTCTTCAGAGGGTTCAGAATGCGGCCGCTAGGATGCTTGTCGGCCTCCCGAAATTTGTCTCAGCTCGTCAAACTATCCGGAATCTTCATTGGCTTCCGATTGAGCAAAGAGTTAAGTTTAAAGCCCTCTGCTTAACTTTTAAAATTCTTAAACTAGCCTCTCCCCCGATTCTTTTACAGACTATTCTGCACTATGTTCCTGCCAGAGCTCTTCGCTCTGCTGGATTGAACCTTGCCACAGTGCCCCGCTTTAAACGGGCTAGAATGGGTGGTCGCTCGTTCTCAGTGCTGGCGGCTGCCCTTTGGAACTCTCTTCCAGCTCCACTCCGTTCAATCCCAGACCTGTTTCTTTTTAGGAAGACCTTGAAGACCTTCCTCTTCTCCACAATTTAGTCTGTTTACTTGCCTATGCCTTCTCATTCGTGTTGTGTTATTCAGATCTCCAAGCGCCGGGACGCCTCTTGGCTGCGGCATCCGTGCGCTATATAAAAAATTAATAACATAACATAACATAACATAACATCTCTCCACTCTCTATCTCTCCACTCTCTATCTCTCCACTCTCTCTCCCTCCACTCTCTCTCCCTCCACTCTCTCTCTCTCCACTGTCTCTCTCCACACTCTCTCCACACTCTCTCTCCACACTCTCTCTCCACACTCTCTCATTCTCTCCACTTTCTCTCATTCTCTCCACTTTCTCTCCCCCTCCCCTCTCCCGTTCTCGCTCCCTCCCCTCTCTCTACATTTCCACTTTTGCTGCATCATCACTTGCTCTCGGGGTCTGTTAGTAGCTCTTCTGGAGCAGGGAGGGAGGTGGAGGGGCTTCCTAAGTACAGTTCTGCCCCGAGCGCGGCTTCATTTATCACTGGTGTGGTAAAGACGGATATTAGCCGCTCTCGTGCTATTATCAGTATTCTCCCGCGCTAACCACATTGCTTTTATTTAAGAGAGAGGCAGGGGCGTAACACAGGCCCCCGCAGCCTCATGGGGAGAAAGACACAGGAGTGGGTGACATAATCAGGCTTTATATCTAAAAAACGTTCTGTAGTCTCTCGAAGGGTCTAACGATGTTATGAATGGCATTAGGTGTAGTGTGCGTGGCTATTATGAGTTTGGAGCAAGACTTCCTTCATGAATATGATAAAAGGAAAAACAAGGAAGGATGTTAGTGGGCGCCAGAACAATTCAGGTGGCACGTCGAATTCCATTTAGCGTATTCTGTGCAGTAATTACCCCACCAAATGTAATTTATGTGACTACTCCATAATTTAATTTTTTATACAGGGTATAGGCTTTAAAAAGGCGTGAAACGTTATAAATTCATTGTCATTGCAATTTTCAATCAGGGAGGATTTCAAAACTCTATTGATCTCAAAAGTTAAATGTTTCCTCATATAATTAGCATGCGTCTCCATACCGCAGTTGTGGAGGACAGATACAGCTACTTCACGGAGGGCTGGCTGAGCAGGCAGTTGAGATGCTGGTCACCATCATTGATCATTGATCGGTTCTCAGAGCCACTAGTGCTGAGCTGGAAAGAGAAGCCATTGAAGACACTGAACCACCTGGAGTGTAATGCAAGTGTGACGCGTGAACAGACATGCAGGGGTACTTCGGTGTGCACCTGCTTTTCAGGGTAGAGGCAGAGAGACGTGGTGAATGGCATACACTGAGACAGGGTTAACGGCAGGTGGCAGGATGGGCTGGGCAAGGTGGAGGCGAGATGGCCAGGTCGATGGGCGTTCCTGTACCAAGTAGAAAATTTTCATACCGTAATTGAATGTGCATGGTGTTTCAGACTTCTGATGAGGCTCGGGAAACCCTTTATCGGATGGCGGGCAGCATTTGGTTGGAATTATTTCGAATTGCTGTGTGGTTTGTATGGAAAGCATCTTTGTGTCAGGCTTTGACCCACGTTGTGTTTTAACCTGTCTTGGGTTACAGCGCTTAATAGTGTAGCGGTTCACATCAGTCTGTAATATATCGAGGGGAGACGATTTCCGCTCTAATATTTTCCGTGTTGGAGCAGAAGGACTCAATAGCGCGGGGCAGAGAGGGGGCGCTATCTATAAACCGCTGTTCTGCCTGGGCCGGTAATGAGTGGAACATTATCAGACGTAATGAGCAAGATCAGAGCTCATCTTTCTCCAAGCACGTCGGGCCGGGGGCCCCACTATGATGCCCTCCTCCCTACCTGATACCAAACAAACAAATTACCAATACCAACACGCCACCACGCCTTCCCCCCTGCCTACTAGGCTCGGACCGTCGGATCGGATGCAGTAGACTCACTCACCTGACCTGGGCCTGGCCTGCAGCTCAGAGTTAGGCTCCAGCGCCCGCGCATTTTTAATTACGTGTGCGCTCAATGCGCATGTCCTGACAAATGTAATCAGGGCATTCCTCCCGCCCCCCACCCGCACCCTTTACAATAAGCATACGTGCTGCAACTCGGCAAGTTAACAACCCACCCTGTCCCGGCGCCATTTCATATAAAGAGTGCCTCAGGGGTCCCGCTTGGGACCGCACACCATTTCTGAAGGGGGCCTTGGCCGGGGCCCACGCAGCATTTATAAGAGCCTCAGGCCGGCCCCTCGCAACATTTATAAGAGCCTCAGGGGCCCGCACCATTTCCGTGCCGTGCGCACAGCGCACCATTAAAATCCTAATCAATGCATATGTAAGTCAAGTGAGGGGGCCGGCCCGGGGCCCCCTGGAGCGCGTGGCCCCCCGCAATGCGGGGGCTGCGGGGGCCTGTGTTACGCCCCTGCAGTGACTAGGGTTGGTAAGTCAAAGGTATAAGTCCTATAAAGCTAAATTAAAATCCTGATTAAGCGTAGGTTTACCAGTTCACAGAGTGTATGTTTCATGGGCCAAGGTGAGTATGGTAAAAAAACGAGCAGGTGAGCCCGCGCTCCATCAGTATTTTTTGGGTAGCAGAGTAGTGGTTAGGGTTTAGTTAAGATAGGTAGTTAGTCGCATATCGATTATTTGATTTTGTATTGATTTTATGTATTAACCAAAATCCGTTTGTATTGTTCTATGTTTGTTTGGAATCCCTGGGGGCAGTTTAGCGGGTGGTAAATGAAAGCTACACTGCAGTGAGGTCACTTGCCTAAGGAATTAAGTGAGTATAAAGTTAGGTAGAACTTGAAGCACTGGTTAGGGATTTTCTGTGTAAATGTGTGAATGAATGATAGCAAAAGAGTTCGCTGGTGAAACTTTGGCCTTATATCACCTAGAAAGGGTAAGCCTGAGGGAGTAACAGGTTCTCTGATGCTTGTGTGAAGAGTAAACAGAACGGATTTACTCGCAGTGTATGAAGGGTAAGCAGAAGAGATTCACTCGCAGTGAAATAAATTATCTTTCCTTAGAATTAGTCACTTAGGCACAGTGATTAATGTTTCTACGATGTTAATTAATGAATATTGCATATAAAAGTGAAAAGAGATACGTTTTCATATTACCTTGCAAAGGAGGGAGTCAGTTGCGGTGCTGCACTGACATCACCTAGAGCCGCGCTGGTATTGGTTGAGACTGCGGGTGTGCAGCTGAGGTAATTGTAAAGGAGGGGTGAGAGCAGGAGCGTGAGAAAAGCAGCTCAATTATTGGTCGAAATTTATTTGAATTCTAAACACTGATTGGTTATTGAAAATAATAAATGCACTGGTATTGGTGAAGCATTTAGTAAACAATTGAGTGTAGCTGCATTTTAAATCTTTTGGGGAAAATTGTATGTGGCATTTAGATCCAACAGTTATAGGAAATAGACCTGATATGAGGTACTTAGGTTTTGCGCAAGAGCAGTACATAAGAGGAAGACCTCAATATCATGAACTGAGGGGAGAGAAAAATGTCGCTATTTAAGAAAATTCAGAATTTCTTTCAGAAAGATAAAATGATTAAAACAAGAGAAGGGATTATTTTTTCACCACCAAATACGCCTACATCATACATGATGGTAGAAAGGGGCTATTACACTTGTGTGTGGTTAGAGAATTGGACGGAGTACACTAAAGATGATGGGGTTTTGGCATTTCCAGAACATGGTACCTTTTACGGTATAATTTTGTATAATTTTAGAACTCGCATGAATGAATTAGATCCTAGACCTAGATGACCCAGTACAAAGCACTAGAAGAATGGGAAACCGAGGCTTTTGAGTAAGATAGACCCAGAAGTGACAGAAATTGGAGTAAATTTTATCCCAGATTTCCAAAAGAGACAAGAGATAAGCAAATGAAGAAATGGAGACAGTCTATGTTAGTGGAAAGATTATATCCTGTACTGACTCTAAAAGAACCTTCAGGAAGCAAGTGCACAGAGAAAAGGAAGAATTTAATGACTAGTGGTGACTTAGATGATGATTATTTGGAGGATTTGTTAATGAAAAATCTGCCACCTTATCATGAGGAAGCAAGTAGAGCTAACCCTAGAGCCCCGTTCTTAACGCCACCTTTGGTTCCACAAGTTGTACATGAACCATCACTAGAAAAAGTCCTACAGGAACGGGAAAGAGAGGCAATAAATAAACAGAGAAATGAAATAATTCGGAAAATATCCCAGTTAAATACAAGTCCTGAAGCCTTGACTATACCGGTAACTATAGGTCCTGTTGTTCCCTTGTACAGAGATAAAAAAATCTGTCCTAAAACTCCTGTTCTGACCACAGCTGTAGTACAGCCTAGAAAAGAAACTTTGATTATTGATGACCAAGCAAGTGAGTGCGAGTCAGTAGTATCCCTAATGGATTTACCTATAAGAGAACCCAGAAGTAGTTCAAACAGGAAAAACACTCCCGGAAGCAATAGAGAAGTAAGAATGGAAACATCCTCGGGTACGAGAAGTGCTACTGTATGAACCCCAGAAGGAATAGAAAGGTGGTCTCGAGAAATAGAAAAGCCAAAATCACAGCTGAAAGCACTAGATATTTTCGAATTAAGAGTAGAATTGGAAGAATTACTTGCTGGCAATGTGGGTTTAGATAGGTTCAATATATTCAGTGAAGACAAATTGTTGTTTATATGTCAAAGTATTACTCAAAATACAAACATTTTCCATGAAAAATTAATTAATTTTGCTTTGGAAATGGGACTTGATATTGGAAAATCTAAAGTGTTGCAGAAACCTTATCGAGTTGAATTTTCTGACAAGGATTTAGAAAACATGAATGTGCCAGGACGAAAAGTGCAAATGAAGAAGTTACTGTTGCAAAAGTGGGGTGATTTAGATAAGTGGAAAGCTAGATGGACAAAGAAAATGGAGGAAGCCCAAGCAAAAAATACTGCAAATAATTATTTATTAAAAGAACCCGAAAAAGTAGAAAGGTTGTGCCCAATGAGAGAAGTGCCAGGAGGAGGTTATGTCCATGTCCCATGGTCCCAACAGGATATTTTATCATTTACAAATGATTTCCGAAACTCAGAGAGAAACATGTAGAATGGTACAAGCAAGTCGAAAGGTTTGTAAAAGTCTTAAAAGTATTGTTGAAAGATTTAGATGGGTTGTTTGATATTGTAGTACCCGCAGATTTGTGGACAGAATGTAAGACCACTATT
Source organism: Lissotriton helveticus (assembly GCF_964261635.1). Lineage (NCBI taxonomy): Eukaryota > Metazoa > Chordata > Amphibia > Caudata > Salamandridae > Lissotriton > Lissotriton helveticus. The sequence continues at coordinate 1,055,271,530 of NC_136069.1, read as the reverse complement.
GATTGTCCCAGTGAAGAGTACCCTACGAGACCCAAAGACAGGAGCACCATCAGATGATGTAATGAAAAAATACCATCAAGTCATAACCTTCCTAAAATGTAAAGTACCCCCAAAAGAAACATATTGGACAAGAATAGACAGAACTACCCAAAATAAAGAGGAATCTATGCATGCATATTATGAGCGTCTTTTACAGTTATTCAAGCAGTACAGTGGGTTGGAAAGCATTGATACGAAAGACATGACACATTTATTTATCAGTTTGTGTCAGGATTAAAGCCAGAAATTTTGCAAATGATTAAAGATCATACAATCTGCTGGCAGGCTAAACCTGTTGATGAGATACTTAAGTATGAAACATATTGTGGGGATGAAATTGACAATAAATGAAAAAATTTAGAAGAAAAGGTAATATGGGCACAGGTAAAGTTAGCAGAGCAGCAAGAACTCCAGTTGAATCAATTGAAAAATAATCAGAATCAAGGAGATGGAGATGGGGGTAAACCAAGAGGAAGAATGAACAGAGAGGAGGCAAAGAAAAAGTTTCCTTGTCATGGGTGCGGAAAAATGGGGCATTGGAGGAACAAGTGTAAGGCTGTGTTGAATAATAATGTCCAAACTGACAATTTGAATCCACAGACACAGAATGGGGTGTCAAGGAAGCAACAGCAACAGGTAATACAGAACCAGTTACCACTTGCACCAATGCCAGATTCTGGGAGCCAAGCTAAATACAGTGTGGATACCACAAATTGGGAGGGAAGTGGAAGGAGAGATGCAGTGACATCGCAATTTCTTTTGAGTGACGCATTTTTGAGGAAGATAGTTACTGACGGTGCCTGAGAGGGGAGGACGAGGAGTGCGTGCTTGGCACATCCTTGCCGGTAGATCAGTCAGGTCCATACATTGAGGGAAAGGTTGAGGGAAATGATGTTACGTTTTTGTTGGATACTGCACTACCCGTTCTACTGTGAGAACAGCAGACGTTCCAAAGCTACCCCTCTCGGGAGAAGCGATCCAAGTAGGGTGACCAACTGGCATGAGTGCAAATTCAGGACGGTAAGTGTTAAAATTCAGGACAAAGGGTCAAAATTCAGGACAAAAATTCAGGACAGAAGGTCAAAATTCAGGACAAAACTTTGGGACAAAAGGCAAGCTTTACAGACAGAAGTTGTTGCGCAATAGTATAAAAGTGTGTAAATAGACAACTACTTAAGTACAAGTAAAAAAAAAGATTATATTAAGTTGAGACAATAGTGCCCATCCAGGTTTTTTGGTATGGTATGTAATGTTAAAATTATTTTTAAAGCGCACTTACACCAGACGGTTTCATGGCGCTGTGAACGGGGGGCAGCAGAACCAGCAGCAAGGAGTGAGAGAAGGACATTGCGTTACTCGAAGGCCTGACAGACCAGCAAAGTTTTCAGGCAGGATCTAAAGTGGGTATAGGATGTAGTTAATCTAAGTTCCAGAGGGAGTGAAGTCCAACAGAAGGGGGCAAGAAGAGAAAATCTAAGACCACCGTGTTTCTTACGTTTGAAAGTGGGAATTGTGAGCAGAGACAAGTGGGAGGAGCGAAGATTACGAGAGGGGAGATAGCGGTGGATCAAAAAGGAAGTGAAGGCTGGGCCGAGGCCGGCCAATGCTTTCAAGGTGATGCAGCCTAGTTTGAATTCGCAGCGTTTGGCCACCGGGAGCCAGTGAAGACTTTTAAGCAGGGGGCGAACATGATGGTGTCTAGGTTGGTGGAAAATGAGTCTGGCAGCATGGTTCTGTACCAGTTGCAGACGGCGGAGCTGGTAGACAGGGATACCAATGTAAAGTGAGTTGGCATAATCAATGCGGGAGATGACCAGGGCCAGAAGAGCCAGTGGATTGTGCGCAGCTTTGAGCAACTGTGCAGGTCTTGGGGTATTTCATATGATAGTAATCTATTTATATGGTTACTGCACTGGGTTGTCCAGTCTGATATTTTGTTTACAACTCCTGGTCCTACGCAGGCATGTTTGGTGAGAGAAACGGTCAGGAAGATCTGCTCGGATAGACTTTGTTACTAGCATCTCATATCTGCCTGCCATTGTGAGATGTAAAGCGGCATCAATAGGTGAACTAAAGGAGTATTGCTGTGATGAACCCACTAAAGGAAACGCATTATGGGTGTTACAGCAAGAGGAACTTAAAATATGGAATCTGACTGTGCTTATGGGGGCTTCAAAGAGAGTTCCACAAGCTGACATAAGTCACAAAGGTTCTTTTCCCTGCAGCTTTCTTAAAGAAGGCACTGTCGATACACAATCACATAGTTTATTTTTGACGCCTTGCCCATTGCTACAAACACAATATACATCTCAAGCACAGCTCATGGCACTATGAGGCTCTCCCTAAAACCTAACACCTAAAACAAAACATGCAAACATTTACAATTACGAGTGTAACATTCAGGTAGCAGTTGGGTGTGACTCAAAATGTCATATGCATGATGTATAGATCCCACACGTAAGCACACAGCAAATGTAGAATAGTAACACATAGGCAAGGGAGTAGCCAGAAAATGTAAATACCTCCCACTTTGAAATAAAGCTCTTATGGCACCAAAAAAGCAAAGTAAGTCATCACAACCCTCCCCAGAAGAGATCTCTTTTCCAAGGATCTAGCCATTCATCCTTCCATCAAACCCCTGATATCCACCATTTCAAATGTACATTCTGTCATCTATTAATTCTTTCATCCATCATTCAGTCTTTATTCTGCCCTTCCGTCTGTGTGCCCATTCATATCAAACCTATTCAACCATTTCCAAACCTATCCATCATCTATCCTTCCATCCATCATTTCACTCATCCGTCCCTCCAGCCACCCTATCACTCATCCATCCATCCATCCATCCTTTCACTCATCCTTCCACTCTTCCACCCATCCATCCTTCCACTCTTCCACCCATCCATTCACTCATCCATCCATCCATCCAGCCATTTATCCTTTCACCCAAGACATCCTTTCACTCCTCCATCCACTCTTCAACCCATCCATCCACTCATCCATCCAACCATTTATATCCAGCCATCCTTTGACTTTCCCATCCAGCCACCCAGTCACTCATCTGTCCACTCATTAAACCTTTCACTCATCCATCCTTTCTTCAAGCTCTTCATCCTCCCTTTCACTCATGTGTGCATTCTTTCACTCATTCATCTTTACATTCTTCTTTTTGCACATCCATGCACCCATTCGCCCATCCATTCTGCCAATCATTCACCAATGCATTTACTCATCCATCCATTCTCTCTCCATTCCCATTTCACTTAGCCACCCACCCTTTCATCCACCCTTCACCCATCCACACACTCATCCATTTATTCATCCACTCATGAATCAATCCCTTGACCCCACCCCTCATCCATCCTTTTACTCATCCATCCATCCTTTCTCTCATCCATCCACCCTTTCAATCATCTATCCATCCCTTTGTTCATCTACCCTCCCTTTCACTCATTCATCCATCCTTATAACCACCCTTCACTCATCCATCCATCCATCCACTTATCAATTCATCAATCCATCCATCATTTCTCTAAACCATTCACTCGCCCATCATCCATCCTTTCACTCATCCATCCATCCTTTCACTTCTCCAACCGCCCTTTTAACCATCCATCTACCCTTCCACCCATACATCCATCTATATACCCCATCCATCCTTCCACTCACTCATCCATCCATCCTATCATTATCCATCCATTCTCCCTTTCACTCATTCATTCATCCTTTCACTAATCCATCCAGCCATTTACCAATTCCTTCACTTACTCGCCCACCTTTTCACATTAATTATGTGCTGATCTTTTCCCCTCAGAGTTGCAGACAGAAGAAGCCTTCAGGAACTTCACCCCTGCTGTAGCTCCTAAAGCAAGAGGTGCGGTGGGATGGGGGTTGGTTCACTATTCCCCTGCACATAGGCAATCTGAAAACTGTCATGAGTCATGCATGAGGCCCAGTGCCAGGACGTGAGGCAACTGTGACATGCGGCTGTTTCCAGCGCTCTAAGTGGGAATAGTACACTGCATATATGCATATATAAATGGATTTGGGCCTTGAATCCTTCAATTATCTATTTATACCCATAGACGATTGGCTAGGTCCCCGTTAATAGATCGTTGCATTAATTTGAACTATGAGACAACTATGTTTGTTCCCTGCACAGACACATTACAAAAGGCTAAGCTAAAAAGACATTTTCAAGTCTGGTTACAGAAGCCTAATTGTGTCACCCTTTTTTCAACTTGCCGCGCTTTTAAACCTTCTGAGGAATATTCCATGCTGTTATCAGACATGGACATGATCACGTTACTACAGTACCCACTTTTGTCTTGTAAACTTTTTCCTACTTGTTCTTGGCTGCAAGAACACGCAGTACACTAATTGTTGTTAACCGTTAATTATTAATTTAATAAACATTAAAAACGGCTATTGCCTGCAGCTCAAGCCATTCTTATAACATTGGGGGCCTAAAATATCCAAATTCTCACAGTTGTATTAGTGTAATGGGTAGTAGATGCGTTATCACCGGCAGCAATGTGGGGTGTAAGCTGCAGACGCCTCCTGAAGAGAGCACTGGCACTCATTTTTTTCTTACAAATTGAGAACTTGTGGGTTTCATTTACTTAACGGTTTAAACATTTAAACGCACTTTGAAAGCCTCTGATTTCTCCTTTTCATTTGCAGGCCGAGTTCCGAGAGTCTGGGAGGGGCAGGAGAGCCCTTAAGCCCACTCACTCACGGTCCTTTCAGAAGTGCAAATGCCTCTCTGTTTATTTCTAAATGCTTCAAATGGGCCAGCAGCCCCACTCTCTGCCTAGTGTTCATGATAAATAAGGCGGCTTTGGTAGACTTTGAGATCCTGCGCGGCTTTGAGCTCAGCAGGAGGAATGGAAGGCGATATTAGTCGTCCAAACTGGCCCATTGTCATTCTGTATGTGGCAATCAGCCCCATACAGAATGACAATGGGCGGCTGGGGCTGCTCTTGCGCTGGAGCAAAGGTGCGAGGCGGCCCCATCAAGGAGCTGAGGCCTCTCACAGGGAACAGTGCTGTTCCCTGCAAGGCCAAAATTACGGACAAAAGGCGTCCGTAAAAGGATCCTCACGGACAACGGACGTGAGGTCCAATTTACGGACTGTCCGTGAAATTTACGGACGGTTGGTCACCCTAGATCCAAGTAGTGGGCGTTTCTAATAAACAAATTAGTACCCCTGTTACACAACCCATGGAAATCAGAATAGGGAATTTTTAAGAAATGCACAAATTTGTGGTGTGCGAGTTCAGTCCAGTGAACCTATTAGGTAGGGACTTACTGTGTAAACTGAATTACACAATCTTTTGCACCCCAAGTGGTGTTAAAATTCAAACCCCCAGACAAAGATGGAATTTATAAACTAATGTTAGCCAAACAAGAGACTGAAAATAAAAAAGATGCTAGTGAATGATCTCCCAAAAGAATTGCAGCATACGGTGAATCCTGAAGTGTGGGATTTCACTGGAAAAGTTGTAGGATTAATGGCAAATGTTAACCCGATAAAAGTGACAGTGAAAGAAGGTGCAGTTTACCCCAACATTTGACAATACAAAATGAGCCCAGAAATAAAAGCAGGTATTGCAGCAGAAATAAAGCCTTTGGTTGAGCAAGGCATTTTACAAGAAATTATGAGCAGTCCATGTAATTCACCTATAATTGGCATAAAGAAACAGAGCGGAAAATATAGGGTTGTGCAAGACCTCTGCAAAGTTAATAAAATTATCGTCCATGTTGTCCAGTTGTGCCAAATCCTGCAGTGATTCTGTATCAGATACCGTGGGGAGCCGAATGGTTCACGGTAATTGATTTGTGCCATACATTTTTCTCCATACCATTACATCCAGATAGCAAATTTCTTTTCTCGTTCAAATTCGACGACCATGTTTACGTTTGGAATCGTGTCCCTCGGGGGTACACAGAGAGTCCATCGATTTTCAATCCGATATTGAAAAAATGTCTTGAATCTCTGGTCCTGCCCAGACAGTCTGTCCTGGTGCAGTACATAGACGACCTGTTGGTGGCGTCTAAAACTCGAAATGACTGTGTTGTTGATACCATTGCATTGGTGAATCATTTGGCTGAAGGAGGGCATAAAGTGTCACCTGAAAAGTTACAATTTTTTACCACATCAGTGGTATATCCGGGGCGCCAGATAGAGAAGGGTGTCAGAAGAGTTACCTCCGAAAGAATTAAAATAATCAGAAACATGAATATGCCTCAAATACAGAAAGAAATCAGAATGTTTCTCGGAGGTGTAGGTTACTGCAGGCAATGGATTGTGGGATTTGCAGTCCTAGCTAAACCCTTGATACAGATGACAACGAAGAGAGCGAAAGACCCAGTAGAATGGGATGACGAAAGCATGACTGCTTTCCTGAAGCTGTGAGACTGTCTAGGATCAGCTCCAGCCTTAGGGATGCCTGATTATTCAAACGAATTTGCACTGTTCTGTGATGCACGTGACAATTGTGCATTGTCCGTTTTGACACAGACTCATGGTTTAATGAGACATCCTGTGGCATATTTTTCTGCTACACTGGATCCAGTGGCATCTGCATTACTGGGATGTCTGAAAGCAGTAGCTGCAACCTGCATGAGTCTTGAGCAGAGTGAATCCATCATTATGGGACACCCTGTAACTGTGTATGTCCCACATGCAGTGGTGATTCTATGAACAAGAACCCATATTCAGTACTTAACTCCTAGTCGGCTGACTAAGTATGAACGAATCCTTCTTGGTGCAGGGAATGTGACCATTGCCAGATGCACTGTCCTAAATCCAGCTACACTATTACCTGATTCACACTTTGAAGAAGTGAAAGAGGAAGTCGAGCATGATTGTATCAACCTCACAGAATACAGTACTAAGCCCCGTCCAGACATAAGAGAAGAGCCATTATTAAAATCAGAATATAAGCTATTTGTAGATGGCTCATGCATGAGACATGAGGATGGAGAATTGAGTGCTGCTTATGCTGTGTGTACATTGTGGGGACCAGTTGAAGCATCCTATTTGCCTGGAATCAAGTCTGCACAAATAGCCAAATTAGTTGCATTGACAAGAGCCTGCAAATTTGGGAAAAATTGGGGAGTACCCATATACAATGACAGTCAGTATGGTTACGGAGTTGTTCATGACTTTGGCCAAATCTGGATGTAAAGGGAGTTTCTGACTTTTTCGGGTTCTCCTATTAAGAATGGACATTATGTAAAAGACTTGCTAGAAGCAATTCAATTTCCAAAAGAAGTGGCTGTGGTTAAGTGTGCTGCTCACAAATCTGGACATGACAAAGTGACAGCAGGAAACCGAGACGCTGACCAACTAGCCCAGCATTGTGCTAAACATAATATGGCAATAAATAGGAAGATTGATGCATGTGGAAACAGCTGCCAACTTATGTTGCTTGAAAGTGTGAAAACATGGGAGGAAGTGAGAGATTTGCAAAATGAAGCAGAAATGAAGGAAAAAGAAGAGTGGGAGAAAATAGGATGTTGAGGATGGTGTTATTATTTACCTTGACAGGAGGCCTGTGTTACCAGATTGTATGCTTGCTCCTATGGCTAGGATGTATCATGGAGATTCACACATCAGTAGTGATGCGATGATTCGATTGTTTAGACGGAGTTGATACAATGTGAGATTCAGGAATGTAGCAGAGAGTCTTTGCCAGAGGTACATAACCTGCCAAAGAATGAATCTTGGTAAGAGAACTGTAGTGTTTCCAGGAAAAGATTGGAAAGGCAGAAGGTCCCGTCATACGACTCCAGATTGATTTCATCCAGTTACCCCTTTGCCGAGGACTGAAGTATGTCCTTGTCATTGTCAGCCTGTTTTCAAAATGGGTGGAAGCCTACCCTACTCACAGGAATGATAACCTCACTGTAGCCAAGCTTCTGCTTAGGGAACTCATACCTAGGTTTGGTTTTCCAGTAACAATTGAATAAGACAGAGGGTCTCATTTGAATAATGAAATAATTAATCTGATCTGTGAAGCATTCTAAATGGAGCAAAGGCTGCACTGTGCATACCACCCAGAGGCTTCTGGAGTGATAGAACAACTGAATGGCACAATCAAGTCACGTCACGATTGGGAAAGATGTATGAATCTACCCGATTGGAGTGGCCTGATGCTTTACCTCTTGTTCTGATGGGACTCAGAAGCATCCCAGACAGAAAAACAGGCTTCAGTCCCCATGAGATACTCATGGGAAGAGCAATGAGGCAAGCATGGGTACTAGGACACAAGCTGATAAATATATCTGATGATTTAGTACGCGAGTACTGCAAAGAACTGGCTGACCAAATGCGTTCTATCTCTCACCAGGTTGGGGAAGACGCTGTCGCCAGACAATCAACTCCAGCACATGACCTGAATCCAGGTGACTGGGTAGTAATAAAAGAACATACTCAAGAATCTTGCCTAGCACCAAGGTGGGGAGAGCCACATCAAGTTATATTGGTTACCACCACAGCTGTAAAGTGCAGGGGAATTCCGAATTGGATCCATGCCAGTCACACCAAGAGGGTGACAGAACCTGATGAAGTAGGAGCTGAAGGTTGTGCAGCTGAGGGGTCTCAAGAAGTTGATCCCGAAGTAGTTGATGAGGAACAACTGAGCACCAGTCAGGATGAATGGATTCCAGTAGTCGACATACCTGCAGAATTTGTGAGAACCAGAAGTCAAACCTATCTAGATAGACAAAGTGATAGTGAGGACGATTCAGGAATAGAAGAATGCACTCAGATTACAGAAATCCAATAGAAATTCTGAGGAGGACCAAATAAGGAAAGATCGATGTACTCAGACATTTGAAACTCTAGCCAGAACTCCTGAGTCTGAGGTGGGACAGATAGGTATTAGGGCGAAAGCTCAGACAGACGACAATCAAGAAATTCAAAGACCTAAGCAGGACCAGATAAGGGTAGAAAAGCGTGTTCAGGAAGAAGAAGGCGAACAAAGTCAAACTCAAACTCAAAGTCAAAGTCAAGTACAGCAAACTCCTGAACAAGGCCAGATTAGTATCCAGGCAGAAGAAACAAAAATAAGACCTGGACCAAGTCAGATAGAGAGGGATACAAAGGACGACATTGAAATAGATGTGCCACAGCTGAATGAAAATAAAAGAGCATCTGAAGAAAGTCAAAGCACAGTGCCAACTAAAAGACTCAAAAAGGGAGATAAGTGGCCTAGGTTTGTCAAAATACTGAAATTTCACCTTAAAACAATAAATGAAGAACCAGAGCAAGTAAATGAAATATCAAGCCAAGCTGGACCACCCATAGAGCAACCAAGAAGGAGAAGTCCACGTTTGAAAAGGCTGAATAACAAGTTCAATAGACCTGAGTGGACCTACGTCATACTTGAAGATTTCAAAAATCTAGAACTGAGTGATGATGAACTGCTTGTTGATTAGACTGACGAATAAGTGAGACCAACTTGAGAAAAGATTCACAGGTTAAAGTCTGTGGAAAAGTTACAAAGAGAGGATAAAAGTCTCCTTAGTCAGAAATGGCTGATTATAATGGTAATGGAAGACCGAAAAGAAATTGTCTAAGGACATGTTGTAGAGTATACATATGTAGCATAATAATAGTAGTTATAGTATGGTTTGGACTGGCATTAGCTATACCTTATTTGATGAGTAAAGAGATGCTGAATAACACTAATATACCTGAACAAGTAGATGCACTTGAGAAATAAGCATGGGCGTAAAATCCGTTCCGCTCGCGGATTTTGCGGATTTTCGGTAAATTCGCAATCCGCGAACTCTAGCGAACTTGCCGAAAATTCGTAAAATCCGTGCGAAGCGGATTTTTTGCTTGCCAACTAGAATACTATACAATTTCGCGGGAGTAAATACTTGCGAACACGTAGATGCGGCGGGCAGCGACAATCTCGCAATTGCGAGATTGCAAAATTTGCAATTTCGCACAAGAAATCCACCAGCAGGCAGCATAAACCTTGAAAATTATGATTTTTATCAGAATAACTCCTCAGGTTGACATTTGCCTGCACTTTTTCTTTGCAAGGAGTCCATTTTGGGGGGTGGGGGTGGGAGGAAGGAAGTGCCCCACAGTCTCCAACTTCCTGTTCCTGTCCACCAGGCTCCTCCCAGTGCTTTCCTCATGTGCTGGTCACTTTGATTTGGATCTTGACCTGGAAGGATTACTTTTGTGGATGCTGCTGGATATTTGGATTTTTGCAATACTGAAAGCACTCAGCAGTTGCAAAAGTTCAATCTTATCATTAGTAACCATTCCCTGTAGTGCTTCCTGAGGGGCCGCTTCAGAGTTCATTTGCATACTTGCAACTATTCTATGACCCTGCTCTGACCCTCACAGCAGGCTCAGAGAATAGCTACAAGTATACAACAAAGGTCCTGTTAAAAAAATTACACTGCAACAGAAAGCAATTACAGACAATACTGAAAGCATTCAGAAGGTGCAAAAGTTCAATCTTATCATTAGTAACCATTCCCTGTAGTGCTTCCTGAGGGGCCCCTTCAGAGTTCAGCAAATTACAGATAAGGAAGCAGGTGCCAGCCAGACTGGAAGTTTAAATTCAGTGACACATTAATCAACCCCAAATTAATTCATGTCAGTTGAAGCAGGGCCGGTGTGCTTGCTTTTTTTCACCCCCATAATCTACAGTGATAAACCAACCAGAGGGTGGCAGGGATGTACCTGAGGGTGGCATGGGTGTACCAGAGGGTGGCAGTGGTGAAACAGAGGGTGCTGTGAACCTGTGATGATGAACCAGATGTAGAAACAACATAGTCGCGGTCGTTGCGAGCCGACAAGTAAGTTCGCAATTGCAAACTGGTACAGAATCCTCGCGAACTGGCAGAAATCCTTGCGAACACACAAAAAAAAAAAAATCGCGAGAGTTCGCGGATTTTGCGGATTGCGAATCCGTAAATACGCAAGTTCGCGGATTGCCAATTCGCAAAATCCGCCCATGCTTATTGAGAAATTAGACACACATACCCATGAGAAAGCAGTTAGTCTCAAGCAACCTGGAGTAGATGTAGAAGCACCAGATGAGGTAGATTTACATTATATAAGAGCTAGAAATAGAACTAATTTGAATGTATTTGCTAATTTGTTAGTACATTATATAGAAGCTATGGAAATCAGTGATTGTTATGTGTGCATGAAGTTGCCCGCATCAGTAGCTGAAGGGGTTACATACCATCACTTTCCCCTGACCTATGGTATTTCATGTAGCATTTTAGTTAGTCTATTTTATAGAACCGGAAAATTGCATTATTATTTTTCCAATTTTGATGTCATATTTTCTGAAGTTCCTTTAAGTAGAAATCTAAATCGTATTTCTAGCACTAGAGATTCTACACACTTCATGGGAGATTATTTTCTAATAGTAGGATCAATAGATATAGCTAAAGCTCACATAAACAATCTAACATGCACTTTACACGAGAAAGAGAAGATTTTTTTAGATTTAGTCGAGAAAAGGAGACAAGATTTCCATAAGAATGCATCTGATCATAAACGAAAGATTCCTAAATGGGCTGAAAATAAAGAGTTTACCCCTAATGGCAAGACTCAAGCTGCTATGTTGTTGGATTTCGAAAAGAAAGGGAAACTCTGTCTCCATAGGGAGAAAACAGATTATTATAACAATATATTCATTGGTTCCAGTGAGTGTGAACATAACTTCAAAGTAATTGGGGGTTGGGGTTTCAAAGATGGAACTGAACCTGTATTTCCTGGAATTTATTATATTTGCGGAAACAAGGCCTATTTTAAGTTGCCTGATCACTGGTATGGGAGTTGCTATTTTGGAATAGTATTCCAAAGGTGTACCATGTAGAGAAAATCACTGGAAGCAATGAAGAAACGAATGGACTGACATGTAGTAAAAGAGCAACGTTTGCTGAAATTATAGGTGATATATTTAGTGCAATAATACCTTCAGTGGGAGTGGTTCTGAACACTCAAAGAATTTGCAAATTGTCAACAGTGGTGGATCGCTTATCGACTGACACTGCTAGTGGATTTTTAATGATCAATACCAAACTAGTTGCGGTGAGTTCAATGGTTTTACAAAATTGACTTGCTCTTGATATATTATTGCAAATGTGCCTGCTAGACTCAGGTGCGCACTACTATTGGATTTTCAATTCTCAACAAATTCAACAACGCTTTAAGCACCTTAGTCGTGCAATTTATTCTTAACATGTAATTAATTATTAGTTTTGCGTCTTCAAAAACATTGTTTACATTTACAGTGTAATATGCATCAAATAACATAAATAATGCATGACAGTAAATTAAATTACAACACAACTCTCAATTGTGAATGTTGATAGCCCAATGCATTTCGGGACGTAGGTGGGGTCCCTTCGTCAGGGGCAACACTACAGAAAACAAAATGAATAACAAGCACATGAATCAGGTTCCATTAGAAACAAAAAGTTTACATCAGAAATATCTTTGCTGTAAGGTCGGAAAAAAGTAAGGAGTGATTAGCATAAGCTCACAAAAAAGCCATCACCAGTGTAGATACCAAAAAGTAAAAAAAAGACAAAATATATTAAAAAATATATATATGAAACTCACTCCAGTCATGAAAGAAGTACACCCCTCTGGGGTTTGGAACAGAATGTTTAGAACAACCAAAGTCCCAACATTAAAATATGTCGTCTCAGTTAAACTCGCCATCACTATCAATGCACACCATATCCGATGGTTCAAAAAATTACTTACGTCCTACACAAGTAGAGAATGCACACTCTGTAAATGAGAATAGACAACGATATAGAGTTTGCTGAATGTGGAATTCGAGTGCTTAACAGAACACCACTGCACTTACTGCTTACATACCGTAAACTCAGAAAACGGTTCTCAATGATATATCCAAATTTAAATCCAATACTGCCGATAACTGATACCTGAAATCCAAAATAAAACCTGCGATGAGCCCATTGCTCTGTATTCGCTTCTTCAAAACGCTCACATCTTACACAAAGCAGAGTCGCACTTACTGAAATCCGACACTGAGCATCTCCGTATGTCCTGCGTTCGCGTTGTGCTGAATCACGTGACCATAAGCTAGCGTGTGGTTAAAACGTGTTACCGTCATCCCGCAATGCTCACCAATTGGTCAAAATACACTCAACAAAGTCATTGTCATGGCAAACGACATTTCAACAAAACTTTACGTGTTAATGTCATCTCACCCGATAGATCAAAATGCGCACAACATTGTCATTAATATGTCAACCAACTTTTCAACAAAACTATGTGGACAATTCGGAACAACCGCCAATATAACATTGTCCTGCACTCGTGATTTAACTCGAGTCCAAAAATTAATGAGCTCAATTCCTTAATAAACACGCCAGAAGGCATGTTCCAAGCAACAGCGTTTCAAATCTATCTGTCATTCTACTAGAAGTAATGCCTAGCACAATCAGTTCCATACGAGTTTCTCCCAAACGCAAAGTAGTCATCTGGGTAATTGAAAGTGGTACACAGGACACATAAACAAAGGAAAAAAGACAGGTGAGAAAAAGTGTGTGATCAAACAAACGAGAAAAAAAGATAAATATTTCGAACCATTGTTGCATGCATATTTACCAACATATTCAAAAACAATCCTCATATTTTATAAAAAGCAACTAAGTTCAATTCGGTCATTAAGACCACCCGGGGTCAATAAATTTAACCTCTTAATCCAAAATGTCTACCTCTGGAGTAGCTTTTTGTTCATGTCGTGACCCTCTTGTGTTGGTACTACCTCAATGATCTGAAATCTGATTTGTGCAATTGTGTGATGTTTTTCAAGCCAATGCATCGCTAACGCTGAAGTAGTCACCTTATTACGAATTTTACTTTTATGCTCAGAAATTCGTATTTTGATTTTACGTTCAGTTTTGCCAACGTACAGCAAACCGCACGGGCACTCTATGACATAGATTACATGGCTGGTATTGCAATCTCCTTCGTATTGTAGTTGGATCTTTTAACCAGTATATGGATGAGAGATGACGTTACCATAAATGGCGTTGTTGCAATGTACACAGCTTGCACATCTTGCATGCCTTTACTGTCTTTAGGTTTTGGTTTACTTTTGCCATGGCTTAACAGTTCCTTCATGTTTTTCGAACGTGTGTAAGCAAACAATGGTCGTTCAGAGAAAATATTGTGGAAATATGTTTCAGACTGCAATAGTTCCCACCGTTTATTGATGATGCTCCTCATTTTTTAGGAGTTAATGGAAAATTTGGACACAAAAACATTCCTTTGCGCTTCCACTTTGTCTTTTTTAGTCAATAGTGTACGTCGATTATGCGCTAGAGCACGTTTTTCTGCTTCATCCAACAGTTTTTCATGGCACCCTCTTTTTTCATACTTGCCTTAAAATTCTGTGATGCTTGCAAAACAGTTCTCATTGTTTGAAACAATACGCCTAAGCCTTAAGAATTGTGAATACGGTAAATTGTTGAGTAGACTTTGAGGATGAAAGCTCTGGAAATGTAACACACTGTTTTTATCTGTTGATTTCTGATGTAATGTCGTGACTAATTATTGTTCATGAATTTCAACCCAAACATCCAAGAATGCAATTTTCTGTGTGCTCAATGAGTAAATGAATTGAATCCCTGGGTTTCTGGTATTCAAAGTTTCAATGTTATCCATCAATTGGGTTTCAGTGCCTGACGAAACTAAAAAGATATTATCGATGTATCTACAATAGAATTTTAGGTCATTCGTCCAGTCACTTCTCTCACAAATATATTCCTCCTCATACTTAGCCATATAGGTATTGGCGTATGCCGGCGCTCCGGCAAAGCCCATTGACGTTCCGTTCAATTGCATGTAAAATTTGTTTGCCCATTTAAAATAACTGTGATGTAAGCAGAAATGGGTGAGTTCAAATAAGAAAACTGGGTTTAACTCTAGCTCCGGATGTTGTAAAAGTCAAGTCAAGTCAAAAAGTTTTTATTTGTTACGGTACTCTATTGAGGACCACAAATTTGATAAAATATAAAAATACAGTTAAATTTTCATACAATTAATACATTTTCAGTGAAATTTTCAAAAACTTAAAAATTCTGTAACAGACATATTCATTAGGTGGATTTTTACATAGTGTTAAGAAATCCTTAGTGTTAGCAATCCTGCAGGACCGGAAGATGGGTTCAATACATGTTAACCTTGCATTTACAATTTTCTCATTTGGACAAATAAAAAGAAGGTGTACCAGATCCTGTATGCCCCCTTGACAGAGGGTGCATAACACAGCTCTATCCGGACTCCAGGAAGAACTAAAAGTTAATACTGGGAGTATACCTAGACGCAGCATCAAGATCGCTCGCCTTGCACCATGTGCCAAAGTGTATCCTAAGTACAGCTGTTTTTGTTTGTATTCCTGGGAGTCTGCATAGGTCCTGTACACAGATAGTTTTTTACAGTGATTATGGTCAAGCTCATAGCTCAGTTTGGGCGAAAAGTTTTTTAAAAAGAGTTTTAATTGTGCCGGCGTCCATGTTGACAAAATTTCCAGACTACTTTTCGCAAGCTGGAATGCCTCTTTCATGTTTATAGAAAAGGTGAGGTGGGCAGAATCCTTTTTGAATGTCTCAGCTTTTAACAAGTTTCTTAAAGTTCCTTCTTTTGAATGAAGTAAATTGTAAGCCCACCTGATAATACTTGTTATCGCTGTGGCATATGCACTCGTGATGGAACATTCTATTCTCAACGCCTGTACCGGTGTAGATGTGGAAACTTTCATTAATTTTTTTAATATTTTGCCTTCTTGTTGGTCCATATATACCCATTGTTTTGTAAGGATATATTCCGAGGCGTATGACATAAGTGGTGGAATCTTAGCTTTATAGACTTGTAATAGTGCAAAGAAGTGTCTGTTCCCAGCGGCTGAGTATAAACGTGACAAAGCCCCAGCATGTAAATCCGCTTTCTTTTTAAGATGTTCTATTTGTTTGGTATTGTTCATATTATGTGAAAAAATTCTGCCAAGGTATGTATACTCCTTTACCTGCTCTAGTTTCTCACCTCCTAGCTTCCATTCATACCTTACACATTTCTTCTTTTTTGAAAATACAACCACTTTGGTTTTATTTGTGTTTGGGATAAGATAGTTTTTCCTCGAGTAGTTATGTAAGATATCTAGGAGATTCTGGAGTCCAAACGGAGTGAGGTCAAAGAGGACAATATCATCCGCATACAACAGTGTATGAATGCACTCGGTGGCAATCTTTGGAGGAGTACATAATCCTAGTTGAAGTTGGGATGGTAAATCACTTATATACAAGGAGAATAAAATTGGAGCCAAAAGACACCCTTGCTTCAGGCCATTAAATGTCAATATTTTCTTCGTCAGGCCCTTATCACGCCCCATTTGAACCCGACACCAGGTATTGCTGTGTAAGTTCACTATGAGTTGTAGTAGTGATTCTGGAATGCCCATCCTTCTTAATTTTGACCACAGTGTCAGTCTATCGACTCGGTCAAAAGCCGTCGAATAGTCGATGAACGCTGCATAAATGGGTTGTTTTTTCCCCGATGTATATTTATCTAAAATTGTCTGGAAGATCGCTATATTGTCTGTAACAGAGTGGTTCGGACGAAATCCAGACTGAAACATCGGGATTCGTCCGTTTGTAAATGCCCAAGCTTTCAATCTGTCCAGAATTTCTGCTGCAAATATCTTCCCAGCCGCGTCCATGAGTGCTATTTGTCTATAATTCCCTGGTGTAGATTTTTTCCCTTTCTTGTAAATCGGGATAATTATACTTCCCTTCCAGGAGTTTGGCATTTTGCCGGTGTCGAATATATAGTTAAAAAGCGGTGAAAGCACCAGACCCCACTTTTTTTGATCAAGTTGATAAATTTTAATAGGGATTTGATCAGGGCCAGAAGCACCCGTGCTTCTTGCTGTTCTTATATTCATAGCGATAGATACTGGCGAAGTTTTATTGATTTTAAAATCATTCGTTTCCATTAGTCGTTCTTCTGCCTCTCTTACCTTATTGAACTGATTTGGTCTGTACAGCTCGCTGAGGTATGTATCCCAGTCTTCCTCTGAAACAGGAGTTGCTTCCAGCTTTTTTTTGGTTCCAGTAAATTTCGCAATCAAGGACCAGTATTTGCGTTGATTTTTTTGCTTGGCTGCCAGTTGGATATCTATCCAGTTAGCGTCCTGTTTCATTTTTTTCTGTTTGATTTTTTCTCGCCGTATTTGGTTCTTTAATCTATTGATTTCCGTTTTTATTTCAGACGAGAAATTCAAATACTGGGCTCGGATCAGCCTATTAAGTTGTTTTATATTTGGTTGATTCCAATTTTTATTTTTACTGTTACGTTTACTTTTTATCTGTGTATCTGTTTGTAGTTTATTTTGTAAGGCAAGCTTAAGCTTGTCGATGATAAGTTCAAAATTCTCTATAGGATCATCTGAATAGGTAGTAGTCAATAATTGAGTATGAAGAAGTAGAGTACTCAAATGGTCTAAATTTTCAATGCTCCAATATATACAGCGCTTTTTTGCGCTAACTTCCGTATTGGGTTTATGAAATATTGACTGGTTCTGAAAGGAGGTCGGGGCATTCCAGTTAGTTGTTAAATATAATAGTGCATGGTCGCTTTCCTCGTTAAATTGAATCGAGAGTTGGATAAATTGTTCTTTCTCTCCAGTCCCACATATAAAATAATCGAGGATAGAGGGACATCCGTTTCCCCGCCTCGTGTAAGATGCCGGTCTATCTCCGTTGGTGTTACCATTTAAGATTGTCCCATTTATTATCGGAAGAATTGATAAAAGTGAGCGTCCTCTCTTATCTGATTTGACTCCTTTCGGTAACTCTGGGAGAGATGTTTCCAAAGATTCCTCTTTAAATAAGAGTGCCCATTTCTTGAGTTCACTATTTGAAATTTTAGCATTTAAATCTCCCATGATGATATATGGTATGTGGAGATGGTCTTCAATAATATGCAAAGTAGTCTCCATCAGATGGTCAAACAGCGAGTCATAATTACTATTGGGGGGCGCATAAATATTGAAAAGTAGTATTTTTTCATTCGTGGCTGATGATTGAGGTTTAAGTGATACCTTTATACATTGCAGATTATCAGTGTTAGTATTTATTATTACTTGTGACCAGGAGTATTCTTCTTTTAGTAAAATGGCCAGACCTCCCTTGGCGTGTCCTCTTTTTGATTTTTTTGCCGGAATTTCATGAACATAATACCCTTTTTGTATAAAGGGATCAGTCGACCATGTTTCCTGAAAGGCTATAATGTCTGGGGAATCCTTAATTGCAATTTTCATTTTTTTAACAGATTTCCCTGCCAGATTCCAAGTTAATAACGACAGTCCTTTGCTAAACCTGATGCTGTTGCGGTTTATCCAATTTTTTGCTATTTAGAGTCTCTGATAGCCATGCCCAGGATGTTATAGGGTTCTCTGTGTCACTTATTCTTGGTTCCCGAGACCAAACTGACCTCTCACCATGCATTACTTGTATTTGGAGTGTGTCCTTTCTATTGTTATTTAGTACACCTTCTCCCCTTTTTAAACCATAATCATCATTTCTTCTCTGAATTTGTCCAGTTGTGCAATTAATTTGTACGTTGGTTTTGAAGTCTGATACTGAATATACATCGTAGCCATTTCTATGGAGAATTTCCTTCTCTCTAATGATTATTCTAGGAAGAACTGGAGAAAAAAAGGATACCTGTGCTAATTTATTATTTTCTTTCTTTGGAAAAAGTACCAGGTCGATTTCTTTGCTTGTGAGAGAGTTCAAAGATGAAATTTCTTGCAAGAGATTAATTATTCTACTGCGATTGAGTGGCATTTTGTCTGTTGGAAAGAGTTCTTCTATTATGATGAGTTTTGATGAAACTTCTTCCCAATGCTGAGATTGCAATTCGTCTAAGTTATTTATGACCATAGACTTGTGCGGAGATGATCGATTTTCTATCATCGGACGGTATTCTTCTGCTTTTGGGTTCAATGAGTTCGCCAATGGAATTATTGCTTGAGTTGTATTATTAATTATTTGAGAACTCTCAAAACTTGATGGTATAGATTTTTGAAATTTAAGTTTATTCCCTTTTTTCTTCTGTATTCTTCTCAAAGACTTTCTTCTCCTTTTCTTCCCTTTTGCTTTTTCCCGCTCATTACTTTTTCCAGTCTTTTCTATCTGACTGGGTTCCTGATCAGTAATAACTCCTGATGACGCTAGTTTTGTATCCCAAGTTATCCGATCAGAATTGTTGTTAATTTCTTTACTAGAGAAGATGGGATAGTTCTTAATATCGTTTTCGCTGGTAGCTTCTGGTTCTTCTTTAAACAATTTTTTAAGTGAATAGGTAATAGGATGTCGTTTCTTATTTTTTATTTCTTTAGTTTTGGTCTCAATTATTACCACATCAGTTGTTTGAGTGCTTGCTTCCAGTTGATTTAGGTTTTTTATCCCATTAGAATGACGGTCTTCTATTAGAGAAGTTTTGACTGATTCATGATCGTTAGGTGTTGCTTTGGATAAATCTTTTTTCCTTTTTTCTTCGACCAAAAATTTTAGGATTCCTATTTGAACATCTAGTGTATCATCAGAATTGGCTAAAATTTGTCCAAGATGGGTAAGTACTGATTCTAGGATTTCCTGCAGTGAAAATAATGCTTTTGACAAAGGAGGAGCACTGTTTACAGAATTTAAATTAAGATTTGTAAAGTTAGAGTCAATGGAATTAGCATAGTTGAAGAAGAGTTTAGGTGATTTTTCTGGTGAGCTGGTAAATGGCTGATTTTGACTGAGTAATATTTCTGATTTTTCGTGTTCTCCTTTCATGTTGTTACTTACCGATACCTCCAAAGTTTGCACATTGTCTTGTAGTTTTGTTGGTGTTATAGACTTTATTTGAGACATATCTATGGGCGATGTTTGGCACTCTACAAGAGAAGGAGTTTTTGCCGAACTGTTCTCTGTAATTAGGAATTCTTGTTTGTGATGTCTCTGAACGGAGGAGAGTGACATTTCATGCTGTACCCTATCCATTATGAGGTCTGACTTATCTTGTTCTTCTGATGTAAAAACGAGTGAATGATTTTTTGTGGAAAGAGTAGAAAAATATTTATTTATGGCTGGAGTATAAGATAATTGTCCCGGTTTCGTTGATTTATCAGTTGATTTCCTAACAGCTGCGTCAGTACCCATGCGTCTCATGTAGATTGTACGTGAGCGTAATTGTTTTAGTGCCCTCATGTTGGGGCCGGGTGTCCGTTATTGATTATGGTCGTCTCAGCTGATTATCAGATGTTTAGATAAATTTATTACGAATGTTGATGTAAAGAATATTTGATGTGGGTGAACATTTTTTATTTTCCAATACTTATCCTTATATTGCGATATAGGATCCTCAGTTTTTCGTCAACTCCTAGATATGAACAGGCAATGAGAATCTTGCTTACCTAGATTATGATGTATCGGGTCCTGTTCATATTCTAAATGATCAAGAATCCCTAGTATAGATGTTAGAGGGATAGACCGTCCCGTCCTCGGTCGTCCCCGGACGGCCACAGACGGCCCGCCCTTTGTCCGGGCTTAGTCCCGCGCTTGGTCCCGCGCGCGTCCCGCGTCGCGGGAAGTGAGTCTATTTTTGTACGTTTCGTTGGTGGGCGTGACCGTGGGCGTGTCGCCTGGGGTAAGAGGAACCAGCTGACCCCAGCTGGGATTTCTGGTCCTCGCAGTCCCCCGGGCTAGGCGCGCTGTGGTTGATTACCCTGGGCTCAACCCTTCTGACTCCAGCTGGGAGCGGTTGACAGAGCGTGCGAATTGCAGCTCACGCTCACACCAGCGAGTCAAGGGGAGCCGGACCACGGAGCAGTATTGACAGAAAGCGTCAACCCAGGCACAGCGAAAACGGGATACAGTCAGTAAACAAGGATAGAGATCCCGCTCCAGGCACAAATGAACAGCAACTTTCCAAATCCTTATAACGGTGAGTGGCGCCCGCGAAGCGGGTGTCACGAAGCTTTATCCTCCTCGTTGGTGGGCGTGACCGTGGGCGTGTCGCCTGGGGGAAGAGGAACCAGCTGACCCCAGCTGGGATTTCTGGTCCTCGCAGTCCCCCGGGCTAGGCGCGCTGTGGTTGATTACCCTGGGCTCAACCCTTCTGACTCCAGCTGGGAGCGGTTGACAGAGCGTGCGAATTGCAGCTCACGCTCACACCAGCGAGTCAAGGGGAGCCGAACCACGGAGCAATATTGACAGAAAGCGTCAACCCAGGCACAGCGAAAACGGGATACAGTCAGTAAACAAGGTTAGAGATCCCGCTCCAGGCACAAATGAACAGCAACTTTCCAAATCCTTATAACGGTGAGTTTGAAGGGCACTGCCAGAACATGTGGACCTCGTTCACGTTATTCTCGTCACACTTCGGGCATTTCTTTGTCACTCCGCTCCCCATCTTTGATAGTTCCTGCGGCGTCCAGTAGGCCTTGTGGACAGTGAAGAGATGGTTTCTCTTTAAAGTTGCAGCTTTCACATATGACCACAGAATAGACATAGATACTTGCCCTAAAGTTTCGAGGTCCTCGCCCGGCAGGTCCTTCTTCCAGCTCTCTGAGAATGGATTTGTTCTTTCCTCCCCGGTCACAATCATCAGCCAGTACCATGCTGCCACCTCTTTCCGCTTTGTAGATATTATACAGATCTCATTCACCAGATCACAGTTCCCTACTGTCTCCTTCCCTAAAGATTTTAACCAACTCGAGATCTGATAGTACTTACAATTTGAAACTGAGTTGTTTGACAGTTCAGATAAGCACTGCCATGAGATCAGATCATTATCCACAATTAACTGCCCCCACTTAATTATCCCGGAGTTCTGTAGGGAGAGTGGAAGTACATCCAATAGGCATACCGGGTTACCTGGGGAGTCCCATATAGGCGCTTCATCATTGTAATAGGGTATGCACAGCAGTGCCCTCACCTGAGACCAAACTCTGATTATGACAAGGAGAATCTTCAACCTAACCTTCTTAAACAATTTGGAGTGGCCAAACTTTGAGAGGAAGAAGTCAGCTTGGGTCCTGTGTGTAGCTGTTAAGACCTTAAAGAGTGGTGAGAAGGCCAAGCTGTTTTTAAATAGTTGGCGTGAATTTTTCAAATGGAAGACACAGTAATATATATATATAAGTCTGGGGTGGCAATGCCTCCGTGGGCTCTTTTCCTCCTAAGCTTCTTCTGGGAGATTCTTGGATTTTTTTTGACCAGATAAAAGAGGAAAATAGCCCCTGTACTTTTCTAAACCAAACTTTGGAGAATTTTAAAAGGATAGAATCAAATAGAAAAGTGAATTTAGGTAAGATTGACATTTTTAACAGGTTAGACCTACCCAGGATGGAGAGTGGGAGGGTCTTCCATGCCTGTAGCTGCTGTCTCACGCTAATAGTTGTTTTATCGAAATTCACCTGCGCTATCTTATCTACATTTTTCAACTATTTGGACCCCAAGGTATCTTAGTTGATGTTCTAATAGGTCACTCTTGTGAGAGGTCTGTTTTCTGCTGGTTACTTGAGTAACCAGACACTTTCCAGAAGTTCTCCAAGTGCTCCCATATCTTAGGGAGTGAGTGCTCCAGTTTCCCCGTAAAAATCATAAAGTCATCGGCATATAGACCTATTTTCTTTTCCCAGCCTTTACACCTAATGGGGGAAATGGCTTGGCAAGATCTTAATTTGCATGCTAGAGGTTCGATATACATGTTGAACAAAAGGGGACAACCCTGACAGGTCCCTCGGGAGATCTTAATTTGTTCTGTTAAGTTGCCGTTGACAAGCACCCTGGCAGATGGACTTTTGTACAGGGCCCTCACTGCTGCTACATACATTTCTCCTAGATTGAAATGCTGAATCGCCTTAATTAAGAAGGGCCAGCTGGCCCTCTCGAAGGCTTTTGCCGCGTCAAAAGTCATAATTGCTAGTGGGATCTGATATACATTTGCCAGGTCGATTGCTCCTATAAGATCATGTGTTAATTCATGCAGGTTCCTCCCCTTCATGAAGCCTTTCTGATCTGGATGGATTATAGACCCAGCTACTTTGTCTAACCTTTTAGTTAGAATCTGAGTATCCATTTTATGGTCACAATTCAGAAGGGAAATAGGCCTGTATGATTCACAAACCCGTGGATCTTTGTTTGGTTTTAAAATGATGGTAATAGTGGCTTCATTCCAGGACGAGGGGAGTTCCAAAGCAGATGTAAGAGCTGAATTGAATAATTGGAGCATAAATGGTGCTAGTTCTTCTTTAAAAATATTATATATTTTGTTAGGGATGGAGTCGGGACCCGCAGCTTTTCCTGGCCTGTAAAACTTCTTCTAGTGTAATTGGGTTACTCAGTTTATCTCTGTCAGAGTCAGATAATGTGGGAAGTTGGAAGCCAGATAGAAAAGCTTCAATATGCTCTTCGCTCTGGGTTATGTCTTCCGAGTAGAGATTTAGAAAAAACCGAGCAAAAGCCTCCTCAATCTCTGTGTCCTCTCTGAGGGCTCCAGCAGTGATTGGACACTTAAGACTATTCACCATATTCCTGGAGCGGTCAGCTTTAGCTTTCCATGTGAGAAGTTTGCCGCATCCCTCTCCATACTCGTAGTGAGACAACCTACTTGCTTCCCATTTTCTTTTAGTTATTATTTCTAAGTAATCTGCTAACTCGTTTTTAGCTATGGATAGTTTTTGTATATTGTTCTAGTTACATCTGTTTTAAAAGAATTGTTGCTTCTAACAATTTAATTTACTCCCTCATCTTTTTGTTTTGAGCTATTAAGAGAGAGGTTAATAAGCCTCTCAAAAAGGCTTTATATGTATCCCAAAATATATGAGGTGATGCGGAGTTTGTATTGATTAAGAAGAATTCATTTGTTTATTTTTTTAACCTATCAATGACTAATGGTTCAAGAAGTATTGTACGATTTAGTGTCCATCTGAGCGGGGAGAGACTCTTAGGTAAAACAATCCCCAAGAGGACAGCCGAATGATCAGATAAGTGTCCTGGAAGATGAGTAACAGTAGTCCTGGCCTTACTAGTGGTACGATCTACTAGAAAGAAGTCAATCCTGGATCGATGACCACATTTATTGTTGTGGAAATAAAATTTCCCCCCAACGTCCCAGAGTTGGATCTCTTTACCCCCATATGTCCAGAAGCCCTGTGTCTGACATTAATTGTTTCATAACTTTTTGTGTGTGTTTGCATAGCCCCTGTAGCTCTTTTAGACGTAGAGTCATGTATGGGATCTAGAAGTGCATTAAAGTCCCCTCCCATTATAATGGGATCATTTACGTCTACTAATTGGAGGAATAATGATTGTAAATGGGACGGGTCATCCATATTAGGACCATAGTAGCCCACAAAGGTAAACCAGGAGCTATTGATTTTTGCCCTGGCAATTGCCCATTTGCCATGTGAATCTACAGTGACTTTCCCAAGGATAGCTTGAGTTTTTTTTTTTTTAAATAATAGCAACTCCTTTTGTGGGAGAAGTCTGCAATGTATAAACGCAATGTTCTATCCATTTTTGTATTTTAAGTATCTCTACCCAATCTTCTTTGAATAAATGTGATTCCTGAATGAGCAGGACATCATAATTTACAAGGCGCCGATATTTTAAAATTTTCCTTCTTCTGGGGGTAAATCTGAGCCCATTTACGTTCCAAGATAAAATTCTTAAGTTTTGTGGTCTTCCCAAGTCTGTCATAGAAAAGTAGATTGTTTAAACGTATTCCCTGTAGCAAGGTTAACATTTTAAAAGTTTTATTTATGAATGAGGATTTTTTTTCCCAAATGCTCTCCCACCCTGTGCTTAAAAACCACCCCTGTGCTTTTTGTTTTTTGTTTTTCTTTCTGTGCCCCCACCCCTTCCCACCCTGAGGAACCCTCCCTCAATTCTGAGGCGTACTTGGTACCTCCCTTTCGGACTCTCTCCCTCTCAAGGCGGCCATAATAGTTTTGGAATTTCTCAGTTGGATGTGCTCTTAATCTGGTCAATCCAGGGCCTAACTTCATCTGGGTCCCTGAAATTATACATTTTATTTTTCCACATAACCTTCAGGGAGTTGGGTAATTGTATTTTGGCGAAAGCACCCAAGTTCTTCAGTTCTTATATATATCTTCCCAACTCCCACTGCCTGTCCTGTGTGGTACATGAAATGTCCGACCAACAGTTTGCAGTCTTTCCTATTAAGTGAGATGGGGCAAAAATTATAGATGAATGTAATATCTTTATCTGTTTTAGGAAGAATAATAATTTTTTTTTTTAAAAGATCCTTCCACAGAAGCATTATTCGGAAGTTCCTGAAACCATGAAAGTAGGAGAGTGGAAATTTGAGAGATACAAGTTTTATAAAATACTACTGGGATACAATCGGGACCTGGGGATTTTGTTTGCATTTAGGGACTTACTTGCATTGCAAACCTCTTCCATAGTAAAAGGAGCATCCAGAATACAATATTCAGAATTTGATAAGAACGGTAAGCTACAAGTAAGTCGAAATGTATCTAATATGGTATCTTGAGCATCTTCAGATTCACTTTGAAGGTCTAAATAACATTTCTGCTGTTATTGTTTAGCTTTATTCATAGCAAAGAGCTGTAAATGGCCATCCAGACTATAGCATATTTTTCAGTTTTATCTTTCTTGATTCGTAAATAATTAGCAAAAGTGTTGCTAGATTTGTTTGCTTTAAATTGGAAATTGAAAGTTTTGGGGAAATAAAAAAACCTACTTGTTTACTAAGTAGAGTATTATACTCAAATGTAACATTTTTGTGTTTTGATTTGTATTTCTGAAGATAAAAAGAGCAGTTTTCAGTTTTGGAAAATTGCTGTTCTAAAATACTGTGATTTGAGTCAAATATTTTAGTCTCATGTGCCATGATAGAGACAGCAACAACTAACTCTAAAATAAGCTTAAAAGCATCCTAATGAGTAATATTAGAAGTGTTATCTGGTTGATTATTCCGTAAGTATTATGAAATGGCAGATTGTAATTAATTTTGATTTGCATCAGATTCATTAATTCTCAATCTAGTGATATGTTTGGGAATATCATCAGGAGTTAAAGAATAGGAAATTAAGACTTAGTCAGAAATAGATATTGATCCTATTTTAGGATTTGAAAGTGAAAGGCATACATTCCTGGAAGAAAATACACAGTCAATTTGGGAACTTGTAGAATAAGCATCATGGTAACAAGTAAAATCCTTATCAGTAGGCTATGTGAGTCTCCAATGATCACTTAACTAATTGTCAGCTAATGCTTTAAATATGACATGTGACTTTGTGGGATGACATATGACTGTGCTATCTAAATGTAGGTAAGAAATCATATTAAAGTCTCTTACTAGAATAATAGGTACATTTACACCATTCAGAATTTCTGTAGAAATTAGTTTCAAAGGGTTTCGGTTCATCTTGTGTAAAAGCATAAATATTAAAGAAATTAAGGGGCTATTCTCAATTAATATTTGAACATATCAACCGAGAGATAACATTTTAACTTGTAACATATGAGAGAAAAATATGGTGTGCCTAGTATTTTGCCCTGAGCTGTGCCAACAGGCCGGCACTTTCTCCCATTAAAAATTTCTACTTTTCAATCCTTCCTATAATAGTTGGGGGATTTTTAAATTTCCCCAAATATTCCGGGACTGTAGTTAGAATAGTAAATTGTCCTCCTTGAATATTTTGGAAAAAGTTGCTCTTTCTCCAAATATTCTAGGACTTGGATTAAAATAGCAAATTTGACCTTCTATTGTCCGCCACACCCACTGCTACCCTGAGGGTGCAGTTCAGGGCAAGAAACACAAACAAGCGAAAAATACAGCCACACCATTTTTACACCCTTGTGCAGGTCATGAAACTGTTTTACCAACCCACAATGTTGCCATATAGGCCCAAATATTGTCATCCATGTGAGTTTGTTGTCAAAACATATAGCCACTTTGCACTTATGTAAATATAAAAATATTGTCCTTTTTATTGGATGATAAAGACCTTTAACCTTAAAAGAGGCAATGTTTAAAGTATTTCTATTTCCCATAGGGAAGAGAATTAGAACGTTATAGAAAAGAAGTTATAAGATTTTATCAAAATATAAGAATTTAACAGAGTAAGTAGTCCATTTAAAATAACAAACAAAATATACAAGACAGACAAGACAGATATATCCCTAAAGGAAAACACACTAATTGAAACTTTGAGGCAATAAAGGTATAATCCAAGATGGAGATAGAGCACCATGGTACCTGCTAAAGAAAATTAAAGTAGTTACAAAACTGACATGGCTGAAAACATCAAGTACCAATAAAAGTAAACATCATGTGCCAATCATAGATCACCGAGAATCTATCACAATTGGAGCATGAAGATCCAAATAAGCAACCAGATCCACAGGTAAATAGAACGATATATAATTTTTCCATATTCTAATGACTGACGGATCATAATGCAATAGTTTTCTTTGCATAGAATTGATGTGTATACATGTTGTGTCCTTCACCTTCTTTCTTGTTTTCAAATCAGGATCTGAGGAAGGAAGGATCAGGGTGCCTCTAAATACTACATTTAGGGGTGTTACAGGTAGGGTAAGGGCAGGGACCAATGGGTCCCGGTCCTGGGGTGAGTACACCCCCTATTCTGCTCTTCTCCTGTGGGAGGGGGGCATGAGCCTATCTCTGATTGGGCAGGGCTCCCCATCCTCAAGATGGCAGGAGCCCGGGGTTGTACTTCACCTCGCCTCTCCCACCTGAGGGGTGGAGTTGACACAGGCTGGCACACCCCCTTTCTTCATGTAGGGTTTCCCGCCAGTCTTCCCGCCAGAGTGGGGGTTAGACTGGTGGGGGCCAGTTGCTGAGTACAGCAAGTGGCCTGGAGAAGCTCACAAAGGCGGCATGCCTTTGAAGCTTCCCCCTGCCCATCCTGGGGAGGAGACCTAGCACCTCGCCCAGGATGTGCATTGTTGCAGGCCCAGGAGAGCGGACGGCTCTCTACCCAGGAGTCAAGCAACATGTCTGATGTGTGGCGGCCTAGGCAGCCTCTCAGCCAAGACGTGGATTGTAGGTTAGGTTTCAGGGGGCATCTCTAAGATGTCCTCTGTACTGCATTTTACATTAAATCCCACTCTGGCATCAGTGTGGGTTTAATGTGCTTAGAAGTTTGATATCAAACTTGCCAGTCTTCAGTGTAGCCATTATGGTGCTGTGGAGTTCGTAATGACAATCTCCCAGCACCATATATTCTTAATGGCTACACTGCACTTACAGTGCCCAGGAATGGCCCTGGCTACTGTAGAGGCACAGAGCTCGTGCACCTGTGCCCATACCATGTGGCATAGTTCACCCAACTAGAGGGGTGACTGAGGTATGCCAGGGCAGTGGGTTTGTGGGCATGGCACACTGGGATGTGTGCCATGTTGACTTTCTGTTTAGTTCTGCACCAAGTCACTCAGCCTGCAAAGGCAGAGTGTGTGTGTCAAGGTACAAGGCCCCTAAGGGTGGCACAATAAGTGCTGCAGCCCTTAGGGGTCCTCTGTGGTCACAGTGCCCTGGGTACCTAGGGTACCATTTACCAGGGGCTAACCTCTGGCCAGAGAGGCTAATTTGGTTTAGGTTTCAACACCGTTTTAGGGAAGGAACACAGGCCCTGGGTACCTGGTTGACAGGAACCCAGGGCACACTCAGTCAAAGTACATCAGCCATTCAGCAAAAGGTGGGGGCATACCATGCAAGAATGATGGCACTTTCTCACAATATCTCAATCTTATTATCAGTGGCATTCATTGTCCAACATGCTAAGTCTCACTGAATATGTTTAATATGTGAGCACATGGCAACAGTGTTATTCCCAATTGCCTGAACTTCTTCCAATCTTTTCGCCACTGACTCTTCTAGTGACTCAAACATTCTAAATTTACCAGGCGGTGATTAATTTCTTTACTTCCTTTTATTAGAAAGGTGCTGCATAACCTTCACTTCTGAATTGGACATAGTTGAGCCATCATGTAAGACCACAAAAACTAGAAAAATTGTGATAAAAATCAAGGCTCCTTCAAAGCTGACTTTCAAATTAGGCACTAAGAGCAGCAGCACTATAACTTTCCTTAGGAATTAGAGTCAAGTGACTGAAAACATAAATGAAAAAGAGTTTAATTTTGCTTACGAGAGTAAGAAATAAATAAACATGCCTTTAAGGACAACAAAAGAATATAAAAGGCAGCATTTTCAAGAAAAGTTCTAAAAGTTGAGAAGTCCACCTCCTCTCCTTGGGCTACCCCTTCTCTCTTGCAATCACCTGACATCAACTTCAGTCGACAATGAATAAATGAATGAAGAATTTGTAAAGCGCAACTGCTGCTTCATTACAAATGTTCCGGCGCTTGACAGTTATGGCAGTAGGGACAGGTATTACACATCACAAAATAAAAAGGTCATCAATTGGCCAATACAATATCCCCAGCTATGGAAACTGAAGAAAACACCAGCAATCTGCATGGCGGGGTTCCACATCAATGACAACCCCAGCAAAATAAGCCAAATTGCCTCAAGTAGACATTTAAAAATTGTTATTATTTCAGGTGGAGACGGAGTTCACAGCATGCCAACTATCTTGAATTGGTGTGCACATGCGTCTCCTAGCACAAACCTAATTTCACTCAGCGGTACCACTGATAAACTCCATTTGAAAATAGTCCAAATTCCTTTTAAGAAAAATATATTTATTTTGATGAAGATCGGAGACAAGATTCAAGAGCATATATATGTTACATGACCCTAAGGCGTTTCCACTGTCCTAGTGCCAGGCCATAAAGCAATTTGTGCACCTCTCACTATTTTCTTGAGAATCGTGACACATATTGCTATAGTACATGGGTACTCGCAAAAATTTTCCTGGGGGCCATAACATTTGGTCTGTGATATGATGGAGGGCCACATTGATGCCAGAAGGGTGGCAGTCGGGTTTTTGGGGTTTGGCAGTAAGGTGGGTGTAGGGGAAGTAAAGCATACACATCTAGTGTCTGAATTGGGCAATGTGAAATCAAAAACTTGGGATTAATCCTGGCTTCTCTACTTAACAAAATTGTTGGATCCTAGGCAATTGTTTTATTAAACTTTCCCCCCTTTTTCATTATTACAAGTGATGATCTTGAAATACATGACTTCAGGATGAGTGTTGTACAAAACCGTGTCCTGTGTTTGATATAATAATCCATAATTTTGTTCATTTATAATATAAACCCAGGTTACCCCTAGAGTGCACATAATAACTGACTTGCCTCTTATTTCACTATTGGCATTTTTGTCACGGTGGGAGGGGGCGTGGACGAATGAGCGTTTCTAAAATCATGTTTGAAACTGTCACTTGAAAAAAATGCTTCTCAATGCACTGATATATTCTGACGTACGGTGAAACAGTCCTGAGGGTTAATAATATACACTTTTCAATTTTGAACAGACTTTATCATACTTTTACTCTTTTGCTGAAGATGTCTTAAAAAATGTAGGCGTTTCTAAATTTAAGCAGGGCAGGACACCATAGTTACTCCTTACTTTAACTTAAACTAACCTTTAAATAAATGCTTGCCTATTTCTTGAACATTTTTTTTATTTTCGTGCTCAGTCGAGTCTAGTGCTGCTGTTGACCAGGGAACCAAATGTAAAGGGGCATGCGGCCCCCGGGCCATACTTTGAGTATCACTGCTAGTACAGAACTATACCAGTTCAAAGTGTATGTGAAACTGAATGAAGGAACGGTACAGGTTCTGCACACATGTTCTTCATGTCAGTATTCTAAAAGATTTAATCTTCCTCATTGAAATAATTGAACAGAATACAGGACTGGGGTGTGCTAATGCAGTACCAATCAACTCCATTAAAGAGCTACTCACACTTACCACATTGGACCTGAGGGATATTGGTCCTACTGAAGCCTGTGCACTCCTTGTCAAAGTCATGTGTAGAGCATACACGTATGCACATATGGACTACACCCTTTTGGCCAAATCGGAATAATGAATGTTCTCTACGACTGCTATCCCAGAACCAGAAAAGAAGGCTGTTCTGAGATAGTGGCCATTTAAGATCAAAACCTATAGTGTGGATAACTTGTGTCAACTACGGTTGTCCTTTTCAGATATTACTTCTGTTGGGCTGTGTGTAGGATATCACTCCAGGCTTATGAAAGTTAATTCCATGGGTCTTTTCCGGGAGAGTTATAATGTACTGATGGGGGGAGGGGCTCCTCCCCCATAGTACAAGACTGGTTAGAAGACCTTGAATAATAAGAAGATACCTCTGACGCATACATTACGTTGGTCCAGCGTTCAACCAGCCTGTGAGATATGTGGGACTCATTAGAGACATTCTGAGTGCACCATAATGTTTCAGGTGTTCCAGGGCAGGCTGTGCATCCATGTAGGTTACAGGGTCAGAAAAGAGAGGGTAACACAAGAGGGATGGTAAGAGGGGCGAATTGTGTGATACTAGTAATGTGATGTGTATGTATTTCATGATTTGATAGGCAGTATGCTGGGGATATTAAGATGAACTCAGAAATTCAACCTGAGGGTAAACTAGCAGAAAATCTTAAGCACAGGTGAGCCCTTTCTTAGTCCTCAAATATCCATTATGAAAACAACATGCAGCTTCTTCTCAGAACTTGAGGTGTACTCATTATAGAGAGAGATTAACAGGGAAACCCTTTGCTGCACTTTTACCCTCATGAAGTGAGCTTTTTAATCCTTACAGTGTTACCAAATGCGAGAAAGCATTCATTAGAAAGAAGGCCAAAACGTATTACTCTATTCAATATTATATCACTCCATTTAAATTTAGGGATCTACATGATTTTGACAAGCCTGAACTGGTCTGCCAGTAGTTTCTGACATCTTTTTCTCTTCTATCATAGTTTCAAACTCTTCATGAAAATTTAGCCCCATCATCAGGCTCAGATCCTTCTAGAGTGGGCCGCACCAAGGATTATATCTTTTTATTGTCCAAATGTCTCTGAAATGGTATGGCTTTTTATTTTTACCTCTGCTCATAGGGTTTCAGATGTCCCGTTCTGGCTGAATGTTTTCTGCTCTCTATTGCACTTTGATAATGTGAAAATAGTCCAAGCAACTTTCAAGACTTTACTCTCTGTTTCTAAAAGCTGAAGTCTCCAGTGCTAAACCTGCAATTCCAGTGCCAACTGTGCACCAATACGGTCTTGCTCAATATTTCACTGTAGAATTGTTCCATCCTTCCTGTCTGAAGAAGGGACTTGGTAGAATCCCTCATCTACTGCTGTAATCGGTGTGTAGCAAAGCACTAGCCTGATCTTTGATCTGCTGCCTATGGCTGATTCACTATTCTTGTCATGTGTGCTCTCTGTCCCACTGTAAGAATTCCACCATTTCTGCATGGTCCCCTGGATTTCTTCCCTTTTTCTGGTCCTTATTTTTGCTGGCTTAAGAACCTTGCTAACCAGAAGTAAGGGGTCTGTGCTTCCCCTTTAAACACGGTTAAATTGGCTTATTCCTCATTGACACATTTATCTTGCCTATAAGTCCCTAGTATATGGTATAAAAAAATGCCACCAGGGCCTGTAAGTTAAATGCCATCTGTGTATGGCAGCACCTATTGTGCCATCCACAGAGTAGGCCTACAAATCATGTTAAGCATGGAATTGTAGCCTGACTTCTACAGTATGAAACGTGCAGTGCAACCTGTCAAAATAACCATTTTTTACACGCAAAGTCTTCACTTTCGAGTATTGAAAAGTCACTGTTACATAGGCTTTGCGGCCCACAAGGTAGGGTGCATGGTATTTAAAAGCAGGACATGTAGAAAATTAATATACCACGGCCCTACAGAGATCAGGTCCCAAAAGCTCTTTTCTCTGTGGCAGGCCTGGATGCACTATACAGAAAACCAGAGTACATATGTAAGTATTAATATTGCTATCTTGGGTTTGGGACCAGTTAGAAAAGCAATGAAACCACTATTTTTGATAAAATCCCATCCAATGGGGAAGTCAAATTATTAGTACCTAATAAGGAAAAGTAACTTTTAGAAAGTTACCTTTACCCTTCTGATTGTCCTAAAGGCCAATTTGCAATAGCTCTCCAGCAGCTTCCAGCTAGCATATAGCCTTTAATGAGGTATGAAAATACTTCCTGGAGCCACCCCAGACAACTTTGATTGACAGATCAATCCGAATAGGCAGAGATGACTCCTCTAAGCTCAGTTTGGCATTCAGGTAGTGGCTGCTGCCCCTCCTGTTTGCACACCAGTGTCAGTTCAACCTTTGTACCTTTTATAGGGATCAAACAGGTCCAGATCACAATTTGTATATATTCCATGCCTGGTTGCTGAAGGACCCTACTTTGTCTTACCAGACTTCTGTCTGATTTTTCATTGTGAGTCAAGGGCTTTCTTCTAACTGGATGTTAGTGTTAGCTGTGGAAGGGAAACAACCGTTACAACGTATGCATTAAAACACATGCTTTTACCCCGCATGCTATTACAAGGAAAATGGCTTGCTGTATGGGTATAAGGTTTTGGATTTAACTCCAACACCGTCCCTACTTTTGCACAGACTGGAGTTGGAATAGTAAATCATACTATTCCAAACTCCAGCGCATCCCCAACAGCGAGTCAGGGTAATAAATTGTGTTGTAACGGCATGTGGGGTAAAATCATGCGTTGTAACATCATACAACCTCTGTGGGAGGGCAATAGTAAATTCCATAGTGCACATGCCGTACAGAGATCTCCAAACCTTCCAGAGTGCACTCCCCTACCAACCCCCAATCTTCAAAGCCCAAGTTTAGTGTTGCTGAAGAACTATGAGCATCTTGGAATCAACATGACACATTGGATTTTGGCCCTGTCTGCACTAAGGCAAACGAGAAATATTGAAAAAGAAGATAGGCCAGGAAACTTGGAAACTCAATCTCATTGGCTAGAGAGTGCCCGGGAGTCACCCCCACCCACCAGCTACTGCCAACCACAAAAGGGACACCCCATGGCACCATCGTAAGAACACTTTCTGGACCTGTTGTAGATCAAAAGAGGATTGGACCTGCTGTATGACCTGAGAGGAGCCTTAATGGACTGGGCCTGCTCCCTATTGTACTTAGGACAAGGGCCAGTTAGCTGACCTCCTGTGTGACTACATGGCTACAACAAGCTGCAAGAAGACTTTTTGCTGAAGTCCCAAGCTGGATAGTGGCAACTTGACATGGGCTAGAGTTTACTGTTGGCCTCTGCAGACACCCTAAGAGTCTCTATATGCCTTCCCCTGAGGCCTTGGGGGCAGTAGAAGTATACTCCTATGGTTGTTAGGGCACCAAAAGAAACTGTGGAATTTTTTGAAACTTTTTCTCCAGAGCTCACGAGGGACCCACCTCTTAAATTAATTCATTCCGCAGTTTGACAAAACCAAATCAGCTTTGTGTTGCACAGAGATCACCACACCTCTAGAAAAAAGTCCCAGTCCCAGTTGGGATTTTGAAAATTTTCAGCAAGAAATCTCAAATGCTCCAGAATATCAGCGGGAAAGAAAACACAGGCCAGTTTCTACTACTTATTTCTTGCCTTTTGGCGCATAAACATTTTACTGGAAGCAGAAACAAATGGTCCGTCCATACTGTGGGTTATTTGTATTCTGTGTAAGATTACTGAATATGTCTGTAAATAAAAGCAAGTGATGTGAAACCTCTTTCTTGACATTCTACCAACCTCTCCAGCCACACCAGTTTTTACCTCATACTGACCCTTATGAGACTAAAGTTTTGTAGTCTCTTCCTAGGCTTTGGTCCATTCCAAGCTAGCTTGTTGCCTTTTACTGTAAGTGATTGGGTGCTAGATTGTCCTGGCTTGGGAGTTACTTTAACATTTAGATTCAATTGCTACTATATGGAATTACTTTAATCCTGTGTTCATGCCTTTTACATGTTTAGTGGGTGTTCATGTATTTGGGTACTGTCAATGAAGGCAGGGCTTTTTGAGTCATGTTTTCTGTAAGAGATCTTGCTAAGCATCTTAGCAGCCATGCCTGATTGACAAGTTTTATTTGTGTTTTCCCTTCCTCTTTAGGCTTTCTTATGTCTAACTTGACAGCAAAGTTATCCGCAGGACTTGTTGTTTACAATATAGCTAGAGTGGCCTTTGGGACAACCCTCTTTAATCACTAGATTGTTTGTGTCAGCCCACTTCAGCCATTCATTTGAGGCGGCAGCAATCACATCTTAGAGTATCCCAGATGATCATATATTTCTCCCATCAAGCTATTGGCTGTTTGGTATCTCAATCGATATTCTAGGAAGTAGTTCCATTACAATACTTAAGAAATTATTTTACACCTAAATAGTGCACTCAGCCATTGCTCTTTTTCACGTTCAATTCTTTATCACATATCATATAAAAAATACATCCTTTTGTATTTGTTTCATTATGAGACACATTGCTTCACTGTATGCCAAAACAAAACAATTGCTGGGCACACTAAAGGTTAGTTCCTATATTGATTTCCATTAAAGGAATGGCCCTTTGAGGTCCACAGCAACCACATTCAGCCACCATGCAGTCAAAAAGATTCGACAAGTGGGGTAACTCTTCTGCTCCTGCTACCAGGCTGCTGCTAAAATGCAGAATAGATACACCTAGCAGCTTTGGTAAAGTTAATAGGTCTAGCTTACAACTGAAAATGAAAGCCTCGTAAATTGGCCTTGGCTTTGTTATTTGCTTTTATGTGCTCGCTAATAATGGCAATAAATCGTCAGCATCCTTTACCGTGAGCTCAAAGTACCCTTGGCTATTGTATACGTTACCCTGGTCCCAAGTTGCCTGTGAGAACTGGGAGCTGTCAGCGTAGTATAATTTGTAGAGGTAGGTGGGCAGATAGGTGGAAGGCAGTACATTTGTATTTATTCCTGTGTGCATATATTCATGATGATTATAAATGAACAGTCCCAAGCCAAGATATTTTGGCCACCGATCAAAGCTTATAAAGTATAATTGCATGTTGTATCTTTACCAAACAAAAATCAAAAACTAGGCCTTATTTACTTGCACTCCCAATTTTGAGGACAGGTCTTGCTGTACTCCAGATAATGTGCTGAAAGTGTATTTTGTTTGCTGAAACATGCCCATCACACACATGCTTCTATACAGTATCCACATCGCTGCGGCGGCTATTCCGCAGCAGCGCTAAGTGGGTGGGGGGGCCGCGCAGCGGGCGCATGCTGGTGACGGAACCGCTCCGTCACCAGCCGTGGTTGAGCTGTGCTCATGACGGAGCGGTTCCGTCATGGCCCCGCCCGCTCAATAGAATGCGCCGCGCAGGCTTCGAAATCAGCGCCACGCAGGCGCGTCGGGCGGGCCATGACGGAACCGCTCCGTCATCAGCACAGCGCCACCGCGGCTGATGACGGAGCGGTTCCGTGATCAGCATGGAACCGGTTAAATGTGCAACCATCAAGGTGTGACCTCTCTCTTATTTAAGTCCAGACCCTTGTACGCTTTGACCTGAGGTTTAATATTTACTCTTCTGTGACACTTGGGGGCATATTTTTCAAGCCCCTTTGTGTCGCTCTTGCACCACGCAACATGGTGCAAAGGTGACGCAAATTGAAAATTGGAATAATGAGTCCACCCAAGGCCACCTTGCCTGGCCCTGAGTGGCTTCATAAATCACGCTTAATGCAATGCAGCGTAAATCACTGCATTGCATTATTCTGCAGCACACATAAAGGAAAAAGTCTCAGGGGATTGTTTTTGGGCAAGAAGGAGCCCCTTCCTGCGCAAAACAGCCCTCCTTACAACACAGACACCCATGCACCATGGTGCAAAGGTGCCTGCATTGGCACTAAGCAGCCAAAAGGGTGCCTGCACATGGAAAAAAGCATATATGCAACGTATTAGCTTTAATACGGCCTTTCGTGCCCTTTCCCTGTCATGCAGTGCAGCGCAGCATGTGAACAAGGTGACTTAGCCATGAGTCTACTTGACAGTAGAAGAGCGGTGGTGTGCCTGTGTTGGTGTGTTTATTGGCAACATTTACTCAGCTAGTCCCTCACTAATAGTGGCATAAAATGAAGCACTGTTAATACTGGACCCAGCGTTACCAGTAGCAGGGGTCGTTAATACCAGGTCCTGGTATTATTGGTAGGGATAACAAGTTGATCACCTAAAGACCAGTATTCAATGGAGAATAACAGGCCTCTTGTAATAAATCTTGAGTTTGATATACAATAACTTTGCTGGTTTCATTTTGAACTTAGCAGCAAAACTATATTTTCATCTTCTTGTTTTAATGTATTTTGGAGTGTGAACATCCTATGAAGATTAGCATTTAGAGTACTTGTTTCAAACTTATGAGTAACATCCATTTCGTTATAGTAAAAATGAATATGGCCTTGAAAACATAAGTGCATGTAAACTCAATTACAGAAACTATATTCTGCACTGGACTGTGACAGTTTCATTTTTGCTTTCTGTCAAACTTTGCCATTTTACCCAGCGCCAAGCTAGCAAATCTTATTCTTTAGGACATAAAATGTTGTTAGCTGTTCATACATCAACCTCTTATGAACTAAATGCAAGTACACATCATTTCTTTGAATCAGTTCTAACTTTTAACTAAACAGAAGAGTTTGGTATTGCTAAATTCCATTTTCGCAGGGCCAGATGTTTTGCTTTTATGTTCTGTGTGTGGACCAATTTGTTTTACCATTATGTACATTGTGTGGATTAATTTGTGGCGCAACAATGCACGTTGTTTAAATAGGATAGGATAGGATATATGCTTGTAAAGCACTCAATTGCCATGGCGTCTTGGCGCTAGTGTATGTGAAAGGGAGTACAGCCTACACTACCAGGAGAACTAGGTGGAGGTAAACAGCCATGTTTTCAGAGCCTTCCTAAAAAGCTGCGGATTGGATTGAAATCTCATGGCCATTGGCATTTTGTTCCACCAATTTTCTGCACAGTTCGATAAAGTCCTACCACCCCATCTTGACAGCCTGATTTTAGGAGTCTGGATAAGGCCCAGATTCACGGACCTAAGAGCTCGAGAAGGGGTGTAAGGTAAGAACATTTTTTTGATGTTCTCAGAACCACCACTATAAAGTGCCTTATGCACCAGCCATAGGGCCTTAAATTCCACACGCTGCTGAATGGGAAGCCAGTGCGGTGACTTGATCCCTGCTGAGGGAGAATGTCCTTTGGGTATGTTTAAAAGTAGTCGTGCTGCAGCGTTGTGTAAAGACTGCAGTTTCCTCATCTGGGTCTTGTCAATGCCCAGGAAGAGGGCATTGCAATAATCCAGTTTGGACAGGAAGAGAGCCACCACCACTGTCTTTTGCAGTTTTTGTGATATAAAAGGAGAAATTTTTTGCAGACTTTTTATTAAAAAGAAGCAGTAGGAAGTGAGATTATTGACCTGGGCAGAAAAATTCAGCTGGTCGTTGAAGATGACTCTGAGGTTCCTGACCTTAGGGGCAGGTGCACTCCCCAGCCTCAACCGGCCACCAGGAGTCATTCCACAGGGATCGGCCCTTGCCAGGCTCTACAACCTCTGTTTTATCGGTGTTAATTTTCAGGAAACTATGGTTCATCCAGGTCATGATCTCAGTGAGACAAGCATGAAAACTGACGGCTGTGGTCTCAGGCTGGTTGGATATAGAGATCACAAGCTGAGAGTTATCAGAGTAGGAGACCAGGGCAAAACCATGCCTTTTGATGAGTCTGGCCAACGGGGTAACATAGATGTTTAACATCATCGGGAACAGGGCCGATCCCTGTGGGACCCCGCATGGTAGATGGAAGCTGTCAGATTGTAGACCCTCCCAGTTCAGACTCTGCTCCCTTGCCTCCAAAAAAGAGGCGGGGAGGACAGAGCTGTATTCTCGATTCCCACGTCCTTTAGCGGCTGCACTAACACCGTGTGATTCACTGTATCAAATGCTGCTGATAGGTCTAGGAGGACGAAGACCACTCTGCCCCCTCTATCCACTATTCTCTGGATCTCTTTAGTTGCAGTAATCAGGGCCGGCTTGGTGGAGTGACCGGACCGAAAACCATGCTGTTTAGAGTCAAGCAGGTTGTTAGCATTTAGATAGTTAGCCAACACCTTATTAATTGACTTCGCCAGAATTTTGGCTACTATCGGCAAGCCAGCAATTGGGCGGTAGTTCTTAGGTTCAGTAGGGTCCAGAGTCGGTGTTTTGAGAATTGGCCTGATACATACTCTTTTCCAGGTCACTGGATAATTACCTGATTCTAAAACTTGATTAATAATCAAGTTTTATTTATTGAATTGATGGTCTCATACAGATGCATGTCAGAATAGTGACTAAAAATATACACCAGCACTAATATCAACTCCACAATGGCGACTACAGATAACTGGCCAAAAAAGGTTAACATAATGAGGTGTAAACTTATCGTTCTAAAACCTCCTCTACTTACCTTGATGATACAATTTATATATGCCTGAGCGGACATAACTCTTAATCAAAGAGTAATGTAAAAAGTCTTATGATTATAAGACTTTATTCTGTTTATCAAAATATCAGCAAGACTTGAACACCTCTTAAAAACGTGTTGCCGAACGGGTTGGTCCTAATGTTGAAACGTAGTCATAAAATTAAATGAGTGGAGGTGGGGAGAGGGATTTCACTTCAGTGTATTGTGTGTATTACAATAAACTATTACACTGTTATTACAGTTAAAAAACGCAAGCATTTGGGCATGGGGTTTCAAGGAGTGGGAAAGGAAGGAGAAAGGCAGAGGGTAATAGGAAGGAAGAGTGGTAGGTTTCTATTTTTAGAAAGACAGAGGGTAGTAGGAAGGAATAGTGGTAGGTTTCTATTTCTCTTTGGGCTACTTGTCCTTTGAATCAATACATACCTCGGGTAATGTGCTACTGCTGTGGTGATACCTGGGATCTGATCACACAGTAGGAATATGGGCATTTCCTTGTACAAGTTGATGTTCATTTTTATTATTCTTTGGAGGTACCTTCTCCTCACTGACTTTTGCAGATTTACCAAGGCTCTCAGCTGGCACTAGGGTGATGCAATGAGGTGTAATGAACAGCTGTGGTCAACTTTCCAGTGCAAAAGGTGTATTGTGCTGGAAAGGTGCTCTTTTCACAGTACCAAATCTACTTTGCACCATTTTGCTGCAAGGAATTATTACTGGGGTGGATCAGTAAAAATACCCATTGGTTTGTTGCAATGCCTGATAACCCAAGAAAGGCTGAACTGTCATTGTGTCAAAAACTGATGCCTTGTAAAGAAGGCACAAATGTTCTGAAATAGTTTTATTTCATCCAGAAAGTGGCATATTGTGTGTAAGAAACAGCGCACAGCACACTTCCAATGTGTCTGACCCTTCTGCGCTTGTCTAAGCATAGGAATTTGTACTTGAAGGGTGTGCCTCAAGTACAAATCCTCAAGTGTGCCATGGCATGAGACTGTGTGTAGCATCATAGGCATATCGAGAAGCCATTCTCTATCTATTGACCTCACTATGAGTTAGATGAATTCCATCCAGAAATTTTCACCAGCCAGGATTTTTGGGTCGGGCTAGTATTTATTAATTAAATTCCAATTATTATGAATTATACTTCTCAGAATGGGAAATAACTGTGCAGAAATGGATTTACTGTGCAGAACCTGATCTCCCCTATTTCAAGGGGTGTAATGCTTTTATAATGCTCCCCTGTACCACTTGCTTTGAGCAGGTGGTAAATGGAAAGGAAAGAATAGTGTGGGAGTGGGGAGCATTGCATGATTCCGTCTTTCCAAAGAAAAAGATTGGCAGGAACTTGGATGGTCTCATGTGGTTTTACTGGTGCAAGAACTCTGGACTATCCTACTCGAGGATATTGCTATGCCTGACTCATAATCAGGCCCTAATTTTACATTTGTGCAAAGTATTTAGCAGTGTGCGCAATAAAAATATTTTCCTTTATCTAAGAAAAAGCTCTGACTGGTCATCAATTTATTGTGCTCTGTGTTGCATTTAAGAGTACTGTGTCTATAGCCCATAGCACCTATCCAAGTAAGCTTTGGGCTGCTCTGCCTCACCACCATGTCAGTTAAATGTCAAGAAGGGGTACTTTGCTCCCAGTTAGGGGCTCCACAATACACTTTTCGCCCAAAATTTCCTGTCTGGCCTGCAACTTTCTGACCCAGGTTCCTGGCAAAGGGTCTGTCCCTAAAGAGGTTTAATCAGTTAAGGATGCTTTCTTAGAGCTGTCAGAGCATTTAAATCTTAAGTAGCCTGTGCTAAATAAAGTCAGCTTATGGAAAGTTCAGTGGTGATAATTCCTTTGTAGTTTGTGTGCCACTGTTGTCGGGCTTGCACTGATTACAGATAGCCGTAACAGGACCTTGTCATGGTTATCCAGGCCTTTTGGTATTCTCTATTGTTCATGACTGATCTAATGTATTTCTGGTATTCTGGTCACTTTTCGGCAGAGTATTTAGTAGTGGCAAGACAGATATTCCGAATCGGCATCAGAAGGTCAAGTTTTAAGGATTTGTATATCAGGAACAGCCAAGTTTTCACCTCCTTTCTGAATTTTAGATTCCATTGGTCAAACCTACATACTGAGAGAGGATCCTGTGTTGGACATTTTCTTACATAGAGAAATTACATGTTGATGTGCTAATCTTGACTGTAGTTACTTCCTTTGAGTATATAATTGGAACAGTAGTAGTAAGTAACTTGGGCCTTTTCCTTAAAATGTTTGGAGATAATGCAGATGATTCAATTAAAAGCAGAGACGGGTACTGTAGGGAGCCAGTGTAGAGTTTGAACTACTGGTGTTACATCGTTTCTAGGTTAGTTGTTAAGTAGTAATATTGTTGCACTGTTTTGGTTCCTTTGTAAATGCTGTAGTAGGAGACATGGGGCACCAATGTGTAAGTTGTTGACGTTGTCAGCCTTTGATATGACATGGGTAAAATTGCCATGTAATTTCAGATAATATCCTAGACAAGACAAGATCTGTTTTATTGTTCATATGTTGTAGAAAGTGCATTTCAAAAGTCCATTAACTTGTGCATTCAAAGTAAGGTTTGAGTCCATTATTACTCCAAGGTTTCTCACTTCCTTTAATGATATTGTTGGATCACCCAATTCTTTGGGAATATTGAGATAGATTGTTGGTTGGTCATTGTCTGTAGGTCATGATCTCAGTTGTTGGTCATCATCCATTCATCGATGGTGAGGAGACACTTGTCGAAACCAGACGTATTTATCTCTATGCAGTTTTCCACTTTTACTATGGTATGTGTGTTATCAGCGAAGTTGTATCATGTAAGAATGCATGATATGACGGTAGTGAGGTAGAGGTTAAACAAAAGAGTAGAGATGATCAAGCCTTGTGGAACACCCCGTGATGGATCTGGTGACAAGAGGTGAAAGGCAGCATTGTTACCAGACTTTGTCTGTCTTTGTAATGTGAAGAGATGCATTCCAGTTTATTTTCTTGTATGACATGCTATTCTATTTTCAGTGCCAGTGTCTGACAATAAATGGCATTGGAGTTTGTGGCTAGATCCAGGAGAAACAACACCGCCACTCCATTCTTGTTGTCTGTCAGCTACTGGCCATGGTAGATGCCTACCAGTGCTGTCTACCTGCCTAGCTGGAACCAGGACTGTTGATATGAGAGTGAATTATCCTCCTCCACATAGGATAATGACTGATAGAACACTGCTCTTTTTACTAGTTTTTCCAGAAAGGACCCATTAGAGATCAGCCTATAGTGAAAAAAGTTTGAAGAGTTACAGTTCTTTTTCTTGAGGAGAGATCTAATGAACTACGGTGCAGATTTATCAAGATGTTGAGTCATTGCAAAATTACACATAAAGCAGTGTAAAGTCTTGACAAACTATTTACCTTCCAGTGCAAAACATTTTGTGTGTTGGAAACTTGTCCTAAAAGTAACACAAATAGTGCTTTGTGCTTCTTCAATAAGGCATCCGAAGGGTGGTTCATGGGCGTTCCCACATTAGCACCCATTGTTTTTTATGAAAAGCTCTACCTACTAAAATTAGTAGACAAGGCTTTATACCCAAAAAATACCTCCTTGAGGCTGGCGTTGACAGGGAAAAAATGTTTAATTGCACCTACATTTTTGCAAAGTATCTCACTTTATAGCACACATCTAATATATGAAAAGTAAAATTAGTCCAAGCATAGGATTTTGTACTGGATGGATATCCTTTCTGTACAAAACCTATGGTAGACATGATGCACCCACCTTTGAACCATGGCGCATAGGTATGTGTGGGGCTAATCAGCCAAGTTGTGCTCCAGGGTTGGGGCAGAGAGTAGAATAGCGATATCTTTGTAGATATTGACCAGTAATATTCTCTCTCCCTTGAGCAATGGATCACAATGCAGTAACTTTGATTGATGCTCTGCAGTGTTCTGTTGTTTAATAAATGTGATTCTGGGTATTCAGATGGCAAAGAGCCTAGATCATGCGTTGTTCACTATAGCCCTCGCCGGCGTCCAACACAGATATTTAGTAGAATGCTTTTGAAGGTTTTGACTGAGGCAGGGCATGTTTGGGATCCAGTTAGGTTACTTGCTTTGATAAGTCCATTCAATTCGGCCACAGAGAGATGTTTGAAGTTTGTGAGCATGTGTTGATTACACTTACCCTTTGCTATCATACCAAATATTCATGTCTCCAAGGATACATAGTTGATGTGATTCAGGATAGTCTCTGTCATTGTATCAATCAATAAACCCTGGAAGCTTCTACTTTGCAGATGTGGTCTGAATGTCAGAAGCAATAAAGAAGAGCAGATATATGTGTGCACAGACTTCAATAATTGTCGTATTTTTTTTTTAAGGCTGATGCAGGACCCCCTCCTATTTCTCTTGTATTCCTGGGGGAAGGCTTCATGACAGGGTGGAGCGGTATTGCTGAGCAAGGTTTCCATTACGAAGAGCTCTGGTGATGAGTCAGGAATCAATCAGATAGTAGGTCTTATTCATGGAGTGGGTCGTTGATGAGAAAGGATCTAAGATTCCAAAGTGATGGGAAGTGATTGAGCCATAGGGGGTGTGGCAAGTGTGTTGGTAGTTCTATATTAGTACAGAGATATGTACAATTCTCTCAAACATTGTATGGATGGAAGATCTAGAAATAACATCTCTGGAAGAAATTATTGTAATATTTAAAAACTTTTCATGAGTCTTCAGAAATAAACAGTGAAACATTTACCTAATAGTCATTATTTTAAAATACCACAACAGCATCCAGAGTAT
Organism: Lissotriton helveticus; assembly: GCF_964261635.1. NCBI lineage: Eukaryota > Metazoa > Chordata > Amphibia > Caudata > Salamandridae > Lissotriton > Lissotriton helveticus. The sequence continues at coordinate 1,055,227,120 of NC_136069.1, read as the reverse complement.
TTTTGGGCACCAGAGTATTTTTCATAAACTAGCAAGAAGTGTATGGTGTAGCCAGTAATCTTCCTGTTAATTTCAATCCAAATTATTGGTTGTGCACATTACACATATGGATTAATTATGGGTTACATATATACAGACAGTGGGCCCTAATAGAAATTAGAAAAACATGTATTCTGAATAAAATTATATACAATTAGTGATATGTCATATGAATCAATTAACTATAAACATCAATACAGAAAAACAATGCTGTGAGGAGATGAAACGTGCTCGGGGCTCAAGGAAGGAGTGACACCACGGTGAGATATACAATACACTAGTATCACAAAGCCAACAAAATAACCCACAATACAGAAATAAATATATCAAAAAGTGGTTCTACTTTGGTAGTTCACATTGTTTTGATCTTATTGAAGATATCAGGACCATCATCAAGACTCAAAAGTAACCAGAGCCCGAGGGGGAAATTTCGACTGGAATTCTTGATGAGGCAGCATATTGGGGCACATGCATCAAAGTTCCAATTTGCGATTACCAAATAGTGATTTTTAAGGACTCACTATTTGGTAATCGAAAATGCCCATGCATCTTAAAGCTCACCAAAAATGTGTGAATCTGTAAACATCACAATCGCTACTTGTGATTGCCAAATACCGAATCACAAAAAGTGAGTCCGCAATTACCGTAGCGATTCTGTTTTTGATGCAGCATGATGACATCACAACCAGGAAGTGATGCAGGATAGGCTGCCACCTGTGTACTGAGAGAGACAGAGGAGGAGGCAGACAGCTAGAGCACAGCAGAAGGAAGCAATTTTGGAGACCAGAATATCCTGTGTAAGGACATCAGCATGGCTTCTGGAACAAGTGAGAACAAGGCAGCACAGCGGAAGAGGAAGCTGAAGCTCAGCGCGAAGGAGCTTGAAGTCCTCACCGAGGAAGTTGTACAGAGCCATGACAAACTCTTTGGGAAACAGTCACTTCATGTCCCTGAGTTGGAGAAAAGCAAAATCTGGCTTGGAACACAATCCAGAATCAATGCAGTGCGGGTCATACAGCGCTCCATGGAAGACCTGCACAAGCGCTTGTATGACCTGTGGAGCCATGCCAAGGAGAAGGTTGCCGCCAGGCTTGCGGATACCAAGGAAACTGGAGGGGTACCATTGACCCAAACTGTAAATACACCTCTGGAGGACCTGTGGAGTCAATACTTCATCCTGAAGCTGGAGTTGGAGTCACCCAGATCGACACCTCTGCACAGCCGAGTACTTCACAAGGTAAGATGCATGATTATTACCATCCAATGCTAAATCTAAAAAATACCTCTCAAATTAGGTCAGGATTAGTGTTGCAAATCCTACTCCAGTCCACATTTTACTTGCTGCACACAAATTCCTTATGGGATCAGCAGACAGCAAACCACAATAGTAAAGGCAAGGAGGGATTAAAACTGCATTTGTGCTTCCAAGTACAACAAGTAAGTTAAAAACAAAACATTGTGTGTCAGCTATAAACTCTATTGAACAATACCCTACTCAATGTAACATATATGTTCAAAATATAATACTGAACTTGCACTGTTTAATATCACAGATGCAGCTGTGCAGGAGTCTGATGAAGGTGAAGGCCATTACACCCAGGAGACCCAGGCCGAGTCAGGAGGGGAGACACAAGTGACCCCAGCAAACATAATAACTGTACCCACAAGACGCAGGACCACAGTGGCAGCACTACCTCCCTTTGAAACAGAGGATGAGAGCCAACTAGACCCTCAAACATCACAGGCTGGGCACACCCCCACAACAAGACCCCAAGTACAGATGCAGCGCATCAACATCCACAACCTGAGGTGCAGGGCAAGGGATCACATGGGAGCTGCTGAGGAGGATGCTTCTAAGAAAAACAACACAGGGTCGTGGCTCTGACCCAGTAAGGCTGAGCCCAATGTAACAAAAGAACAACACGACTGCCAATACTGGACGTCACTTTCTAATATTTATGCTGACCTTTATGAACGAAACATACCGGTCCGTTTTTTTTGTTTACGTCACTAGTTTATTATTTCATTTTTTCACTAGTGGAACATTATTTCTTCATAAACAGATCAACAACTTGCTTCTGTCATCCAGGTTGGGCTGGAGAGCCAAATGTTGAAGGTGTAGTGCCTGCAAACATATGCGAGTAATGCAGCCACAATTTGGTTCTTTAGCTACAAACGTGGCAGTGAGCAGGGACAGCATGAAGGAGCTCACCACAGCAGTGGCTGAAGGACAGAGGGACATGAAAAACAAATGTCAGCCAGCCATCCATGAGTTGTGATGCAGGAAGACCATGTGTCACAATGCAAAAGACATCATCATTTGGTAGGGCGCTTAGATGGGTACACTTGGGCAATCAACTACCTGAGCACAACTACAGCTCAGCTGTCCTGTCGTGCTGTGGGCATGCAGGTGGATATGACCCATTGCTGTGGGGATGTGGCCAGGGGACTCATAAAGGTCACCAATGCCGTGGAGCAATTTCAGACTGCATCAGTTGTGGGCAACAATGTGCTGGGTGGAGGGGAGAGTGAGGAGGCCTCTAGCCTTAGTAGTCTCTTGGTACCAGTGACCACGTGCAGGAGGCACAGTACCAGGAGCGCCTCTGCATCAGATGGCTTCACAAGGGATTTGGCAGAGCCCACACAACGGCCCACGGGGGTGCGTGGCCGCAGAAAATAGTGTGGCCTTTTGACAAATTCCAATCTGGTGAGGTAACTAGTTTCATGCCGTTTGTCTGGGTTCACATTTAAGTACCATGCCAATGTCATGTTGTCTATGTTTTGGCTGTGACAATGCAACTTTTGCACATGGTATGTGTGCATTTCCAGTACCACATTTACTAAAAAATAAAAATCACTAAGAATTAAAGCATATATCGTCTCGTCTCATCATTACCCACCTTAAAAATAATGATGTGTAATTTCTGCTTGTCTCTGTCTCCCCTCTGCTGCCCTCAGCCCGTGGGCTGCTGGTGTTGGTTGTCCTGGCTGATTGTCTACCACAGGCTCGCTGTCTGAGAGTTCCAGGGGTATGCCTCTAGAAGTTGCAATGTTGTGCAACGTGGCACAAATGGCCACAATTTTGCAGCAGGTATCTGGCCTGTACTGCAATGCCCCACCAGTCATGTGGAGGCAGCAGAACCTACTTTTGAGTAAGCCAAAGGTCCACTCAATCACATTGCGGGTGGAAATATGCGCTGCACTGTATTGCTGCTCACTTGGGGCACTTGGATTCAAGTATGGCGTCAGTATGAAGGAGCGCAGAGAGCAACAGATTACACACTGCTATGTATCACCATGACCAAAGGGTCTGCAAGACATGTTTACATATGTTTACCAAGCAGGTAACCTTCGCCAATTTCCCCCCCAAGGAGACGAGTATGTATGCCACTGTGTCTGAAGATGTATGAATCATTTGTACTGCCACGAAAACTAGCCACTATGTCTGTGATAATGTGTTTGGAATTTCAGAAGACTTGTATGTTCAATGAATGGTATGATTTCCTGTTCCTGTAAATGTACTCATTCACTGAGGGGGAACAAATGGCTACATGAGTACCATCAATGCAACCAATTACATGTGGAGATTGGGCTATCAGATAGAAATCAAATTTTGTTTGCTGCAATTCATGTGATGATGTAGGTAACCTTATGTGGTGGTGTATCCTTTGCAACATGGCATCTAGGAATGAGTTGAAAAAGAGTGATAGTACACTTGTGAAACCCCTCCAGTTACTGCTATTACACCCTGGAAGCTACCTGACGCTAGGAGGTGCAGTGAACATAGGACCTGCACATGAATAGGAATGGCATGTGTCCTAGGGGTCTGACGCTGTAGTTGGGGATATAATACAGTTATCAGATCATAGATCATGTATGCTTTCAACCTATATTTGTCATATATCTCTTCCTCTGTCTGACCCAGCAATGTAACATGCACTCTAAGAATGCGCTCCTGTATTCTCCTTCTTCTCTGTGCTGCTGCTTGTAGCCTCATCCTCCTCGCCATGACATAGAGCGCTGCCATTGTGAAATATTCTGAGGCCTTCTGGGACTGTTTAAATACTTTGACAATGGTTCCCTCCTGATTAGATACTTTTCACATGGTTAACACCTGATTTGGATTTGTGCTATTTTACGAATGCAAAATTGTGATTTCTGGCCAATTCGCAATTAGCAAATTTTCATGCATAGGTTTTCGATTACCAAATAGCGATTCGCTAATACGGATTCGCAATTTTGGCATTTGCTAAATTGGTAATCGCTATATTTTGCGAATACAAGTGGAAGTCTGCAATTTTTATTGATGCACTGCTTATGACAATTTTGCAATCGCAAACTGCAATTTTTTGAGATTATCACTGTTTGCGATCACAAAATACCTTCATGCATGTGCCCCATGGTGAGAATGCAGAGAAGAGGGCCATATGTGTTTTGGAATGCTGTTTGGGCTAATAGTCCTTCCTGGAAAAGGAGGCATAGAAAATGTAATAGATTGCTGCTGCCTGGAGGAACAGCGTGGCTCTGATTGGGTGGCTACGTGAAGAACTATTGAAGTCTAGGCCATCTGGGGGTCTGGCTTGTGAGCCTGTGTATCGAGTTCAGTGCTTAATTTGAGGAGGTGGTTTCAGGTGGGGCGCACCAGCACTTTTATTGAGCTCCACCACTTATTTTCCCTCTTCACACTTTGACCCAGAACAAAAGAGAGAAAACACAAAAGGGAGAAACAAGGAGGAAGAGAATAACTGAAGAAAGAGGCAAAGAGAGAAAGTAGAGACAACAAATGACGTGAAGAAGTAAACTAGAGGGGCATGGAGTGTCGGGTGATGGATTTAAGATGCATGAAGAGAAAACTAGACTACGAGTCTTTGGTATTCAGCATCATAACCTTCTGCGGTGCTGGCAGTGGCTTCTATTTAAACGTTTGCACCCGCCACTTATTATTTTGCAAATTAAGCATTGAGAGTGCCCTGGAATCAGGCGTATTAACCAGCTACCATTCAAGAATAAAAAAGAGCGAGCTGGCAGCCAAGGATCGAATTCCTTCAACTACTGCAGCAGGCCCACTTTTTACTAAACTTAGTTGTGAAGTGTGGGCCATTTCCTTGTCTTTGTGGTACTCATATATTGTATATCACACATTGGTGTCACACTTTGCTTGAGCACCAAGCACTTTTGATCACCGCACTGCATTATTTTTTCTGATTGATGTTTCAGGTTTTTGAATTTATATGACATATAATAAAAAGGGAAACATCCTTTACAACGCAACTTTTACAACGCACTACCATTACGACGCAACTATTACAACGCAAGTCATTACAACGACTTGCCCTGGAGGGCGCTCTAGGATAGGGAATATTTTAATAACTATCCAGCACCTTCCCTACTATCCACGGGGACTGGAGTTGGAATAGTAAATTAAACTATTCACTATCCAGGGCCCCCCAACGCAAGTCGTTGTAACGACTTGCGTTGTAAAAGTTGCGTCATAATGGCATGCGTTGTAAAAGCATGCGTTGTAATGTCATACATCCTAATAAAAATACATATAATGTTATTGAGACTACATTGTTTTCTAATTTCTATTAGGGGCCACAGTCCCTAGTGATTTCTGGGTAGCCCTTGCGCTATAACATTCAGGATGAGCTACATTACACTTGCTCTACTAAGATCCTTTGCTTCTGGCATGATGAGAGGTGATCCTTATGTTTTTTCTCCTTTCATTTTCAGAATCTATACTGACACTTCTTTTAAAACAGATATTCTACTACCAGTGCTCTTCTAGTAGTGTAATTATGTCCTTGTATGGTTGTTGGTACGTTATGCTTGTCTCCCAACAATGGTATTAAAGATATATGCGGATAAATATAACGGTTTTTTATTTTTGTTCTGAATACTTACAGGTAATTTCCATTAACTTAAAGGCTATACCAATGCCGGCATTTATGACAATATGGTTGCTACACCCAGCTAAACCTATGGGCATCACTTCGTAAGGGCCCTGTGAAATTTAATTTCATAATAGAAATGATGGAAAATTTGATGGATCCTATATGTTCTCGTTCTGGTGTTTTTGGCTCTTCAAAGTCTGTGGCATTCCACATTCTGGACTCCCCTGCATCTTGCCCCTTTGGTCTGTTTGGTCCATTTTTAGCTATTCTTCCCAGACTTTCACTAGTCCAGGGTCACTGGTGATCACACAGCTGTACTGCTCTCTGCTGATATTCTTCTTGATTGGTGTTCCAGTTACCTTCCTGGCAACTCCTGCGGTGTTTGTCGTGGTCAGTGTGTTGCAGTGGTGTGCAGCTTCTGGATCTCTCCCCTGTCTTGGTGACTGCAATTCCAGCGGATTGCAGGGGTTCTTCCTTTTGGTCTGCTGAGCTCCTATAGGTCTTGAGTATTTTTTTGCTCCAAGTGACTGTGTTTCCTTCTGGATTTCCATTCCCCAGAACTAATATTTATTTGTATCTGGATGTTGCCTCCCTCCATGTTGCCTACGTCTGTCAGGATTCACACAACAGATCTTGTGGATTGGCACTGTCTGGCCTGGTTTAGAGTGCACTTCTGCTCTTATCGGATGCACAAACATCATGAAGGCTAAAGGTGAGGAGCATGCATGTAACTCTTCTTTGACCAATGCCCCCTTGCAGTTGCCACCACTGCAAGGCAGACCAGCAGGCAGTGTGTGAACCAGAGGAAACTTCATGGTTTGTCTAATGAGGACATGATGAACTCTCATGGATTTCAGAAATCTTGGTACACGTAGAATCAGTCATAGGTACAGAAACCAAGCCTACCACTACAGCCTTTGCTTCACAAGATTTTTCCTGGTATCATACACCGACGGGCCCAGACATTATGATCTTCCCTGACAAATCCCTTTAAGCAAAGTGGGTACTGGCATCATCACATGAATGACCTTATCAAAGGCTATATGCTAGAACTGGGTTCCACTGCTCAAACCTGGATGTGCAAACATTCATGTCTTCGAATAAAACTGTTTCCTGAGACTAGTGGTGAGCATATGATGACTAGCGTTCAGAAGGTATGTGTGACGTTTGCACTGAGAATGTGAGAGCCAACACGCAGAACTTGTGGCTGAGGCTAACAGTGAGCTTGTAATGGTAAATACACAGAACTTGCTCCTGAGACTGGCAATAATCTTGTGAGTGCGAATATGCAGACTTTGTGCTTGATGTTATCAAATGTGAGGATTATACACAGAATCTATACATGTAACTAGCAAAATGATGGATATTTTGGGACTCATCAGTCAGTGCTCCGAGCATTTGTGTACAGGGTTCGATGCAATGGTGCTGGTCTTGGCACATGCCTGACAACATGACTATGGCCCCCTCTTTTCTATGTACTTCTGCAGTGTCCTCCTGAAGCAGCAAAGATGCAGCAATTATATTTGTCCATCATCTAGGATGGATATTGATGTAAATACCCCTGGTCAAGCCCAAATGGGAAGGGGATTGAAGGATTGTTTGCCCAGTGGTTTGGGAGACCCTACTTTTTAGTGACAGCTGTGCTAAATGCATCCTCAGTTCTGTGATGCATGGAAGTAGACAAATGTTTTTAATTATTTTATTTTCTTTGTTTCTTTTGCTCCCACTCTTGGTTTCATCAGATTACTAGCTGTATTCTAAGTCAGCAGTGGCACATCAGGTTCAGGGTTCGTGGTTATAAAGCAAATCCTGCAGCCATCACAGATGGGACACATCTAACAGGGCTGCTATGCCAGCCAACTATTTCGGCATTCAAAGTGTTTAGGCCTGTCTGCCTGACTATGCTTTCTCATGTGATTTGGTGCTTTTTCTTCGTGTGGCACTTTGCATCATTTCGGGGTTTCCCATGCTCTGTTTATTATATGGTCCTGAGCTTACTACTCTAGTGTATGCTCATTTAAATGGGAACTAGGCGGCAGTGCTATCTTCTCTGATTCTGTGCTCTGTCTTCCCGAGGCACCTTGCACCACTTTGGGTTAGGCATCTTTTGGTCTGCTAGGAATTGAGTCATGAGCTTGGTGCTCTGGTATATCTTCTTTTAAGAATGAATTACGATGATAAGTGATTGGATAGGTCACACTTTACTCAAAATTCAAATTATTTAAAATGTTATTCATTTGATTTAGTTCTCTACTGAGAACAACAAATACGATGATAAAAAACAATAAGATTACATTTATAGTTATACACATTTTGAACGTTCATCCTAATACAAATGTATATAAAAAAAAATGTAAACAGATTATAACACAAATTCATTGGGAGGTGACTTAAGAAGACAAATCAAACTCTGTACACTTATAGAATTGCACTTTGTTTGAATTGGTTTTAAAAACCGCTTTCTGGCAACAACTGCTGTGGAATTAGGACAGACCAACAAAACGTGCATCAGGTCTTGAATTCCTCCTTTACAGAGGCCACATAAACTACTTGCATGATTGTTATTGGGCCATTTACAAGTAAGAGATTTGAAAGGGAGGATCCCAAACCGAAGTAAAATAATGCATCGCCGGGCGCCGTGTCTTAAAGTAAAAGTAAGATATTGTTGCCTCAGCATATACCTTATAACATTGCAGTTTTGTATAGTGCTGGAAGTCAAGATCGTAGCTTATCCTTGGAGTCAAATGTTTTAGAAAGAGTTTCAAATGTACCGGGGTCCAGGATTTTAGCAGATCAACTGTGCATCCTGACAACTTCAGTGCAAATGCTCTGTTTGATAAAAAACTTCTTTTGAGGATCCTTGGTCAAAGGTTTCAGATCTCAATAGAGCTCTTAGAGTACCTTGTTCTGCTGTAAGATGTTATACGCCCATCGAATAATTTTTCTGATTCCTCTGACATATGTACTAGTTAGAGAGAACTCGAGGCGCAGGGCTTGCACTGGTACAGCTTGAGGCACTTTGGTTAATTTCCGAAGAATCTGGCTTTCTTTGAGTTGTATTAGTTGCCATTGACTAATAGGAATGTGCTCAAGAGAGTATGAAGGAACAGGTGGAATCTTGATACTGAAAACCTGTGAAAGGCATGAAAAGTGCTTGTGCCCGGTAGAGGAATATAATCGTTGAAGCGCCCCAGCATGAACGTCAGCTTTGTGGGCCAAGTGCTGCAGATGAGAATAATTTTTTTAAGTTTGAGAAAAAAATACGCCCTAGATAGGTGTATTCCTTCACTATTTCCAGCGGTTGTCCTCCTAAGGTCCAGTTATAATTTACATATCCTTGTCTTCCTCGAAAAGGAACTATTTCTGTTTTTGTTATATTAGGGACTAAGAAATTTGCATCTGTATATAACGTAAGAGCATGCAGGTTCCTTTGGAGGTCGAACGGAGTAAGATCAAGGATAATCACATCATCTGCGTACATCAAGGTGTGAATTTTATTTAATGATATTTTCGGAGGGAAATTAATTACCTGCATAAAACAATCTGGGAGATCACTTAGATAAAGGGAAAATAAGAGAGGAGCTAAAAGACACCCTTGCCTTAGGCCATTTGATGTTTTAATTGGGGGTGTGAGGCCCTTCTCTTTCCCCAATAACACTTGACACCAAGTTTTGGAGTGGAGTTACACAATTATATGTAACAGGTTGTCCGGGATTCCCAGTTTTTTTAACTTGCACTTGCAGTGTTGGTCTGTCCACTCTATCAAATGCTGTTGAAAAATGAACAAAGACAGAGTAGATGACCTGTGATTTTGAGTCCACATATTTATCAATTATTATTTGTAACATCGCTATATTATCGAATACAGAATGATTTTTACGGAACCCAGCTTGATTTAATGGGATTGATCCAGTTGTAAAGGCCCACTCTTTAAGATGGTCCAAAACACTGGCTGCGAAGATCTCTCCTGTCGCGTCATGCAGGGCGATCAGTAGTTGCCATGTATTGGGATAATTATACTTCCTTTCCAGGATTTGGGAATTTCGCCAGTAGCTAAACAGTGGAAAAAAAGGGGGGCTAAAAACAGGCTCCACTCCTATGGATTCTTTTGGAGCACCTTTACTGGAATCTGATCAGGGCCCATTGCTGCAGATGTTCTTGCATTTCTTATGTGAAGTTCAATTTGAAATTGTGAAGGAGCGGCATCGTCAAGAGTAATGACCTCTGTCTTGCCTGGTGGTCATATCATGATTTCTTTCCTCACATTTGTTTTGTACAAGTTTGTTAAATACACTTCCCATTCCCTTGGGGGGACTGGTGAGGCTTGTAAAGGTTTTTTTGTGCCTGTTTCTTTCCCTATAAGGGTCCAATATTCACGTATGTTTTTTTGTTTAGCCGCAATCTGAATGTCCATCCATTTTATGTCCTGTTGCGCTTTTCTTTGCTTTTCTTTCACCCTCCGCAAGCGATTTCTAAGTGTTTTAATTTACTGTTGTCTACTTTTGGAGAAATGTAGGAATTGTGCCCAAATTAATTTGTTGAGTATTATTGCATTTTTGTATACATTTTTCAATTTGTGATTTCTTAATTGAGAGCTTCGCTGATTTAGGGAATCTTGCAGGAATTTCACGAGCTTCTTTAAAACGACTTCAACATTTGTTATTGGATCTGTGGAATATATACTCTCATTTATTTGCACAGTTGCCTTTACTATATTGGTGTTCTCGAGTGCTCTCATGTTTCAGGTGAGACGTCCTTGTACCTGGTTCACCAGTGCAGTACTTTGTGGATACGTGTTATAACCCGTAGAGCTGGATTTCACTATTAGACCAGTTGTAAGATATAGAATTGCATGGTTGCTTCCCTGGTTGAAGTTGATGCTTAGGTATTCTATCCTCCTGAACAAATCCTGGCTACATATCATGTAATCTAGTATTGAGGAGTTAAAAATACCTCTTCTTGTACTTGTTGCTGGTATGTCTCCTTCTATTTTACCGTTTAAGATAACTCCATTAAAAGCTGGTAGCGAGGAGAGTATTATTTTCCCCTGTTTATCTGCTTTGATCCCTGTAAGAAAAGTTGGTGTGAAATTGACAGGGCCTCGACCTGTAGTCCGCATTCTCATTTTTCCAGTAAATCATTGGAAATGTTCCCGTTGAAGTCTCCTGTTAGGAAGACTGACGGGAATCCTTAGCTTTCTACCACCACTTCCAATTCCTCAAATATTTCACACATAAGGAAATCCGATTTGGCGGAATATATCAGTTGAAAATAAGTAAGTTATTTGGAGTGTCTGCTGGCTTCTTCCGGCACTTAACCTTAATACATTGGCTATTCATTGATTTCATGGGGATGATTTCCTGATCCCTGAAGAAATCTTCACTTGAAGTACTGCAATTCCATCTTTGGCATGTCCCCGGCTGACTGGTTCCGCTGGGATGTTGTATACAATGTATTTGTTTAGATGAAAAGTTGTAGTTGACCAGGTTTCCTGGAGTGCCACAATCCCCTGGCCATCTTCCCGGAACTTTGCAAGTTTCTCCTGGCTTTTCCCTGCAATATTCCAGGAGATAATGTTCAGGCCTTGGTTAAAAAGGGAGTATGTTTGCCCTTCCCTGTTTATTACCATTTAGGTTCTCCGAGAACCAGGACCAGTGCTTTACATCTGTTTTTATCTCCTCCTTGGGAATGGGTTTATTCCCAATCCTTCTTTCACCATTCCTAATTGCGATGGTTAAGCTTTCTTTAGTAATGTTAATCGAGTCAGTGTAACCGCTATGGCCTTGTGGGGGTGAGTGATTTTTCATATCTTTGATCTCTTTGGGGTTGTTCTGAGTGTGGAATTCCTTATGGGCAACTGCTACGACATCGTATCCATTTTCTTTAAAAATGTTTTAATTAAGAGAACAATCATGGCAACGATACACACAATTACATCAATATGTAGCGTGGATATTGCAAACAAAAAAGCAATCTTGTCCAGTATTTGAGTTACTTAGGAAAACAATCATATTGACACCCCAACACATCATCACCTCTGAATTCCCAATCTACATCACTCTGAGGTAATCTCATCTTCTTCAATGCTTGGTGGCTCACAAATATGACCTCAAAACCTATTCCAGGCCCCACAGATTTTCTCCCACTTCCCAGGGCACCCACGGTGGACAAATTCCGCTCTCTCCGCCACCATCGCTTCATCCATATCCCTGCACCATTTCTGGAGGGTAGGCAGCACTTCTGAGCCCCATAACATGGCGATATTACGTTTTGCCACCAACATACCCAACATTACCCAGTCTTGCTGCCGGTGATTTAAATCATTGGGCTCCCATACGTTCAGCAAACAGCGTCGGGGCTCCGGCAATAAGGAAACATTTACAGTTTGGGAAATTGTGCGCATGACCGCTGTCCAATACGAAACCATGTACCTACAGTCCTAAATAATATGAAAGAATGTCCCCTCCTCCCCGCAGTTTCGTAGACAGTATTTATGTGACGCCTTCCCTATCTTGTACAGTGTCATTCTGGTGTAATATGTACGATGTAATATTTTAAGTTGGACCAGTTTTAACCCGGAAGGTATTGCTGTTTCTCGGGGGGAGGAGAGGGCCTCCTGCAACTCGGACTCATCTAAGGTGCCCACATCTATGGACCAGTTCTGTTTCAGTTTGGACGTCATGTCTGGAAGGTTGTTGATCAATTTCCGGTAAGTCAAAGAATTGGCTTTTTCCGGCATATGTTCTGTCAGAAGTCTGTCTTCTAGAGGGGAGGATTCCTGCAAGTCGGTACCCGTCGGTATGGCCGACTGAAGTGCATGTCAAATTTGAAAGTACCTGAACTTCACTGTCTGTGGCATTTCGTATTGTATTTGCAGGTGGGAGAAGTCTACCACCTTTCCCTTCTTCCAGAGATCACCCACCACAGAGATGCCTATATTGTCCCAGGCCTGGAACCCTTTACTGTTGCGGAGAAAGCCCAATTTGTATGAGTCCCACAGCGGAGTCATTTGTGTGATAGTCCCAGAACATCTAAAACTCCTATTCGCTTTATACCAAAGCTGCACAGAATGATGCGTAGGACCAATTAGGCCTGGTGGCATGCGACGGCAATCTAGATTTCCCATCAGCCCTTTACACTCCAGACACTGTCTGTCAGCAAGGTATGCCGGCTCGGTCTGTGGGGTATGCAGCCAGTAATTTATCTGCTTAAGATGGGCTGCCCCAAAATGTAGCTCAATATTCGGAAGCGCTATACCCCCATCATACCAGCTTCTCATTAACGTATCTTTTGCGATGCGCGCTGGTTTCCCACCCCACAATAGATTGGAAACTGCTGCAGCTATAGCTTTGAAGTACGATGCAGGGACCAAAAACGGCGTATTTTCAAGGACATACAGGAAGCGCGGGAGTGCCATCATTTTATATAGTGCCGCCTTGCCCAAAAGTGTAAGGGGGAGAGCTTGCCATACCTTAACGTCACGCTTAAACCTCTCCAGGTGGGGTCTCAGATTTAGAGCATAAAATTCGTCTGGGTCTGGCGTAATGCATATACCCAAGTATTTGAACGCTTTTGTAGTAGTTCGCAGGGGGCCGCTCACGGGTAGTACCGGTGGTGGTCCAGCCAGGACATAAAGGATGGACTTGGACCAATTAATCCTATAACCCGACACTCTACCGAACTTCTCACATACGTTCAACAATTCCAAAATAGATTTTTGGGGGGAAGTGAGGTACAACAGGATATCATCCGCATATAGGGATATGCGGTCTTCCCACACGTCGGTCCAACAAAGTCCTTTGATAGAGGGCTCCCATCTAATCCAGACCGCAAGCGGTTCTAAAATCAGCGCAAAAAGTAACGGGGACAATGGACATCCCTGCCTCGTGCCTCGGCCTAGTGGGAAGTCTCGTGAGATGTGCCCATTGGCAGCCACGTGCGCCAAGGGTTTATTGTAAAGCAGACGGATCCAGGCACAGAACTTAGGACCGAAGCCCATGTGCTGGAATACAGCGAACAAATAAGGCCATTCCACTGTATCAAATGCCATAGTAGCATCCAGGGAGAGGATGACTGCAGGTTTCTGGATATACGCTGTGCGTGCCAGGACCGCGTAGAGCCGACGCAAATTGAGTGTCGTGCTACGATGTGGCATGAATCCAGACTGGTCCAGATTCACCAAGGTGGAGAGGTGGGGAGTCAACCGCAACGCCAGCAGCTTGGCTAGGATCTTTGGTTCCGCGTTTATTAGTGAGATTGGGCGGTAGGAAGTGCAGTCCGTCTCTGGCCTGCCAGGCTTATGGAGTGCGACAATCGTGGCAAGCCGCTGATCCCTCGGCAACTCCCCTGCCTTAAGACTATCGCTAAACATATTCAATAAGAATGGGGCCGTTGTTTGTACTGTTTTTTTTATACAGTTCCACTGGGAGTCCATTGGGTCCTAGCGCCTTACCAGACGCGAATGAAAAGGTTGCCGTCTGTATTTCTTCAGTAGTGATGTCTGCCTCTAGCAGGAGTGCCGCTTCAGGGGAAAGTTGAGGGATCGCCAGGTCATTAATATATTCATATGCCTCCTCAGTCGTATATGACGCCTGGGGAGCATATATTTTTTCATAATGATTGGCCAGGATGTTAACTATACCATTAGGATCAGAGACCAAGGAGCCTGCGGAAGACGCCAGTTTTGCAATGACTCTGCTCGCTCTTTCTTTTCTGTCTAGCCAGGCTAACATCTTCCCCGCTTTGTCCCCATCTCATATACTCTATGCCGAGTTGTTTGAAGGTTGCCTTTCGCCATTTCCCTTTGATACGCTGCTACAAATGCAGTCTGCTTAAGTTGGACCTCGCGGGCGGCCCCCGGAGACGGGTGTGCCACCTGTTATGTTATTGCAGTGGCTAGGTCTACTTCAAGTCTATCCAAATCCGCTCGTTGCGCTCGCTTGTGACCTGTAATTGAAGCCATTGGACTACTTTATAGGCCTCCCAGAGCATACTGGGGGAGTCCACCGAGCCAGCATTTTCTTGGAAAAATTGTCTGGTAGTGTTTGTGAGGCAGTTCATAAGAGGCGACACATGAAGGAAACCGGCATGAACCGGGAACATACGTCTTCTATGAGTCTGGTGATGTGTATACTTTAGCAGTAGTGGGGAGTGATCTGATATGCCCCTTGGACGAATAATCACCTACTCTATTCCCTGCAAACCGTCTGCGGATACCGGAAAATAATCAATGCGTGTGAGACAATTATGGACCCCAGAGTAGAAAGTGTATTGTCGTTCATCAGGGTGTTTGTATCTCCAGCTATCCGTGAGTCCTAGGGCGTCCACAAGACCAAGGAGACGTCGCCCACCCTGTGCCTCCATTCTAGTAGGATATCTGTCTACTGTGCCATCAAGTATATCATTTAAGTCGCCCCCCATCAACAGTGTCGCAGCAGGTAGTGTCAGCAAGAATGCCGTGAGAGCGGAATGGGTCTGTGCGTGAATGGCAGGTGGGATGTACACAGAGACAAAATTAAACAACCGCCCCTCCCATTGCCATGTAAGTGCCACGAAGCGGCCTTGGTCATCAACTCGCTTCTGTTGTATCACCAGTGGGAAATTCTTTCTAATAAGTATCCCCGAGCCTCTAGAACCTGAGGAAAATTCCGTATGTGCCATCATTTTATAACCCCATCTATCCATAGCAAAGCCCACTAGGTGCGTTTCATGCAGTAGAACCACCGCAGGGGCACAACGTTTTAAATATTGTAGCACCAAGCCTCTCTTCACTTTGTCTCCCAACCCTCAGACATTCCAGGTTAATATAGTTAAGGCTGTTTGGGGAGCCTTAAGCTCTTGTGAAACAAGCGTGGCCATCAAAAACAATAAAAGGTGTCGAACATTCTAAGTTACATTTGTCCCGCAGGGATCCACTAATGAAACAGTTTGATGCCCCATCAACATTACTCTCAACCAAGTCAAAAAAAGTCAACAGAACAGTTACTCCCCTACCCGGGCATCCACCCACCCTCCCTGCCTCCCTGCCTAGCATGCCTACAACTGCCCGCCACCCCAACTCAGCAGAGTGCTTCTTCCCACCCAACACTACGATACTTGCTTGTCGGGGGTAACGAGTTCAGCAAGGCGCCAGCCCTTCTCAATCTCCAAGGCTCGCCTCAGTCCAAAACCGCAAGACGGCTCAATCACAATAGTCCATGTAGCCACTCAGTGCGTCTGGGAACGCCGGTACCTCCGTTCGGCCTATTCCTCCTTAAGCGGTGTCACAGGGTCTGACCCTTGGCATCTGGAACTCTGCTTCCTAGGATCATCCTCTCTATCCCTGCGACGGCGAGATCCATTCCCTCGATCGGCATGGCTCACCGGACGCCATCCCTCCAGCCAGTCATGTGCTGCCTCCGGCGTTTCAAAGAACCATGTCCGGCCACCAGCTACCACTCTGAGTTTTGCAGGGAAGAGCATAGAGTTAGGCAGCTCCCGCTCTCGTAGCAATTTTTTTATTTCAAAGAAACTTCGCCTGCGTCTGGATACAGCTGCAGTGTAATCTGGGAAGAAGCTGACCGTGGAATTCAATATTCGGATGGGAGGAGAGATCCTTGCCGCTTGTAAAATTGCGTCTCTGTCTCTGAAGTTGAAAAGCCTGGCGAGTACTGGTCTTGGGGGTGCCCCCGGCTTAGGCCTGCCTCCAGGCACCCTGTGGGCTCGTTCCACTGAAAAGAAATGGGAGAGTACCTTGGGTTGTAGTTTAGTTTTAACCAGGTCTTCCACATATAAATCCATCGCTTGGGCCCCTTCAGTTTCCGGAATACCAATAATTCTTACGTTGTTCTGTCTTGCACGCCCTTCCTGGTCATCAAGCTTTTCAGCGAGCATCATATTCTCCTTTTCGAGTTGTGCAACCATTGTCTGTAGTTCTGAAGTATCCACAACTAGAGATTTCGCAACTATCTCCACTTCCTTCACTCTATCCGCCATTTTGTGGAGGTCGGCCCGCAACAAGGAGACATCCGTGGAGATTGTTCCTACCGTGGTCTGGACGCTCGCGAGAGCTTTCATAATGTCTTTGAGTGTGACTTTTTTGGGACCTTCACCATCCGGTACCTTATTCAGGGACGGGCGTCCTTCCGACATTGGAGGTGAGCTTTTGTCGAACGCAAATTTATCGAGTTTGAGCTGTGCTGCCTGATTCCGCGGGCCCCTGCCAGCCATGGCTCAGTAGGTCGATGAGCTATCAGGGGTTAAAGTCTTTCACGGTTGCACTGTCTCGGCTGACACCGGACCTTCCGTTACGCACCAACGTTTCCGCCCCACAACGTCACCTTCTCGGATACTACTCCCGTGGGGATGGGTTCGGAGGTGATCATGGGTCACGGGGGATGGAACAACTCACAGCGCCATGCAGGCCCAACCGCCGGCGTAGCACCGAGACATTGGAGTGGATTGCTCTTCTCCCTCTGGTCCTGCGCGGTATCTATTATATCTCTGGGCGGCAATTCCTCTCCATGTAATGCAGCGTGCCATCGGGACCTGTCTCATGCCAACACCTCTGTGATGCCCACCACTAGGCCTCTGCGTGCCACCAGCTCAAAGTCCCCTTCACTCGCCAGGACGTCTGCGCCAGGGGGCAAAGTGCACCTTCACAAGGCCGCGCCTCAGTTCAAAGCGGCAAATGATTTCCGGCCGCAGTAACATCAATGGCAGTATGCCCGAAGTTGTGGGGAGATGAGGCAGTATAGGCGTGTTGAGAGCAGTGGCACCAGAGCAGTTCTTGCCACTCACTAGCGTTTATCCGCGGTGCGTGTGGCGATCGACGATCGTTCCCCAAGTCTGCTGCATGTCCCCGGTGGCAATGCCGGTCACAAGTCTCCAGGCTATAATGACAGCAATTTCAGCGGGTCCCCCGCGGGGGAAGGAGTCAACAGTCTTATAAGTGAGGCGCCAGTGGAAGGCGGGCTCGGGTTCGTTCTTTTCCCACTTACGGACGCCAGCCGCGCTGGGCACCGCGCTGCACCCGCGTCTGTTCTGGGCACCGCCCCCTACTTTAGTCCCCAGTCCGTCCGCTATGCACAGGCCGTTTCCTCGTAGGCGGTGATTGCAGCCGTGATCAGCGTCGGATTTTTACCGGAGTCCCTCCGGTCAATGCCGCTTGGGTTTGGACATCCGCTCCAGCCAGTGGAGCAGTGAAGGTGACGGATTAATGAGCGGATTGACGTAAAGGGCTGGACCGTCCCCGGAGCTCAGAGACTAAGCGCCCATCTTGTTCGGCCGTCAGCCACGCCCCCATCGTATCCATTTTTAAACAGAATTTCTCTTTCCTTCAAAATAATTCCCGGAATCACCGGAGACCAGAACTCCACTACAGCCACCGTGATTTTGGACTTTAGCGGAAAGACTAGCAATTTCATCTCTGAACTTGCAAAAGTGTGTAACACATGTATCTTTTGGATAAGATTTGTAATTCTCTCCCGGTTGAGTGGGTCATTCCCTGATGGGAAAAGATCTGTAAACTCCAAAATACTTGAGTGAGTCTGCAGTTTGTGAGGGGTCCGAGGCTGTTCTGTGGATTGAGTGGACACTGGATAGGAAAGTTTATTGCAACTGAAGGGTGTTGAAAAGCTAACTGCCAGGGGTTGAAGACGTTAATGATCTCTTTTGATTGTGTGTCATTCTAGTCTGTGATGTTCTGATTTGAGTTATTTTTCAGGGATTTGTCTTGTTCAGGAGTTTGAAGATCGGGAGATGAAAATCTTTAGAAACTTTAACATTCATGGTTTTTGTTTCGCAAGTTTCCTTGTTATTCTTTTCTTCTGCCTTTTCTTTGTGTTCTTATTGGTTCTCCTTTTCTCTTAAGATAAGGCTGTATCTGAAAGGATTGGGGCTGGAGATTCGGAAGATTTTCTTCTTTTTTTTTATTTCGGTAGTCAAAGAATAATTAGTTTGGTCGGCTGCGACTTTGGAATTGGTCTGATTAAAAATTTGATAATATGAACTGACCTGGTCTGAAACTTTATTGGTATCTGATTACTTAAAAAGTTTGCTAAGCGTAAATATTTGAATGTTCTCCAACTTTTTCTGTGATACTTTTTGCTTTTGCTTACCCCGTTGGGGTTGATGTATGCTTCGTCTTGAGTAATACATCTTTGTTGAAGGAAGTTAGCCTAGATGTTTCCTACTCCTTTTCGAGGTGGTGACTGGCAGATACATTGCTGTTTCCTTTTTTTATCAACGAGATATTGCAACATAAATATTTGTGTGTCCAACATCGGACCTGAGTTATCCATCATATTCCCCAAGATGGTAAGGATTGATACTAAAAAATTTTGTAGAGTAAATAAAGAGTTAGATACCGGTCTATGACCATTTAGAGATTGTAAATGCATTGTGGAAAGAAATTCTGGTGATAGAGAGAGATTCCCTGGTGTAATTGATATTTTATGAGGGGTACTATTAACAATTGTCAAGTGATCCTTCATCTCTCTAGGCACTTGGCTCGAGGGAGAAACATTAATGTCTGGTAGAGTAAAATCTGTTGCAGAAATTTGATGTAATTTATGTTCCAGTAAAAATGTAGATGTTATTCCCTGATCCTGAGGTGCTTTTGTATTTACCAGTTCTTGAACAGTGGAGTTACTGACTTTATTTCCCTTAAGGTTTTTTTTTTACTTTCACTTAGATCGGTCAGGTGCACTTCATTGATGTTTCTGATGTTCTGCGCAGTTCCTTAATCATTAGGGTCAATCCCTTGTTCAATATGACTTTTTTTTGGTACGAATTCCGTTATTTCAGTGTTCCCCGCCACGTGTCCTATATGGACATTCTTGCCTGCATTTTTGCGTATGGCTTGCTATGTTCCGTGTCTTTTCATAAAGATCGTACGAGATCTTAATTTATTTGTAGGCCATTCTAGTTTGAGTGATTGCAGTAACTCGTTATAAGGGGCTTGAGATACTTAGCGGTCTTTTAGCTGATAATAGGTGCAATGGTTGAACTAGTTATTAAACTTGGTAGAGTGTAACCTTGGGGAGGATGAGGATGCCGAAAACCACAGCTTGTGGGAGAGAGATCACAGCTGCACAGGAGGTCAGCCTATAGCTTTCTTTTCACCCAATATATCATAAAGCACAAGGCAGTGGGTCAGCTCGCTATAGCTTGGTCCAACAGGTCCAGACTGCAGCAATAAGGGACTCTGTTGGACTCTGGTAAAGTTTTATACAGTTTTAGAGAAACATGCTATCTTCACGCTGCCAAAAAGCTCTCCCTGCGGGGGAGGGGAAAAGCTGTGGGATAGGACCACCCGGCCGCCTCTCCCCGCCACTCCCCGCCACTGAAGGATAGATCGCCGCTAAAGGACAGTCCGCGGCCGGCCACCACACACGGTACCTGCAATAGGGGGCACACGCAGCTACTGCAGATTTGAGCTCAGCTCCAGGTCTACTTGCCGGTGTTTGTCTCGGCTCAGGCCCAGTATCGCGGTTCAGCTCGCAGCCGCTCTCCAATGCTCTCCTCCGCTACACTGCCGCTGCTGCTCTTATCCGCGCTCCGCTCACGTGACTCAGAAGCGCTCACGTCACGATAACCAGTAGTGAGTGCGAGAAGCAGAAATGAAAAATGGTATTTGTACCATTTTACATTTCTGCTTCTCGCACTGCGAGAGAGCAGTGGGGCAATGCTCCGACACCCATGTGGAGGAGCCGTCAATGATACCATCTCTCATCCTAGTATTTAAGCTGCACCCAACTTTGCAATGGCTAAAATTGATGGGCCTTATGTACCAGCAGTTTGGGTGGTGGCTGCACCACGTTTGTGGTGCAACCAGAACTTAAAATGCTAGTAGATATTTACAAAGCCCCACAAGAGATGATATGCACCACCTTGCGTGGCTTTGTAAAGAAATGTAACGCAATGCAGCAGCCTGCGCTGCATTGCATTTCATTTTATTCTGGGAGGCATCCCATTGGTGAAGCATGGGTGTTTCCATGCATCCACCCTTGGATTTCATACAATCCTGGATTGTATGAAATCACAATGTCTCTGCGCAGATGGCGTAACAAGGAAAAAAGTCTTTTTTTCTCCTTAGTATTTCCACTTTCTATGTGTAGTTCATTCTGCGGCACACATAGAAAGAGGAAAATGCTTCTAGGGATTGTTTTGTGCCGGAATTTATCCATTCCTGCACAAAAACAATCCTGCCCTTAATGCCGCCACCCTTGCACCATGGTGCAAGGGTGCCCGCATCAGCACTAGGCTGCCTGAAGTGCACCAGCACAATAGGAGAGCAGAAGTGCCACATATCTTTGTAGATATGGCACATTTCTGCTCATTCCCATTCATGATGCACAGCAATTAAATCTGGCCTTTAGTCCTCAGTGCTTGGTGCTAATTGGAAATGGATATTTATGGTCCCTCCCATGGAGGGGACAGAGGTTAATAGAGTGGTATAGGGATAAGGGGAGGCTACAACCATAAAAATATGGTGGGCACTATGGCACCAAACTCATCATATACTGCTCCCTGGTGCACACATTTCTCCCCAATCGGCATCAATAAGCAGGAAAGGGAAGGACTTCCTTCCTGCTCAGTGGACACCAATACAACCAATCCTGGAGCTGCTCTCATGCTGAGAACAACTCCAGGATTGGTGGGAGCAGGCTAACTCAGGGCTTACTGGGAGGATGGGGGCCTGTGGCAACAATCCCACTGCTGCTTCACAGCCAGTGAATTGCTGGGTGTGCACAGCACATATCAGGCTGGCCATAGCAATAGAGCGGGCCAACCTGACATGCACACTGCAGGGACAGCTGAAATCCTGCAATTACAGGATTCAGCCTGCCCCCTGCCCTCGCACTGTGGTGTTTAAGTAAAATGGCATTGACTTGCCATTTTACTTATTAGTGTGTGTCTGCAGCGCTTGCAGCAGGTGGGGCGACGCACCTCTGCTCAAACAGAGGAGCCGCCCCTGATGTCTGCTCAAACAGAGGAGCCGCCCCTGATTATGGATGCTTTTACTGGGGGTGTGTGGCTCACCTCGTGGCGAAGATGGCCTCGTCTTCATGAGGCTCCAGAGGTCAGCGCGGATGCCGGCGATGCGACAACAGCCTCCTCGCTCAATTTTCTGCTGCGTGTCGCAGTTCTACTAGGGAATGCATAGCAGTTGTGTTCTTTTTACCTTTTTTAGGTTTTGAGGGGGCCCACAAACATTGATTGATGTGACTGTGTCCTCTTCCTCAGAGCCGGCAGCCATCTTAGCTGTGAAAGAGACCGGCATGATATCTGAGGAAAGGTTTGAAAAGCTCCTCCCCAAAAGGTGGTTCATACTCCTTAAAGGCAATGGTTATTGTGAAGCACCCTTGTTCCTTAAAGGCCATGTTTCATGCAAGGTTTGTTTATGTTCTTTCTGGTCTTCTGGCAAATTCTGACCCACACGTATGCCCTTTTCCCAAGCTGACACTGGAATTTGACTACTGAGACATCTTTGACACTCTCTTGCTAATGATGTATTTCTGTGGAGATTTTTATTATATGATATGCTTTTCTTTTATTCCTGATTGGCATGTTCACATTTGAATTATTTTTCTGCTATGATAAAGTTTTTTTGACATTTATGTGGAGGAATATTATTATCATTGAACTGGGACTTGTGTTTTGGTCATTTTTTATGTGATGTAATTACATGGGCAGGTCCAAGGTTCTTCTTTCTACAATTCAATCTTCTGCAGGGAAGCTTAGAAGACGCCTGCCGGTCTCGACTATTTCCGTCGCAATTGATAGCCTCACCTCAAATACAGGGTGAACACGGCTTCTTCTTCTGTCTCACCTGCTAGGTCATCTCATGCCTAAACCAACAAATCACAAGTTAAGCGGCTCAAGAAAGATCCCCCCTCACCTACAAAAAATGCGCTTGCAGTCTCACTTGACTTACTACTGGAAGAGATTAGGGCTTTGTGCCATTTCATCGAGGACACTAATGCTAAACTACAAACTCTAACCAACAGTTGGTCACTGATGGGAGAGCATCTGTCTTTGGCGGAACAACAAATAACACAGCTTCATGATACATCTTTCAAAGTAGACTCCTTGCAAGCACAAGTCTCTTCACTGCAAAGATAAGTCGAAGACCTCGAAAATCGAAATCGGTGTGATAACTTACGCATTTAGAGACTTCCTGAAGGCACAGAAGGGGTAGAGGGTATTTCTTTCTTCAAGTCTTTTATACCTCAGATTTTACAATTTACTGCTTAAAATACTAAGAGCTCACAGATTAGGGTGCCCTTTCACAGCTGCTTCATCATCCAAGAAACCAAGAGGGGTCATTCTCTACTTCTAGGAATATACAGAGTTAATGCAGGTCATCTCGGCTGTGCGTCCTATCAGAAAAATCTCATGGACTGGTAAAGCCCTGTATCTCTCCCAGGATTATGCCAAAGCCACAGCTGATAGAATAAGAGACTTTCTGAGCATGAGACCTGCCTTGAGCTCAATTGGAGTCCAATTTTGCCTTTTTCACCCATGCTTTTTCCAAGTTACACATAATAATAAAACAATGACTTACGAGGACCCCTCCTGTGAGAAGTTGGCCTGGTATATTATGTCCACTATTCTAGTGGCCACCTTGCACCAGTCCAAATGACCTTTATTGATGATAGGTTATGAAATCAACCTTATAGAAAGCAAATCTAGTGGTAGCTGGGGAGAGAGCCTTCAGGCTAAGACTTGGAGACAAGTTAAGCAAGTTGTTTTTACCAATTATAATCTCTTGAAAGATCAAATGAAAGCACACCACACAAGGTATATATCAAATATATATGTATTTATTCTAAACACAACCCCTCTGGACTCTTTATGAGGTTCAAGGTAAAAGTACAATAGAAGGAACTTAATTAGCATACGATAACTTGAACAGTATACGTTATGCCCTAGGGGCCTCACAAACCATATACTAAAATAGTGGTACAAGAACTACCTCTGAGTTGGAAAGCAGGCCTAGGGCCTGTGGAATCACTGGGCTACCTAGAACCACCAAAGGTTAGGATGTAGGAGGCCCATGGGAGATGCGTGCAGTGTTTAAACACAGCCACTGGTTACATTGACTTTCTATGGAGAACAAACAACTTACAAATGTACAATTTAAGATCACTTCTAGGTGAACTACGATGGAACCCTTTTAGACTAGAACACTTCAAGAGTCAAGACCCACGGGAGCACCAGAGTACTTGTGTTACCTCACCCAGGTAAGCCGGGTGCATTGGTGTCTTTTGGTGTCGAGTTTCGTCATCGATTCCAATGGAGAGCTGCGAAGAAGTGCTGCAGACGACCAGAGGAAAAGTGTCCGGGTGGATCCAAGGGTGGATTGGAGATGTGAAGAACCTGAAAGCAGAGGAGACAGAGTCTGGGTCACTAGCCAGTGACCAGGATGGCGATAGGAAGATGCCAGTCGATGTTGGGTGATTTCAGGTAAAAAGGTGAAGCTTGTCTCTTCAGCCACGAGGACCAGGAGGTGTCAACCAAGAGCTGGATTCGAGTTGATCCACAAAGGATCTAGTTGACTGCGTTGTCGGTATCCGGATTGAACCTAACAAGCCATGGCAAACGCAATCCATGTAAGATGTCGAGATGGGCTTTGGTGCAGACCAGCAAGGCCTGAGGAACTCCTCCTTTGGAGAGGAGTGGGAGCAATCCTGAAGCAACCAGCAAAGCTAAAGAAAGTGAAGATTGGTCTTAGTGAGGGCTCACTAGCGAACAGACTAGGAACCGCAAAGATGTGTCAAGCTGAAATGCACAAAGCGGTCCCACGGGACACTCACGAAGTGTGGGCCTCTGAGCTTCAGTGCAAAAGATGCTCAGGCAGGGGCCTCAAATACCCCAATGCACATCTTCAGGATTCTTCGGGAAGTAGGTGCAGTAGCAAAAATGCAGGATGTCCTGAATTTACGGTCCCACGTCTATCGTGTCTGCCACAGGTCTCAGTTTTGCTGGGAGCGCATGTCAGTGTCAGACATGTCTGGAAGTCCATGTCCTGTGTCACAGATTCTTCGGGAGCCGGCAGGAGCCTCGAAAATGAAGGCTGGCAAAGATACTGTTGGTGCCTGTTTGGACAGGGTGGTCACTCCTTCACCACAAGGGAGATTTCTTCCATCCTCCAGTCGATATGGAATGTTGAAGGTCCAGGAATTATGTATCAGAGTTTTGTCCAGGGTAATCTAAGGTCCTATGGACTGGGGTTCTATACTTATAGTAAATTTTAGGGGTTGGACTAACTCTAAGGTCCCTTCTATGGATGTACCTGGGGAGGGGGTGGTTACACTCCTTCCCTTTGTCTAGTTTCGTGCCAGAGCGGGGGCTGAGTGCCCCCAAAACCGGATTGAACTGGGAAATGCATGGAGCTCCTTGTGTGCCCCAGGCAGTGTCTGAAAAGCATTCACTGAATGCAACCCACCATGCCCCAAGACACTAAAGACTGTCTGGGGAGGTGCTGACACCTCCCTGGACAGGAAACCTATTGTCCAGGCCTCCCCCGCCAGAGCTTGGTCCAGGAGCAGGAGGGCAGACTCGTGTCTGTGACAGCAGCATCCATTTTGTGATTCTGGGGCTCTGTATAACTTTAACCAGGCTTACCAGTAACTGCATGTCTTCTCCCTCTAGAAGGGTGGAATGCTACCCCCGCCGCCAGAACTGGCGGGGGGGGGGTAGTATTCCAAAGTGTTTGACACCTTACACAACATGTTTTGATAAAGCCAAACCAAAGATAGCATTAACCACAAGTATTATAATGCATTTAAGAGTATATGGTATGGCTATATCATAGAACAGGTATAAGGAGATGGTTCTGAAAGCTGCAGATGGGCTCGACTCATGCTAGGGCACCCTCTCACACAAAACTAAGCACTCCAGGATTGTCAAGGCCTGCCATTGGAGTGACTTATGGGTTACTATGTGTCTATATATAAGGTAGATATAGGTATACTATATCTAAGTAAGGGGTGATTAGACCTCCTTACCCAGGCTGCAATTGGAAACCTGTGGTGTCTGTTTGGAAGGCTAACCAGGGGTGGCACAATACATGCTGCAGCCCATGGTAGGCCCTGGGTATCTAGGGTACCATATACAGGGGCTCACAAGGGTGACCCAGTAACCAATTTGGTATGTACCTAAAGTACATGGTATCAATTTAGAGAGAGAACAGCTAGGCTGTGGGCCTGATTAGCAGTGCCACAGCCATACTAAAGTCGAAAAACCAGTGAAACATAGCAAAAAGTGGGGGTAACCATAGGAAGCAGACCCTACTCTCCTACACCTCCCGTTTGCGAGACTTTCATGCGTTTTGCAGAGCTGATGTTATGGATATCGTTCCCTCGGTATCTACAAAATGATTGCCTTTTGTTGTCAAGTTTTGGTGTTGCTAACATTATCTCTCAGAAGTTATTATGCTATTTTTGATGCTGATGAGTTTTTCATGTTGTGGTATTATTGATTAATAGATTGCTGTTTCTCTGTTAAATGTTTTCAATTTTCCCTTTTATCCTTCAGGTGGCGTATTTTTGTCGTGGATGTCGTCGTTCCCCATTATTTGTCGCATCACTTTCCTTCTCGCGTCATCTCACCCCCTCTGGATTGGACGTGATGTCTTTCTCTTGTGGTCCCTCCCTCACCTCCATAGGGTCTTTGTTAGGTGCGTTGTCTTTATTGTTTGTTTACTTACCCTGTTAGTGTTCCATTAATGTCTGTTGCAATCTCTTGCCTTTCACGAGTAATTATGTTTCCTTCTTCTCCTTCTTTCCTCTTTGATACCTTTTTGCTCCTCTCTTTTCATACATTTTCTAACCTATCTTATTCACTGTTGATTATTCTCTTTTTAGATTTACCTATGCTCTTTTTCAACGAAGCTCTGATTGTTTTATGCATACCAGGAAACAGGAAACCAAAGGTTTCCTGGTATGTCAGGGGCCTAAATTCTCCTATCAAGAGACAACGTGTTCTTACTCACTTAGCAAAACTTAATGCACATATAGTTTTCTTGCAGGAGACTCATTTATCAGATATTGAAATTGCTAAATTAAAGAGAGAATGGGTCAGTGA
The DNA here is from genome assembly GCF_964261635.1 of Lissotriton helveticus. Classification (NCBI taxonomy): domain Eukaryota; kingdom Metazoa; phylum Chordata; class Amphibia; order Caudata; family Salamandridae; genus Lissotriton; species Lissotriton helveticus. The sequence continues at coordinate 1,055,200,115 of NC_136069.1, read as the reverse complement.
GGTTTTTTCTTCTCCCGCTCTGGGGAAAAAGAAGCTCTTACAGTAGCCGGATGACAGTCTAGTCTCACTGGTGACTGTAATTTACCCGTTGATCCTTTTTTGCACAGACATTCTGCATTCCGTTATGTTCCTAGCAAATCGTAGACAGCTTTTGCTCAAGCTATCCAGAGACGTTAACTAACCGATGCATGGCGCCTATGCAACACCACTCTGAGGGAATACACATTTTTCTCTCCCGTTCACCATACACAATCTCAAATTGACAATTGCTTTGTATCACATCATCTCAATCCCTACATTCAGCGGATATTGGCTCCATTCTGATATCCGATCACGCCCCAATTTCTGCCCACTTAGACAATATACCCAAATCTACTTCCCCTCAAAGAGGGAGATTCAATAACTTCCTATTACTTGACTCTTCTTTCACCACCTGCTCATCGCTTTTGCTCAAGAGTTTTCACTCTTAATCAAATGGGGTATGTCTTTTCACATTATTTGGGATACATTCAAGGCATCAGCCCGTGATTTTATCATCAATTTGGTTTAAAAAAAAAAAGACATCTGTCACATTCTTAATGAAATAAAAGTTTGATGACCATTCCTATTATACATCCATTTCCCAACAAATTCTAAAAAGATAATTAAGGCCAAAATTAATTTCAATAAAATCTCCACTGACAATGCTGCTTCATGCCTTCTTAAATCTAGTGCTAAGCATTATGGAGGTCAAAATACAGCTGGAAAACTTCTAGCCAATTACCTGAAAATAAAACAAAACAAACTATTTATTGAATCCATTTTCTTTTATTGTCCTCATTTAGCCTCCTTGGAGAGAAAAAATACACTCTCGATCTCCAGCACTATTTCACGGGAGTAGTCTAAACTCCATGTGCTGGGAGATTCCAGAGAGACAGATACCGAGAATTCAAACTGTGCCACCCTTAAAGTGGATCTCCATCTTTCGTATCCACCTCTAACCATTTCTCACCCACCACAACTCAATCGAGAGGGAACGTAAAGAAATATTTATGGAAATATTTATGGAGGCATCAAGGTATCAAGGCTTAATCATTGGTCTTCCACACCTTTATTTTCCCTTTCTAATTAGGCACTCATCTTTCACACCAGTCAAGTATCGCTAGCCAAAATTCATGTTTGTTAGTACCCATCCTGTCTAAGGAGGCTTTTTATTTTAACAGAAAGAACCTTTATTCAATTAATTATTGAAGACAATGGTTTCTCTCATCACCATGATCAAGATATCTTAACGCGGTTTCAAGAATTTTATGCAGACCTTTATACACCGGTGCACTCACCTTCTGACTCTGCCATTTTAAATTACTTCTCCTCTATTTTAAAGCCGGATTATTCTCAAGTCGAGCTCTTCTCCTTAGAGATAGCTTTACTCAAACAGAGCTTCAACTTGCGTTACTTTCTCTTAAAAAGGACAAGGCTCTTGGGCCGGACGGTTTTACAGCAGAGTTTTATACATAGATTTCCAAACAGCTTCTTCCTAAACGTTTATTAATTCACTCTTTCCTCAATTTGGATACTTCTTCAGGCTCATTTCTAGATGCTTATATATTTTTTATCCAAAAGGTAAGAAAAGATCCACATTTTTGTAACAACTATCGTCCCATCTCTTTAGTTAATTTATATTACAACATTCTTTCCAATGCTTTGGCCTTGAGACTAGAAACTCTTCTTTCTGACCTATTAGGTAGGAACAATCTGGCTTTGTCAAAGGTAGATTTCTTTCAGGTAACACTCGCCTATTTTTTTATATTATTTCTAGATCTGCAAACTTACCACATTCCATAGCGGCCATTGCTTTAGATGCAGAGAAGGCTTTTGATTGGGTCACCTGGCCCTTAATTTTTCAAGCTTTAACTTGGTTTGGTTTTGGGCCAAAATACATGACTCTCATTTCTCTTCTTTACTCCTCCCCTAAGGCAGCAATTTGTGTTATTGGACTCATATCCTCCGTTTTTTAACTTACACAGGGGGTTCCAACAAGGCTGCCATCTTTCACCCTTCCTCCTTAATCTGGCAGTGGAACCTTTTTTATCTCGGATACGTCATAAAGTTAAAATACAAGGATTCATATACGCCGTGGATCAGGTTAAAGTAGCTGCGTATGTTGACAATATTTTACTATTTATTTCTCAACCAAGCTCCACGCTCCCTGTTTTCATGTCAGACGTTGCTTCCTATTCAACTGTCCCTGGCTAAACGCTAAACACTGACAAATGTAAAATTCTACCTCTCAATAAATTTACTTTTAGCCATGATTTTTCTTCCTCTCAATTTACATGGCAACCCAAACAACTTAAATATCTCGGCCTTCAATTATCTTCCTCACTCACGTCCTGTATTTCAACAAATATGGACAAATGTGTTCAGTCAATCACTTTCTAACTAGTGAATGGCACCCCGTCTATATGTCTTGGTGGAGATGTTTAGATACGATTAAGATGATGTTGGTTCCTGTGATTCTTTTCACCATTTCCAATATTCCACTATGTATTCCTCTTAAATAATTTAAGAAATTCATTCTATTTTACCTGATTTCATTTGGAACACCAACAAACTGCGTATGTCTCTTACCAAGCTGAACTTACCTAAAGCTGAAGGTGGAGTACACTTCCCTAATTTTCCGAATTATCATAAGTCCTTCCTTTTACGACAATCTTCTCACTGGATTGTACCTTCCTCGCTTTATAGTCCGATTTGGGTTGATTTAGAACGAGCTTTCTTGTCACTATACTCCTTTTCAGAATTCCTGTCTTTTGCAAAGAAACATTGGAAAATATCCAATCCTATTATTAATAACACTTCCAAACTGTTATCTTCTGTAATGCATTTTTCACCCACTGATCTCGACTCCTTTCTCAATTCTACGATATTGAATAATTTGCTTATTAAATTTAAAGGACATCCTATTTATTGGCACTCCTGGAGGATTAGGGAATGATCTGGGTGCACCAATTATTTTATCAGGTTTATTCTCTTACTTTTCATTAATTACAGAATCTTCTCCACCTTCTGTCTACCTTTCTAACTAAATTTCTTCTTTCACAAGAGATTGTGGTTCAAATCTATAATCATTTTGAATCCACCTCATTCATTGAATCTCCATCACCTACAAAATTATCTGAAATTCTACCTACGTGTCCTAAAGTATCACTTATTTACTCTCACTTACTCAATTCCCTTATTTTGAGACCCAAAAACACGACAGAACTTAAATAGGAAGAGGAACTTTCCACCACAATATCTATACTTTTATGGAAACAAATCTGCATTAAGATTAGGAAGTCCTCCTGTGCTGCTAATACTACACTAACACTTTTTTTCATTTATAACATACTTTTTATTACACCTCATTTCCTGCACAGGATTGACCATGATATCCCTGACACTTGCTGGACTTGCTCTGCACCCCAAATTGACTTGATGCATTTACTCTTCATTTGCCCCTTAGTTTCTGCCTTCTGGGTACAAGTTTGGCGCTAAATTAATCTAATTTTCCAAAGCAATGTATCTTTTTCCTTCTCCAAAGGTGTTTTTTTCGGTAGTTTCAGAGGACTTGGCTAATGCTCCTTTTCATATGCCGATGTTAGATATGTTATTAGCACTTGCTTTTCAACAAATAATCCGTAGTTGGAAAGATTTTACACAGCTATCTTTTAAGGTACGGTGGTATGCAGTTTGCCATAATCACCGATTAGATACTGCTTAAATGCACCCTTTATCTATTGTGTTAAAACGAAAAGCCTTATGGGCACCTGTCACTCCATTTGCTTTTGCTCCCCCACCTATTCTCCAGAACGTTTTACAACCTCCCTGACTTCCACACAAAAGTTCTCTAAGACCTGTTAATATCAAATATCTTGTTATATTCTCTCAAGTTTGTAAAGTTGACAAATAATCAGACTATAATGTCTTGTTTAACCCATTGGCTGCGTCGAACGTTCAGCTCCAGTGCTGAACGTTTGAAAAACGGGTGGGGCAGCATCGGCCAACGGACCTGCGCAGCACTACCAAGGTAGTGTTCGCGACGACCGTTGGCCGACGGCAGCAGCCAACTGGTTAATATGCAATGTACTTTGGTTTCTCTCTCTCTCTTCTGTTTTCCTTCTTTTTTTATCTTGCCCTTTCTTGTAAGTCATGTTTTATTGCTTTGCAATATTTTATTGTATATCATCTTAAATTGAATAACATTTCTCTTAAAACCTAAAAATGGATGTTTTTACTGTAAGCTAGATCACTTGGAACCTGTTGGAGGTGGCCACACCTCATTTAAGTAAGTAGTGGCATGAGGATGGGCAATTCCAGTAATGAAAATTGCAGTAAGTAATCAGACTATTTCTTTGTAATCAAGGTAAACGAAAAGTGTGCCCTTAGGAATTATCCGTATTGTAGTTTCTCAGATGTATGCCTGTCATAAGTCATGCAGAAAGCTGGCTATGTGGAAAGGCTGCAACCTTACTTTAATGTGCAAATGCATTTCCCTTATGAAAGTTAAGATGCAAGTTGGCTGGGCGAAGGTTTGCTATGGGAGCAAATCTTTTGGGAAACCCAGTCTTACATATTGTGAGGAGGCGCAGGAGTATCCATGATCAAACCTTGTATAATGGTAGAGTTGTTCATGGCAAAACTTCCATTGAAGAACATCCCCATCAGCAAAGGTACAACTGTCATGTGCGTCCGCAGAAATGTTTCCGGGGGGGAAATTTTTAACTTCATCGCCATACCCCTTGCACCCTTCTCCCCTCTGCCTTGCACCCTTCTCGCCCTCCCCCTTTCACCCTTCTCCCCCTCCCCTTGTACCCTACTCTACCTCCACCTTGCACCATTCTCTACCTTTCACCCTTCTCCCCTCTGCTTTGCACCTTTCTTGCCCTCTGCCTTGCACCCTTCTCGCCCTCCCCTTGCACCCTTCTCCCCTCTGACTTGCACCCTTCTCGCCCTCCCCCTTGCACCCTTCTCGACCTCCCACTTGCACCCTTCTCGCCCTCCCCCTTGCACCCTTCTCCCCATCCCCCTTGCACCCTTCTCCACCTCTGCCTTTCACCCTTCTCCCCCTCCCCCTTGCACCCTTCTCCCCCTCCCCCTTGTACGCTTCTCCACTTCCGCTTCGCACTGTTTTCTACCTTGCACCATTATCCCCTCTGCCTTGCACCATTCTCCCCTCTGCCTTGCACCCTTCTCCCCTCTGCCTTGCACCCTTCTCCCCTCTGCCTTGCACCCTTCTCGCCCTCCCCCTTGCACCCTCTCGCCCTCCCCCTTGCACCCTTCTCCCCCTCCCCCTTGCACCCTTCTCAACCTCTGCCTTTCACCCTTCTCCCCCTCTCCCTTGTATGCTTCTCCACTTCCGCTTTGCACCGTTTTCTACCTTGCACCATTATCCCCTCTGGCTTGCACCATTCTCCCCTCTGCCTTGCACCCTTCTCCCCTCTGCCTTGCACCCTTCTCCCCTCTGCCTTGCACCATCATCCCCTCTGCCTTGCACCATTCCGCCCTCTGCCTTGCACCATTCTCCCCTCTGCCTTGCACCATTCTGCTCTCTGCCCTGCACCCTTCTCCTCTCTGCCTTGCAACCTTCTCCCCCTCCCCGCTGCACCCTTCTCCCCACCGACTTGCACCCTTCTCCTCTCTGCCTTGCACCCTTCTCCCCTCTGCCTTGCACCCTTCTCCCCTCCGCCTTGCACCCTTCTCTACCTTGCACCCTTCTCCTCTCTGCCTTGCACACTTCGTCCCACTGCTTTGCACCCTTCTCCCCTCTGCCTTGCACCCTTCCGCCTTGCACCCTTCTCTACCTTGCACCCTTCTCCTCTCTGCCTTGCACACTACGTCCCTCTGCTTTGCACCCTTCTCCCCTCTGCCTTGCACCCTTCTCTACCTTGCACCCTTCTCCTCTCTGTCTTGTACCCTTCTCCCCTCTGCCTTGCACCCTTCTCCCCTCTGCCTTGCACCCTTCTCCCCTCCCTGTTGCACCCGTCTCCCCGCTGCCTTGCAACCTTGTCCCCTTTGCCTTGCACCCTTCTACCCCTCCCAGTTACACCCTTCTCCCTTCTGCCTTGCACCCTTCTCCTCTCTGCCTTGCGCCCTTCTCCCCTCTGCCTTGCACCCTTCTCCCGTCTGCCTTGCACCCTTCTCTACCTTGCACCCTACTCCTCTCTGCCTTGCGCCCTTCTCCCCTCTGCCTTGCACCCTTCTCCCCTTTGCCTTGCACCCTTCTCCTCTCTGCCTTGCACCCTTCTCCTCTCTGCCTTGCACCCTTCTCCCCTCCGCCCTGCACCCTTCTCCTCTTTGCCTTGCACCCTTCTCCCCTCTGCCTTGCACCCTTCTCCCCTCTGCCTTGTACCCATCTCCTCTCTGCCTTGCACCCTTCTGTACCTTCTCCCCTCTGCCGGGCACCCTTCTACCCTCTGCCTTGCACCCTTCTCCCCTCTGCCTTGCACCCTTCTCCCCTCTGCCTTGCACCCTTCTCCCCTCCACCTTGCACCCTTCTCCTCTCTGCCTTGAACCCTTCTCCCCTCTGCCTTGCACCGTTCTTGGCCAGCCCCTTGCACCCTTCCCAGCCAATGGAGGGGGCTGCCTCCTGGAACAATGGCACCATTTCAAAAGCATGATGGACTAGGGCCGGCCCTGACTGGGCCCACACCGGATGCACTGGCGATCCCCCCCTGCGGACCCCCATGACAATTGTACAGATTTTATCGATCTAAATAATTGGGTCACAAATCTCCCTCGAACCAACATGAGAACAGTTTATTTAATGATGCTGTCAATATTCCAAACTGGTGCCTTACTCTTATTTGCAACGGGGTGATTATTATTAATTGGGTTTAAGCTAGGTTCTCTTAAAACGAATGTAATATGGTTGTCGGAACTTTGTTTCATCTAAAGGGAGAAATACATTGTCTTAGAAAATTAGAACATGACATTGTGAGGTCCAAAGTCTCTGCAACATTTTAGTTTTTTTAACTTTGTTGGGTGGTGATGTGCTCTGTTCTTTTTTATGTTATTATGTTTTTGGGCTGCATTGCTAATGCGTTTTTGTTATGGTGCACGGTGGCTGCTGTGTTAGTTCTGTTTTGGTTGTTTTGTTCTTATGTTTCTGTTGTGTTGATATTGTGCTGTGTATAATGCTCTGCTGCTAAATTTAGCAATGCCAACAAATGCCCATTCAACCCAAGGCCAAGGAATATCTGTGACATTTTGGGGCCTCTGTGGCAACTTTTATTATTCTGCATGGGGCATCATTTTGCATTAAACTGCTGCCTACACTATATGAGTGTTTGTGGAGGGGAAATTACTTAAAAGATGACATTTTGGAGGATACAGAGAGAGAATTCTTCCTTCTTCTCCTTCTCCATCCCACTGCAAAACTCTCCTATTTGGCATAAAAGAAAATATTCGAAGGGAATATGTGGCCTAATGGCCAGAGCTGCTAACTTGGAATTGCGTAACGAGGTCCTGGACATTGGTACAACATCCAATAATTCACCAGGATAAATCACTTAATCTTCCAGTGCATTAAATCATGTACAATGTTATCTGGTGTTCATGTAAACTGCATGTAGACATTTTTGGACCTCATTTATAAGGCCCCTCGGGCCGTCACAACGTCACTTTTTGTGATGGTACGTTCCGCAGGAGCCTGCTCCTTATTTACGAGGCAGCTCTAAGCCACCTTTTTGGCTTAATGCTGCTTTGTAAATATTGTTCCCTTTAACACAGTTTTGTGTGTTAAAGTGGCATGCAATGGGTGCTGCTGGAGGTGTTCCCAGCAACACCCATGGCTTTTTGACACTGCCCCATATTTACGAGAAATCATGAATCTAAAGCAGCTCGAAAAACGTACTCCTCCCCAGGGGAGGCACAACGAGGAGAACTATCTTTATTTCTCCTTGTTTTTCCTTTTTCTATGTGTGCTGCTATGGTACCACAAGAACACTCAACTACATAACGAGTACTACAACTCTACTCGATAAACATAAAGGGCCTTATTCATGAGGAATTTGCCCTAGGCAGCCCAGCGGGCCTTCCTACTGCACTACCCTACGGCAAAAGAAAAGGGCAGGAATGCACTGTATCTATCAGATATGGCACATTCCTGTACTTTTCCCCTGCGCCAGTGCACAATGGGCTGCTGTGCGCCAATGCAGGCACCTTTTCACCATGGTGCATAGTCTAAGGGTGCCTACGTTGTGGGGATGATTATTTTTGTGCAGGAAAAGAAACCTTTCTGCACAAAATCTATCACAAGAGACTTTTTTCCTCTTTCTATGAGTGCTGCAGCATTTCGGCCCTTTTATTTTGCCGTAGGGCACTGCCGCAGAAAGGCCTGTGGGGCGGCCCTACTGCAAAATCCTGATAAATGAGGCCCTTTATGTTTATCGAGTAGAGTTGCAGCACTAGTTATGTGATTGAGTGTTCTTGTGGTACCATAGTGAGCACAGCAATGCTTCTGTTACTAAATATATACAAGGTTTAATAAAAAAGAATACATAAAAAATATACACGTTCATTGGAGATTACCCAGACTTCTTAGTCAGTGCATTATCACAGAAACATTCAACATTTTCTCTTCCTGTAGTGAACCTGAAAAAATTACAATAAAAAAATCAACACAGCATATAATAAGTTTGTAAAATGTTAGTTTGTGCGATAACCAAGTTGAGCCCTCCTCCACCTTCTCATTTGCATTTCGTTTTTTTAATGAAACGCACACTAGTAAAATGAGCATTTAAAATCCTCTATTCAGCTCAATTAAACAGAAATATTTAGACGAGGCCGCCTCCTTCCACTCTAATGGGAAATCATTGATTTTTATTACATTTGTATTGTCTGTCACCTGTGTGCCTTTCCCTTGTGACAGACCATTATACAGGAAAGGAAGGCTCATTAACACACACAACACCGACATAACCATTGGGAACCAGGGCAAAGGCTAATTTGCCAGTAGAAGGCCTGACAATGCACATTAGCTCTGTCATCATCTACTTCGCGAGGTTGTGACTGCCAATAAAGGATGTGGCTCCCACTGTCTATTTGCAGCAGTGGTTTTCATGCTGACACTAGGTTGGCAGACTTTGATAAATGAGACTGCTTGAGGTGAGCCTGTTCTCTTGTACCTGGGCAGAATTAAAATGTGGACGCTTGCACACACAGGGCGTCAGTCCTCACATTCTGTCTCCAAGGAGAAATGTGGTCGTGCATTAGGTCAAACTCACAAGTTACTTGGCTGTCACTTGAGCAGAGAGATAAATTAGTCCTCACTATTCCAATAGAAGTTGTCTATTTAGGCAGAAGGAAAGCTTGGTCCTTCCAAAGCGCCTTACTGTTTTCATCCTGAATTTAACACACATGCCTGGTTTACAAAAACACTATTAAAATGCAGCATGCTAAGTGTACACCTAAGTGTGTGCGATGTCTAATTTTCTGGGCCAGGTTCAGAAAGGTTTTGCGCTGGGGAAATGCCCCATATCAGGATTACTTTAGAAGCCATCCCAGAGTCATTGAATGATTATCCAACTACTCTAGAAGTCATTTTCACATCGTCAGACATCATCAAGCTCTTGAGGTCATCAGCAGACCTTAGGAAAGTGAACCTGATGATTTGAGGATGAGTTGAAAATGAGTATCTGATGACGCCACAAGGTGTGATTGTTTCTTATAATCAGAGGATTAGCAGTCGATGACGTCTCAAGATGAGATGGTTCCTGATGATTTGAGGATGCTTTTAAGATGACTATCTGTTTACTTCAGAGGCACTCACCAAATTAAACTGGCCCTGATGGTTTGAGGAGGGCTTGCTTATTACTTGAAGAGCCTTTCTCGCCTTAATAATAATTTAAGAATTACTTGTTGATTAGTGAACAATGAACGCCGTTTAGCTAATTCACAAGTTTTCATTTACATACAAATAAATGTTGCTTCATACTAATGGGGTCTTCACGCATCAGAAAGTAGAGTGTAGTATGCTGCCTTACTGAAATTGAGTATTTAATAAACATTGTACATTTATGACAAGTCAATGTTTCTCAGTATACTTTTACGTTTAAAAGATAACAAATAATATTATTTACCACAATTCAGCATATAAAGGAGATATATTTATTTGAACTGTAAAGACACCGTATTTTAATATAACATGATATTTGTTGTATGCTGACACAAAATATTTTCAAATTGTGCTCATGCACCAGCTTTTACAGCCCGAGCCAACTCGTAACTCTGGTCAGCCAAGGTTTCAGATTGCTATGTATGACATTTTTACAATTTCAGTGTAATTAAGAGTGACATATCAATGACAATGACTATGAGTGACACTTTCTTATTAGTAAAATCAAGCAATGAAGATGAGGGAAATATTTATATAAATATAATTACACGCATTTGATCAACATAACCCCTAAAAGAATTTAAAAGTGTTGCAAAGCACCAGAAATGGAAGGACACTAACCTCCACTTGTGTGTCAAGGTCAGTAGGTCGAACATAGGCGTCGGTCTTCCTGTAATTTAACTCGGCCCGAGCGCCGACCGGCAGCAGCAAATCCTTTGGGGCCTGCTTTGTCTAGGAAATTACCAGAATGTTAAAAGAAACTATTTAATTGGTACATGAAAACTGAGATTCTGGTACCAGTGTTGTCTGTGCAGCTGCATGCATCTGGTTGCGGAGCCTGCCTCCGGGCATTCGACATGGCTGGACTTCAATGTCTTACCCCAGACCACAAGTAGAAATGCAGCAATTTTAAACACCCATAGAAATTATTTACGCTCCTGTTTAGAAATTGGGTGGAAAAATACAACCTCATTTGAGCTGGAGGAACTGCTAAATTCAGCACAGAATGGGTGAAATTATGCCCATTTGATTTGATATACTAGTACCTGAAAAACTGACGTCCGCCCGTGGCCGCGCTGAAAGTAATTTTTGAACTTGCACCACTGATGTTACTGCGCGATAGCGCTATTCAATGAAAGCACATAGCTGCCAAGGTTTCAGATTACTACGAGTGACATTTTCATATTTTCAGTGAAATTTTGAGTGACATTTCAATGAGTACAAGTGAAAGCTTGGGAAAGCTAGCATGCTCTGGTCTCCCGACTGGTGGCCTCTAGATCTTGGCCCCGTCCCATGCCCAAAGCCAATTGTTAAGAACTTGGGGGTAAAACTGGATCAGAACTTGAGTTTAAAGGAACATGCTAACTATGTCACAGGAGCCTGTTTTAGAATAATTGGCCAGTTAAGGCGAATCTTCCCTATGCTGCCTGACAATCACAAGAAGACCCTTGTACAGGCACTGGTGATAAGTCGCCTAGACTACTGCAACGGCCTCCTCATATCAGCAAATGAGGAGGCGTTAAATCGTTTGCAGGTGGTCCAAAATACGGCGGCCAGACTAATTCTAAATGCTCCCGCAAGGACCCCGTCCAAACCTCTGTTAAGTCACCTTCATTGGTTGCCCATACGACAACGTGTCACATTTAAAATCTGCTGCCTAGTGCACAAATGTCTCTATGGGCAAGGCCCCAGATATCTGGCACAAAAATTTCAGATATACAAACCTGAACGTTTATTACGTTCCAGCAACCAATGTCTACTGGAAATCCCTACTGTAAAAAAAGTTAGACAAGGTGGACGCGCCCTATCATTTATAGGCCCAACCATGTGGAATAAACTTCCATCTGACCTAAGACACAACGACAACCATCTATGTTTTAGGAAGGCCTTAAAAACTCTTCTGTTTCAGATAGCATAACCCTCCCTGTGGTATTCCGCAGAGACAATATGCTTTAGAACTTTTGCGAGCAAAGCGCGGAGATACCTCATGGGTCGATTCTAGCGCGATATAAGCAATTAAATAAATAAATAAATAAATATTTACACGATGTTGAGCGCTGCTGGCTCAGAAGTGCAACTTGGCTGCGGTTAAGTGAAAGTGGACAATAACTCCAGCTAGGTAAAATACTGTATGGATGACAGAACATCGCCGCAGAGTTAGCTCAGGGAGCTGCAGAGCTGGTCTCTTTATTGCACTGAAAACTGGATTAAGATACTCCTATGGAGAGAGAGAAGGGCGGTGGTTTAGAACGAGTTCTTCGGCATCGCAGATAGTGAGAATGGAAGCCCAAAGGTGAGGGCAGAGGTTACAAGAAACTGACGGGACACTCCATATACAGTGTCACCAGCTTGCATAACGGCTGCTGGCCCACAATATGAAACGTGATCCCATCGGTGAAACACAGCGCACATCCGGTAGTGCCAAAAGTTACTTCAGTATTCCGTGCCGTTTGCGGAGCATTATAATAATTTATAATGATCAGTCGATCGCCGGGTTGTTTTGAAAGGGAAGGCTATTGTTATTCCTCATTTTATGTTTTAATTTCTACCAGCTTATAGAATTACGTCGCTACAGGGAAGGATTTTGCCAGTAATCGGCAAGCCGCACGTATTTTTTTTCTCAGCCACCCAATAATGTTTTCATTATAGCAGCACTGCACGCTGCAACCGGAAACTGCAGCCCTGAATATCATGAGGATACCCTAGACTTCCATGGGATCAGCCTCTTCATATTGTCACTTGCAGCATATGGCAGGCGGTTCGTCCGCAGCAAATGGGCAGTGGGGTCTTGAATCTGGTTACTGTCATGTATGGGCTTTGGAAGTGGCTGCTGCAGGATCGGACATATGAAACGCATGCACGTTTTATTCTTCCCTTTCAGAAGCATCGCAATGGCAGGCAGAGAGGGGGTGCGATGCAAGTGTTGTGCACTAGCCTCTCAGGTTGCTGGCAGTACACAACCCCCCACCCACCCCACTGTGTGGCAGCCCAGGCTGAAACAGCTTCCCGGCCATACAGCCGCCCGCCCCCCCATTACTTCACGGGTCTTTAAAAGACCATTTGCTTGTTAATGGGGCTTTCTTGGTTTTTCACCCCTTCTAGAGCCCCTGCATGCCACTCTGACTATGGCCCGAAGAATTAGCACGTTACACAATACCTAGCCCTGTCAGCTGAACGACGGTTGTCATTGCCAGTGCTTGATGACTACACACCCGTAATACCGATTTGTAGTCCTTTCTCTATTTCCTGAACTACACAGTAGTGCCTCCTCTGCATCGGGACGGAAGCGGAAGTTGAGGCGCAGGCTGCAGGAACCGACTGGGAGAAGAGAAAGTTCTTCTTCGATTCGGGGAGACCGTACTGGAGAAGCATTGCCCATGAATTCAGACCACTCGCTTTGTTATAGCAGAAAAGGCCACTTTATTCAGGATATAAATAATCATAAAATTTCCCAACAGATCATCAATCATGTAACTTTGGCATTTGAACGCAAACAATTTATTTATTTATTTATTTATCTCATTTCCTTCAAAATTTGGACTTTATACCGAAACCATCAACTAATCATCAATAACTTCCCCAACATTTTCCTTCCATTTTTTCCCCTCCATTGTTGTGTCTAATTCCCCCTATCTAACTACTAACTAGAGGAGCCCGCTCTAGGCTTCTCTTCCCTGGGGATTTTATGCCGCAGCCATCTGTTTGGGAAACGCATCCTGAAGTGGCAACTAAGATTAGAAATCTTAACTCATGAATGTACCAGCCTTCCAACAAGTACATCATGCGTTTTTTTTTTTGTTTTTTTTTTTTTTAAAGGGGTGGGCGGGTGGGATTCTGTTTTTTACTGAAAAACGCCCTCTCTATCTACCTACGCCTGCTCTCCTCACTAAAAAACGCCGTCTAAACTGCCCTAACGCTCTCCCTGCCTCACGCTCCTGGACCCTACCATCTGTGCAAAAATCCGCAGGGGGAGACGTCTCGCGCCGCTCGCCCCTGCGGAGCCATTGCCCATGAATTCAGACCACTCGCTTTGTTATAGCAGAAAAGGCCACTTTATTCAGGATATAAATAATCATAAAATTTCCCAACAGATCATCAATCATGTAACTTTGGCATTTGAACGCAAACAATTTATTTATTTATTTATTTATCTCATTTCCTTCAAAATTTGGACTTTATACCGAAACCATCAACTAATCATCAATAACTTCCCCAACATTTTCCTTCCATTTTTTCCCCTCCATTGTTGTGTCTAATTCCCCCTATCTAACTACTAACTAGAGGAGCCCGCTCTAGGCTTCTCTTCCCTGGGGATTTTATGCCACCCAGGAAAACCAACGAGTTTTCCTGTCCCCACCTAAAATAGTACAAACATCTTGTTCATAACTTGGAAGTGCACCAAACGTTGACCTGTAGTTCTTGTGCAAGCACGTCTCTTATTTCCACTAAATAGTAGGCCATGCCTATCTGGGACAAATGGACCCCGTCATCCCGGAAAAGGTGGCTCTCGCTACCCGAGATGCTCTCATGTCGCAAAACCCCAATCTTCATAACCTTACAAAAAACTTGCATGGCTTTATTTAGTTTTCTCCTGGCCTTTTCGACTGCTCCATGGGACCTGGCCTGCCGCCACGATTGTCTGTAAACAAACTCAGTCCAAAACACACGAGTGGTCGGCCAATTTATCCTCAAAACTGTCAAGTCAAGTTGCATTTGCTTGATGAGCGTGAGTCCTGACCTTTTAACCAAGTCATTCTCACCCAGATGTATTACCAGTTGATCCGGGCATCCTCGTACGTGGAACATTTGCGATAGAGTAGGAAACAAATCAACCCACCTCATTCCTCCTTTACCCTTCCATACTACCTCGTGCGTCGCGCTAGGGATACCCAATGACCGTCCATAAACCTGCTTCTCCGCAAACAGGGCTGCCCACTTTATGAACGAATGTCCCACCATCCAGGTCTGTTTCTTAAACTTCGAATTTGCACCCCGCACTGTACCTGGAATGAAATGAAAATTAGACCACACAACCTATCAGTTTTGTAAAACAACAGCAAAATCATTTTCTAACATAACGTTTGTAGCTGCTAGATTTCCATCTGCCTATGCGTTTTAGCACATCCACACCTAAACCCAACCTGCCAGCCTCTGTAGCCGCCCCTATCCGAAAAGAGTGTGTGGCAAAAAACTGCGGGTTTTCCCCCATAAAGGTCAGCGCTTTTCTTAACACCGCTAAGAATTGAGAACTTGTAATCTTCCTCCCAGATTCATGTATGAAAATTGGTCCCCTCTGAAACTTGTCCCCAGAAACAAAATGAACCCACTCTTGCACCGGGCAACAATCTGCTACCCCACTCTTGCTCAGAAAGACCCACGTCCCTCGGCCTAGCTGATCTGTTTTCGACCTCCTCACCCAAATTCCCAATCTGTGTTCTCTCACCGAAATCTCAGCACTGGATAAACCTGTGTCCTCTCCCACCCCCAAAACTTCCGACACCCTGAAAGCCCCAAAAAACATCCAAATCATAGCTAACCGAAAACGCCCCACCTCCCAAAGATCATAACAAATTAAACCCAACTGATCTAACAACTTCTGCAATAAGTCAAACGTGATGGGAGCTCGCGGCTGCTGAACAACACTTGACCCCCTCTGTACCCCTTTCAACATTCTTCTAACTAATTGGTCCTCAACCGGGTCAAAACCCCAGAACAACTGACCGTAAAATGATAAACCTGACAGTTTTCCTGCTATGGTTGTATGTGACAAACCTTTATCGATGAGAGTCAAAACAAAATCACAGACACTACCTTTGACCTTCCCCACTGACTCAGCTCTGCCCAAACACTGTGTGTACTGTACAAACTCTTGCCACGCCTGCACATAGCTTCTTCTAGTCGAAGGGGCAATGGACTGCTCGACTATCTGACGTATCCTCACTCCCCTAGGGCCCAGATGTTGTGCGGCACTGATGTTTTGTGGAAATCTGCCCCTGGCGCCAGCTCGCGGAACTTCTGCCACTGAAATCGGGAAAGAGCATCAGCGATGGAGTTATTAACCCCTGGGACGTGTTTAGCCTTAAACATCATGTTGAAACTCAGACTTAAAAGCATAAACATCCTCAGTAGTTGCAACACTCTAACATCCTTAGCCTTTTGGTTATTTATCAAGTTCACCACTGCCATGTTGTCAACATGAAATAACACTGACCTGTTCTGAAATTCTTTGCCCCACACTAGCAATGCTACAATCAGTGGAAAGAGCTCCAAAAAAGCTATGCTCCTGCCTCGACTCTTCCAATGTATAGGCCAACCCTCTGCACACCACCTGCCTTCCCAGAAGATACCAAAACCATTAGATCCCGCTGCATCTGAGTATATTTGAACTTGCCAAATGAAGTTGTCATCCACAAACTGTAAAGGTACACCATTAAAATTGTCCAGGAAGCACAGCCACACTCGCAAATCTTCCTTGATGTGTTTCGTCACTCGCACTCTGTGGTGTGGGAGATACGCTCCCGATAAAGCCATGCCTAGACGTCGACAAAACGTCCTCCCTGCCCTCACCACCCGGCAAGCAAAGTTCAGATAACCCAACAAACGCTGCACCTGCCTCACTTCAATCTTATTGGTATCCATAATCGTGAGGAGAAAAGCCTTAATTTCACAAATTTTACTCCGTGGTAGGCGCGCATACATCTGTGTGGTATCCAACTCTATGCCCAAAAAGGTTATGATTGTATCCGGTCCCTCGGTCTTGTCTGGTGCTAACGGGACCCCCAAAACTTCAGCCCATCTCTGAAAATGCATCAATGCCTGTTTACATTGCCCAGTGTTTGCTTTTCCTATGAACAGAAAGTCATCTAAGTAGTGACAACTGACACTCTCAGGACACGTCTGGGAAAAAATCCATTGTATGAATGTGCTGAACATTTCAAAAATCGCACAAGAGGCCGCACAGCCCATTGGCAATACCTTGTCCACAAAATAATGTCCTTCAAAGAACATTCCTAATAGTTCAAAGTCAGTAGGGTGAATTGGCATTAAACGAAAGGCCGATTGAATATCACATTTGGCCATTTCAGCTCCCTTGCCCACTTTCGTCACAAGCTCCATTGCCTCATCTACTGTTGTGTAGGATACTGATGTGTCGACTTCCGATATAAAATCATTGACAGATCCCCCCTCTGGCCAGGATAAATGCTGTATCATCCTATAATCCCCAGCAGCTTTCTTGGGAATAACTCCAATAGGGGAGACCATCAGATTCGGCAAAGGGCAGTGCCGGAAAGGGCCCGCTATTCTACCAACTTCGATTTCAGTTGCAAGCTTCTTACGGACCACCTCCGGCAATTCCTTCGCCGAACGTAAATTGTCAGCCCACCTCTGGTGCCTGGGTCCCTGGTATCCCAATTTAAAACCTTCTTGAAACCCCCAGAACAATCGAGCTGCTGAATCAGTATCAGGATATCTATTCAACCAGGGCACTAAGTTGTTCAATTTAATTGGAGTAGGCGCCTTTCGGGAAAGTATGGAAAGGGGCACCTCTGCCTCTTGTTGCCCAGCCCCCCTGCTCTGGGAACCGCTGCTGGTCACCGCCTCTGTACCCACTGAAATTCCCTGCTGGTGCATTACATTGCGTAAGCGGATGCCGTCCCCCACAATGGGAACAGTCGTGTTTGAAACGGCATAATGGCCTGTTGCACATGCCCCTGTTGTAATTCCAGCAGGCTCCTGTACCTGAAGAGAAACCTCTTCCCCCTGTACCCGCTCCGAATTGAGCGGGACGCCATAGAAAGGGCCGGTATGGGACTGGCAAGCCACTCGCTGTATGCGTCGTAGCTGATGGATGAGACGTGGACATCCATTGAAGCCACAACTCTGAATCCACATCACCCCAAGGCTTTTCTACACAGATGCTAATACGAGCTCTAAATTCCTCGTCATAATTCAGCCAAGAGTATCCACCAAAATGTGAATGTGCCTTCCTAACTATGTCCATATATTTGTACAAGGCCACAGATCTTTCAGGATACCTTTCACAGTAGATGCTCGCATAAATCAAGAAAGCTGAGGTCCAGTTCTCAATCGTGCGAGGCACCCTGGGACGTCGCGCCAACTCCCATTCTTCCTCTTTTGACCCCTCTTTTGCCTGTAGATCTCGGTGAAGCAACTTGAATATGTCCACACACTCGTGATTCCAAATTCACTGTTTAGTTTTTTCTGATAAGTGGGAACCCAAAGGCATCGCCAGACCCATATAGGGAAGCTTCTGCCTAACATTAACAGTTACTCTTTGATCGGACGCCGCCTCCTTCGTATTCCCTCCCACCACGACCGGTAACTCCTGGGGTAAATCTAGCGTGCCTGTTGCTGCACTGGACGGCAGCTTACCTGGAACTGCCGCGGCACGCGGTACCACAATCTTTCTGCCCTCTCCTCCCCCCACAAACTCCACCACAGGTAGTTCCCTGAAATTCACTCTGTCGCTCCTTCCCTCATCCCACACTGCCCACCATTGATGCTTACCGCATGGTAGCTGTCCTGTCCGCCGCTGTAATTCCATCGGAGCCATCCGCTCTTGATAGTCCCGTGGTGTCACATTTTGAACCGAAGAGTCCGCACTTGACCTCTGGAACAACAAAGAAGAATTCGTTGCCCCCTCCCCAATCCTGACCTCTTTCCCCACATTGCCCCCAACACTCTGTTTTGAATTTACACTCTTTTTGCTTTTCTTGAAATTCCTAGTCTGACTCCTGGATGCCTGACTAAACTCACCACTCCCTTGAAAACCAGCACTAGTCCCTGGGCAAGCCCCGTCTCCCACCCCCCCATCAAACTGTGACCAAATCAGACTTGAACTCCGCTCTTGAGGCCTATCTGATCGCACAAAATCCGCTCTGGATTCGCAAGAGTAAACTTGATCAAGCTCCCCAGTATACTTTGACACTATAGGGGCAGCCGCATTAACAAATGGCCCATTCAAAGAATTCAC
The DNA here is from genome assembly GCF_964261635.1 of Lissotriton helveticus. Classification (NCBI taxonomy): domain Eukaryota; kingdom Metazoa; phylum Chordata; class Amphibia; order Caudata; family Salamandridae; genus Lissotriton; species Lissotriton helveticus. The sequence goes on along the minus strand of NC_136069.1, from coordinate 1,055,181,261 downwards.
CATTTGCGCTTCAACCATGTCGCGCTGTGCTCTCGAGTTAGCCACCTCTCTGGAAACATGGCGCACATCTTGTTTGTCAGTGAACATTGGGCGCTCCACCCAAAGCAACTGACCGTCTCCGCTCTCGCCCTGCGTGCTCTTCCTGTGTGGAATACCATATGGTGAAGGGCATGCACATGGAAAAACATATTGAGTGTCCCATTGCCCGGCGTCTTGATCCCTAGACAAAAATCCATGTCCTTGGTCCTGCTCGCACTCTACTTCTGAGTCAGTCTCTTCATAATAGTCTTCTTCTACCTCAGAATCACTCACATCCTGAGCCCCTTGACCTGAGCCATCTCGCTGACCTGTCTGATGCCCCGCCGCCGTATCCAATGGAGGCTTCCTCGCTCCAGTCGCCACCACTCTTGTCAACCTGGCACTATTCTGAGGTATAGGGATAGGAATCAGCTGAATGAGGGGGGCACTGGTGGGTTGCGTGTCATAAACTATTTCTTCTTCGCTGTCGCTTGAATACGCCACTAAAGAACCCAACCCACCTCTCATGATGAAGTTCTGACTGGCAGAACTCTGCATATAGTCCTTGCCCGTCGCATCCCGCACGGGAAGACAGCTAAAGGGGTGGGAAGGTAATGCTAACCCCTGTTCACCCATTCTGTCTTGCGTAAGGGCCACCTTCTTAATCGCTTTTTCTTTCCCTTTCCTCTTCAGTGCTACCTGTGTACCCTTCGTAGCCGCTCCTGAAGGTACCCCCGCCACTGGCACATTTACCTCAGCTCCAAAGTCACTTGCTGCCTTCTGCCGTGTGAGGGAAGACGCTCTTCGCTCCTCTGTACCCCTTTCTGTCTCCACAATTCTTAAGGCTGCTTCCGCACTCGCGCTCAAGGACCGAGCTCTCACCTTCTTCTTCTTGACAGAAGCCGGTTGACAGGCTTCAATGGCCATTTGAACCCCTTTTGCCGCTTGTCTCCGTGGTGGGCGCTTCGGGGGGAGCATTTCCTCAAGTGCTGCTTGTGTCAGCATGTCCTCCCTGCCTTCCTGCTGTATTACCCTTAAGGCAGCTATTAAATTTTCACTCATATCCATTTCTCCCCTTCAACAAAAACCTCCCTTTCTCTCACTAAATACACTATTTTCTACCGTAATATAAATATAAACACTATCTATGCTCACTATTCTGTTTTTTACTGAAAAACGCCCTCTCTATCTACCTACGCCTGCTCTCCTCACTAAAAAACGCCGTCTAAACTGCCCTAACGCTCTCCCTGCCTCACGCTCCTGGACCCTACCATCTGTGCAAAAATCCGCAGGGGGAGACGTCTCGCGCCGCTCGCCCCTGCGGAGCCAAAGAGGAGATATGTACTCTGTTTTTTCGGTATTTTAGCTGTGGGGCAGGGGGAAGAGGCAGCAAGTGCGATGGGTTTGATTTTTGCCACCTCTTCTCGCACTTTGGGTTCCTCGGAAAACGCTGCCCTTTGTCCTTCAAATGGCGGGAACCCGCTACTCTTTAATATTCGGCGCTAACATGTAGCGCTTTGTTTGGGAGCGGTGGTGGAAGCAGGAGTCCACTGCTCCTCTGTGCTTTAATTACTTTGTGGATCTTAAAAATGTGCGAATGGAACCAGTAATAGATTGCATGGATGTGCTTGGCACTTTAAGACACTGCAGCAAATGTGTGTGTGGGGGGAGGCGGCAGGTAATGTTTGTTCACATCTCAACACAACCGTGGAGCAGACTCAGGTGGGTTATAGTTTTGTGCTTAATTATTTCTAAGGTGCACGTGGAAGCCTGTCCGAATGACTTCATTTTGAAAGAGATGGCAGTAGAATTATGTGTTTTCTAGCCTAATCATGTAATATAACTATTTCAATATTCAGAACCCGATCTCCACCAAAGTTTGATCCCGATGGCATTACTGGCACTTTATTATCTCGCATCAGGCGCAACTATGGTGATGCTACAGAAGTATATTTTAAATTCAGCAGACCTTAACCCACTTAAATAATTACTATTGTGTGTATTGGACAGCACAACTAGCCACTATTGTAGCATGCCAAGTATGCTACTACCGTGTCATCCCTCAACCATACATCTGTTTAATAATGCATAGCTACATTTTTTTTCTCCTACACTCAGCTTTTCTTTCTCACCTCTCTTCTATCCTTCTCCCCCTCATGCTCTTCTCTGTTTCCGAGTTTCCCCTTTCTCTCTGTTGTCCCTATTCTCACTGCTTTTCATTTTTCAGTTTCACGTCTTTTCCTCATTCTCTCTATTCACGCTCTTTCCTCTAGGACTGCTCTTCTTCCGTTGCCTCTCACTCATTTCTTCTCCTCTTTTCAATTTCACCATGTTCCACTCCAATCTTGTACTCCCTATCTCTGCTTTCCCAAGTTCTCTTCAAATTCTTTGTGTGCCTTTGCATCAATCTCTTCTCCATTTACGTTCTTCCTTTTGTTTTTCCTTCTTGCACATCTTTCATGACTTCCATCTGTCTGCTTCCTTCCTTTGCCACTCTTCCTTCCTACCCCCACATCAGAAAGTTTACACGTTGCAATACATGCCTGATACATTAATACAATGATAGTTCATGCACTGTATTGTATTGTAATTGATTTATATAGCGATTATTACCCCTGATAAGGCATCTAAGCGCTTTTTCGACAAAGGGAGAGACTGCGGTAAGAGTGGAGCGAGTGATCTCAACTTAGCAGAATTACTGGCACTAGAGAGCAGTAACTGATTAGGGAATGGGCAAAAGTAGCACATAGCCAGTGATGTAGTTGACAGAGGGATGAAAGGGGTATGTGACAGGATGGCCTATAGAATCATTAAAGTCATGACAATTGTTTGTGGGCCTTATGATTATTTGTAGAAAAAAAGGTTTCTGGCTGCAATTAAAATACTCTCCACCTCCCACACTTTTCAATACAAAGTTAAAGCAGTGTTTCGAAAGAAGAAAAGGCTTCCATTACAAAATTCAAATATGTTGTCCGAAGAGACCAGGTGCTGCTGGATGTTGGAGAGCACAGGTAAAACGGTGGCTAGAAGACATGTCCTGTGTCTTTTCAGGGTAAGTGTCATTCGGCTGGGCCTTGACTGTGAATGAGAACTCCAGTGTCGCCGTACCTTTTTCGGTAGCCTTTAGACATGCAAGGTTGTTGCTTTCTTCAATACCTTCTGTATGCTTCTTTCCATTACACATCAAGAAGCTCCACTGCAAAGTATCTATTACCTGGGCTAACTCACTAGTGCCAGCAGCCAGATTCACTGACTATCTTACCTGGTCCTACGATGGATGGTATATCTTCACGTTTCTGACACAGTAACATGTCCTCCAGATGCAGACTCTAAGACCGCTGTCAGTTCCACGTAATAATCAAGTATGCAAAAAGTGATAGATGGAATGCTTAAATTAATCTCAGCCACTGGTAATTACTCGGGCCGCACCCCAATCCATCTTCCTTTTCCACACCATTGCACCTCAGGTCCAGCGATATGCAAATCAGTCTTGACCCTGTACTAGTGGGAACAGTTGAGCCTGAACTACCAAGCCAGGGCCCCCCCTTAACCGGAACACAAGCAACCCAGGACCGGTTTTGTCCAAGTTAGGGTTCTTCGGCCAGGTATTGCAGAATGTCTGGACGACACAGTGAAGTACACAAAAAAAGTGATGAATGAAATGCTTAAATTAATCTCAGCCAATCGGGGCGAAAACAGTTATTTCACTTTATTCCATAGCATTTTGCATTCGGTTTCCAGTCCTCTTCGATCTTATGTCTTGCAGTCCTGAGTTGCTTCCACTGAACTAATTAGACTATTACGCCATTTATCAAAAATGTGTAGTTTAGAAGCTCAGGATTGAGAAAGTGTCCATAATGATGGGGAGTGAGATTATTGCCCCTTATTCCTAAAACGACTCCTATGCCTATTAACACCACTCACATCTTCCCTTGTCACTTTGCTAAGCCTTTGACATATATCTCGGGCCACTAAGCTTCTTAACACTGATTAGTACTGGTATCACTCAGTAACTCTTAAGATGGTCTGACTAAAACATCCAGTCAACACCACCCTTTCCCCTACACCATTTAGCCACACATTTTTGTTACACCAGAAGCATTTACCATACCCACTTACATCACCCCTCACTCACCATTCCCAGAAGTTACTAGGCTTCACTTGCACACACCACTAGATCAAGATTTGTACAATCGTGACACTGCTCACTCTCACCATTTAAATAGTCACTGACTGACTGACTCACTCTCACTGACTCACTCTCACTGACTGACTGACTCACTCTCACTGACTGACTGACTCACTCTCACTGACTGACTCACTCACTCTCACTGACTGACTGACTCACTCTCACTGACTGACTGACTCACTCTCACTGACTGACTCACTCTCACTGACTGACTCACTCTCACTGACTGAGTGACTCACTCTCCATGACTGACTCACTCACTCTCCATGACTGACTCACTCACTCTCCATGACTGACTCACTCACTCTCACTGACTGACTCTCTCACTGACTGACTGACTCACTCACTCTCACTGACTGACTCTCTCACTGACTGACTCACTCACTCTCACTGACTAACTCACTCACTCACTCTCACTGACTGACTCACTCACTCACTCTCACTGACTGACTCACTCACTCTCACTGACTGACTGACTCACTCTCACTGACTGACTCACTCACTCTCACTGACTCACTCACTCTCACTGACTCACTCACTCTCTCACTGACTCACTCACTCTCTGACTCACTCTCACTGACTCACTCACTCTCACTGACTCACTCACTCTCACTGACTCACTCCCTCTCACTGACTGACTCACTCACTCTCACTGACTGACTCACTCACTCTCACTGACTGACTCACTCACTCTCACTGACTGACTCACTCACTCTCACTGACTGACTCACTCACTCTCACTGACTGACTCACTCACTCTCACTGACTGACTCACTCACTCTCACTGACTGACTCACTCTCACTGACTGACTGACTCACTCTCACTGACTGACTCACTCACTCTCACTGACTGACTGACTGACTCACTCACTCTCACTGACTGACTCACTCACTCTCACTGACTGACTCACTCACTCACTCTCACTGACTCACTCACTCTCACTGACTCACTCACTCACTCTCACTGACTGACTGACTCACTCTCACTGACTGACTCACTCACTCTCACTGACTGACTCACTCACTCTCACTGACTGACTCACTCACTCTCACTGACTCACTCACTCTCACTGACTCACTCACTCTCACTGACTCACTCACTCTCACTGACTCACTCACTCTCACTGACTCACTCACTCTCACTGACTCACTCACTCTCACTGACTCTCTCACTGACTCACTCACTCTCACTCACTCACTCTCACTGACTCACTCACTCTCACTGACTCACTCACTCTCACACTCTCTCACTCACTGACATACTCTCTCACTGACTGATTGTCTCTCATAATGCTTTTTTGGTCATATCTAAGGTAACAAAAATGCTTCTCACACTTCTTTATCATAACCTTTCAGCATGCTGCAGACTTCCATAGAGCACAGCTTAAAGACATAGGTAAAGTCAATATCTCTGGCTAAACACTTATAAGTTCCCAAAGGCGAGACCTATTGGCTATGCCAATGCTTGTTATTATTTAGTTGTGTAAACCAGATGCTTTAGCCTTAGAGAATGTTTGTGGCATTTCCTATTCATGCCTCCAGTACTTTTCTTTACACTTCGTAGGCATTATGTGATTGATTTTTTTAAGCTATTTGGTCATTATGATCATATTCTAAATGTTGTAATAAACAATGGATGTTAAAAATAAAGTGAATACATAAGAACTATGCTATATTTTACTACTAAAGAGGCAGTCACAATTGCAGTTACCTTGCATTTGAAAGGGACTTGATTTAAATAGTGCAGCAGGTGCAGTGGTACCAGGGCCAAAAGTTGTCATAACTCCACTAAACACCAAATATTGCTATCTTTTATTACTAAACAGGAAGTCACACGTGCAGTTATCTAGCAAGCACTATGGCCGTGATTTCAATAGTGCTGCAGGTGCAATGGCATCAGGACCAAAAGCTCCAGGCACCCTACTAAACACCAAGTATTGATATGTTATTCCTAAACAGGCAACCACAAGTGCAGTTAGCTTGCAGGCAATAGGGTCATCATTTCAATGGTGCAGCAGGTGCAGTGACACTGGGTTCCAAAGCTCTAGGAACACCTCTAAACACCAAATATTGTAATATTTTACTACTAAACAGGCAGTCATAAGTGCAGCTACCTTACCGACAATAGGGTCATGATTTGAATGGTGCAGCAAGTTCAGTGGCACCAGGGCTAAAAGTTGTCAGAGCTCCACTAACATCAAATATTACTGTTTAACTACTCTGCTCTACACCTCTGCAATCTACCCTGCACCACTCCACTCTATGCCACTCTTGTCTGAAACAATCTACTTTCCACCACTGCAATCTACTCTGCACTCTACATCGCTCTACTCTGCGCCAATGCACTCTACACCACTCTACTTAACCAGTTCACTCTACGCCAGTCTACTCTGCACCACTGTTTTTTACACTGCCTCAATCTAGGCTACTGCACTTTAACACACTATAAGCTTTGGTACTCCACTCGGTGGTGCTCTATTCCATAAACCTCTACTCAACTCTTTGCCACTCCACTCTACAACACTACTACATGCTATGTCACTCTTCAACACTACTCAACAACGCTCTACCTAACCCCCTCCATGCCACTTTAGTCCACTCTATTCTACAACATACTACTCCATGCCACTCCACTCAGACACTCGATTCTACAACACTTTACACTACTCCACTTTATGCCACTCCATAGCAATCAAGTCTACGCAACACTTAACGCCACTCTGATCTACACCACTCCATGACACTCTGTCGCTAGAATCTATGCTACTTCATCACATTGCACTTTTCAACATGCAACTCTTCTTTACCCCACTAACTTTTAGCCGTGCTGAACAGCCACGCTCGTGTACAATATGGCTAAAACATATTGGCAAAGACAATAGCTCTTGCAAAGGCCAGACCATTTGGCTTTGCCAATGCTTTTTTATTTTAACCGATACTACAAACCATCGACAAAAGACATTGGCAAGTCACATGGTCGAAAAGGCAAAACCGATTGGCTTTGCCAATGCTTGTTTTTGTAACCATTATTTGCTCTGCTAACAAAGTAATACAACTGTATTTCTTAACATCTTGTGAATGGCAAACAAGTATTACTATTACACCGCCATGCAGTAATACAGCCAGAACCCATCCTGCGGCAATACATACCCATTATTAATTAATCAACTAGTACGGTTCCAGTCACCTTCTAAAGTTATCCTTGGATCATCCACGAGTAAGGCAGCCTCATTCTGAAGTCATCACAAAATGATTCTGTAATAATACAGCCCCATCCTGAAATCATCATGGGATCATTCTGGAGTAGTACAAGGTCATCACATGTTTTCCACTGAAGTAATCAGGGACCCATCCTGGAGTAATCCACCCTAATCCTGTAATCAGCATGGGATCATCCGGCAGTAGTTCAAGCTCATCACATCTTTTCCACTAAAGTAATCGGGCCTTAATCCTGGAGTAGTTTCTCTGATGACTCTAGATAAAGTCATCCCATTTAAATATTCTGCCCTGTGGGCAGACTTCAGGATGGCTTCGGATGACATCCCCAGTTAATTGCAGGAATCGCCTGGCTGAAGTCATCGAATGACTTCAGAATCACTCCAGGATGATCTTCCTGTTTGACTAGAGTAGTGCAAACAATTGCAAGTGAATTTACTTTCCACCTCAAACACTATTTTGCACTGGAAACTTGCCCTTTTCTCAGCACAAATAGTACTGTGTGCAGCATTGCACCACTTTCCATCAAGAGGCATTTATTGTAACTTTGGAAGATCAGCACAAACACTCATACATTTTGGCACAATACTAGGCCTATGGAGTAATTTTAATTACGCCAAAGTAATCAGAGTAAATTCAGTAGTTACACATTGCTCTTGTAATGTAAAAGTACTTAAATTATGCAATCGCACCAGATTGAGTATTGAAGAGTAATTTGGGGTAAAAAAAAACTTACACAGGAGAACAGGCACAATGAACTATAAGAGAGAGAGCGGGTATTGGCTGCTGTTGTTCATATCCTTTTGTCCTTTAGCACTTAGTCCTGTCTTCTTAGCGCAAAATGTGTCCTCAGGCCCATTTTGGAATGTGAGTGTGCATTTTGCATTAAGAAAATAGCAATAAGTGCCGGATTATGCTTCTTGCATAAGTATGAATGTTAATTAGGAATGTTGCAGTAATTACACCAGAGAGAATTACCCCAGTTGCACCGTCTCCTAAACATAACCCAATCTACTAAAATAGCAAGATTGGGACTTGTGCCAATAAATAACATAAAGCAGGAGTAATATTTTAATGTCTCCACACATTCCACACATTGCATGAGTGCTGCAGTGTATAGCTCACATATAATGAGTGCAGTGTTTAAGAGTTTTCTAGGCATAGGACTTTGCACTGGATAGGTATGCTTCCAATACACATCATATGCGAGACAGCATGCATACACCTGTGCACTATGGTGCAAAGATTGTGTGTGGTGCTGGGCAGCCAGTTTGTGCGCCAGGGCATGATTTAGAGAGGGAGCAGGCCATTTTTAATAAATATGGCTCTACATTGCTTTCTTTGCTTTGCCTACGGAATGCAGCAACTTTAACAGCTGCTCAGCATCGTGCTAGAAATAACTCTTTCCTTAAGTGTCTTTACCTACATTTGCGATAGAGGGAAATAAAAACTACGGATGGGGGAGTGTGCATGCACAACTGCAGGGGTGTGCAAAGTTATGAAGCTGCCTGACCTCACCATCTTCTGCATCCCTCCATGGCACCCTTTGCATGACAATTTCAAGGACTGGTGGCTTTCATGATTTTCTGTGCCAGAATGTCTTTCCCACAATACATTCTGGGTCACAAAAACCATAATCAGACACATGCTCGGGTATCAAACAGTTGTGTCCTGTGAATATGTATAGTGGAACCCTTCTAGTCCTTGATGTAATCTGTAAGGTGACGTAATTGTTTGGGTGTGTCTTGTTGTAGTTAATAAAGTTCATGACATAATGCATTCAGTTAGGTAACGGTTGCACTCTGAAAAATAGCACTACAGAGCTTTGTGTGTGGTGTGGTCATTTGCATGCTACAAGGTTGGGGAGGATGCTACCCAACTTGGCTATTTTGATTTCGATGAGTTTGGAAAACAATGCATCCCCTTTACCAAGTGAAGGGTTTACTGAATTCGCCCAATTACAGAAGGGAAATACAACTTCACCCACCATAATGAATTTGTAGCGTTCTGCCGCTGAGCTCACACCACCCCTGTTGTGGGGGCCAACGAGCTTCTAGAAATGGAGAGTTGACGCAGTGGAGAGCAAGAATGGATTGAGGGCACACGCGTTCAGAGGGGCTCATGCGAAGCTTTTATCAGCATCGGATCAAGGGTGCATCCATTGAGGATTTATAACGGACTTTGATTCCTGTAAGGCCACGTGCGAAATATAATTGACAGCCCATTTGTGCAAACGATATGCCGAATTATGGAATATAAAGGCTAATGGGGGAACGCATCTTGCTCTCGAGTGCAGCTTGTGTCTTGGACAATTGCCCACAGAGCGTGATATATATATGTGTGTGTATATATATATATATATATATATATATATATATATATATATATATATATATATATATATATATATATATATATATATATATATATATATATATATATATATGTATATATATATATATATATATATATATACTTTATTTAAACTGCGGTGCTTCTTCTGTCCCACCCAGCCCGTCGTAGTTGGAGCGTGCACTGGCGAAGCCCACCGGTCAAGGTATACGCAGCAAACAAAGTAAGACGCTCTCTCAGAGGATCAATTATAACTTAGATTTTAATTCAGTTACAAGAGGACTGCGATTCCCATAACTGAATTAAAATCTAAGTTCTAATTGATCCTCTGAGAGAGAGTCTTACTTAGTTTGCAGCGTCTATATATTTATATATATATATATATATATAACACACAGTTACCCTTTCCTTGAGCAGCATGCACAGGTTGGAGTCCAGCTGGCAACACGAGCGCTACTGGCAGAAACACAAATCACCTCACTGTTATGCCGTCGCGTTTTGAGCTTGGCGCTCTTCTTCATAGGCAGAGTAGGCAAGAAATGACACACGTTAGCCACTAGCACATCCCTTTTATTTCAAAAATCCAATAGCTCTCAGGTGAGTTTTCTCGCAATGATTTCGGGGACTAGTAGGCAAATTTCTTCTGCAAGTGCGTCGCTGTCATTTCATACACTTTTGGAAAGATCCAGTTCATCAAAAAAGGCGTTATATGTGTACTGCACAGTTGCTATTGTCCATATTGCAGCACCAACCTGCTCTGCAACGTGCCACTGATGACATCTCAAATGACATCAGTGATGACATCATCCAGTGATTGTGAGTGATTTTTAAAAGTTTATGAGTGTTAAATATATATACCAAGGTGCATTGGTGAATCAGTGGGTGTATGAGTGACTGTATGGATGATTCAGTGGGTGCGCGACAGACTTCATAAGTGAGTGATTAGGTGTCTCAGTAAATGCATGGGTAAGTGACTGGGTGTGTGAATGTGTGTATCTGTCTGTCAGTTGATGTATAAGTGGGTGTATTAGTGTGTTAATGGGTACGAGAATGGCCATATGGGTGATTGCTTGGTTGTCTGACTATGCCGTTGGTTGTCTGGGTGTGTTTGTTTGTGGGTGAGGAGGTGTGTGACTGCCTGTATGGATCATTGAGTGGGTAAGTCAGTGACTGTATGTGTGAGTGAGTGAATGTGAGAGTGGCTGTATAGATGAGTGCATGCTTCTCTCAGTGACTGTATAGCTGAGTATGTGTTACTATTTGTATCAGTAAGTAAGTGGTTGTGTGTGTAACTATATAATTGAGTTAGTGGCTGTATGAGTGAGTATATGGGTGAGTGTCTAGCTGTGTGAGTAGTTCTATGGGTGACTCACTCAATGTATAAGCACCTGTATGGCTGTATGAGTGGGTATGTCAATGGCTGTATTAGTGAGTGAGTGAGTCTATGAGTGGCAGTATGGGTGAGCGAGTGAATGTGTGTATAGATCAATGAATAAGTGAGTGGGTATGTAAGTACTGGTATGGCTCTGTGAATGGGTTTGTGAATGGTTGTGCGGGAGTGGCAGTGGGTGTTTAAAAGATTCTATAGGGTGTGAGTGTGTGCGTCAGAGATGCTGTAGATGATGTCATCACTGATGTCAACAGTGATGCTATTTGAGATGTCATCCGTGATATAATCAGTAATGTCACTGACCATGTCATGAGTGATGCAATATGTGAGGTCATAAGCAATGCATTGCGGGGGTGTGAGTTATAGTTAGCTCAGCTAACTATAACGGCTGAATTTTTCTGGTTTTGTACGAGTGAAATGTATACCTAACCATGTAACCTTTGTTTTTATTCCATGCATTTCTAAGGTTTTTTAAATGCTAATTTCTACCTATAGCGTCCCTGAAACATGTGGCTATTCAGTGAATTTCTATGTTTTTTTAACTAGCAGTCACATTTGCAGAGTGGTTGAGAAAGGGGGCTGGGCCTCCAACTAGCGTTCAGGAATTCCGCTGCATAGGACTTACAGGAGGTACCAGGGGCTTCTTGGCCCCCAAGGTCCCTCAGGAATAAAGCAGACTTCATCCCCCAAACAGTAGTGCACCAGGAGGTGCGTTCGCGGAGTGGTGGAGAGATGGGGTGTAGCATCCAAAGACCTCTTAGCAATCCCACTATGTGGGACTTACTGGAGGTAACAGGAGGGATAGGTCGCCCCCAAGGAGGTCGTTGGTGACCAACTACCCCTCCTATTACCTCCAGTAATTCCCACACAGTAGGATTGCTGAGTTCTGATCGCAGGCCATGCCCCTTGTCCAATACTCTACAAACACGCCTCCGGTGCGCTCTTGTTAGGGGGATGAAGTCCCCTTCTCTGCTGGGGATCCTTTGGGGCCAACTAGCCTACCTGTTACCTCTAGTAAGCCCCAAACAGTGGGATTGCCGAGAGGTGGTCGCAGGCCACGGCCCCCTTTTCCCCCTCTGCAAATGCGCCTCCTGGCACGCTCTTGGTTGGGAGATAAGCCCTCCTGTTACATCCAGTAAGCCCCATACAACTGGATTGCTGAGAGGTGGTCAGAGGCCACGCCCCCTTTCTCCACCACTCTGCAAACATGCTTTCTGGCGCATTGCTACTTAGGGAAAGAAATCCACTTTAATGCTGATGTCCTCAGGACACAAGGAGACCTCTTCGCCCCACCAGCAGTGCGTCAAGAGGTGCATTTGCAAAGTGGTGTTAAAAGGGATGTGGCCTCCGACCACCTCTCTGGAATCCCAAGGTCCTTTTTCGTGCAGGCACTGCCTCTTCTTCTACAACAATGGGTAGGTCCAGTAGGCGCCACAGAGTTGTGTTGCAGAGAGATGTAAAAAGGGGCGTGACCTCGGACCACCTCTCTGCAGCGCAGCTCTGTGGCACTTACTGGAGGTACATGTTGAGCTAGTTGGCCCCCAGGAATCCTCAGGATTCAAGGGGAATTAATCCCCCAAATTAAATCCCACCAGGAGTAAGATTTGCACACTGGTGAAGGAGGGGGCAGGCCTCATATGACATGTGTGTACTTATGCAATGACTGCACCAATACCCAAGCACGTATAAATTCACCATGCACTCTCCTTGCAGCACTCTAATCATCCAGTCACTACCCATGCACTCATGCAATGACCCACGCACTAACTCATGCACTGTTACAATACACTGAGCAGTACCCATGCAGTCCAGCTGTTGTCCTGTCACTACCCATGCACTCCTCCAATCACCCAACAAGCACCATGTACTTATCCAATCACTCCGCCAAAACCCAAGCAGTTCTTAAATCACCATGCACTGTCCTTGCAGCACTCTAATCATCCAGTCACTACGCATGTACTCATGCAATGACCCAGGCCCTAACTCATGGCAAATACAGAGGAGGTCATGCTAATTACAGGGGTACCCCAACGCATAGTGTTCCCTAGTGTTTGTAGGTGTTTTCACTGTATTCTAAGTGTCTTTTAGCATAGCACTGGCTCTGGTCCTGGTCAGTCAGAGTTAGTTACCACCAGTACCCGTCACTAAAAAGTTGAGGGCTCAGGAGGACTTTCTGCTCCTCTTTTGGTTCTTCTGCACATTTCTTGCTTCTTCCTGCACTTTTCTTTGTCTTTCTGGACTTCTGTTGCCTCTATCTGTATTTGTCTTGCTTCTTGCTGCGCTTTTCTTCGTCTTTCTTCACATGTCCTAACTTTGTTGGCAAAGTTAGAAATGAGCATTTAAAACACCACTGAAATTCACTGTAAAAACCATAGGTTTAAGGCACATTATAGTTAGAAATTAGCATTTAAAAAACAATAGAAATTCACTGTAAAAACCATAGGTTTCAGGGACGTTATAGTTAGTTGGACATTTCACTCGTACAAAACCATAGAAATTCCCCCGTTACATTTATATCAGCTAACTATAACTCGCGCCCCAGCAATGCACTGCTGATGATGTCACATATTACATTATTCATGACATGGTCAGTGACATCACTGATGACATCACTGATGAAATTTCAAATGACATCACTGATGACATCATCCATGTCAAAATCTGATGCACCTCCTCACACTCTAATATAATCTTTGATACAACCACTGTAAAATACAGACTAACATTTTCGAAACCATCGACACACCAATACCAGTTACTATCAATGCACTTACTGATTCCTAGGTCCACACACACATCCACTCATTCACCCATACAATCACTCATACATACAGTCACTCCTCAATACAACACTATCATATGCAATCATACGCCTATACAGACACTCACACATGCCACTCATCCATGGAGTTACTCACACACCTTGTCAGTCATGCAAAGAATCAATTACACTCCCATTTCCTCACCTATACAGTTATACACACACCATCTCACTTATTCAAACAAATACTAACATATACTTTCTCTCTTATACAATCGCTGATACAAGTACACACTCATTCATACAGCCACTCTCACAGTCACTGATTCCCACGTATAGTTATATATATACTCCAAGTCTCACATAAACTGCCTTTTACATATGTAGTTACTTGGACATGTGCCACTGAGACATCCAATCTCTCACCAACACACCCATACACACACTCACCCGCCCATGCAGCTGTTTCCACATGCACTCTTGAACCCATACACGCAGTGAATCAACCACTCACACATCTATGCACAGAGTCACCTTCCTCCCACCCACCCTCACACACACTCAGTCTCCCATACAAATACTCAGGCAACCAATTAATAACCCATATAGACACTCATGTAGCTACATATAGGTTTTAGTCTTAAGTTGAACTTTAGTTAAACTTTAGTTTGTCTAATGTTTTGGTATTAAGACAAAATCCAAACTAAAGGCAAAATCCAAACTTAAGAAAAAATCTTAACTTAAGACAAAATCCTAACTTAAGATAAAATCCTACCTTTATTACTACTAAATGCCTTCTGTAAATACCAGTTTAGGATTTTGTCTCAAATTAGTTCTGTGAATCGGCCCCTCAGTGTCTAAGTGTGACTATGATTGGGTGGGACAGTTTCTGAGTGGGTCTGTGAGTTGATTGGAGTGTGTCTGTCTGGGCGTGTGAGTAGGTGTGAGAGTGTGTCTGTGTGTGAGTAGGTATGCTAGTGTCTTTCTGTGAGTGTGAGAGTGTCTGTCTGGGTGTCACAGTGAATGTGAGAGTATCTGTGTGTGTTATTGGGTGTTAGAGTGTCTGTATGGGTGTCAGAGCGGGTTTGAAAGTGTCTTCTATGTGTGTCACTTGGTGTGAGAGTGTCTGTTGTCTGTAAGGGTGTCAGAGTGGATTTGATAGTGTCTGTCTGGGTGTGTCACTGGGTGTGTGAGTGTGTCTGAATGCGTGAGTCTGTGGGAAAGTGTCTGCCTGGGTGTTTGAGTGGCTCTCTGGGTGTGTGAGTGGATGTGAGAGTGTTTGTATGGGTGTCACAGTGGGCATAACAATGTCTGACTATCTGTGGGAGTGGGTGTGAGAGTGTCTGTATAGGTGTCAGAGTGAATGTGAGAGTATCTGTCTGGGCATCCTAGTGGGTGTAGCAGTGTCTATCTGGGTGTGAGACTAGATGGGAGAGTGTTCGGGTATCACAGTGGGTATGAGAGCTTCGGTCTGGGTGCCAGACTGGGTGTGTGAGTTTATTTTTTTTTTCTGCTAGAATCGCACTCTGTCGTGGGTTTACACGGGGCCACATTGATCCTGTGACAAATCTGCTTATCGCACGTACAGCAAAAAAACGTATTTCTGGCACATTGCTGCTACAACATATTGCTGCTATAACACACACATGAGGTTTTTCAAACTGTCCACTTGAAGGCAACATTTCTTCCTCCATGCAACTTCCATGTATGACAACATCTACATATTTATAACACACATCATTCTCTTTAAGATAGAAAGCAGTTTTAGTCACCTTATTTACATCCACTAATTCCCACCAGATTTGTTTACGTTTTAATATATAACATTTTATGCAATTGATACACAGCTTGCAACATTTATTCCATACTAATATTTCCAGTACAAAGAAACCCAATAACAAATAAACATCCCAACCCTACCACTCGGCGAGATAACTCTTCATTATATAAGGCATGTTATGACATTATGCATACCTTAAGTGCTGGAGGAGCTTATTCAATTGTCCATGTTTGCTCAGTTCCATGTTGTCATAGGGGTAGTAGGCACACATTTCATGTGAATAAAAAGTGGTTTGGATGTGCTAATGAATTTGTAAATAGTTAAATAAGTAATGATGTGTTAATTGTTTGGTTTAAATGGTATTGTAATGTGTTAATAAAAAGTATTTGTGTGCAAATCAGTTTTTTTCTATAATCTGAATGATTGATTTTCTCCATCTTTCCATTGTGATTCTTTTAAGAGTGCATCATTTATGGTGTATGAGTATAGAACCTGAGAACAGTAAATAAGGTACACTGCACCCAAAAAAGATATTTTTATAGTGACAAGCATGTGACATTTTGCACAGTGCACAGCTATCATACTTACTTATTCACAGGCAGCTGGTTTTATAATGACTGCTACTAGTGATGGTGCTAGAGAGGTGAACTGTGCCCCTCATTTCTCTCACATATTCCAGTTGCAGACCATTTTATGATTTGTTTTAAAGTGCTTCCATATGAAAGTTTTCCTATCAGAATACTTATTTGCAGGGCCCTTGGTTAAATGCTTGCCTCAAATATTGCAGTGCACATATTTAGCTATACTCTTCATTTCCCTTAAAGGTATTGTAAAATTGTTGCAAAACTCAGTTTTTTTACAGGTGGTGTATCTTCCTCCTCATCCTCAACAGTTTATGGATGTTCATACTGGATAGAAGATGAAGCTACAGCCACTGTTTTATGTTGGCCACAAAAGACAACAAAAGCATCACTAGTTCTGAATCCTCTTTCTTCACTGGAGAATAACTGTTTATAGGTGTGATTTAAAAAAGAACTATACAGCAATGCTTCTACACTGTGCAAGAATGTACCCTTACAAACAGTTTTATAGTACCATGCATGTGGCATTTCACACAGTGAGTAACCATTTCACTTAAATCTGTGCACGCAGCTGGTATTATAATGACTTCTACTGGTGAAGGTTCTCTCTCCCAAGGGTGCTGTACAATTGGACTGTCCTGTGGCGCCTGGTTTCTCCCTTGTCATCCATTTGTAGACCCTTTCAAAAGGTTTTGTAAAATGCTTCCACATGGAAGTTGCGTCATGTGAATATTTGTGTGCAGTGCCCAGGGATAACTGCTTGCCAGAAATATTACAGTCGCATATTTAGTGGTACCCTCCTTTTCCCTTGAACCTGACACATTTCCAGATTAACGAAAAATTGTAATAATGGAAATGCATCTGAATGCTATGCCTCCCAGCGGAGGCGTAGGGAGGCACAACGAGGAGAAATGTATTCATTTCTCCTTGTTTTTCCTCTTTCTATGCGTGCTGCATTGTGCAGCACACATAGAATGAGGAAATCACCACTGGTGATTGATAATGTGCAGGAAGGTGTCCCTCCCTGCACATAAACAATCATTAAAAAAATGACGTATTGCAATTCCTATGTGTGCTAAAGCGTTTTTTGATTGAACTCTTCACCTCTTCGCATTACTAAGAATGTTGACCTAAGGTCAGAAAGAATGAAAAAAGAAAACTGTATCAGGACCATTTCTAACTTGTCATGATTTGCTTCGAAAGCTTAGTGCTCTCATTTGCCTTTTTTTAAATGTGGCTGCTCTTTTTAGGCTAACACGTTATTTTTACATGTTAATTGCATTAATTTGCATTTATAAAAACTCTCTAACAACTGTGTAACGTTAGCTTACTTAAGAGATTTAAGGACTTTTGCATGCATTAACAACTGATGTGTTTTTGTTTCATTATTGTTTTTTAAATGTTGATTTGTTTTTGATTTTTTTTTGTTTAAGAAAAAATACATATATATATTGATTTTTTCACATACAGCACAGCACAATGACATATAGCAATATTAAACAATGATATGCATAGACACATTTAACAAAAATGCAAATAAAATGAACTAAGAATTACTTGTTTGAAGATTCTTATACAAAACACAGTAGATCCTAATGATCCAAACAGAATACTACCAATATTCAAATCTCCTACATACCCTCCTTCCACAACTGTATTGGCTCCCAAATGTTCTTCCCTCGCATAGATACCTTTTTCTAAATTGTAAAGAGCCAGGAGGCTAGCCAGCCATTGTTGCATTACTGGTGGAGATTTATCCAACCAGGTCCTAGCAATAGGAAGCCTTAAAACTGCCATTGCAACAAATATGAATTCTCCATACGTATTGTCCAGATCAGACATAACTCCCAGTAGCATCAGAGCTGGGGTGAGGTTGATGTTAGTCTCTAGCAACTGAACCAAAATGTTTTCGATATTTTTAATAAGTGTATAGAGTTGGGGACATGTGGCGAATATATGTATAATATCGGCCTCTGGGGCAATACAACGGTAGCAGGAGGTCCCCGATGTACCACACCACTGAGCAATTCTGGATGGGGGAACATAGAGCGAGAATAGCATTTTATAATGATGCGATTGTAACGGTGCTGAACATAATACTGAACACCCTAGCTCTAGAGAATCTTGAAAGCAGCCTATCTCAATATCTAATTTATTATCCCACTTGGCCCCATGTTTTCCCATGTCATCAGTTTTTGTGGCTGCCAGGACTGAGTAGAACCGGCGAATTGTAGACTCCCCGCCCCTTTCTATACAATCCAGGATATCGTTGTTGGTGTACCCTGCAACCCCTCTCCGTCTATTACTCAAAAAGCTCGGGACCTGAAGATACTTAGAAGAGCGACTCCGGCTTATATGGAATTTGGCCTCTAGATTTGAAAATTGAATGATCCCATCGGGGCCCATCAAGTCCCCTATCTTCACGATCCCTTTTTCCGCCCAGGCGGCCATGGCTGAATCTGAAAATATCTGGGGGGGGAGGGACCTATTTTTATACAGCCGTGTATATCTGTGAAACCACCCTAAGCCGGATTTCTTCGAAAAGGCAGTCCAGATTATATGGGCGGCCAAAACTGTCTTGAATCTTGTCCTTTTGAAATAAGAAGAATTGGTGCAGCTAAGAAATGAGTTTTCTGCATCGATCCCGAGAACAGTTGCGTAAACCTCTGTAGAGTTGGAGGTAATTTTAGGGTCCAGTCCGCCGCCTCCTAACAGGCCCTGCATGTACTGCAGAGCCGCTGCCCAATAATAAAGTCTAAAGTCTGGGGCACCCCAACTTCCTCTAGCCCTGGGAAGAGTGATGAACCTATAAGCCCTTCTTGTTTTCCCATGTGCCTAAATAAATCTATTCAACACAAACTCTAACTTATTAAACCATTTTGCCTCAACAAATAAAGGTATTGCCCTAAAAAAATATAAAAACTTCGGTAGGATTATCATCTTGATTACATTTGTGCGACCTACCAAAGATAAGTGGAGATTATTTATTCTTGTTGGGTATGAGCTTACTTTGGACATTAGGGGTGTCTTATTCTGTTCTACTACTACATCTAGATCTGTGGAGATCTCAACCCCAAGGTAAACTGCAGAGTTAACTACCCGGGGATCGTTGCACACAGTGTAAGAGTTTTTAACTATCTGGGTCTTACCCCTATTTAATCTATAGCCTGAGACCTCTCCAAACCGCTGAGCTTCCAGTTCTACCTCGTCTATTGCTAGGGCAGGATTGGGGGTGACAATTGCCACATCCTCTGCGTAAGCAAACGTTTTAAATTGCTTGTCATTAATGCTTATGGCTGAAATGTTCATATTGGCTTCCAATCTTCGGAGTAAGGGGTCCAAGTATAATGCAAACAACAGTGGTGATGCTGGGCACCCCTGCCTGGTCCCCCTGTTAATCTGCACCGAAGCAGTGTGCCCCCTATTGATCCTAATTCGGGCTGACAGCTCCCTGTACAGTGCTTGAACAGCTCGAACATATCCTTCACGTAAGCCATACCATCTCAGTACTGCCCAAAGGTAGTTCCATGAGACCCTGTTGAACGCCTTTTCGGCATCTAAGAATAAAGCTATGACAGGATCCCCTGGGACTCCTGTGGCGTCGAACAAAGTAATTACCTGTCTAATATGCTGCGTGGTGCCCTTCCCTGGGATAAACCCATGCTGTGCATGGCTAACCATGCCCTTGATTATTCGCGCCAATCTATTGGCCAAAATTTTTGAATAAACTTTTGCGTCCGAATTCATTAAGGTGATAGGTCTATATGATCCTGGAGCAGTAGGTGCCTTACCCTTTTTTAAAATAACTATAACATCGCCCCCCCCCCCCCATGACTTTGGAATTGACTTCCCCTGCTCGGTCTGTAGTAGCACATTTACCATCTCCGCGACAATCACCCCTTGAAACACCTTATAGAATTCAACGGGGATCTGGTCCGGACCTGCTGCTTTTCCTGAAGGGAGATCCCCCACTGCTGAAGATAACTCCTCCAGATCAATTGAGGATTCTAGGGCTAGTTTCTCAATATCCGAGAGATTCGACAAACTTGGATCTAGGCTATAATTGAGATATTCATTTATATCATTTATATCTATCCCCCCCACCACCATTTTCAAGTTTATAGAGATCTGTATAGAATTGCCTGAAAACCTCCCTTATGCCCTCCGGGTCCATTACCATATTACCTTGGCTATTCAAAATCTCCTTAATTTCCCCTGATGCTACTTGCTGTCTGGTTCGGATGGCCAAGATATGTCCCACTCTCTCGCTCAACTCGAATGATTGTTCTGTCTTAGCTAGGTATTTGGCTACCGTATTGCTGGCAATGCCCTCTATCGCTTGCGCCTTTAAGAGAATAATTTTAAGTAAAAGCTGTTCCAGGGGCAGACTTTGCTGAATTAACAGATTTAGGGCTAGATGTAGGTAAAGCATATTTACCGACCCTTAAATACCGAATTTTACCGATTCGGTATTTAAAAGTCGGTAAAAATGAAGGGGGGAGATGTAGGGAAATCCAGATGTTTATTTACCGAATCGGTAAAAGTCGGTATTTACCGATCGGTAAATACCGACCTGTAATGCTCCATTCATTCCTATGGGCTATGAAGCCCATAGGAATGAATGGGGCATTACAGGTCGGTATTTACCGATCGGTAAATACAGATTTTTGGCAAGGGTGCAGGGGGTGTCACTTTGACACCCTCTAGCACCCCCAAAAAAGGTTTGGGGGCCATATGGCAGGCATACCTGCCCTAAGGGCAGGTCTGCCTGTCATATGGCACAGGTGTGCATGCGCACATTTGCATGCACACCTGAATCGGTATTTCACCATCAAATTGAATTTGATGGTAAAATACCGATTTCTAAGGCCTTGTGGGACTCATAAGAGTCCCACCTACATATCGATTTTACAGATTCTGTAAATATACCGGTCAGTAAATTTACCGACCGGTATATTTACAGATTCTGTAAAATTACCTATCGGTAAATTTACAGAACGGTAAATTTACCGATTCTGCCCCCTACATCTCAAATGCCTTTTACCGGTCGGTAACGGCCGAATTCGGCCGTTACCGACCGGTAAAAGCCTACCTACATCTGGCCCTCAATTCCTCCTCAGCTTTAACTAATGTTCTGACTATTCCCTCCACTCTGGCTCTCTCGGACTGCTGCTTATGCATTGTATAGCTCAATGTCTCCCCTCGGACTTCCGCCTTAAATGCATCTGAGGTAATACCTGAGGCTGCGCTCCCTCTATTAAATTCCCAAAATTCCTTGATCCACTTATTCATATGATTGATGTAACTGATGTCTTTAAGTAAAGCTCTTTCAAAGGTCTAGGTATTTTCCTTGACCATTGCCCCTACCAATTTAATCGTTATAACCAAGGGATTATGGTCCGATATTATTCAGGGATACTTTTCAATTTGGGATCTTCTACTATGGAAAGAAAAACGTAGATCCAGAAAGAAAATGAAATCATCTGGAAGCCCTTCAGATCCCACCAAAAAGCTAGCATGGGACTATTCAGCTACATCTTTGGTTTACCAAGAGCACGCCAGCCCTCAGTCATTATCTGAAAAGCAGATCCCTCCTCACCCAGCTTCCTTAGACCTACTCTTTAGTACTCTAAAACAAATGCAAAATGAAGCAAGGGTTGAGAGTCGTAGGGCTAGGCAAGGGACAAAGAAAATTTAGAGCTCCCTACAGAAAATGAATAAGTTATACGAAGAAGTGGCGGTGAGAGTAACCCAAGTTGAAGAAAGAACAGGGAAGTTGGAGGACGATCTTAACTGCCTTAAATCTTTTAAGCAGGAACAGCAGAAGATGGCTGTGGACATCCAATGGAAACTGGAGGACAATGAAAATCGGCAGCGAAGGAATAATATAAGACTGCTGGGAGTTGAGGAGGGGCTCGAGGGGCAAGATATAAGACTATTTGTTGTAAACTTATTGAAGGGAGCATTTCCAGAACAAACATCTTGGCAGTGGGAGAGAGAGATCCAAAGGGCGCACAGGTTCCAGTTGGTAAATAAAAGAGGGCAGGGTGCCGGCAGGAATGATAGGCCTAGGGCCATTCTGATTTATGTAGGTAACTATCTCCCGAGGCAGGAAATTCTGGATAAAGCCAAACTAGAGGCCAAGCGTTTAGTTAACAATATCACATTCTATGCCAGACCTGATTTTTGTCATGTTACGGTTGAAAGAAGATGGGGGCTGAGACAGCTTATAGCGCCAATACAGGCACTGGGCTCAGAGGCTTACCTGCTGTACCCTGCCAAGCTAAAGGTGGTTACTAGAGGGCAGGTGAAAATGTTCTTCTCAGAAATAAGTGCAAAAGAGTATATGGAGGAACTACCCAGTGATAAAGAGGGTAGTCGATAAGGGGGATATGGCACAGTAGGATTGGGGTATGGATTTATGGGGCAATACACTAATATAGGTCACCCAAATGAGAGTATGGGGGCATGGGCTACAGGAGCGGGAAAAGCAGAAGCTGGTTTTGAGGGAGCGGGAGGAGGATGCGACAGCTGCAGATCAAAAGCGGACACACATAGGTCCAATGGACCAATTTGCCAGTAAGGGGGGGGGGGACTGGGGGGAGGGAGAGGGGGGATGGGGTGGAAACGGGGGGGCACACACAGCACACACATCACAGCACTCTTTCACTTTGTTTAATTAAAAAATTTGTAAGGAAGTTAGAACAACCTTTTGATGTATTTTAATGGTTTGTCGAATTGCTTCAATTAATGTTTGCGGGTTGAATGATCCCCAGAAAAGGCTTAGGGTGTCCGCACTCCTGAAGATGATGAGATTGGACATTGTCTGTTTACAGGAGACACATGTAGAGGGGGGGGGGATTCCTCCTAGAGCAACTAGGATTTACACTATTTGCCCATACAAAGCAGGGGTCCAAGACGAGGGGAATGGCTATACTGGGCAAAGGGAGGGGTAGCTCAGTGATAAAGAAGGAAGAGGATCAGTGGAGTAGGTGGGTCGTAGCTGAAATAATGCACAAAGGTGAGTAGTTTACGATGGTCTCGATATACGGCTCCACTGAGGATGATCCTGAGATGTTCGAACATCTTGACGCGGAGTTAGCCCAATGGCCCGAGCCAATTATATGTTGTGGGGATTTTAACCGTAATATGCCTTCAGGCTCTGAATTACAATTGGGACGAGGATACACCGGTAGAAAGAAGAGATCATATCGAGCTATAGCAGCCATGGCACAACATAATTCGCTGTCAGATTTATGGGCAAGGATGTATCCGCACCTGGATGGTAGCACATTTTACTCAGCACCTCACAAAACTCTTGTCAGATTGGACTACTTTTTAATATCTTGTTTTTGGTTTGTGTGGTTTTTTGGTTTTTTTGTGCAACAGGGAAGGTGTCAAGTCAAGTCAAGTCAAGGAAAGCTTTATTCGGCTGAATGTTCATTACAGGCATAAAAGCACATAATAGCAAATTTCATTTCATAGTATTGACAACATTATACATGTAAAAAACACACATCGTTCTCCGTTAAAACATAATACAATAATTACAGATCCATAGTAAGACATTTCCTTATTTAAAGCACCTTTTTAAAAAACTTTGTTATTCTCCACGCTACATGCTCGTTTTCCATGAGCTGGGGTAAAAACATGGCCTGGTGACACTGCCTAAGCCCTAAGTGCTTTAAAAATTAAATAATCCAAACTTTCCTTGGCTCGATATAAAACTTGCAGAACAAAACTAAATGCATGGTCGGCTGGTCTGAAATGTTTCACAAGGGCACAATATCAATTTGCGCGACCAGTCATTCATTTTCGGCAAATACATTAATGTATGAATGTTTTCCAGCCTGAACCTAATTAAAAGAAATCCATCAAAGGTTCCAGGTACGAATGATAGGTAGGACTCCATCCCCAAGGTTGTGCGTAACAACTGATGTTGCCTCACAGTAATTATGTTTGAAATTTCCCCTACCATTCTAGTTGTTTCCAGTAGCTGGAAGCAATCTTTTTTTAAAGTCTTTCTGGGAATCTCCAGCATATATATTGGATTTAAGAAGTACTCTGGATGACCCAGATCATTAATAAAATCATGGATACATTTAATTACAAGGTATCAGCAAAGCCCCCTCTAACCTCAATGTATCTTTTAAAATTTCCCTGTTAAATTTTGTCTGGTCTTTGCACCAAACTCTGTGCCACAAAAGTATTGGCTCTACTTTTACTAGATCAGCTGTGTAGTGTAGACCCAACTCTTCATGACAAATGAATGAGGAAGTACTCTGGGGTACAGACAAAATATGCCTTAAAAAAGCATTTTCAACTATTTGTATCGGGGTAGCATCTGTAAAACCCCACACCCCTGCCCCATAAGTTGCCATCGTAATGCATTTTGCTTTATATATTTGTAGGAGTTCTGATGGTGGGTTCCTACCTAGTTTTTTGGCAAATGTTGTTAGAGCTGAAGTGGATCTAGAAAATGCCAACCTTTTGGTGGATTGAGTGGCAGCCAAGGAATCATGTTGATTAAAAAGTATTCCTAGATAAGAAAAGTTTTTTGCTGTTAATAACTTCTTCCCATCTATAAACATTTCTCGGGTCTTCTGGGTGCCTTGCCTGCATCTCATGACATATGTTTTAGCAATATTAGTTTTAAGACCTAGGTCATTCATACATACAGTGAAACTATCCAAAACTCTCTTGAGGCCATTATTAGTACGTGCCAGTAACACAGCATCGTCCGCATAGAGAAGCGCGGGAATGGACCGGCCACCTACTTGGGGAAAGTCTTTGCCCTGCAAGAGTAATGCTTCTTCTAATCCATTTATATAAAGGTTAAAAAGGAAAGGGGCCAGAATGCAGCCTTGTCTGACCCCTCTCCTTGTGGGGAAAGCTTGCGTGCATTCGCCCTTCAGGCCATACCGGACGGTTGCCGTAGCTCCACTATACAACCGCCTTAAAAAGATAATAATTTTTGGGTCAACCCCTACCGTGTCAAGGACCTCCCACAGTCTGTGGTGTCTAATTGAATCAAAGGCCGCTGTAAGGTCCACAAAGGCCAAGAAGAGACTTCCTTTCTTTACTCTTGTATACTTGCCAACCAAAATGGACAAGTTCAAGCTCTGTTCAATTGTGCCTAAACCAGCATGGAAACCGTACTGCAAATCTGACATTATCTGGCTATCCTCTGCCCAGTCTTGAAGGCATTCCAAGATGATCCTCCCTACCACTTTGACCATGGAACTTAGGAGGGAGATTGGTCTATAGCATCCTGGATCTTGGCGATCGCCTTTTTTGTAAATTGGAATTAATATTGACTTCACCCACATTGATGGAAAGTCGGACCTAATGCTGGCATTGATAATCTGGGTTAAGATAGGGGCCCACAAAGGAACATTGAATTTATACATATCAACAGGGCCCCCAACGGGTCCAGGGGCTTTCCACCTAGGCTACTGGCCAGGGTTCTGTGAACCGCTTCCAGGGTGATTTCCAAATCAATCTGGGTGCTATTAATTAGCGTACTGTCATCATGTTGCCACCCAGTATTTCCCTGCTCATTGAACACCATGGAAAACTGGCTGATCCATGTTTCTTCTGCAATTGCTATTTTGACAGTAGGGCCACTACTAGGAGATAGCAAGGGAGTCCTCAAGACCTCTCAAAATGCAGTGGGGTCCTTCCGCTGGGCCGCGCTGTGTAAAGAGTCCCAAGCTTCATTTCTCAGTGTTTGATTTCTTTCTTTTATTGCCCCTCTGTAATCTGATCTAGCTTGCCTGATTTTGGACGATGACCTAGGCTGTTTACGCAATTCAATCTTTAAACTTGCATAAGCCCTTGTGCATTTTCCATTAAACCAACCGGGAGATATTAATCTTTTCCTATGTTGCACTGTTAGTAGATTTTTACCTCCCTCGTAATATCATTAAATAAGTGAACAATCTCAAAATCAGATGCAACATCACCCAGGCAAATGTCTAGTGCAGATCTACAATTCACTATTTTCGTTAACAAATCAGCATCCACGTTATCCCACTTTAGTGAATAAATATTAGTTTTACTCAATGCTACATTACCCAGCAATCAAGTTGGTTTTATAGACTTTTCGGTCTATAAATGGGTAGCTTGAGCTTTATAAAAAGTGGAAAATGGTCACTTATGGCAATGTCACCCAGATGCGCATGAGAACGTGAGGTCAGTATGAAGTCAATTGTTTTGCAAACCCTCTCCCATTGAATGTGGGAGGCATACAGTGTGGTGTAGCCGCAGTTCATTGGCATAGGCAGGATCCAAGCTGAAAATGAGCTAATTGAATAGATCCCCGTCTTGGGATGAGTAAAATGGGTACTATTATCCGCTTCATAGACAAACCACGCCTTCTATTATCAGTATAGTTGCATTGGGTGCAGTTAAAATCTCCCATCAACAAGAACATAGTATCTTTACCTTCCACAGTACCTATACCTTTGTAGACCTCCATGATATTCTTCGCTGTTGCTCTTAGGGCATCTTGGGGAGCATTATTATATAAATTAATCAATATAATTCGTTTATTATTAGTTCTACAAGGTGATAATAGCAATCCCACTCATGGGAGTGAATATTACCTAGGGGCATCTTGTTAGAAATATAAATAGCTATGCCACCTTTTGGTCTTCCTCCCAGGGCCTTCACTGCCTGAGTGTGATAGGTCCTGAACCCGTTTGTGTGAATGGGTTCTATTGTCCATGTCTCCTGCAGACATAGAATATCTATATTCTCTATGAATCCAACCCAAACAGGATTCAGTACCTTTGAGCGTAAACCTGATATATTCCATGTGACAACAGAGCTAGTAATAGGGATCTGGTTGGACAAAGGGTTAATAAAAGACGACCCTATTTCAGTATTTGAATCCAAACTGGGTGACATCAATAGGCCATTATTGTCCTCATTTTGTTCTAACAAAGGGGCTGAGTTCACATGATGGTCTCTCACATCTCTATATTCCTCTGTTCCTTTGGACGATACAACCCCCGCTAAATCCTCTCGTGGAGGTAGCTCGACCTGCGGAGCTGGATCCAAGGAACTAATGTTACGCTGTATAGTTGCATTGGGTGCAGTTAAAATCTCCCGTCAACAAGAACATAGTATCTTTACCTTCCACAGTACCTATACCTTTGTAGACCTCCATGATATTCTTCGCTGTTGCTCTTAGGGCATCTTGGGGAGCATTATTATATAAATTAATCAATATAATGCGTTTATTATTAGTTCTACAAGGTGATAATAGCAATCCCACTCATGGGAGTGAATATTACCTAGGGGCATCTTGTTAGAAATATAAATAGCTATGCCACCTTTTGGTCTTCCTCCCAGGGCCTTCACTGCCTGAGTGTGATAGGTCCTGAACCCGTTTATGAGAATGTGTTCTATTGCCCATGTCTCCTGCAGACATAGAATATCTATATTCTCTATGAATCCAACCCAAAAAGGATTCAGTACCTTTGAGCGTAAACCTGATATATTCCATGTGACAACAGAGCTAGTAATAGGGATCTGGTTGGACAAAGGGTTAATAAAAGACGACCCTATTTCAGTATTTGAATCCAAACTGGGTGACATCAATAGGCCATTATTGTCCTCATTTTGTTCTAACAAAGGGGCTGAGTTCACATGATGGTCTGTCACATCTCTATATTCCTCTGTTCCTTTGGACGATACAACACCCGCTAAATCCTCTCGCGGAGGTAGCTCGACCTGCGGAGCTGGATCCAAGGAACTAAAGTTACGCTGTTCTCCACAATCTCCAGCTATATCAACAAGTAGCTCCAGTCAGTCAACCCCATCCAGGCTACAGAGGGGCTCAAAAAAGTTGGATATTGGCATACCATTATCTCTGTTGTAAGGTGCCACTTCTTGACCGGATGATAACCGGTCATGTTTAATATGCTTCTGACCATGTCTGGGGACCTAAAGGATATCACAACACAGTCCCCTGGCAATGATTTAGGAGAACCTCCAACCCACGGAATACGGCGTACCATCTTAAATTCAGAGAACAATATGTCTGCGTACCCTGTCTCCTTCATCAAGAAATGTAACACCCTGTTCTTCAGAGTGGACCAGTGCTCAAGTTCTCCATGGGAAAGTCTAGGTACATTAGTTCAAACAATGGTATCGGGGGCAGTTTGCGAAGGGAGATGCAACTGCCTTGGCTCAGATATAAATCCTCCCTCCATATTTTGTTTCACTTGGTTGTTACCATTCTGTCTCCCAATGTACCCCTTATCGGGGTTTCTATCCGGATTTACCTGCTTAACCTGGGTATACGAGCCCTCAATAGCCTCCTCCTTTCTACTATCATGCTGGCCAGGAGCTGTAGAAGCCTGGTGCCTCTGTTGGGAAGGTAGAGTAATATCCATCAGGGCCCCAGCTCTCGTCTACAAATTAATTGTAGGCAGAGTATCAGGTGCATATAAGTTCTGGGGCGCTCTCATAACAGGGGTTCTCTGGGAGTTGATTTCTGTGAGCCTCCTCTGCTACCTACCTCTTCAAACTCACCTCTTTTTTGCACTACAGACTGCGAGGGAGCTAGTGAGCGTTTAACAGCCCCTACCAGGCTGAGTAACCTTTCCTCAATGGAAGTTATCATAGTCATCATGGGTCTCATCATGGCTGATATTGTACACTCCAATTTTGCCCAGAATTCCAATTGACTCGTACTTTGAACCCCTCCAACTACCGAATTATCAAGTGGGGGCATGGGACACTCTTGTGACTGACTAACCTCTCCATTCTCCGTCACCAACCCTTGGCCTTTATGCCTAGGGGGGATAATTTATGGGTAATTGTTGTCCCCTCCCCCTCCTCTTTTTTCGTGGGGGGAGCTCTCCCTTTCCCTTGACTAATCTTTACTTTTTGCGCCTCATCTGAACATTTGATTTTGTATTTAGTTTTAATGGTTCCTGTGGGACAGTTACTGGGGCCGCTAAGACTGGTGGGGATTCTTCAGCTGAAGTCAACAGGGATATGGTAGCCCTATCTTCGGGATATTTTGGCTACTTCTCCAGTCACAGGAATTGATTTATCCAAAGTGGAGTTTTGCAACCGGGGTAATCCAGCTGTGGGCTCTAGGGATAACCTGCGCTCAGTTAGAGCGATTTCATGTATCCAAACTGTTTCTGCCCTCTTGAGAAATGCGTCTAAAGTCCCGACCACCCCCTGCCCTGTTAAGGATTTTCGCTTACTCGTGATAATCCCCCTGACTGCAAGAGCATATATTTAATAGATAGAATTTATAAATCTATAACAGTCCGTTTAATAAATGCTAGTTGGGGGGCGCTAGGGGGCGCATAGTGGGATGGCTGCCTAAGATGACAGCTCCGCCGGACGGACCTCAGCCACGTGTGAATTCCAGCATGTAGTGGACAGCAAAACAAGCAAAAAGGACGGAAATGGCCGTCGGAAGATCACGGGCACCCGTGATGTGAAAAGCGGCGGGTGTGGTGCCTGCAAAACGGCTAAAGTGCTCCAGGACTTGTGGCGAGCGTGGCGGTGCGCCTCCTCTAAAATGGCGCCCGTAAGTCAGCAGCGGGACAATTCCTTCCCCCAGGTACGGCGGCGCTCCTAATGGAAGAGTGCGGTTCCCGGTTTTCCCTGTGCTCCGGGACACCACAAGCTCTAGATAAAGGGCCGGGACAGCAAAGAGTGGCGCATGCATAGCAGGGAGAGAAGGCGAGTTTGCGATTGATACAGCGCTTTTGAGGATATAAAATGGCGGCCTCCATGGCATACGGCGGGACACTGCACTGACGTGGATGGGCGAATTCTGCAGAGGCAGACAGCATAACCGGCAAAACCACTCGCTGGGTGTACAAGTCGGCGCATATGACAAAGCGGGTACTGCCGGAATTTCATGTCTAGGTTATGTGATGGAAATTGTGCCCCCATGACCTCAATAGGCGCATATATACAGGAGCGCATGTAGCTACAGTCTGAGGAAATGTATTTTAGATGAGAATGGCGGCTGGTGCACTACGCTATTGAGAGGCGACTGCTGACTGGCAGAAGACAGTACCAGATACAGTGAGAGGCCGCGACATGAGCAGCACGCCAACACCTAAGTGATTTCAATCCAGATAGCGGACATCTGATATGCAAGGGGTGGAATGTGATACTTCACATAGCATGAGGACACTGGAAGGCTGATCGTGATTTGAGTGGCTAGTTGGGGCAGGGTGAGCTGATGAGAACTGTGCATTTCACCACGTAGAGATAGAAAGCAAACCGCAAATTAACGACTCTGCACTCACAGTCCCTGTTGGCGCGTGGACAGTCGCATCGACCGAAGAAGCTGGGTTTGAGTTGTCAGCACTTTGGGGCCTGGTGGTAATCGGCACTTTGCACAGCCAACAAACCACAGTACAGAGTGGTACAGACAGATCATATACAGGGTGTGCATCGCTTGTGCGGCTGAGCAAATAACGATCCCGCCTATTAGGCAATCACTATACCGTGGGACAGACGACAGAACTGGTAACCGTGGCCCTTGAATACTGGTTGACGATGGCTAAGCCAGACAAACAGCAGCAAAAACTGTTGTTTGAATCACGAAGAACGAACCGTGGTGGCACAGATCACTCAGATACAGAGATGGAGGGGAAGACGACCATGACTAGCGGCATGGAAGCAATTTTGAAGGCCATACAGACCAACCTTCAGGATATAAATGGCAAACTTGATCACTTTACAAGTAGAGTGGACAGTATGGCGGCAAAAATAGACAAACAGGGGGAAAGGTTGGATGCGGCTGAAACCCGCATTTCAGCGGTTGAGGACGAAGCGCACGCCAGTACTGGAAAATGTACAAATCTGGAAAAAGTGCTGGAAGTAATTAGAAGCAAGGCAGAGGATTTGGAGGCAAGGTCGAGGCGGAACAATGGGCGCATAGCTGGTGTGCCAGAAACAACCAACACAGGTCGCATGGAGGCCTATGTGGAGGAGATGTGTCAGTCATTATTTGGCGAAGATCACCTGTCACCGATATTTATAATCGAGCGCGCACATAGGTCGCAGGCACCCAAACCTTCCCCGGGGGCAACCCTCAGACTAATCGTGGCTCGGGTTTTGAATTACCGTGACCGTGATAATATACTGCGGATGGCCTGAGAGAAAAAACAAATCACGTATCAGGGGAATCAGCTGGAATTCTACCCAGATTACACCATGGCAGTACAACAGGCCCGAAAGGAGTTCGCTAATGTCAAAGCGAAATTGCGGAATATGCAGATCGAGTATGCCATGTTGTACCCGGCACGCCTCAAGATCGTCTGGGAGGGAAAATCAACGATTTGTCCCACACCCAAAGCGGCTCACGATTTCCTTAAGAAGATTACGAGTAAAACCAAAGAGAAACAACGCGCTTCCCCACAACATGACTCTGACTGATGGAGGGTAAGACATGAACAAGGTTGATCTGCTACATGTCAAGCAGTTGGGTAAGCCACTGGGACTTAATTGCATTGTTTGCATCTGGCGGACCACGTTGGCTGCATAGCTGAGACATTTTGGTTGATAAGTGCACAGCACTGTGGAACTGTGATAGGTTGAGCAGTGGGGAAGTGAGCGCCATGATATAGACTCGAATTACAGTGCTGGTCATGTGAATGGACGCCCTGTAGAGAAAAGAGATGGTGACCTGGTGATCTAACTATGGTGGCCCTGGTGCCGAGCGACCATTGTAGATTTTAGCATGGCTGCTACTCATGGTTCGATGATGTATAGAGACAATCATAGACCTTGGTAACTGCCAGGTTGACCACACAGATATTCTTGTGCTACTATACACTACAAGGTCCCACGTCACTAATGGCGCAATGTAGAACAACTGATCTTATAACCTATGCGGGAATTGTTTGCTTGGTAACTGTTTAAATGATGCACTGATTGTTAAGAAACCATTTATAACATGGATGATGCTAGAGTTCTTTTTTTAATTTTTTTTATGATGTTCGGGAAGATACGTTCCGCATAGATCATACTGGTCCGTCCACATCCATTCAATTGGATGGTAATGTGCCCTCCGCGGACTTTCATGTGAGTGATCCCCATAATGTTTCTGATGTTTAGAACTGTTTCTAATGGGGTGTGGCTTTGGCAAAATTGGGTTGCTGAAGTGGGAGGGGTGGATGTATTGGGGGTTAGTTAAGGTCATGGGACCTGATAACTTGAGACGCATTGCTGAAATCCACTGGAGTTGCATTGATGGGAGAGTGACTCGTGCATTGCAATGTTTTATATTGAAAGCGAGAGGGATAATGCAAGTCATGACGTCACAGGGCGCACTGTCAATAATAACTGATGGCTAAATCACAGGAAAACGCAGGAAGGACGCATTTAAATGTAATACCATGGAACATACAGGGGTTTGCGAATCCCAAGAAAGTTAGGCAGGTTTTTGCATGCTTTGATAGGTGGCAGATAGATATTGCCCTACTACAGGAAACTCACATAGATTCCGCCACAAAGTGTAAAATAGGCAGCTGCTGGGCTGAGGCTATATATCACTCCACATACTCTTCATACTCACGGGGGGTAACTATATTGGTGAAAAAAGGTGCTGGCTTCCGGAAGGAAAGTCTGGTGGTGGATGATCAAGGTAGATATATTGTTTTAACAGGGAAACTCAGAGGGCAGAAGGTCACCATTATCAATACATATGGTCCCAATGTAGACGCACCGGACTTCTATCAAGAGGTGTGGCAACATTTGCACGAAGCGCATAATCATACATTGATTTGGGTGGGGATCTGAATCTCACATTACATGACATGTTAGACAGGTCAGGGCCCACTGTGGAACCGCATAGAAAAGCAAGAACCAAAGTGCAGGACATTATGGCTGATCTGTCGTTGCATGATATATGGAGGGCGAAACATCCAGGATCTAGAGAGGCAACGCACTCATCTGCCGCATTTGGCAGCTGGGCTCGTATTTATTATTGGCTGGGCTCGAACAACACTTTGCTATAGACTAAGAAAATCAAACACATGCCTTAAACCCTCTCAGATCACAATCCCATACTACTGTCTCTCCAAATACCACACTATATGCCGCCACCGTACAGATGGAGATTCAACGCTAAAGCCCTAACCGACTCAGTGTATGTGGACACCATTGCCATGGCAATAACTGACTATTTTCACATAAACGCACCATCCACACAAGATCCATCTCTACTCTGGGAGGCCTTTAAAGCTACCCTGAGAGGAGTCTGCATTAGCACCACTGCTGGGATTCTCAAAGATATCCGCACGCAGTTGACAATTTGCGAAGCGAAGTTGCACTCACTTGAACGCCAATATGAGAGAACGCTGGATCAGGCCATCTTGGGGGAATTGCGACAGGCCTTAACGGAACATCAAAAGTTTGCTGAGGACGAACTTAAATATGTTAATAAACGTCCCAGTGCTAGAGCTTTTGGGGAGGGGGGCAGGGCTGGGAGAGTGTTGGCAGCTAAAATATGTGAGGGCCGCAAGTCTCCAACTGTGATACAAATTCGGAATGAGGATGGTAGTATAAGTGCGGACACTCAGGCAATACTGATGGGATTTGTAAATGCATATGGCACACTTTACCGGGCGCAACCCACGGCAACATCTGAAGAGGTCTTGGAATACTTAGACGATGTGGCCATAGCATGGCTCTCTGATGCACAGAGGGAGTATCTAGCCCAACTGGTCACGGTGGAAGAGGTAACGGAGATTATAAACTCGTTACCCAATGGTAAGGCACCAGGCCCAGACGGGTTTACAGGGGAGTTCAATAAAAAGTATGTGGATCTCATTGCCCCACACTTAGTTGAGATGTATGGAGATGCTTTTGAGAAATCAGAATTACCACCCACTTTAAGGGAAGCAATGATGATAGCTCTACTGAGGCCTGCTAAGGACCCGGAACTCTGCGATTCCTACAGACCCTTGTCTTTAATAAACGTTGATTCCAAAATTGTAGCTAAATTACTGGCATGTAGGCTGCAGCCCCTTATGACTAATCTGGTCCTACCGGACCAGTCAGGTTTCATACCGACTAGAGCTACCACACACAATTCGAGGACACTTTTCGCACTTTCCCACTACCTGATACCCACAACCAAGGCAGTAGCGGTCATGCTGGATGCCGCTAAGGCATTTGATTCCACTGAATGGCCTTATTTAATCACGATATTGAAAAGGATGGGGTTCCCACCTATGTTTATACAATGGGTACTATTACTGTATACACGCCCCACAGCACGCATCCAAATTAATGGTTATATCTCGGACCCGATAAACATAGAACGAGGGACACGACAAGGATGTCCACTATCCCCTTTAATATTCGCCCTTGCCTTGGAACCGCTGGCTTGTAAAATTCGTCAAAATCATAATCACTCAGCTTTGCAATTTCCCAACAGACCATTGCACATCTCGCTATATGCGGATGATATGCTACTTTACGTGCATGACCCTGAACAAAATTTAGATCCTCTCCTTCGTGAATATATTAAGTTTGGATGACACTCTGGGCTCCAGACCAATTGGTCAAAATCCTACATTCTCCCACTGACGGACACCACGTTGCCTCATAATACTGAATTCCCTCTGGAATGGCAGGAAGATCCCATACAGTACTTAGGGGTGTGGTTTGATAGAGACCCTGAAATTGTCATAAGGACAAATTATTGAACGGCATTGTCGTCATTACATGACAAAATTACTCGGTGGATACACTTACCACTCTCACTTGCAGATTGGATCGCCATTGTTAAGATGGTGGTTCTCCCTAAGCTCCTCTATCTTTTTAACAACATCCCGATACAACCCCCGGCTGAGGTGTTCAAATGACTTACAACGATCGTACTTAGGTTGATATGGGCGGGCAAATAGGCATGGGTAGAGCTGCGTACATTAACTTTGCCGTATGCTAAAGGTGGAATGTGTGTACCGGACTTTCTTCTCTATTATCTCTGTGCTCAGGCACAATACGCCACATACTGGTATCATCCGATCCCCTACCTGACCCACGCAGCAGTGGAGGAGGGTGACGCTTTACCTATTCCCTTATCCTCTGTCATAACATATAATCGTCCCCCTCTTCATGCAAAAGACATCAACACAATTGACACCACCACTAAGGCATGGAAAAAATTGGGTCAACTGGCAGATAAATTGCCCTTATATGCCCCCGCACTGCCATTAAGTCACCACCCTGAGATTTCTGTCACAAATGAAGCAGTGGGAATGAACCTGTTACACCAAGTAGGGATAGACACTATGGGCGACCTTTATTGCAATGGGGTGTTTAAGACAGCACAGGACCTGTCGTATATTACAAACCAGACACTACTATTCCAATTCACCTATCACAGGCTGCAAGGAGCAGTCAAGAAACTCTACACCGGCTTACCTGCGGAGCCACCACAATTAGATACCTTACAACTACTCATATCTTCTCCGAACACCTCACATTTAGTGTCAAGACTATACACGACAGCACAGAATGAGATGCGAACAACAACTGACAGAGCACGTGAGAGGTGGAATGCAGTACTTGACGATCCACTCACGGATGATGAATGGAGCAGGGCTTGTGCAGTGACCCCAATGCTAACTCCTAATGGTAATCTCTGCATTCTACATTTTAAGTTTCTACATCAAACGTACTACACACCTCTGCGGTTGTATAAATATGGGATTCGTGCTGAGGCGAACTGCAAACGCTGTGGTGCTGATAGGGCAGATTTCATACATTTAGCATGGGATTGTTTACAAATACAAACCTATTGGGTGGAGGTAACCTTGCTGTTGTCAGAAATGGTAGAGACTGATATTATCTGCAATGTCCGAACCTGTTTTTTGGGTATATTGGAAAATGTACGGGCTCAGAAACTCAAATTTTGTCTAATTGCTCTGCTGTTGGCCAAAAGGAGGATCTCCTTATGTTGGGAGAGCAAAATTGCCCCTACCCGGAAGAACTGGATATGTGATATGGCCTACTGTCATGATACCCTGATCACGTATGAAGAGGAGCTACCTGCGAGATCCCGCCCTAAAGACTATTGGCAATATCTCACGAGTTATTTGAATGCCCACCCCTCTAATTAACAGGTAACAGCTCAGTAGGCGTCCCAAGCGACCAGCAGGCAATACGGCAGTGAAACAGACAAGGAAAGTGGTGTACCAATATAGCACCACACACCTTGTACTCAGAGTGTTGTTCTTCAGTGGCTTACTCGTGGTTCCATGTTCATGGCTGGCGTTCCGCAGGGCTCTGTTCGCTGAGAGCGGCAGTTGGTGAGCGCTTCCTCAGAGTTGCTAGCTCTGGACGTGGGCTTACATTTTCTTCATAAATTGGCATAGAGTTACTTCTTATCTATGTGTGTGCGTTCCTATTTCTGCACCGGTTTGGTGCTGTCTTTGTAAAACCACGCAACCCTGACAAGTCAAGGTTGAGTGGTATATCAATAGGTATTCTCTTGTAAAGTTTGGAACATGCACACACTAGCCTGATTCTCAAGAAAAGTCAGACATTTACTCCTGTAAGCGTGACATCCTGATGTGAGGAAGTTGGAATGTTATGGTTGTCATATGCTTTGATGATGCCATTGAATGCTGTGATGAAAACATAGCTGTTGAGGATGGGAAAAGCGCAGACTACAATAGGACGGGCCGCCATTATGGCGGCGCCCTAGTCCCCGTAGGTAGAAAAACAGGGGGAGGCCGTGTCAGCAATTACGCGGCTCTCCCCCGCGTGTTCATCCAATCTGAAGCGAGGTTCCCATGTTTGAACCGGAAGCACTTCAGTGGTTCCGGTTCAACGAACACTAAACGCACAGGGAGTCCGGTCTGGTCCGGATTCCCTGGGCGGGCCCCCTTTATAAGGGGAAGCTGGGGAACGGAACAGTCTCTTGTTCCTGCTCCCCCACCCGGCACCGCATGGAGTGGGTCACCGGCCCGGCTGCGGGCCCTTTAACTTGTTTTGTCGTTCTGTTTCCACTACAGGTTCGATAACAGACGTTGGCCGACTACGTGGGGAGAGCGAGGATCACAACGAGAGCGTTTTCTCCTTTTATTTTCCCCCTCTGCAGACTCTTCGGGGAAGCGGCAGCCGGGACAACGCGGAGGCGTCGCCAACAACCAGCCACGAGCGTGCGGTGAAGGAGGCGGTCCAACTCAGGGGCACAGGCAACGCTTGTGTGTTTACGAGCCGCCTAAGTCCCACGGTCCCGGGTTCGGCATCTGACCCTGATTTGGAGGGTCAGTTAAAGCCCCTGTGCATTTGGGGCGGCCATGCGAGCAGGCGTAGTGGCACAGCTCACAGGGACTGGCAGAGAGACAGGTATTTTTAGCGGCGCTAAGCGCGAGGTGTAGCTTGAGCGCTTGGGGCGGTACAGCCCAGAGGTGTAACTTGAGCGTTTGGGGAGGTACAGCCCAGTGTTACAGGAGTGCGGACACCTGGCTACTTACTACGGAGCACGCGGTGCCGAATAAATGGCGAGGTGTATTCAGCCTCACAGTCCCTCCCAGTGAAGCAGCTGAGCAGTTGTTGGAGTGCCAGTCAGGCGCTGCTTGTAGTAGACAAGGGGTAGGGGAAAGGACACAGTGAAGGGCCATTGGTTGTCAGCACACACGCGCTCTATTGTTACAGGGCATTCAAATAGAAGAGCAGAGTACTGCACGCTTGCTCATTTTTATGAGAAAGGGAGTTTTGCTGGGCAAGTGTGGAGGGCACTCTACAAGGCGTTTGAAAGGCAATTTTTCACCCTGTGCCTTTGAGTCTCCCAAAGCAGGGTAGTTGGATAGTAAATAAATTAGTGATATTAAAGCAGGGTATTAAATCAATACTGTGGGGCGCTGCGCAGCGAAACCTGTGTTGTTTTTCTTTCCACAGTTGCAGTGCACAGCCTTGGGAGGATGTCAATTTTCCTTCCCCGGAAAAGGTGGTTGGCGAGCATTGGAAGGACTCACTCGGCGGCCCCGGCTAGCCAGCAGTTCATCGCTTCTGGGAGCCATAGAGGGTTTGAGCGGGCGGCTCACCTGAGCCTACTTGACTAGCCAGTGGGTCTTGGCTCTGGTTGCGTGACTGCAGAGGTTGGCTGGAGGCCGCTACGCTTTCATGGTAAGAGGTGACACGGTCACCGG
Source organism: Lissotriton helveticus (assembly GCF_964261635.1). NCBI lineage: Eukaryota > Metazoa > Chordata > Amphibia > Caudata > Salamandridae > Lissotriton > Lissotriton helveticus. Next base: position 1,055,142,811 of record NC_136069.1, on the reverse strand, counting down.
TTGGGGGGCCGCACGCGTGTGGTAGGTGGGGCACGGCGAGGCACATACATAGGACACTCATTCGCCATGGCCCCTAAGGTACGGCAGAATGAGAAGCGCTCACAAACTGATGTGATGTTGGAGACTTTAATGCAGGAAGTCAGGGACATGGGGCAGACCTTACACAGGCTGCAGGATAAGGTGGAGGGGCCGGAGGCACTGGAGGGAAGGCACAGGCGGCCTATCGTGCCACCCAGGAATTATTCACCGCCTCCACCTAAGCAGAGCAGGCGCAGACCCAATAGTAAAGGGACTGGGGGGACTCCAGCACCTCCGCCTCCAGCAGTTACCCTGCCCGCGAGACCACTAGAGGGCCAAGCTAATCTGCCAGGGTCACCGCAGGGGGAAAAGGCCCGTCGAGCTTCCAGAGGGCCCAGCTATAGTTCCTGTACCCCCACAGGGATGGGGAATGGGGGACAATGTGCCAGCATAGCCCGACATGGCTGGAAACGGTAGGGAACTGGTCCCATGCTGCGGGGACATCCTCCGGTGGGGGCAATGCGATTGAGAGAGCAAGGAAATTGTTGGCCGAATTGGGTGGGGGAAGGCCGAAGGAGGCGCCGGCAGTACCGGCAGGGGGCACGACGTCAGCACCCATAGTCCCAGTTAACAGTGGCTTAGTTGTCCCGATGGGGGCAACACCCCCGGACACAATACCAGCTCCCAGTGGCGAAGGCGTCCCGGTACCAAACAGCAACACAAAGGAGCGGGAGGCACTCAAGAAGGCTGCTGCGACAGCACCAACAGGTACGAATGTAACTTTAGCCCCGCTGGGTGTGGGAGAGATGTGCTCGGGGAGAAAACGTCTGGGGCGGCATCTGTCTACAGAAACTAAAGAAAAAATCTGGAAGGGGAAATATGTCAACATGTTTTCCCTCCTGATTGATGAGGAAGAGAGGGAGGAGGCTAGAAAAAACAAGGAATGAACACATCACAGGGAATGGGCTAACATTCTACTGAAATATAGGGTGGAGGAGAGCCTAGCGAATTGGATTCAGGGTTTAACACCTACATGGCTGTCATGGTGGAACATTTTCCAGAGATGGGGCCCGAAATGGCAACCTATCAGAATAGGACCACCCTCGCGAATGCAACGAAGGTTGGCGAGGGGTGGAAGGACTACGAAAAAGATTTTAGGGGAGCGAAAGCTCAGGATCCAACATTGAGATGGGACCAACCGGACATGTTTATTCATTTGAAGCATCTGGTGCAAGGCCCAGCGGATAATGGGCAGGGTCCGGTATCTGACAGCGGGAGGTTTCAGCCCTATAAGCCATGCCCCACCGGTAGTGCGGGGGGAGTACAGCCAAAGCAGGGAACAGTGGAAAGAAAGGAGTGTGTTTTGTCTTTAACAAGTGAACTTGCAGTAGGGCACCAGGCATGTGTAAATTCAAACACTCCTGTGGGTACTGTGGCAATGCTTCTCACCCCGAGTCCAAGTGTAACAAGAAATCCAGGGACAAAGGGGGCAAGAAACAAGAATAATGAGGTAATGTTATGAAAGGCTAGATCCCCAGTTAACGTTGGCATCATGATCCCTTGGTTGGAACGGTACAAGTGCACCGAGACAGCCAGAACGATCAGAGAAGGTTTTGTTGAGGGATTCAGGATGCCAGCACAAGGACACAGCGGGGTGACACATTGTAGGAACCAGCTGTCTGTTAGGTCCAATATGGACGTGGCAATGGCAAGGATACAAAAGGAATTTAGCCTGGGGAGGGTGACAGGACCATTTGAGGATGTCCCCATGGAGGACTTTGTCTACTCACCCCTAGGGATGATTCCAAAAAAGACGCCAGGTGAATTCAGATTGATCCACAACCTATCCGCACCAAGGGGCAGTTCAGTGAACGATCCCATGGCAGACACACTGTGTAGTGACCTCTCCTACCTCGTAGGAAGCGGCCGCTCCCCGTGCATCCTGCCTGACTGCCACAGCGCTTTACAGAGACTGGTATCGTAGCGCTATACGCCTGCCTGCCATAGTCTTGCCTGCAACAGCTGCCGCCTTGTATACCTGCACTTTATGTTTGAAAATTGCATTGTGCGCTCAATTCCGATTTTGCTAACGTGCACCTCGGCATTTTAACATCGATTGTCAGCCAGCGCTCAGACTCACTTTTCTAACTCTACGTAGCGCCGGTGCCACTGCCCTCAGCGTCTCTCCTCTCATCCACCCCAACCTCGCCCAGGCTGTAGTTCGATCCCCCCACCATTTTGGTTGTTGTGCCTAACCAGCACCTAGAGCCCACCTCCCGCCTCCCAGCTGCCCCTCCCCCGCACGGACTCAGAAGGCTTGCCCTGCCTGCTGGTCCTCTGTGACCTCTCCTACCTCGTAGGAAGCGTCCGCTCCCCGTGCATCCTGCCTGACTGCCACAGCGCTTTACAGAGACTGGTATCGTAGCGCTATACGCCTGCCTGCCATAGTCTTGCCTGCAACAGCTGCCGCCTTGTATACCTGCACTTTATGTTTGAAAATTGCATTGTGCGCTCAATTCCGATTTTGCTAACGTGCACCTCGGCATTTTAACATCGATTGTCAGCCAGCGCTCAGACTCACTTTTCTAACTCTACGTAGCGCCGGTGCCACTGCCCTCAGCGTCTCTCCTCTCATCCACCCCAACCTCGCCCAGGCTGTAGTTCGATCCCCCCACCATTTTGGTTGTTGTGCCTAACCAGCACCTAGAGCCCACCTCCCGCCTCCCAGCTGCCCCTCCCCCGCTCCGCCCCCTCCACTATCCATTAATGTCTGATGCCCCAACGCGCAGCGTCCACGCGCTGCGGCCGCGCCGAAGGTGCGCCAAAGGTAAGCCCGTCTACGCCCGTCCGCGCCTGGACCGCGCCCAGCGCCAGACCCCCTGCTCTATGCCGCTCCCAACCCCCAAGAGTAACTTATGATGCCACTACTCTCCTCGCCCTCAACCCCGGACGCACCCCACTTTGCTGCGAAGCTACCCCAGGACGTACCCACGGCCCATTCTCCTGCCTCTCCTGTAAGTTCAACTGCGTCAGGACCCTCACCAAACACACTTCCTCCATACACAGCTCCGAACCCAACGACTTGAAATGCATCCTACTGAACACCCGCTCGGTCCACAGACATGCAACCGAACTCTGGGACCTAATCGACACTACATCACCTGACATCGCCTTCCTTACTGAAACTTGGATGAATGCATCTTCTGCCCCCGACATCGCCATAGCCATACCGGACACTTACAAGATCATTCGAAAAGACCGCACCAATAATAAAACTGGAGGAGGCATCGCCATCGTCCATAGAAACACCATCAAAATTACAACCAGCTCTGACGCCAATCTCGCAACCACCGAACACCTCCACTTTCAGATCCACACCGACCCCAGGACCACACTCAGAGGAACCCTCATTTACAGGCCCCCAGGCACCCGATCTCAATTCAGCGACGACATCACTGACTTCGTCAGCCCGCACGCCCTCGCCTCCGAGAACTACATTCTTCTAGGAGACCTCAACTACCACCTTGACAACATTCTCGACAACAACACCACCACCCTTCTGGACAACCTGTCCAATCTCGGACTCAAACAACTTGTTGACACCCCCACCCACATAGCCGGTCACACGCTCGACCCTATCTTCACCTCCAGCAAGCACATCTCCTTCGATCATACTACAGCCCTCCACTGGACAGATCACAGCTGTGTTCACTTCAGCTACAAAACAACCCGGACCCACAACCGTCCACAACCCATTCCACAAAGAAAATGGAACAAAATCACCACCGAACAACTCCTCACATCACTCAACCAAAACACTCCCACCCTGGCAACGGACCCAGACCTAGCGGCCACCAACCTCAGGCAATGGATTACCCACAGTGCAGACGAACTATCACCCCTGAAAAAACACCAGTCGAAATTATCCAGCAAAAAAGCTCCCTGGTTCAATGATGACCTTAAAAAATCCAAGAAGACATGCCGCACCCTGGAGAAGAATTGGAGAAAAGAACCAACCTCAGACAACATGGCCTCCCTCAAGACAGCCACCCGCAAACACCACCAACTGATCCGATCCACCAAGAAATCAGCACTGAAGGACCGTCTCGACAACAATTCTCATAACAGCAAGGAACTCTTCAATATCGTCAAAGAATTCACCAACCCTCCCGCAGCATCCAACGACATCACTAACTCCCAAGACCTCTGCAATGCGCTATCCTCCTTCTTCTACAACAAAATTGCCGACATCCACAACAGCTTCAAGAACACTCCCAATGACCAACTCACCCCACCCCCTTCAGATCCCACCCCTCCAACTAACTACCTCAACTCCTGGAACCCAATCACCATTGAAGACACCATTCGCCTCATGAACTCAATCCACTCTGGCTCACCTTCTGACCCCTGCCCCCACTACATCTTCAACAAAGCTGACTCCATCATCGCTCCCCAACTCCGCGATGTCATCAACTGCTCCTTCGACTCCGCCACCTTTCCAGAAATATGGAAACACGCCGAACTTAGCGCCCTTCTGAAAAAACCAACAGCAGACCCCTCAGATCTGAAAAACTACCGACCCATTTCCCTCCTCCCTTTCCCGGCCAAAGTCATCGAGAAAGCCGTCAATAGCCAACTAGCAGCCTTCCTTGAATCCAACAACTCCCTAGATCCCTCACAGAACGGCTTTCGAGCTAAACACAGCACGGAAACCGCCCTCATTGCAGCGACCGACGACATCCGAGCACTCCTGGACAACGGTGAAACAGTGGCCCTCATTCTACTCGACCTCTCCGCCGCCTTCGACACTGTCTGTCACAACACCCTCATACAACGCCTCAACAACATCGGCATACAAGGAAAAGCCTTGGACTGGATCATCTCATTCCTAGCCGGGAGAACACAGAGAGTCCGACTCCCCCCATTCTACTCACAGCCCACCGAAGTCATCTGCGGCATACCTCAAGGCTCCTCACTCAGTCCCACCCTCTTCAACGTCTACATGAGTCCCCTCGCCTCCATCGCACGTCAACACAACCTCAACATCATCTCCTACGCCGACGACACCCAGCTAATCCTTTCCCTCACCAAAGACCCCAACACCGCCAAAAACAACCTTCACGAAGGCATGAAAGAAGTAGCCGAATGGATGAAACAGAGCCGCTTAAAACTCAACTCAGACAAGACGGAGGTGCTCATCCTAGGATCCTCCCCCTCAGCTTGGGACGACTCCTGGTGGCCTTCCGCTTTGGGATCTGCGCCCACACCCACAGACCATGCACGTAACCTTGGCTTCATTCTAGACTCCTCCCTCTCAATGTCCAGACAAGTCAACGCCGTATCGTCCTCCTGCTTCAACGTCCTCCGCATTCTCAAAAAGATCTTCCGCTGGATCCCCCTCGAAACAAGAAAGACTGTCACCCATGCTCTGGTCACGAGTCGACTGGACTATGGCAACTCACTCTACGCAGGAATTACAACAAAATTGCAGAAAAAGCTCCAACGCATCCAAAACGCATCAGCGAGACTCATATTAGACATCCCGCGCCAAGAGCACATCACCGGTCACTTAAAAAACCTCCACTGGCTCCCCGTCAACAAAAGAATTACTTTCCGCCTTCTTACCCACGCACACAAGGCCCTTTATAATCTTGGACCCGAATGCCTCAACACCCGACTGTCCTTCTACTATCCCACCCGCCAACTAAGATCATCCAATCAAGCCCTCGCCGCAGTCCCGCGCATCCGAAAAACCACCATGGGTGGCAGATCCTTCTCCTTCCTGGCAGCCAAGACCTGGAACTCACTCCCCACACACCTCCGCCTTACTCAGAATCACATCTCCTTCAGAAAAGAACTGAAAACATGGCTATTCGATAAAAAGTAAACCCCCCCCCCAAGCGCCTTGAGACCCTCTGGGTGAGTAGTGGGCTTTATAAATGCATGAACTTGAACTTGAACTAGTGTGAAATACGCATCATTCGACTAGGCGGTGGACTTGCTCAGAACATTAGGCCAGGGGACTCTGTTTGCAAAATCCGACATTGACTCCGCTTTTAGGCTGCTGCCAGTCCATCCCGCTGATTTCCACCTGCTGGGCTCCCAATTTCAGGGCAAGTACTACGTAGACAAGTGTATGCCAATGGGTTGCTCAGTGTCTTGTGCATATTTTGAAAAGTTCAGCTCTTTACTGGAGTGGGCGTTCAAGAAAGACACAGGACATAAGTGGGTGCTCCATTACTTGGATGACTTTCTGTTTTTGGGAGCTCCAGATTCTGGGGAATGCAGAACGGTGCTCGAGAGATTCTGTACCCTCATGCACGTGTTTGGGGTGCCCTTGGCCCCCGGTAAGACTGTAGGCCCAAGCACCACGATTGAATTTTTGGGTATTGAGCTGGATTCTGTTCTAGGGGTGTCTAGATTACCCAGTGACAAGGTCAGGGACTTTGGGGTTGCTTTGGAACATTGCCTTAACAAAGAGAAGGTTACATTGCACCAGTTGCAGCAAGTGGTAGGGCAGTTGAACTTTGCATTGCGCATTATTCCAATGGCACACCCTTTCTCCCGATCCATCGCACACGCCATGTCAGGCCTCAAAGAAAACACCACCACACCAGATTGTCGAGCCAAGTCAGGCAGGATATGCGGATTTGGAAAGCATTCCTGCGTGATTTTAATGGCAGAGTGGTTTGGCCGGGCCCACCTGTGTACAGCCCGGAATTGGGCCTGATGACCCACGCTGCAGGTAGTAAAGGCTTCGGGGCGATTTTGGGGTGCGAATGGGTGGTCAGCGCTGGCCGGACTGGTGGAGAAGTTCGGGGCTCACCAGTAACATTAGTTTCCTCTAACTTTTCCCAATCCTGGTGGCACTGTCCGTCTGGGTGGATACACTGAGGAACCAGTCAGTGATGTTCTGGTCTGACAACATGGCAGTGGTGGAGTGCATAAACCATCAAACTGCCAAGTGTGGTACAGTGCTGCGTTTGCTAAAAGAGATTGTGTTACATTGCATGAAGTTGAATGCCCTTTTCAGAGCCAAACATGTACCGGGGGTTCTGAACCATGCAGCTAACGCACTGTCTTGTTTTAAAATGCAGGCTTTCAGGGCGCACATCCCAGAGGCAGCGGTCCACCCTACACCTTTCCCAGAACAGCTTTGGCAACTTGGTGCCCCAGAGTATCGCACCTCGTGGCAGCAAGTCTAGCACCAAAACCAGGAGTGCCTACGAAGGGGCGTTTGGTTCTTTTTGCCTTTTCTTAGGGGAACAGTGGGAGAGCAAGTGGCATGACCATAGTGGCATACCTGGCTTTCATGTGGGATCAGGGGCGCACAGTGGCAGGGGCAAGGAGACATATCGCAGCCATATCATGTTTTGCAAAAATTAGTGGAAAGATGGATCCCACAAAGAATTTTGTGGTACGTTAGGCGCTAAAGGGATGGCAGCGTTTACAGGGAGGGCAACCAGATGTCAGGAGACCCGTAGGTTTAGAGCCATTAGGGAAGCTGTTGGGGGAGCTACCAATGGTTTGTGCTTCACCCAACAAGGCAGTCCTTTTTCAAGCTGCATTCTGCTTGGCATTTTACGGCGCTTTCAGAGTAAGCGAACTAGTTGCAAAGAATAAGAAGGATTGGCTAGGTGGCCTTCAGGCAGGGCACGTGAAGGTAGGGAAAGATTCTGTGCTGATCTCCATCTCAAAGTCCAAGATGGATCAGGGAGGTAGAGGGGACAGCGTAGTTTTACATTGAGCAGGGGACACGACATGCTGCCCAGTCTACAGGCTGGAGGTTTTTATGGCCCAGAGGGCGCAGGTCTCGGGAGGGCCTCTCTTCCTACATGGAGACGGGTTACCACTCACAGTATTCCAGTTCAAGAGAGTCATGCTCCTGGCATTAAAGAATGCCGGGGTAGACAGCGCGGATTTTGAGACGCATTCATTCAGGATAGGGGCGGCCACCGAAGCAGCAGCAAGGGGGCTGGGTGGTGAGCGAGTAAAGAGGATTGGCAGGTGGTCTTCCAACTGTTACTAGAGATATGTGCGGCTGCACCTGCTCTAGCCCCGTGTAACTGTCATTTTCCTGAGCGCAATTTGCTGTGCCCCATGTCTTCCTGTGACTCAGAAAGGGGGTTGGTCTTGCACTAAAAGATGGTAATTTTGTGCAGTTTTAGTAGTCATTTGTTGCATACCGGCGTGGCTATGCACTTACCTTGGCTCTCTTTTTCCCACGTTACTTGCAGTTTCTTCATCCTGTGACTCAAGGAAGAGGCCTGCATCCATTGACGGTCACAAACCTAAAGAGCGACCGGCGGAACAAGGAACAGCGGACTCCGGGCGGACAACGAATGTGGTGGCGCAAGTTCACTCTTCACACCTAGAAAATCATGAGATTTGGGTAGTAGGACATTCATATGTTCGCCGTTTAAAGAATTTCTTTACAGGATCTGTCAGGAACAGGGCAATTCATATGGGGGCAAAGATGTCATTTTTTAGACAGGGCGGTTTGTGCGTTGGTCAATTCAGGGAACTGGTGAACCACGCTTTGAAAGCAAGCACAGGACCACCGGCAATCTGGATCCTGCACTTTGGGGGCAATGACTTAGCACGGACAGGGAGGAGGGTACTAGCGGAAGACCTGCTCACAGAGGTGGGGTGACTAGCAAGAAAGAGTCCTCATTCGATATTAGCTTGGTCCCACATGATCCCCAGGTTTCGGTCGAGGGGGGGGGAGGGCGAGTCGGTCAGGGCGTTGAATCACGCGGTAAAGTGGCTCAACAACAAATTTGATAAGTTATTCAGGACTCCCAGATTAAGGACCATAGGACACCAATACATCAGGGGGGAACAGTTTTTTCTACAAGACGGGGTACATCTCTCACATAAGGGGAATCAGGCATTTATGGAAGACATCCTAGCTTGGGTGGAATGTTTAAAGCGCAGTACGGGACCTTTCTAGTGAGTGAGGGGGAGGCCAGATAGTCGGGCAACTATGCTGGCCTATGGCGGTAAGCTCAACATTGTCAAGCCTAGTCTGCGGGCCTTAGCGGTCACCACCATGTAACTCCAGGGGTAGTGACAGCTGATAAGTAGGCTGTCGCGGTGCGGGGGCCGGGGGAGTCATTCTTCCCAGTGGGCCTGGGGCCACCCCTGCACACGCATGCGCATCAAGGCGCAGATATGCAGAAGTCTGCAGCCCCCCTAAGGGAGTTCAAGGCACAGGGCGTAGGGGGGGCCGCGGGAAAGTATCCGTCTGATATGCTGGACCCCCTGCACAACCTTGCTCCGGGAGTAGTATTATTGGGAGTACCCTAGGACTGGGGGGGAAGCTGCTAGACGTTGACTTTGCCGTAGGCTCTTGAGGGGACACACAGAAAGTGAAGTCATGCAATGTTAGATTTATGATAGGAGTGCCTTCTGTATTAGAATGTGTTAAGGTTAGCCCTTGGAACAACCTGTGTCTACTAATGTAACTGTACTTTCTGCGTAATTTCTGTAATGAGAGTTTTGATGTATTTTGTTAATTGTTAATAAAAAATACGGCCAGGGGGGTTACACCCCCCTAATCCAAAGACTTTATAACAAACTTGGTGTGGTTTGCAATCCTGTGCGAATGGGGGGAGGGGGGAGACAGCCCTAAATCCCCATAGTTGTAGTTATAGATGGAATAGGGGACCTAGGTAAGTACCAGACCATATAGGCTGTGCATGTAAAATGGTAGCTCTAGTAACAAAACCCAGTTTATTTAGTTTGATTATTGTTGGGCCAATTCACAAACATTTATAAGTTCAGAAGTAGTACCACAGGAGTACTTCTTTATGTAATCTTACATGTGTTTGTGAACCGGCCCGCAAAGTGCACCTCCCTATTAGTAGAAATGCAAAGAGGACGCTGTTGTTTTTATTTGTAGCAACTGTATTTTTAGATTCCCATTTTTGATGTTTTCGGGCCATTTCACAAAGGATTTGAAGAGTGCATTTATGAGTACTACAGGAGTGCTACTTGTGGGTCATTTGCAGCGCACACAGCCTACCTGACCACACGCCAGCACTCTGCCTCTGCCCCTGGGTTGCCAACGCTGTAAGTCTCGCCGCCATCGACATCCAGGAGCGGCTGGAGACTACAGCTCCCAGTGGGCTTTGCGCGGACTTCCTGTCCCCGCTGTTTTCGCGCCCGGAGGCGCTACAAAGCGGAGCCTTGACCTTGGTGGAGCGGGGGTCATTTGCAGCGCACACAGCCTACCTGACCACACGCCAGCACTCTGCCTCTGCCCCTGGGTTGCCAACGCTGTAAGTCTCGCCGCCATCGACATCCAGGAGCGGCTGGAGACTACAGCTCCCAGTGGGCTTTGCGCGGACTTCCTGTCCCCGCTGTTTTCGCGCCCGGAGGCGCTACAAAGCGGAGCCTTGACCTTGGTGGAGCGGGGGTCATTTGCAGTGCACACAGCCTACCTGACCACACGCCAGCACTCTGCCTCTGCCCCTGGGTTGCCAACGCTGTAAGTCTCGCCGCCATCGACATCCAGGAGCGGCTGGAGACTACAGCTCCCAGTGGGCTTTGCGCGGACTTCCTGTCCCCGCTGTTTTCGCGCCCGGAGGCGCTACAAAGCGGAGCCTTGACCTTCGCGTCGCGGGACGCGCGCGGGCGACGCCGGGCGGAGCCCGGGCAGAGGGCGGGCCGTCTGTGGCCGTCAGGGGCTGGCTGAGGCTGGGCTGGGCCACGTCCCTTTCTTTCTTTTCTTTTCCACCAGTTGTGAGGGCATACGCCCGGTGCCTGTCCCCGTTCTGTTGCCCTAACCATGTCTACCCGTTCAGGAAAACCACTCAGGGGCGAAGTTGACAGGGGATCAAATGTCGCGAGCCCTGTCATAGGATCAATGGACCGTTTTATCACCAGGGTAGCGGCGGTGATTGAAAAGGAGATCGCCATGTCTGAGCGGCGTCTATCTGAAGTATACCTCCCCTCAAGACGTTCATCCTTGGGGGCAGTTGCACAGTCGCTCACACCTGCCATTGTCCGGGTTCAAGCGGGTACCCCCCCTAGTGTGGCTGGGGTTTCTTCAGAACCCCCCCATTCGTCTGGTATAGAGCAAAACATAGATAGGCTGGAAAATCTGGCCGCTCTTCTACCTATAGTTACAATGGAAGACGGTGACCCTAGTAACCTGTCCACATCATCACCACCTATCCCGACAAGTGATGTCGTCAGAGATCTTGAGTCCCCAAAATCGTTTGCACCCCCCATAGTCACATCAGACGGGAAGTTAGTTGGGCCTTCACCTATCACCGTGACTCCTGATATTAGGCAGGTGTTTCTCCCCGTAGGTAAAAAGTTGCGCAAACGCAAGAAGGGTAGGCTAGTGAGACAGGCCGCCCTCTACCAAAGAGTAAGGAAGTCTCCTGTATCTAGTGCGAACATTACAAGGGGTGCTCCTATGCTGAACGAAACAGATACAGAAGGGGGTGTGCTGATCCCTCCCAAGGTGTTACATTCAGCCAAAGTCTCAAAGACAACTGATTTAGTAGCAGTTGAAAATACTCTGGAGAAGGTATATACCCTCTTAAAACCGTTACTAACACAAGTCAAGGGCCTAGGAGAGAGGATTGATAAACTAGAGCAGTCAACCCTGGACGGGTTTCACTCACTCAAAACAACAATCAAACAAACAACTAGAGTGATTGGAAATAAGGACGTGGGCGCAAAGGGGAACGAACTTCCAGCTCATAGTGGCCCCAAGCCCCTAACATCTCAAAATAAAGCTATTCCTATTAGTCCACTAATCCCAACTCCCAAATCTCCTCCCCATACTAAAGCAGGCCCTAGTCACAAGGGACTTTTAACAAATACAGAGCCTGAGAAACATAAGTCAAAGCCTCTTCTACAAAAACAGCAACAGACAACTAGTGGTAAAAAGGAAGTCCAACAAAAGACAGAGGGGAGCAGTAAACTTAGCGGGGTATCGACAGGGAAAGCCACTAGGTCTGTAACCCAACATCCTGCCCAAACTACTTTTTTAATGGCCCCCAGAAACCCACCACGACGGATTCCCCCGATTAATCTCCCACCAGACTGTCAACCCTTTGTTGCTGTCATGGTTAATGTGCCTCCCCTAAAGGATGGCCAGATGGAAAACCATCAATCACTTAAGAACAAGTGTATCCATTGGCTGAAGGCAAATAAGCCAATCCCCCTGGGTGTGGATGGCATCATCCTAAGTGTCCGTAGAGTGGGATGGGTGGGGCAAGGGAAAAAAATGCAGGAGGGGGATTGTGTAATCATAAACTTCCAAGACCCCAGAGTAATACCTTCCATTTGTACTCCTATCAAAAATATGGGGGCCCCGGGGGTTAAACTAGTAGATCTTACATATTTTTATCCTCGGCATCTTGTTAGTCCTAATGGAGGAAGTGTAAGTTCCCCTAATTCTGGCCAAAACTGGGTTGGGGTTGTAGGGGGCAATAGGGAAAATCAAATGTGGGCAATTGGCCCCTGCTGACTGGAAACAGCGAGCAGAGTAGACCCAGTAGCACCACCACCCACCCAAACAAACTTTGGAAGTGGAATGGGAGATTCTATAGCAATTCCACAAGATCCCTGCTCTCCTCGGATATTTAGGAGGAATCCTACAAATAGGGGCTTCCAGGTGCCCAGCGACCTTCCAGCTGTGACGGACCTAGTCTTTAAGGTTTTCAGCTGGAACGTCGCAGGGATTGCAGGAAAACTGGCCCTTCCAGATGTTACTGCATGGGTTGATGAGCACTCCTTGTGCCTCTTCAAGGAAACATGGAGCCTGGTGCCGGTCCATAGGGTGGGATTTTCCTCTTATTCCTCTCCTGCGCGAGTCTCGGAATCTGGGAGAGGCCGACCTTCGGGCGGCCTTCTTATCTGGGTCGCAGCTTCGCTAAACTGTAGAGTAGTGGACTCTCCTACAGGTTCCCCGGACATACAAAATATCACCCTTATAGATCAAAGGGGAAGAATTGTTCTAAATATCTATAATGTGTATGCACGGGGGACAAAGGGTGGGAGAAAGTCTTCAGTAATAGCTCTTCTCGAGACCCTGTTAAACAACACCCCCCATAAGACACGCATCTTGGTTGCAGGTGATTTGAACTGTACGTTCGAGCCCTTGGGCTCGGACGTTTCCCTCGACCAAGATGAGGAGGATGCTAGGAGGGGGATCCCGGCACTAGACATCCCACCGATCAAAAGGTGGACAGAAGTGGCGCTCCAGATATACTCCCTGAGTCTTGAATTTAACCTAAGGGCAGCGAATGGGAGGACTTCTTCGGATAGGGGGGGTGCCCACACCTACAATAGACCAGGGCACACCTCTAGGCTGGATTATATTCTAATAGACGTGTGCTTATGGTCTTATGTAAGGGACATGCAGGTGGTCCCTTCGACAGAAAGTGACCACAACTCACTCTCCCTAAAAATGGAGCAATGGTGGCAACCCTTAAGGAGGGCCAACATCAACTTGGCACCCGTACCACTAGATGAATCGGAAGTCACCCCATGTGGTAGAAGAATTAAATGGGCGAAACTGGTTCTATCCGAGGCAAAGGTTGGGGAAATCAAATCCCATCTAAACCGTGTGGTAACATCTCTCGGAATCTCCATGGAAGGGGTGGGTAAAGCGTGTGGGTTATTTGTGTCCCTGATTGAAGCCTTAACCAACGTGTTTACCCTGTACTCTAAAAAGCCGGGCAATACAGGAACTAAAAAACCAGTTGAGGGGTGGTACACCCAAGCATGTAGGGGCCATAAGGCAAAGTTAGTTGAGGCAGTCAAATCTAAACCCCAAAGTGTGATCCAGGAAGCAAGGAAGGCCTATAAAAAGTCCCTCAAATTGGCTAAAAGGGAGTGGGAAGATAAATACTGGGATGACATACTCCAGGCTAGTAAAAACAGGGATTCAGGGGTCTTTTGGAATCTTATAAGTAAACGGAGTAAATCTGACGCAGCCATTAGACCCTGCAACATCCCGCCTCAAAACTGGGTTAAACACTTTGGGTCCTTATACCTCCCAGCAGATGGGGATCTGTCTGTAGGGGGGGACCTCACACTGGCAATTGAACCTCACCCCTATGACCTCTTCACTCCCCTAGAGATTGAGGGGGTTATAGGCTGGGTAGCACCACGTAAGGCACCGGGCCCGGACGGCCTTCCGGGTGATCTCATGAGGGCTTACCCAGCGGAATGGGGAAGGATCATAGCTGCTCTCCTAAATGATATTATGAGGGGAGGAGTAGTGCCAGAATCCTGGAAAGGTGCGGTGGTTGTCCCTATTTATAAAAAGGGGTGTAGGGAAACCCCGGGCAACTATCGCCCCATAAGTCTGATAGACTCCACCCAAAAGATAGCTGGTAAAGCTATCCTTGGTGGGATTCTCCATTGGGTGGAGGAGAATAAAATCCTATCAGACTTTCAGGCAGGTTTCCGGGCCGGTATGGGGACTATAGAGCAGGTGTTTAGGCTGTCCCTTTTGGGGTGGAAGGTAGTGGAACTAGGCAAGGGTAGTCTTTACTTAGCCTTTATAGATCTGAAGACTGCCTTTGACCTAGTTCCCCGGGAAGAGCTTTGGAGGGTCCTTCTTGAGTTGGGATTACCACCTTACATCTTGTCCCTTCTCATAAGCCTTCATGCCCACACCTTTGCACAGGTCCGCTGGGGTAAAAACGGAGAGCTCACTGAGAAGATACCAGTGTCTAGGGGCGTAAGACAGGGCTGCGTCTTGGCACCCACCCTTTTCTCGCTATATCTGAACGGGGTGGTAAAACATCTTCAACAAGAACCAGCCGACGCCCCCTGTCTTGGAGGTGTCCGCATCCCAACCCTGCTTTTTGCGGATGACACGCTCCTGATTTCGAAGACCCCACAAGGACTGCAGAAACTATTAACACGATTCCAGGAGTTCTGTGGTGCTAAAGGATTAATAATAAATGTGGACAAAACGAAATACTTAGTTGTTAATCCACCCGGAAAATTGGGCCGCCCACCTACACTCAACTCTATCCCCCTAGAGAAAGTAGCCGAATTCGACTACCTTGGTATCCGGATTACGGACAGGATGACTTGGGCAAACCACATTGAAAAAATGGTTCTTAACCACAGGAGAGTAGGAGGAGCTCTCATGAGGGAATACAGAGCCTCAACTAGGAGATCAATCACCCCAGTACTTGACATCTACAAGGCCAAAGTAGCGACTTCAGCCTTGTATGGGGCTGAACTGTGGGGCCACTGCCGACTGGATGCCCTAGTCACAGCAGAGAGCAAGCTTCTAAAATCCTTCATCTCTGTTCCTCTGAGCACACCATCAGTACCAGTGAGGATGGACATGGGATGTAGAAACATCAAAGATCAAGCTCAGCTTCGCCCGCTCCTGTTGTGGACAAGGATTTGGAGGAGCGAAGATTTAAAATCCTATGCTGATGCCCTGGGAGACATAATGAGCCAGGGGGGTTGGGCTAAGATAAGATGGTTAAATGACACCAAAAAACTTTTGGAGAATATCGGACTGGGAGACTGCTGGTCATCCCGTTCAGCCCCCCCAAAAGAAGTTGTCAAGGCGCTTTACTGGAAATGGACTGCTGAGCGTCTAATCACAAGCTCCAATCATTGCAGGTCCACTGCCGCCTTTTTACAAATTAAAGACACTGTGGCCGTTGAACCCTACTTGGACTTGATCACTCTCCCCTTTGACCGATCTCTTTATTTTAAATTTAGAGTTGGTTCCCTCCCGCTAGGTGCTTTGGTATCGAAATGGTCATTAGCGGCCCGTACTTCCCCCAACTGTGCATGTTGCCCAAGTAAGGTTGAGTCCATTGCGCACGTTTTATTTGAATGCCCGGATTACGCAAGGCCTAGGAGCTTTTGGCTGAAACCACTCTGCCGAAATATGGGCACACGCAGTCATTCAGTAGCCTTGCGTATCCTAAGCACGGACACTTCCCCCCCCATTGTATGCGGAATAGCTAAATTTTTAAAGCAGTTTTGGCTTATTCGATGTAAGAGATTGTCAGTAGCTGTTTAATTCTCTTTTAGCTAATTTATAAATGGCCTTTTATATCCTTTTATCTCTTTTAAACATTCACACTGACTTCTTATGGTAATGATTTTTTTGTACATTGTATGATTGTATTATAAATGTGCTTATAAGATATCTCTGTATATCGAATAAAAGCTTATGACTGACTGACTGCTACTTGTACGAATTCCAAAATGCCTTTGTGAATAGGCCCCTCTGAGTCCACCTTTCACAGCAGCCTTACACCGACATTTGGAGTACATAACCAACCTTTTTGGTAATTGAGGATGTCAAGCACACTGCTAAGAAGCTGTCTAGACATACTCCTGTGACGCTAGGACAGTCACAGATTACCCACAGGTGGTTTCGGAACTCTGAGGTCAAGTTACTCGCACGTGACAGCATTTTTGCATATAAAAATGTTAAACCCTGTCCGCTAAACCACCATTAATGTTACATCATATGTTTGTAGGCCATAAGGCGGATAGCAGTGCCCACTGGCCCACAGGTGGGTTCGGAACTCTGAGGTCAAGTTACTCGCATGTGACAGCATTTTTGCATATAAAAATGTTAAACCCTGTCCGCTAAACCACCATTAATGTTACATCATATGTTTGTAGGCCATAAGGCGGATAGCAGTGCCCACTGGCCCACAGGTGGTTTCGGAACTCTGAATTCAAGTTACTCGCATGTGACAGCATTTTTGCATATAAAAATGTTAAACCCTGTCCGCTAAACCACCATTAATGTTACATCATACGTTTGTAGGCCATAAGGCGGATAGCAGTGCCCACGGGCGCTGGCCATTCGTAAACCTCCAACTCTATTCAGAGTGAGAATGTGTCTGGAAAAGTTAGCGAATACCCACAAGCTGAGAAATTTGTGGGCATTCACCAACTTCGTGCATCTTGTCTGGCAGACATCTCATTCCCGCCCGGGTGACTATATTTTTCCTCAAGTAAAACGACAACATTATGGTATTGTTTTTCTAAGTAATTCACTTTGCATTTATAAATTCGCGTTCGTTTTGTAAATGTCAAACGTGAATTATGATTTAATGATTCAGCCATGTTTCAAAATGAATCTCCGAGGTTAGGAATGCAGACCTCTGCATGAATTGCATTCGCTAACATATGGCGTGCATGCTAAGTGACAACATTATCATGGTTGGAGGATCACACCGTTTTTCTTCCATGTGGGTGTTTTATTCTCTCCCCATTCAGGGGGAAGTAATGTAATCAAAACAAATTCATGCTTTGAAGATATGTGTAATCAAGTTGCACAGGAGGCAATTGCTAATGTGTTGACCTCAAAAGCTCCTGAAGTCAAGTTTCAGAACTAAATGAGCTTAAAATCTAACAGCCGTAAATGTGAATCTCAATAAACATTTGAACTGACAACTATCAACATGGCAGCAAGAAAGAGTCAGAAAGTTTTGGAAAGTCACTGCAACCTAAAATGGCTGTATTGTCTGAAGAGACGCCTTCTGAACGTACTGTATTATTTTTAGTCAATGTACTCAGTTTGGTATTATTGCTATTATTTTGAACTGATGCCCTCATCTTAGTGGCATTATGACATGGATCTTTTCACTCTAGAAATCCTCCACTGAAAATCAAGCAAAATGCATCACAATTCACAATTAGTGCTGTGAAGAAAGTTTTCAGCAAAATTAGCATTAATAGTTTTGAATATTAATTGTTATATAAATATGGGTCCTGATTTAGAGTTTGGCGGTCCCGGTACACCTCACAAACATGATAGAGTACCCTGCCTGTCCAACACTTGATTTGCCTTCTCTTTTTAAAATCAGTTTTCTGGCGGTTGTTCTCCTGTTGGCTCTGGCGTGGAAACCTTGCCGCGCTGCACTGCATGACAGGGAAAGGGCAGGAATGCGCCGCATTTAAAAGAATATGGTGAATCCCTGTCTTTTCCTACTCGCTAGCGCCGTTTTGGCTGCCTAGCTCCAAAGTATGCACCCTTCCACCAGGGTGCAAGGGTGCCTGTGCTGCATGCATGGTTGTGGTGCACAATCCGGAGAGGCATGTTATGTTATGTTATGTTATGTTAAGACAAATTTGTAAAGCGCACATACACCGAGGAGGTTTCTTGGCGCTACCATGTCTTCGGGACCCAAGTTCGAGAGCAAAATTAAAAAGCTTGGCGAAATAGCCAGGTTTTAAGACAGCTTCTAAATTTAGAAAGAGTATGACAGAAGCATATGTCAGAGGGGAGAGAGTTCCATAGCATGGGCACCAGGACAGCAAACCTGGCACCGCCACTACGTTTCAGTCTGTAGGAAGGTGACGATAGCAAAAGTTTGTGGGCTGAGTGGAGGTTGCGGGAAGGGGCATGCCTATGAATCAGTTTATTCACAAATTTAGGACTTTTCTCATTAAGGGCCTTGTAAATGAGGCAACCAATCTTAAAGGCACAGTGCTGGATTATAGGTAGCCAGTGAAGTTGTTTCAGGAGGGGGGTGATATGGAGATGTCTGGGGTGACAAGTAATCAGGCGAGCCGCCTGATTCTGAACCATTTGGAGGCGGTTGGAAAGATAAATGGGAATGCCATGAGATAAAGAATTAGCATAATCAACATGAGACATGACCATAGCAAGAATCACCTGGATTTGTGCTTCATAGGTGAGAAACCTGCAGATCTTTTTTATTTTCCTGAGTTGGAAAAAGCAGGTGGAAATCACTGAGCCGATCTGGGGCTTTAGCGTGAGATCCTGGCAGATAGTGACCCCTAGGCTTTTGGCCGTGGACGCTGGGGATGGAGCTTGGCCAAGTTCCCTGGGCCAAAAATTAGGGCCTCAGGGGTTCTTGATGATACCTCCTGTAAGGACAAGCTCTGTCTTATCCGGGTTGAGCTTAAGATGATTACTGTTCATCCACTGACTGATGAACAGCATAGTGGACTGAAAAGTGAAGACAGATTCCGGGGAGTTGCTGATGGGAAAGATGAGTTGGAAGTCGTCTGCTATAGTTGAAGGTGCAGACTTCACGTTCTCTCAACGCTCGGATGAGCGGAAGAAGGTAATTAAATAACAGGGGAGAGAGTGAGGAACCCTGAGGGACTCCACAGGAAATGCCCACTCTAGGAGCAGTAAAGGGTGTGGTGCTGACTGCCTGGGATCGATTCTCCAAAAAAGAGGTAATCCAGCTAAGGGCAGGTCCCGTGATTCCCGCGTCTCTGACACGGTCGACACGGTCGACCAAGAAATTATGGTCGACCGTGTCAAAGGCCGCGGAGAGGTCTAACAGGGCCAGGGCCTGCGGAGAGCCGGAGTCAACCTTGTCACGAAGATGGTCCAGAACTGAGAGGATCACAGCCTCAGTAGAGTGAGCCGGGCGAAACCCAGCTTGGTTGGAATCAAGAAAATCTGAATCTTCCAGAAACTCAGTGAGACATCTTGTGACATGCGTTTCCAGGACCTTGGCAAGAAAGGGTAGGAGGGAGATCGGGCGATAATTTGTTAATAGTTGGGGGTCAGCCCCGGGCTTCTTCAGAAGGCGAATGACAATGACCTCCTTAAAGGTGGTAGGGACAACACCCTGAGTGAGTGATAAGTTTAAAAGATGAAGTGCAGGGCTAGGAAGGGTAGTGAAGATTTCTTTCAGGATGCTAGGAGGGCAGCAGTCCGTAGGAGAGCCTGGCTTGACTAGGTCCAAGAAAGCCAGCTCGGTGATGCTGGGAAATTGCGAAATGGTGGTATGGATTTGGACCACGATGGGACAGAGCGGGGGGTTAATGTGAGATGGAATGCTAGCCTTTATCAATGCATTTTTTTCGATAAAAAAGGAGTTCAGGGAGTTACAGAACTTTTGCGAAGGGACTGGTCTAATGGAGACTCTGTCAGGGTCGGACAACTCATTTACTATAGAAAAGATCTTTTTAGTATGGTTGGAGGTGGACAAAATTTTGGAGGAGAAATAAGTGGTTTTGGCAGTCAAGATGGATTTTTTATAGATTTTTAATGAGTGGATATTTAAGCATTTGTCTTTGGGAAGATACTTGCGTCTCCAAGCTCTTTCTAGTTGCCTTAAGCCTAATTTCTGAGTTTTTACTTCATCAGAAAACCACTTATGAGCGTCATGACGACGAGGGGCAAGTGCTTTCTTGAGGGGCGCAAATTTATTGCTAGTGGCAAGCAGCCAGCCAGTGAGCTGTTCGGCAGCTAGATTGAGAGAGGAATTAAGAGAAGGAAGGGAGTTGGTAAGAAAGCTATGAAAGGATGTTTTATCATTTATCTTCCAGTTTCTGTAAGTGCCTCCTCCAGGGCGAGATGATTTGACAGAGAAATTGTCAAAAATGGTGAATTTAATAATATAGTGGTCAGACCAAGTGCAGGGGAATACAGACACAGGGGACAAGGCTAAATTAACAGACCAAACTTGGTCAAGAATGTGCCCCTTAATGTGGGTGGCCATGGTCACTTGTTGCACCAGATTGAGTCCAGAGAGTACCTCACTGAGTTCGATCGATTGGGGGTCACCCGAAGGGTCATTGGCCCAATAATTAAAGTCACCAATGAGCATGACTTTCCCATGAGTGGTGACTAAGTGTGTGACTTGTTCGCCCAAGAAATGGGGGAACAAGGGCATCCTTTGGGGGGGCCTATAGGGCAGGACACATACCAAGGGTGTCGTGGTCAATTTGCATTCAAATTTTAACACTAGATTGTCCACCGAGGGCAGGGCAAGGGGAGGGAGTATGGAGTATTTACAGTTACAACAGGTGATAAGGGCTACTCCTCCCCCCACTTTCCCCTGGGGGCGATTGGCTTGAGTTATGACATAGTCAGAGGGGAGGGCAGCTAAGATGTCAGGGGAAGATTCCTGGGACAGCCAGGTTTCAGTGAGCAACAGGAGATCCGGTTGCTCAGATTTGAGCAGCAGGAAGATGTCTTGCTGGTGCTTGACCAGGGAGCTGGTGTTAAGATAGATAACAGAGAGTTTTCGAGTGCCGTTCGGCTCCCGGGTCTGGGCAGGCGTGGCTGATTGAGAGATAACTAATTCAGGGAACAAGGTTCTAAACTGCAGGATCCCTTGAGATTGTAAAATAGAATGTGTCAGGGTATCAAGGACAGAGGACGGTGTGTGCAGTGCCACAAGTTGCATAGTGCTGTAATGGATAGGGGTTTGGGCATGGTGACAGGCCCCAGGCTCCATACAGGCGCGGACGGGCGCAGATGGGCTTGCCTTTGGAGCACCATCGGCGCGCCCGCTGCGCGCGCCCACTGCGCTTCCGCGATATGGTTGGCATGAAATAGCCGCTGGTGGCCTAGGCTCCGCCCCGCCTGCACTGCGATTGGCTGAGGGGGTCAGCTGTCAATGTCAGGTCCTGCCTCGCTAGTAGATCAGCGAGTAGCAGGACATTTTAGCCCAAAGTACATAAGTTCCCCAGCACAGATAATTTTCTTTAAAAAAAAAGCAGAAGTTTTTAAAAGCACAACACAGATTTAAACACACGATCTTGGCGGTCTAGAAAACAAAGTAACCGTTCCCGCGCTAGGATCGATGCAGATATAGCCGCTGGTGGCCTAGGCTCCGCCCCTCCTGCACTGCGATTGGCTGAGGGGGTCGACTGTCAGTGTCAGGTCCTGCCTCGCTAGTAGATCAGCGAGTAGCAGGAGATTTTAGCCCAAAGTACATAAGTTCCCCAACACAGATAATTAAAAATAAAAAGCAGAAGTTTTTAAAAGCACAACACAGATTCCGCTGTGTATGCTGCAGAATGCAATATAAAGATATTTCTTCTCATTACACCTCTCCTGGAAAGGCATCACAGATGTCATTTAGGGGTCACCAGGGGTCGCAGCTGCAATCCCTGGCTTACCATTTACTACCCCTAGCACTGCCTTTGCAGGGGTGATAAACTCAGTGCCAGGAACACAGGGGCAGCTGGGGCTCCTCTCTCTTTATTTCCTGTCAAGTTTTCATTACACTAATAGTGAATATATAAAATATATTATTCACTAACAGTGTAATAAAAATGGAGAACAATAAGCTGGGATATGCCCTTCCATAGCTGCTGAGGTAAGTAAAAAGTGCATTGAAATTTGCGTGTATGTGTAAGTATGTGTGTGTGAGTGTAAGTGGCGGTCAAAGCATGTTACTTCCTCTACCCCTCGCCTTTCGGTGAATTGATTTCCATGGAAGGCATATCTTTTTGGCGCTGTAGGAAGGTGGCTACCTGACTATGGTTACCCCAGATTTTTTGCCTGTGTTTAGCTGGTTTTCGACTTAGTTGGCCTGGTTCCCTGCTAATCAGGGCCCCAGGCTACCTGCTCTTTCTGTAAAATGGATTCCATGTACCCTAGGTGCATAACCAGATTGGCTTGGGTCACCTTATCAGCCCCTGTACAGAGCACTATAGGTGCCCAGGGCATAGGTGCATCCAAGGCCTACCAGGGCTGCAGCATATCTTTTGCCACCCCTGGCTGGCTATCTAAAATTGACACAACTGGCTGATCACTCAGCTGGGGCAAGGTGGTGTAATCACCCCTTGCTTAGATATAGTATACCTATATCTAAACCTATCTGGACACATATAAACCTGTGAGCCACTCCTATGGAAGGCCTTATCAATCCTGGAGGCAGAGTGTGTGGTTTTATGTGAGATGGAGCTCTAGCATGAGCTGAGCCTGTCTGCAGCTGTCGGGAACAACTCCCTAAGCTGTTCCGGGATAATGCCATACCATATACTATTAAGTGCATTATAATCCTCGCGGTTATTTGGCAACTTTGGTTTGGCTTTATGAAAACATGTCGTGTAAGGTGTCATACGATGTGGAATACTATCCCCTCGCCAGTTCTGGCGACGGGGATAGCATTCCACCCCTCTAGAGGGAGAAGACATGTTACTTTGCTGTAATGCGGTTGATTTTTAAAAGAGCCTCAGATCCACAAAATGGATGCTTCTGCCACAGACACGAGTCTGACCTCCTGCAGCTGACCGAAACTCGGACAAGGAGGCCTGGACAAAGAATTTCCTGTCACAGGGAGGTGTCACACCACCCCAGACAGGAGATAGTGGATTGTAGCAGGGAGGTTTGAAAGAAACCAGACACTGCCTGGGGAGCACAAGGCTTCCCCTTGCATAATCCGGTCAAACCGGTTCTGGGGCACACCAGCCCCAGTCCCAGCACGGCCTGGATCAAAGGAAGGGGTGTATCCACCCCCTTCCTGGGTCCCACCCGTAGGAGGGGACCTAGCAGGTAATCCAGCCCCCCAGATTTGAATAAGAGTGGGAGCTGTGCCAATGCACTTCAGATTATCCTGATGAAACATAAGAAACGAAACTCTGGACCCTTCGACATCCTACTCGACGTAGAAGACTGAAGAATCTCCCTTGTGGTCAAGGAGTGACCACCCTGTGCAAACAGGCACCATCCAGCACCTTGACGTCTGCTTTGTTGCAGTTCCCGCCGGAACTCGAGCGACAGAGATCAACAAGATCAAGCTTGCCTGCCTTCTTACAGCCCGATCCACAGTCCCTGCAGAGCTGAGACCCGTGGAGGCGACTGGAAGCGTGGGGCACGCCATCTTGAAAAGACACCGAGACGCTGACCGTGCAGCCCACGAGTGACCCTCGAAGCTGTACACCGGGGTTTGAGAAGCCCCAACCCTGAGCCACTCTTGCACTGAAGCTCACCCCTCTACACTCGACAAGTGCTGCGTGGGTCCCTTCTGCTTTCTTTGGCTCAATGCATTGGCCCGGTCACTTGCCAGCTGGCTTGTGGCCCCTGTGCCGGCGAAAATCTAAATACAACTTGTGATTCTGGTTGCTCCAGATTTGCACCCGCTCCTCTGAAAAGGAGCACCCGCTCTGACCCTCCTGGTCTGAGTGAGAAGCAATCTTCTAGTTCCACGTGGATTGCTTTTGCCAAGTGTTGTTTGCTCCAATCTTGAAGCCGACAGCGCTGACGGTGAGAGCCTACGCGAGACAGCTCGTGACCCGCTCCTGGACGTCGCAGATGCCCCAGAGCCCACGTGGCAGCGGAGAGAAGCTCCTTGACAACCACCTGATTGCGCCCGACATTGCCTGGTTCCATCCTGGTTCCACCCTGGTCACTGCTGAGTGACCCAGACTCTGTCCCCTCTGCTTTCAGGTACTTTTCAACTCTGATCCACCCTTGGATCACACCGGACACTTCTCCTTCACATCGCCTGCAGCATCTTCAGCTTCAAGCACCCAGAACCTGCGTGACGAAACCCGACGCCACTTCGACCCTATGCACCCGCTTCCTGTGGGTGAGGTAACATTGCAACGCCGGTGTTCCCACACTGGTACACACCTCTAGGGTCTGTGTCTATAGTTTTGTCTTTCTAGGTTCATTGGAAGTATCCTAAAACTCTGTTTGTGTAACTTTTACGCACCATTGACTTAACATTGGTGCATGCGTGTGCTTTAAGCACTGCACCCGAATCCCGCGGGCTTTTCCCGACTTCAGCATTGCTTGTCCCGACTGCACCCAGCGATTCCCTAGGCCCTAGGCCTAACCACTGTTCGATTGGTATCTCTTATACCACTTTCTTAATATATGGTTTGAGTGGCCACCCGCCCTCATCCATAATTGTGCAACTTTGTATGTTATACTGTGCTTTTGATTTAACGCTTGTGCCCCTTTGTTCATAAAGAGTACTGGGGATTATTTTTTAGAAATAAACACATATATTTTTATAATATATACTTGTGTGGTGTCCTTTCATTTGATATTACAGGACTGTGATTGGTAAAACAGCTCGCTTAACACGGCCTCTTGAGTTTAGCCTTTAAGGCTGCTTAGTCTATGCTACCATTAAGATAGCTTGTCTACAAGGTTGACTTACAACCAGACACCATAAGGGATAGTTTGGACTGATACAAGGTGGTTCCAGAATTGGAAACATCATATATCAGGCCAACTTCTCACAGGCGTATTCCCAGGTTTACCAGTTCTGGTAAAACTGACAATGCAAGGAAGTGGTTTGGCGCCGCGGCTAGGGCGACTGACTCCGGAATCTGGGGATCACGTTCGATCCCCGGGTCCGGCGGCAGATTAGTCCAGCACCATGTGACTCTGGGCAATAGATTGCTTAATCATCCCGACGGCCCCCAGCGCCTAGAGACCCTTACGGGTGATTGTGTGCTTTACAAATGTTGATTATTATTATTATATGCATCAAAAACCATGGGAGATGCATGGGAACACCCATGCAACTCCCATGGAACGCCTCCCTAGTGCAGAGCAAGGCACTGCAGTGATTTGCTCTGCATTGCTTTACTCGTGATTTATGAAGTCACTCACGGCCACTCAGAGTGGCCTTGCGTGGCTTCATAAATATAATTTTTCAGTTGTATCACACATGCACCACGTTGCATGGTGCAAGCATGAAGCAACAGGGGTGAAATATGACCCATACTCTGACAGCCTGATGGAGTAGAATAAGGGCATCAGGCTGCACATCTTTTTTTTTTACAGAGGAGGTCTAAGGTTCTCTTTTTTCTGTTCACCACTGCTACATAAAACCTGGTAGTCACAAACAGAAAGAAATAGAATAATGTCCCAAACCTCTGGGAGAAACAGGGTGTGGGCAGTGGTTAATTTGTGAACAAATGAGTGCCGGGGCTCTCGTCAAAAGGCAGCTGGCACCAGTCCATTTCATCTGTTAGCGCTACCTAAAACAGAACCAACTACTAACCATGAAAGTGGGGAGAGGGTGTGGCTTAATAGGCAGAGCTGCCTTCAGAGCAGAAGAACCTGGTTCGAGTCTCGGTTGGGCTCAACATCCTGTGATTCTGGGCAAATTACTTAATCTCCCCTTAAATGAATGTGTCCTTAGCTGGCGCTTATGAAAAGCGCTGGTGGTGATGATTAAGTGCTGGTGCTGATCACTGGAAATCACCAACTCAAATTTAGCACTGAGTACCTCTGCCTCATGGAAGCACTGAAATCCGACATCTACAGGTAGCAGCAAAACATGCCAGTGCGTGCCACTTTCTGCTCACATTTTTATACTATCATAAATAGCCCTGAAATAAGTAAATGAGACAGGCAGATATGCAGGTAGAGTGCTCAGAGTATGAACTCATTTTCTAGTCACAACAAAACCAAACTATCGAAGACATCAGGAAATGCAGGATTGAGACGATTATTTTCGACAGGGGGTAAACCGCAATATAGACAGGCAGAGGGGTCACCCATACATGCCTCTCCTACTGAGATTTCATGATTTCAGAGCTTTCCCAGTGCCCAGCAGCTGGACCGGAAGCTCCGGGTGGTCCATTTCCGCAGGATGCCCTGACCATGTATAGGGGGGTCATTCTTAGACCCCCCCCCCCTTTTACAGGTGGGGCGGAACATCTCCATGGGGTGCTCATGTGTCACACAGACTTTCCACGCCTACTGCGACACCCAGCCGAGCCTAAAGGCTGTGTTCTGACTGAATTATACAGAAATTCAGATGAATCCAAACAAGTAGGGCCTTTGAAGGGCTGGTAGGGTTGGGCAGAATCAGTCACACATCAGCCTAATCTGGGCTGTGACATACTGTCTTCCAGCCCTTATGGCCTTCGCCGAATTTCGCTATGAGCCGATCTTTTCCTGTAAGAGGTACTTTTCCCTGTATGTGTTGTTCTGCAAAGGGGAATGGGTGGGGCTATTGCACCTAATGCACAGTGAGGTATAGGCCACTCCATAGAATCGATATTAGACTCGTCACTCCGTGGTTCACCTCACACAGAGAATTCACTTCATGCAATGAAGGGAACTGTAAAGTGAACCACGGAATGACGAGTCCAAGGCCTGCCCTGACCAATCATGCATCGAGCGCAGGGCACCGTGTGAAACCAAAGTTCAGCGCTGCTTTACTGCACATACCGGGGCCGGGGCCCTGGCCGGGGCCCTGTGCACAATCTTAAATTCTTCATGTGGAAGGGAGCTGGAGCTACCAAAACCGTCATGTCACGTCACCCACCATGACCACGCTCGAGAAAAACAAAGCAGAGTTGGTTTTGCTACACTTACAGTTATGGTTAGGTGTGGTGGTGAGTGGCAGGGCACTGGCCTGCCTGCATGTCTTTTTTAACTGATAGGGACAATGGGCCTGCTGCTGCCTGCACTCGATGTGAACCGCTGATGACTCGTGGCGGGGTGTGGGTGTGGCGGGGCATGGCATTTAAAAAAAATCGCACTGCCTGCCGCACAGCCCTACCCCTGCAGAACCAAACTCAGCCCAATCAGGGTCCCGCCCACAGGGAACGCTGAACTAAGGGCCGCCGCCTAACTAAGGCAAATTCGCAATGCGCATCGTCACGATGATGGATCATAGATTAATTCATATTGGAATAAATAAATTATGGTTGGAGTCGGACGGTCTGGAGTTTGGACCCAGTAATGAATCATATATGTGGTGTAAATATTTTTTATTGGCTCTCATTGTCTCACAGCCACAGCCCTATTTATCGGGACTTGGGAGATGAACACAACACTGTTTGCACCGAGTCAGTGAGTGAGGTGATTTTTATATACTGTATACGCCACAATGACAATGCCATATGACATGCAGGGTTGCAGATGCGTTGTAGACCCGGCCCTGATCAGTAAGTGCTGGTGCTAAGCACCGGAAAACACTGGCACAAATTAAGCACTGGGTTGGGTGTATTACTTTCTGCTCCCAAAGCAGGAGTTTATTTCTGAAAGACAAAAAATTCACAGCTGCTTATGAGGTAGCAGCTGTGTACCATACTTTCAATCATCTGTCCTTCAGCAAGGCAGAGGATGGTAACATTACCTATGAGAACTCATTGTCCCGAAAGGACTTCATGCTGCCAGTCAGCGCTATCAGCGAATCTCCATTTTTGGGCTGATTCAAGTCCATTGAAGGAATCTGCCACTCAATCTTGAGACCCAGAACAAACGTATGCTTCCCACTACGGGCTGATTGGAGTCCCAAATGGGTATCCAGCATATTTCCAGCTCAGGCCATTGCCAGCCACCCTGTTACTGAGGCTTGCAACCAGGGACCCCCTCCTTTAGCAACTGCATTACCTTTAAAAATCTTTCTTTTGGACTTGTTGTATCCCCCTGAGCCCTGATTTTGATCCAGCCATTTTTTATTGAGATTGAAATTACAGCACCTTTTTCAACACAGACCCTATATAATTGTTGAAAATATGCTGTGAAGGGCTGTACTGTTCTTGTGTTTGTTGATACACTTGTTGAACACGATTTATCAATTGAATGTATCGCCTCCAAAAAGAGCACAGAGCCTGTTAATATTGCCCCAATGTTCACTGCACTGCTATGTGTCTTAAGATTGTTTTTCATAAACCCCTTTGAATACATTTTATTTGCCATTTGGTTCTTTGCATCCAAAATATTGTTACTAGGGACTAGCATTTTTTTGTTATAACCATGATGGACAGAGTAAAGAAGGCAAAGCACTAAATCAGCCTCATAGTGTTGCCATTGCAGCGACTAGTGGTACTTTCGCCAGACATAAATGTTCAAATCACATCAAATTCCTTTATTCGGTTTCCAAAATTTCATAGAAAACCATAAAAGTTCAAGAAGAAAGTTATACATACAGTAAGTTTAAATATCTCATTATAAAATTCCACAAGTACATCAATGAGGCGATTAAAAAACTATAAAAAGGTCTATAAAATGAGTAATAAATTCAAATAAAAATATTTAAAATATTTCTCTTGTCGAGGTCTAGCCAAGATTTGCTCGATGTTTAACACAAAACTTCAGGAAACAGGCAATATTTTTAGCATAAGCCTCAACTTCCAGAAATAGAAGCGCAAGAAATGCAGGGCGGCAGCTACGTAGACCCATAATTTTAAGTATTGGTAATATCCATTGATTCCTTGGGGCTTTATAAAATCTGCAGAATAAGATTACATGGATCGGTGACTGTAGGGAAACATCGTCACAGGGACAAAGGGAAAGATTCTTTGACCAATCGTTTTGTTTGGGAAAGGTCACCAAACGATGAAAAATATCAAACCTGAAACGAGTCAATATAAATTTCTTGTTGATGTTCAGCTTGTATGTTAAGTAAGGCTGCGCAGTAAAGGTGGTCTGAATAGCTAGAATGTGCTGAACTGAACTTTTTCCGTCCTCACTAGCAAGTCGTAACTGCTCTAAATGCAAAATACATAGCTTTCTTAATTCTTTCTTCGGAAGCTCTGAGATGGTTAACGGGAGATGGAAATATCTTTCTAAACCTGGGTCTTGAAGGAATTTTTTAACATATGCAAGCCAACTGATCTTATCCACTTTTTCTAACATGAGGCAATCGCGTATAAGGCTTTGCAATAGTTCACACTGTTCAGATGACCAGACAATATGCCATAGAAGAATAGGTTGGGTTTGATGATGTCTGATATATGTACCATCCCCAGTTCTAAATGGCAACAATAGGTCGAGGAGCTCCGAGGAACCGCAAGTAGATATCTCAAAAAACTGTTTCCGACTTTCTGGAGGGTTATCACATTAGCATGACCCGAGACTCCATAACTTGCTACGCTAGTGCACTTTGCATGATATATTTTTTATCATTTCTGGTGGTGACCTCTTCCCTAGTTTTGTGCAAAAGCTACAAGGGCGATGGTCGCCCTGAGGAATGAAAGTTTTTTTGCATCAATGGCCTGCTTCCATGAAGACTTGTTATCTATTAATATCCCTAAATAGGGATAGGAGTTCGTACACTCCAGCTTAACATTTCTAACAAAAATATCCTTTGTTTTCTTGGACCTTATTCCTGCATGCATTACAAACGTTTTTTTATGTTGATGTTCAGATCCAAGCTTGCCATAAAACTGCGGTTTCTTTATAAAACCTGTTGAAGCTGGATGGGGGTTCTAGCCAGAATCACGGCATCATCGGCATATAAAAGTGCCGGTATGGGGCGAGGGCCGATGGAGGGCAAGTCCTGGCATCCTTTCAACATGGCTGATTCCAGCCCGTTGGTATGGAGAGTAAATAGGAAAGGGGCCAGGACGCAGCCCTGTCTGACCCCTTTCTCCACCCCAAATGATGCAGTGAGTTCTCCCCTCAAACCATATCTAACTCTTGCTTTTGCACCCGAGTAGAGCTAACGAAGAAAGTTCAATAGGGGTAGGTCTACGCCCATTTCTAAAAGGATCGACCATAACTTAGTGGGATTTACACAATCGAAGGCCGAGGTCAAATCGACATAGGCCATGTGTAAAGACCCTCCTTTGGCTCCCACATATTTCCCCATTAAGAGTGAAAGATTTAGGGCTTGCTCCACTGTCCCTGTTCCCTCCCATAATCCATACTGTAGGTCGGAAATTATTTTGTGGTCGTCGGCCCAATCATGAAGACGTTCTAAGAGGATGCGGCCGGCGTCCTTACCCAAAGAATCTAGAAGGGAAATGGGTCGGTAACAGGTTGGATTATGTGGATCGCCCTTTTTAAAAATAGGTACAAGGATTGAAGCTGACCAGGATTCAACTAAGCCTGCGGCAATGGCTGCTTCAAGTACCTTTGTAAGTATGGGGGACCAAAGCGCTGAGTTGTGTTTCAAAAGATCTACCAGTACCCCGTCGGGGCCTTGTGCTTTCCCGCCCTTCTGGCCGCTAAAGCATTAACCACTTCCAGCTGAGT
Organism: Lissotriton helveticus; assembly: GCF_964261635.1. Taxonomy (NCBI): domain Eukaryota; kingdom Metazoa; phylum Chordata; class Amphibia; order Caudata; family Salamandridae; genus Lissotriton; species Lissotriton helveticus. The sequence continues at coordinate 1,055,112,141 of NC_136069.1, read as the reverse complement.
AAAAATGAGAGGGGATAGGGTAAACTGATCGATTATGGGGTAGATCCCGCCCATCCTTCTCTGTGTGCTCCTGATTTTCATTTGAGACGGAGCTGAATATTTTGGTGTAATGCTCAACCCATGTAATATCATCCACTGCGACATCTATCTTAGAGGGCACTTTTGCATCTAAAAGAAAAGGGGTTTTAACAATTCTCCAAATGTTAGCACTATCATTGGAAGAGCAACTCGCATGGAGTTGGTTCCATAACTTGTTTTTTAATTCAGTTTTGCGGGCTTTTAGGGCCGTAAAGTAGGCCTTTCTAAGTCTAACAATTTCCTCTTTTTCCCGGATTGATTTGTGTAGTGCCATTATCAGGTTCGCATAAGCTTTTGTGCAGTCTTTGTCAAACCATCTTTTAGTGGTGTTCCCTTTATTTCTAGTTTTTTGATGTAGAACGTCTTGGACGATCCTAGTGATGCTTGTATAGCTAGACAATATTATTCCGTGGGGGGTGTCAGGGTTAAGACATTTTTCGATTAGGGGCTAGGCTTGCTTGACTACTTTAGATGTCATTTCTACTGGGTCGGTTTTTGCCCACTTTATGGAGAAGCCATTTACTCTACCTAAGTTCAATGTTTGTTGATCCAACAGGCTTACTGCTTTCGGCTTCCCCGTGATAGTTGGTAAGGATATGGACAGAATATTAGGAAAGTGGTCACTTAGACCATTATTGTCCGTCGTAAAATCTCGAATAATAGGTTCCATATTGTATGAACAAATATGAAGTCAATTATACTAAAGAGCCCCCTGCCGTTGAATGTAGCGGAAAAGGGGACCGAAGGGACCACCAATTTGTTAGCAAAACCCAGTTCTAAGTTAAACATAATTTCGTTCAAGCGGTTACCGATAATGGTGTGTGAAAAATGAGTTATGTTATTTTCATACTCATCCTGAATGCCACAGTTTTTGGTATTACTGTTCTTACAAAGTGATAAGTTAAAATCACCGCCCCAAATTAACATAGGTGATTTATTCATATACTTGTTTCTCAGCTCTTGTAAACAACAAAAAATGTCATTTAAAACTATAATAAGATCGACCTGTTTAAGATTATTATAAAAGTTTACTAAAAAATAAATGGTCGACTTATTTATTCTTAACATAAGAATCTGATAGTTACTATCCAGTCTCAGTTCGACAATATCTTTCACTTCCAAGGTGTTAGTGATAAACGTTATTAATCCCCCCTTAGATCAGCCCGAGGTACAGGGCAAGGCATTTGAAAAGTACGTTTTATACCCCTCTAAGTGGATTGGGGTACTTGCCCAAGTTTCTTGCAAACACACGATATTATGTCTTCTCACCAAGTCCAACCAGATATCATTTGTCAATTAAGAACGAAGGCCCGCAACATTCCAAATAAGTTTTAGATCTCTCGTTTTTATGCGGCCTGTGGAATCATGGTTGGTTATTTCTATGTTTGGTCTAAAGGGCATCAATGAAGCTTTGCCCTTAACAAATTGCAGGTGAGATCTCGGCTTTTCGAGAGCTATGGACTCATTTGCTAGGTGGGATTTTAAGGTTGATGTGTTAATTGGACCAAGGACGGTAGGGCAGTTAGGTGGCATTTGTGACTCAACATGGGGATTAACAGAACTATGGGAAACAGGTAACAATCCCGATGTAATGGAATCCCCGTTATCCAGTCATTCGTTGTCTTCCAAACCTAAGAGCGGGTTAAATCTATTGTATAAAGAGACAGGCTGGGTTCGACTATGATGGAGGAATGCACTCCTTGTGTTAAGAGCACTTTGATGGTTTTTTCTAGGTGGATAAAAGGGGATGTGAAGGGCTGTACTGTTCTTGTGTTTGGTGATACACTTGTTGAACACGATTTACCAATTGAATGTATCGCCTCCAAAAAGAGGAAGAGCCTGTTAATATTGCCCCAATGTTCACTGCACTGCTATGTGTCTTAAGATTGTTTTTCATAGACCCCTTTGAATACATTTTATTTGCCATTTGGTTGTTTGCATCCAAAGTATTGTTACTAGGGACTAGCGTTTTTTTGTTATAACCATGATGGACAGAGTAAAGACCGCAAAGCACTAAATCAGCCTCATAGTGTTGCCATTCCAGGGACTAGTGGTACTTTCGCTAGACATAAATGTTCAACACTATAGTGTAAATAGCTCTGGCCAAGGGGAAATTGTGTAATAAAAAACCACACATAACTTGAAATCTTATTTAATGTTTGTCAGGAAATCCCACTTTTTGCATGTTTACCCCCACATTTTTGGACACACTGCTGCTGGTTTATTAGTGCACTGAGGCCTGCTAATCAGACCTCAGTGCCAGTGTGCTAACACACTATAATACATATGTCGAATTGGCTATCTACAATTGGTAAGCAGTGACTTACTTATAAGTTCCTAGAATATGGTATCCAGGGTACCTAGAGCATGAAAGAAAGAGTGCCCCCCCAGGTCTGCAGCACTATTTGTGCCACCAAGTGTGTGAAAATGCACAAAATGGGCCCTAGTCTGCCACAGCAGATTGGAAGGGCAGTGGTAACACTGCTTGTTTGACTTTGCCATTTAAACTGATAGCAAAGACCCCACTTTCCTTAACAATGTATGGAAACTCCCATAAGGAACGTTTTTAAAGCCCTAAGGTAGGGAGCCGTATATTATTAAGAAGGATGTAATTTTTATATATGTCTTAACTGCAACACTTCTAAATTGTTACTTTGCTGTGGAAAGGCTAGTAGCCCCATTGGCTAACACAAGGGTATCAGCTGACCCCTCGGCCTGGCCGGCTTCTGAACGGGACTACCTGGCAGGCTTCTGTAAGAAATTAGTAGTGGGAGAGGCACTCCAATATTATACACTAATATTTTCTTTTTAATACTACTTTTCTAAGCGTGCTGCAGGGGAGGACGCAATGCCCATAATGCGTCGTAAACAATAAACATGAAAGAATCAAGCTGATCAGCTTGCCCTCCGCGCACTGTAACTATGACCCGGGTGGGTTTCTAATCAAAACATACAAGTCAATTTGAAAACAATGAACTCAACACAAGTTTTTGTTTCTGTTGACATAAATTATATTTTCAATGATTGTTTTTAAATGAATTTATAACTTTCATTTCAGTTATGAATAAAAATTCATGGAAATTAGATGTTCAATCACATCTATATGTATTTTACATCTTACAATTTTATCGCAATAAGTTCTTGTGCCCAATGCATTTCGGGCCACACGGCCCTTCTTCGGGGGCAGTACCTGTGAAAAAATATACATTTCGTTTGAAATATTGACAAAATACCGGTCTTACATCATACATTGGTACAGTTGGCCACACGAAAATGCAACCATATCTAGCTTACGAGAAAGCTATGTTAGTGAATATCTGCGAAGCGTTTTATCTAAATATACACAGAAAACCTAATCATGTTAGCACGTACTCATAGTAACGAATGCGAACAACCCATATGACCATTGCAAGCAAAAAATGTACAAAAACTAATGAAACAAACTTATAAACACCGAGAAGTGTGAAAACTCACTTGTTTAGCACAAAAGTGTGAACTTCAAGAAATTCTACGATGTGGTGTGTTTAACACGTGGACCGTCAAAAGCAGGGTGTTTCTCTCACAGCACTGGAAAAATATCAAGAAAGGCTGATTGAAAAACCATTCTTACACGATGTTTTTTTTCGCTAACTTAAACACCGAACTTAAAAAAACACTCACTGAGAACTAAATGAGAATATCCAAGACTCTACGAGGCTGTGTTCAGATGCTTGTTAACTTCGAAACCGGTCGCTGCACCCAAGCTGTAACGAACAAGAGTAAACCTCCTGAGAACATTTCCCCTTCAACTTCCGCATCATCAACTTAACTCCACATGTTTTTAAACGCATTCAAACGTATGCGCAATGTTTTACACGAAGTGATACCACGGTGTAACTGAAGCATATTAGAAAACTAACCTTTAAGAATAACACGAGATGACTGGGAGCTTGGACGAGACTTTGTGCTTCTGCCAGTAATCTAAAACGTGGAAACCCACATGATGTAAACATATGCTCAAAGCACTAACAAGTTACCGACTACATCAAACTACGCTCCTACGGGACACATACCTTGTCAATTCTGCGAAGAACTATTACCACGACAAACCGCTACCGCCATTGCGTTCATCTTACCAATACTGCTAGGCGCCATTAAATGACGCGATAGAAGTACTAAAAATAAACGACGGACCACGTTTGAAACCAAAAAAGCGCGATACCCAGTACATGGAGAAAAATAAAAATAGAAGAAACACCATATTGAAACAGGAAAATGTACATGTAGTGTGTCATGATAAATCAAGAACATTCATGATAATACAACATATAACAGAATGTTGCTAACCAAATACATAAATGATCATGTTCTAATTAGTTGATACGTTTATCTTGTTTTCTGTGTCCTTCAGCATGCAGTATTCGTGCAGTATCCTATAAAAAACAAGTTAGATCCACTCTATCATTAATCCCTTTAGGATCTTGCGTTTGTAATCTGCGAATCCAGTAGATTTCCCTCTGTAAGAGAGTCTTAGTGAGACTTTTACCCGGGATCGGGGTTACCACTTCGAGGATCAGGAATTTGATTTGCGCTATTGAATGTCTGTGATTCTCCCAATGTACTGCCAGACTACTGTTGGGATTTTTGTTTCTAATGGTACTTTTATGTTCCGAAATCCGGATTTTAATTTTTCTCTCTGTCTTGCCTATATACAAGAGTCCGCAGGGACACTTGATCGCATAAATGACATTCATTGAGTTGCAATCTGCATTGGTTCTAATCAAAATGGTTTCTCCTGTGTGTGGGTGTTTAACACTGTCAGTCACCATGACATTATTGCAATGTACGCAATTTTGAAATTTTTTCATCCCCTTATAAACTTGCTTCGGACTTGTAGGATGGCTCTTCAACATTTCTTTAAGATTTCGTGAACGTTTATAAGCAAAAATCGGCTTATCCAGAAACAAATCTTTGAAATCAGGCTCATTTCTAAGCAGTTCCCAATGTGTGTTTATACTCTTTTTGATCTCATAGGAGCTGGTGGAATATTTAGAAACAAATACCTGGCGGTGTTGCTGTTTTTTGATGTGAGGTTTGAGTAAAGATTCCCGAGGTAGTTTATTGGTTTTATCCTTGGCTGTTTCTAACACATTTGGGGGATATCTCTTGGATACATACTTAGCTGTGATCATACTCAAATTGCTTTGAAGTGTTTCAGCCTGCGAACAAATTCTTTTTGCTCTTAGCATCATGGAGTACGGTAGATTGTTGATCAGATTCCTAGAATGGAAACTATTGTACATCAAGGCAGTGTTTTTGTCAGTCACTTTGTGGAATACTTCAGTATGTATGGTGCTATGCTCTATTTTCACCAAAACGTCCAGAAAAGCAATCTGTTCCCGCTGTATGTTACTAGTGAATTGAATATTTTCATCATATGTATTCAATTGAGAAATCTTGTTTTGCAATTTGTCTTTAGTACCTTTCCACATCACGAAGATGTCGTCGATGTAACGACAATATAAAAGTATGTTATCTGTCCATTCTGCGTCATGCTTGAGAAAGCTGTCTTCATATCTTGCCATGTATGTATTGGCATATGCCGGTGCCCCGGAAAAACCCATAGAGGTACCCTTGTTCTGCAAGAAGAAATCACCATTCCACTTGAAATAACTGTGGTGTAAACAAAAATGCAAAAGTTCTAACAAAAAATTTTTTTCAGCCGGTATCTCCTCCTGTTTCAACAGGGCCCATTCTACTGCCTCTATGCCTTCAGAGTGCGGGATAGAGGTGTAGAGGGCCTTGACATCTAATGTGCAAATCCATACATCTGACGTTATCTGTATGTCCATGAGTTTTCTAAGGAAATGAGTAGTGTCCTTGATATAGGAGTGCCAGCTTTGAACAAACGGTTGTAGGAACTGATCCAGATATTGTCCCAAAGGCTCGAAGATGGTGCCACACCCGGTAACTATAGGGCGAAACGGTGGATTTGAAAGATCTTTATGGACTTTAGGTAGCATGTAAATACCTGGTTGTTTTGGAGAAGTAACAGTCAAAAAGGAACGAGTTTTCTTGCTAATCCATTTCATTTCTTCTGCTGTTTCCAAGATACTCTGCAGCGTGATTTGTAATTCTTTAATAGGATCTTGATCCAGTCTTAAGTAAACATTAGTGTCGGATACATGTTCTGTTACTTTTGCATCGTAGAATGTTTGATCCATTACGACGATGGCGCCGCCCTTATCTGCTTGTTGGATATGTATCCTGGAATCTTCCGTCAATTCTTTGAGAATCATTCTATCATGTTTAGAAAAATTGAACCGACAACTTCTCCTAGTATTGATGGTGTGTAAGTCTTTGATTACAAGGTTTTCAAATGCGTCTAGAATTTTGTGAGACGTTGGTGCTTGAAAAGTTGATTTTGCTTTGAATTCCATATATTCTGGTGGATCAATCTCTATGATTGGTTCTGGTAAGGTCAAGAAAAAATACTTAAGGCGCAATATCCTCATGAATTTAAAGAAATCCACTTCCATTTCTAACGAATTTGTTTGGTAGGTGGGTACGAAGTTGAAACCTTTATTGAGAACCCTAGTTTGTTGTGGAGTCAGTTCTTGTGAGGAAATATTGATCACTAAGTTTGTTTTGTGCTCCTCAGATTCGGTTTTACTACCTCCTTTGCCTCTCCTTGTTTTCCTTTTACCTTCCCTGGTGGTTGTGTGGCATCCGCGTCCTGGGCGGAAAAAGACGTTTTTGATGAAGAAGCTGTTTCCATAGATGTTACATCCCTGCTGTCAGGGATCTTTTCAACTACCTTAGGTGGTGGTCTGTTGGTATGCGTGTCTGCCTCTGAGGCCACGCTCTCTTGTGATGAGGAAGTAGTTGTGCGTTTGGTGAAGATTCGCCTTTGGGCGTACACCTCCGCCCAGGTGTATACTTCGTTTAATTTATAATCCAGGGTATCTCGTTTGTACTTCCTGAGTTTCCCTTCCTGGATTTCTTTGGTATGTTTATCCATTCTTAAGTTCATTTCCTCCAAGAATTTTGACCAATCATCAGCGTCCATTTTGGTCTCAAGATCAATTTCAATGAGTTTGATTTCTTCAGTGATTTCTTTGATAACTACAGATAATTGTTCCACCAACAATAAAATTAAATCCAATGAACACTTGTTCAACACTGCATACCAGCGGTCCATAAAGTCTTTATTCATGTGGAACCGAAATAACATGGGTTTTATGGGCATTCTCAGACCTCTTGGGATTCTTTTAGAACGGTGATACTGCACAAGCGTGGATGCATGGAGGCGTTGATTTAAGCGTCTTTTTGTCAGAAATTCAAGTTGTTTCAATTGCTGTGGCAAACTGCTACCTTGCACAGTGAAAGACCGAATATCATCAATCAAAGAGTATATTTCAGAGGCCTGTTCATTGGTGAAGGCAAGAGTTTCAGCTCGGTTGTCAGGGCAAGCTGATCAGCTTGATTCTTTCATGTTTATTGTTTACGACGCATTATGGGCATTGCGTCCTCCCCTGCAGCACGCTTAGAAAAGTAGTATTAAAAAGAAAATATTAGTGTATAATATTGGAGTGCCTCTCCCACTACTAATTTCTGTTTTGTTCCCTGTCCACAGGGATTGTGCACCCGTTTAAATATGCAGTTTGACAACATTACAGGTCTCACTGACAACCGAGCTGAAACTCTTGCCTTCACCAATGAACAGGCCTCTGAAATATACTCTTTGATTGATGATATTCGGTCTTTCACTGTGCAAGGGAGCAGTTTGCCACAGCAATTGAAACAACTTGAATTTCTGACAAAAAGACGCTTAAATCAACGCCTCCATGCATCCACGCTTGTGCAGTATCACCGTTCTAAAAGAATCCCAAGAGGTCTGAGAATGCCCATAAAACCCATGTTATTTCGGTTCCACATGAATAAAGACTTTATGGACCGCTGGTATGCAGTGTTGAACAAGTGTTCATTGGATTTAATTTTATTGTTGGTGGAACAATTATCTGTAGTTATCAAAGAAATCACTGAAGAAATCAAACTCATTGAAATTGATCTTGAGACCAGAATGGACGCTGATGATTGGTCAAAATTCTTGGAGGAAATGAACTTAAGAATGGATAAACATACCAAAGAAATCCAGGAAGGGAAACTCAGGAAGTACAAACGAGATACCCTGGATTATAAATTAAACGAAGTATACACCTGGGCGGAGGTGTACGCCCAAAGGCGAATCTTCACCAAACGCACAACTACTTCCTCATCACAAGAGAGCGTGGCCTCAGAGGCAGACACGCATACCAACAGACCACCACCTAAGGTAGTTGAAAAGATCCCTGACAGCAGGGATGTAACATCTATGGAAACAGCTTCTTCATCAAAAACGTCTTTTTCCGCCCAGGACGCGGATGCCACACAACCACCAGGGAAGGTAAAAGGAAAACAAGGAGAGGCAAAGGAGGTAGTAAAACCGAATCTGAGGAGCACAAAACAAACTTAGTGATCAATATTTCCTCACAAGAACTGACTCCACAACAAACTAGGGTTCTCAATAAAGGTTTCAACTTCGTACCCACCTACCAAACAAATTCGTTAGAAATGGAAGTGGATTTCTTTAAATTCATGAGGATATTGCGCCTTAAGTATTTTTTCTTGACCTTACCAGAACCAATCATAGAGATTGATCCACCAGAATATATGGAATTCAAAGCAAAATCAACTTTTCAAGCACCAACGTCTCACAAAATTCTAGACGCATTTGAAAACCTTGTAATCAAAGACTTACACACCATCAATACTAGGAGAAGTTGTCGGTTCAATTTTTCTAAACATGATAGAATGATTCTCAAAGAATTGACGGAAGATTCCAGGATACATATCCAACAAGCAGATAAGGGCGGCGCCATCGTCGTAATGGATCAAACATTCTACGATGCAAAAGTAACAGAACATGTATCCGACACTAATGTTTACTTAAGACTGGATCAAGATCCTATTAAAGAATTACAAATCACGCTGCAGAGTATCTTGGAAACAGCAGAAGAAATGAAATGGATTAGCAAGAAAACTCGTTCCTTTTTGACTGTTACTTCTCCAAAACAACCAGGTATTTACATGCTACCTAAAGTCCATAAAGATCTTTCAAATCCACCGTTTCGCCCTATAGTTACCGGGTGTGGCACCATCTTCGAGCCTTTGGGACAATATCTGGATCAGTTCCTACAACCGTTTGTTCAAAGCTGGCACTCCTATATCAAGGACACTACTCATTTCCTTAGAAAACTCATGGACATACAGATAACGTCAGATGTATGGATTTGCACATTAGATGTCAAGGCCCTCTACACCTCTATCCCGCACTCTGAAGGCATAGAGGCAGTAGAATGGGCCCTGTTGAAACAGGAGGAGATACCGGCTGAAAAAAATTTTTTGTTAGAACTTTTGCATTTTTGTTTACACCACAGTTATTTCAAGTGGAATGGTGATTTCTTCTTGCAGAACAAGGGTACCTCTATGGGTTTTTCCGGGGCACCGGCATATGCCAATACATACATGGCAAGATATGAAGACAGCTTTCTCAAGCATGACGCAGAATGGACAGATAACATACTTTTATATTGTCGTTACATCGACGACATCTTCGTGATGTGGAAAGGTACTAAAGACAAATTGCAAAACAAGATTTCTCAATTGAATACATATGATGAAAATATTCAATTCACTAGTAACATACAGCGGGAACAGATTGCTTTTCTGGACGTTTTGGTGAAAATAGAGCATAGCACCATACATACTGAAGTATTCCACAAAGTGACTGACAAAAACACTGCCTTGATGTACAATAGTTTCCATTCTAGGAATCTGATCAACAATCTACCGTACTCCATGATGCTAAGAGCAAAAAGAATTTGTTCGCAGGCTGAAACACTTCAAAGCAATTTGAGTATGATCACAGCTAAGTATGTATCCAAGAGATATCCCCCAAATGTGTTAGAAACAGCCAAGGATAAAACCAATAAACTACCTCGGGAATCTTTACTCAAACCTCACATCAAAAAACAGCAACACCGCCAGGTATTTGTTTCTAAATATTCCACCAGCTCCTATGAGATCAAAAAGAGTATAAACACACATTGGGAACTGCTTAGAAATGAGCCTGATTTCAAAGATTTGTTTCTGGATAAGCCGATTTTTGCTTATAAACGTTCACGAAATCTTAAAGAAATGTTGAAGAGCCATCCTACAAGTCCGAAGCAAGTTTATAAGGGGATGAAAAAATGTCAAAATTGCGTACATTGCAATAATGTCATGGTGACTGACAGTGTTAAACACCCACACACAGGAGAAACCATTTTGATTAGAACCAATGCAGATTGCAACTCAATGAATGTCATTTATGCGATCAAGTGTCCCTGCGGACTCTTGTATATAGGCAAGACAGAGAGAAAAATTAAAATCCGGATTTCGGAACATAAAAGTACCATTAGAAACAAAAATCCCAACAGTAGTCTGGCAGTACATTGGGAGAATCACAGACATTCAATAGCGCAAATCAAATTCCTGATCCTCGAAGTGGTAACCCCGATCCCGGGTAAAAGTCTCACTAAGACTCTCTTACAGAGGGAAATCTACTGGATTCGCAGATTACAAACGCAAGATCCTAAAGGGATTAATGATAGAGTGGATCTAACTTGTTTTTTATAGGATACTGCACGAATACTGCATGCTGAAGGACACAGAAAACAAGATAAACGTATCAACTAATTAGAACATGATCATTTATGTATTTGGTTAGCAACATTCTGTTATATGTTGTATTATCATGAATGTTCTTGATTTATCATGACACACTACATGTACATTTTCCTGTTTCAATATGGTGTTTCTTCTATTTTTATTTTTATCCATGTACTGGGTATCGCGCTTTTTCGGTTTCAAACGTGGTCCGTCGTTTATTTTTAGTACTTCTATCGCGTCATTTAATGGCGCCTAGCAGTATTGGTAAGATGAACGCAATGGCGGTAGCGGTTTGTCGTGGTAATAGTTCTTCGCAGAATTGACAAGGTATGTGTCCCGTAGGAGCGTAGTTTGATGTAGTCGGTAACTTGTTAGTGCTTTGAGCATATGTTTACATCATGTGGGTTTCCACGTTTTAGATTACTGGCAGAAGCACAAAGTCTCGTCCAAGCTCCCAGTCATCTCGTGTTATTCTTAAAGGTTAGTTTTCTAATATGCTTCAGTTACACCGTGGTATCACTTCGTGTAAAACATTGCGCATACGTTTGAATGCGTTTAAAAACATGTGGAGTTAAGTTGATGATGCGGAAGTTGAAGGGGAAATGTTCTCAGGAGGTTTACTCTTGTTCGTTACAGCTTGGGTGCAGCGACCGGTTTCGAAGTTAACAAGCATCTGAACACAGCCTCGTAGAGTCTTGGATATTCTCATTTAGTTCTCAGTGAGTGTTTTTTTAAGTTCGGTGTTTAAGTTAGCGAAAAAAAACATTGTGTAAGAATGTTTTTTCAATCAGCCTTTCTTGATATTTTTCCAGTGCTGTGAGAGAAACACCCTGCTTTTGACGGTCCACGTGTTAAACACACCACATCGTAGAATTTCTTGAAGTTCACACTTTTGTGCTAAACAAGTGAGTTTTCACACTTCTCGGTGTTTATAAGTTTGTTTCATTAGTTTTTGTACATTTTTTGCTTGCAATGGTCATATGGGTTGTTCGCATTCGTTACTATGAGTACGTGCTAACATGATTAGGTTTTCTGTGTATATTTAGATAAAACGCTTCGCAGATATTCACTAACATAGCTTTCTCGTAAGCTAGATATGGTTGCATTTTCGTGTGGCCAACTGTACCAATGTATGATGTAAGACCGGTATTTTGTCAATATTTCAAACGAAATGTATATTTTTTCACAGGTACTGCCCCCGAAGAAGGGCCGTGTGGCCCGAAATGCATTGGGCACAAGAACTTATTGCGATAAAATTGTAAGATGTAAAATACATATAGATGTGATTGAACATCTAATTTCCATGAATTTTTATTCATAACTGAAATGAAAGTTATAAATTCATTTAAAAACAATCATTGAAAATATAATTTATGTCAACAGAAACAAAAACTTGTGTTGAGTTCATTGTTTTCAAATTGACTTGTATGTTTTGATTAGAAACCCACCCGGGTCATAGTTACAGTGCGCGGAGGGCAAGCTGATCAGCTTGATTCTTTCAGGCTTCTGTAAGGTAACAAATTAATTGTGGCATTAAACTAGACCTTAATTCCACGTCAAATTTAATGTCACTATTAAGGAAATGCTACTTTTAGAAAGTTGTCACTCTGTGACCCAGCAGCCCAGTAGCCTCACATGGCTTTGGCCAGCAGAAAGCATTCTGCCCACATGTGGAGTGGTGTGAATGACTTCCAGGCCTAGAAACAAGAACAGCCTTTTACAGGGTGAGGTGTTGCCTCCCCTTTGCAGGAAAGACAAGACTCAAAGGCCAAGCCGCCTTTGGAGGGCAGATGAGGTTTACGCTCCTGAGGGGTTACCCTTTCTTCATGTAGACAGACTGGAGACAGGGTCAGAGTGTGAAACCCAGTGCCCAAACCTGTTTCCCATGTGTTTGTATCCCTCTGGCAGCCATACCTCTAGGGTGGGCTACCAAACGCCTGACATCCAAGGAAGGGTCCAGACATATTGAGAGAAGACAGAATAGTGCACTCTGGGATTGCTAGATACCACATATAGCAGGAAAATTATCACCAAGAGAGAAGATGACCTGTTAGTTCTTTGGCTAGTGACTGCATCATCCCCCAGAGCACTTTCCGGAAAAAAATATGACACCCCTGGCACCCTTCACCTCAGATTACATCAAAATTAAACGAAGAACAAAAGAAGGACTACCCTGCTGCCCCCTTTACTGCACAAAGAGAGCCTGCACCATCTGCTGGATTGCAACTGTTGCACCTTGGTCTAGCAAAAAAAGGACTGTGCCTGTGGCTCCTGGCTCAGGGAAAAGTCTTGCCACAGACCAAAGGAGTGACTCAAAATAACTGTGGACCGATCCCCTGGAACCTGCACCGGGATCACCACTGCTCATTTAGCCAACAACTGCAAGTTGCTAGCCACTGCAGAAGATTTGCTGCTAGCTGCCATTGAGCACCCCAAGAGACCAATTCTCGATGACCAAAATTGCAGTCGAGTCAGCTTGACCCAGGTGTGTCATATGAGTCTAGTTAAGTCGCCCAAAAGGCATACCAGCCCCCAATAAAGGGTTTTACAAGGTCCGCTGGCCACAGAGACAGGTAGCACAGCAACAGCTGGCCTTCTACCATCTCAAAGAGAGACTTCGAGGGACCCTGACCTCTGTGGCTGAAGTCACCCCACCTGACCTGCGGACTAACAAATAATCACAATGGCACCCCAGTCAACTGCATGGCACCTGCAGAATCCTTGAGCATCTTCATCTCCTGTATCCTTAACATCAGTACCACTCCATTGATCTCTATGGTGGTGAAGCAGTAAAGTGTGGAACTAGACTAGAAAATGCTCTGGCAGCCCCTCCCCTATACCTTCTCCCTGTCAGATTTAGTCACCCAAGCCAGGCTGGAGTAGTCAAAATAACCTTTACTAACTTTTCAACAGTTTTCAAACTTTATGGTTGCCACTGCTTATTTGCAGTTAAATTAAAAATTGATATTTCTTTAAACATATGTATCTCTGGAACCCTCTGGTGGGTTGTGCTCATCTTGGACTCTAAAAACTCATAAACATATAATCTATGTTATGAATTAGTGTTGTATTGCTAATGTGTTGCATGCCTTAATTTTTTTATTGTTTGGTACTGTTAAATGCTTCACACTAGTTCCTTTGTTCAAGCCTTGCTGCTCGAAGCCATAGCATTCCAAGGTTGAGCTTAAGGTTGTGCAAGAAAGCCTGACTGGACCCAAGACAGTTTTTGCAAGTGTATTCCACAGTACGGCTGCACAACCATATCATATAATACTCCCAAAGCTTCACAATGTTCTCCCTCAGCACTAGACTGATCAAACTGATTAAATAATGCATTAGCAGAAACACTGCAAATCTTGACTTACGTTTAATGGAAGATCATTCAGAAGTCCAAGTTCAAGACATAGAGATTATGATGCACATTCTCACCATGTCCACATCAGCTATAAAATACTGTGTGTCGGGGGTGCATGTGTACCACACACTGTGGGGACTGGACAGTCCTCACCATGTCAGCAAATCCCAAAATAGCCAGACAAACACCATCTCTTTGAAGCCCATTTCACTATGGGAACTGGCCCCTAAAGTGTGTTTTGGTACTTTTGAGCAAGTGATTACAAAAAACTAAAAGCACAGTTACATTTACTTTGGTCCTGAAGGAGCAGAGTTTCTGTGTTCTAGATCCATTCTAGAACCTCGAGTCGATGGTACTTTTCTCAGCATAAAAGCATGGGGGGAGAAATCATTAGCGGTTCATTCATTTCAATTCCAATTCACTATGACTATTAAGAATCACAGACTACCAAATAAGTTCAGTTGATTTATTACAAAGACAAAAATAACAGGACGTACAGACACCTCAAGATGAGGGTGTAGAAATACATTGGAACTAATACAAAGCCAAATCTGCGGATGAAATTAAGGCGGTGCAACATGCACAGAATAATTAGTTTGAAAATCAGGATATAAAAGATTATGCAACAAATGTCTAGGTTCGGAATCACATAAATGAATTAATTATTAATGATAATGGGCAACATCGAGCAGACTGGTGGACATGAAAGCTTGGTTGCTTTAATTATTTTTCGAGTTATATAAGGAGGAAACCATACCAAAAACGGAGATTCTTAAGAACTGGTTGAGGGATAAATCACTATCGACCTTAACAGCTGAAAGATGTGAACGCTTAGATGCCCCAATAACTGAGGGTGAGATCAGAGAGAAAATTGGTAAAAGTAAAAATAATAAGGCTGCAGGAACAGATGCTCTTCCTAGAAAGGTATATAAACGTCTGCTGGAGATATTGGTCCCGGTTATGGGTGTTTTATTTAATTCAGTTTATCAGTCTGAGGGCAAGACACCCAGGTCATGGAAAGAGGCAACAATAGTGTTTATTTTGAAACCAGCCCGCCCTCTAAGGGCGGATTCTGACAGACCGATCTCTCTGTTGAATGCCCGCTATAAGATCTTTATGAGTATTCTAGCAGAGAGATTGGTCAAAATCGCTCCACAGCTGATTAATGCAGACCAGAAAGGATTTATTCCTAAAAGACATATTCAATAACAAACGCGACAATTAATTGGCAATATCGATCTGGCCATAGCTCGATCTGAACCCTTGGCCGTAGTGGCATTAAATGCAGCCAAGGGGTTCACTAGGGTTTGTTGGATATATCTATGGGAAGTGTTAAGGACAATGGCTCAGACTTTGGTAAATTGCTACCAGGGGGCCGCCGCTAGAATCCTAGTAAATGGGATTTTAACATCTAGCTTTAATATTCTCAGAGGAACAAGACAGGGTTGCCCCCTATTTGCCCTTTTATTCAATATCTATATAGAACCCCTGGCACAAGCAATTAGGGCAGATGTTCTGATTACACCTTTTAAATCTCATCAATATAACAGCAAGGTTGCGTTATACGCAGATGATCTGCTGCTATATACCAAAAACCCTGTGGTGGCACTACCAATGGTGGAAGTTTTGCTAGAGGAATTTGGCTCATTGTCGGGCTATTTAGCCAACACCACCAAAACCAAGATGATGTGCTGGAACATCGATAATTGGGGGGGGGGGGCAGATTAAGCCAAGAATTTAAATATCTTGGTATAATAATCATCAAGGATATCAAGAAAATCGCGCAGATCGACCTAAATAGGACTACAAAAGAAGTCAATCATCTACTAGCTATGTGGAAGAACCTCCCTTTAACAATATATGGCACGGTCAACGTAATTAAAATGATTATTCTCCCTAAACTAACATACCTTTTTAAGCAATTCCCCTTAATTTTCCAAAACTGGACATTAGTAAAATCCAGAGTAAAATCAAGAGTTTTATCTGGGCCTATAAAGGCGCCAGATTGGCTTGGAAAAAATTGAGGTGTAGGCTTATTAAAGGAGGGTTGGCCCTTCTGGATATTACGTGGATTGTATCTCATTTCAATTAAAAAATATCCGGATGTTACTTACAAAACCAGATGAGTCATCTTGGGGCAGACTTTTGGCTGAAATGACAAGGCTGGATGGTGGAGATGTCTTCTTATATAAATTTGGGGTACCAAGGTACTTTTAAAAAAGGCGTCTTAAAGTATTGGAGGCTGCCCTTAGCCTGTGGTATAAGGTCAGAAGAAGATGGGGGAATGGGTATTACTTCGAGTTTGCCCCAATCTGGGAATCCCCTGGGACCCCGAAATGCCTTAAGGACACTCTCGCAACACCAATTAAAAGAGCGGTTATTGTTATATGGTCAGAGCTGGTATCATCATAGGGAGTTCACCCATGGGAGGTTTTAAGACCCAGGATTGGAAATGGCCTCTCTGGATTCAAATACATGCAACTAATCTCTTGGTTTGCAGCAGAGAAGATAGAAATACACTGGGATTGGGAGATGGAACAATCCTTTCAAGACGTTAACCTTAAGAGAAAGGAAATCTCCAAATGGTATAAGAAGTCTTTAGAGGCAGAGGAGAAGGAATACTCCCCACAACATCTAGTATGGGATCAGGTACCTTTGGAATGTTACATCGAAGAATTATATGAATCCTCTTTGAAGTTGCTATATAAGTATGTTAAGCTGGCGAACCTCAAGAAGAATCATTTCTTTGTCATTAATCGATTATACTACACTCCTGTTAGGATAGCCACGTTTGCTCCACTCTCCACTCCTAAATGTCTAAGGTGTGATCTCATCAAAGCTCATTTAACACAAAGAAGGGGAGAGGGTCAATCGTGTCTAAGGCTCTCACACCCCGAACCCCCTAAGTAATAATTGAGGGGTCAAAGCTAACAACCTCCACATTTTTTATGAGTGTCCTAGACTCTTTGTTTTTTGGAGAGGAGTCTAGGAAGCCCTGTGTGGTATCTTTGGAGAGAAAAATCCTTTAAATATGGCTCTGGTTTTCTTTGGGGCTGATGGCACAATAAGTATTAAGTTGAGTTATACACACAGAGGCTTATTGTTATATCTTGTGTTGATAGCACAGAGAGAAATTTGTTTGAATTGGAGAAACCCTTTGCCTCCTAAGCCGGAGGACTGGGTTAAAACTGCATCCATAATGGCTTGATTAGACCAGGGAGGAGGAAATAAGAGCTGTTTGAACATTTGGCAGGCCTTTACATGTGGGATAGAGGTCTGGGGTTAGCATAACTATTCCTGGCTCCTCTCGGTCCTATGATTACACCAAGACACCAACAATGGGGCAGGTCTGGTTCTGGGCACAGACCAAAAGCGAATGCAACAGCCGCGGGGCGCACATGTTGGATGGGCGGCTTTTGAAGAATTGCAGACGCATATTTGGTGAGATGAGGGCAAAAAAATGTCTAGGTTCGTCTGCAGTGAAAGTTTGTGGAAGTAAAGCATTAATCTGTCCCTACACTGGCACTAACATGACATCCCTAAATACGCATTTGTCAGGGCAAGGCCAGTTAAGGTGTCAGCATGTGAAGCCTTCCTAAGAAGTCTCCCCACATTTGTTGGGTCAGGCAGCATAAGGCTACTAAGACAAAGCTCATTCTAAGATTAAGATGCTCTCTCCCTCTCTCTCTCTCTCTCTCTTTCTCTCTCTCTCTAGGAACGGCAAAAGTCCCAGGGCTCTCTCTCCCTAGTTACGATACATCAACAGTACAGGTGGTATCCCAGGATACTTTGCAAATCATGCCATTCAACCAGGCCACCTCCTCATAGGTTCTTTTCCAGTGGGCAGCTATGCTACTGAGCTTGGTGAGATGACCTTGATTCCCAGGCTCTCTCCGGTGAGAACGTATAACAGTTCTCTACTATTTGATCAATGCTCAATGTATTCCCTTCTCTCCATGCCTAACTCCTAAAACAAAGACATTATTCTAGCTAACAACGATAATTCTTCCATCTGCAAAAGAAACATGATAAAGAACAGATTCCAACATGCACATGAAATTTAGCTATTAAATAAGAGAGCTTCCAGGGAAAATGCATTTAAGGGCCACAGAATTTGGCAATCATCAGAAAGATGGTATATAGCCACTACAAAATTGCATATTAAGATAAACACTCTTTATTGCGTACTTCTAAGTTAACATGTTACATAAGCACATCGAAAACATGAATAATTGCCAGCAGTACACATTCTGCACCTTAATGATTCCAGCTAGTTACATTTAGTTTCTACGTTGATTTCTTCACATTAACATTGAAGTGTTCCAAATACACCACCATTCACATTATTACACTTCATATTCTAATGTCTCATGTTAATACAATGTATGTGTGGGTGAGGACTTCTCGTGATTATGATGCACTGCTACAAATGAAAAATCAATTTTGTGCTACATCAGTTTGCTGTATAATCTACTGGTGTATCAAGGCATGCATTGAGTTAGAATTGTAAACACACACTCAATTATGGTCAAAGACCAGTTCTCATATATCTAGGTTTCCCACGGTGTGTGTATGTGTTTGTGCATTTGTGTGGTGTGTGTGTTAGTGTTTACCAGGGAAATAGGTGTGAAATGCTTGGTCGAAGGCGCGCCAAAGGCAAGCCCGTCTGTGCCCGTCCGTGACCGACCGGGGCCAGGGGCAGGAACCCCTGTGGGTTTCAGTTACCAAAAGCGCTATAGCTCCTTAGAGCTTAGAAACTTATGTCCTCCCATAGACAATACCTGTTTGCACAGTATAGTCATTAAGAATGGAGACAAAAAGTGCACACACTGTCCCTTCGCTGTTAACAGACAACTTGGGTCTAGGTGTTAGGGTAAGATATTAAACCTCGCCCTTCTAAACTGCCGTTCCCTGGGGAAACATAAGATGGAAGTATATGACTACCTGACGGATGATCAGGTGGATGCTCTATTCCTTACGGAGACGTGGCTTAATTCAACATCGGCACCAGATGTACTGGCTGACCTCCCACCGGGATATGATATCAAGAGAATAGACAGGAAGAAGGGGATAAGGGAGGAATTGCGATAATACACAAACAAGATCTGGCCTGCACCTTAGAAGTGATGGATATTGCAAACAGCGAGACAGGGTTCTTCTCCATTTCAGTGCCCCATGAATACTGTCTCAAGGGATTTTTAATCTATCGTCCCCCTGGACCTGGAGCCAGTTTTCCCACTCAACTGATGGAAACCCTCACGCTTTCTGCCCTCAAACATGAAAGACTCCTCCTCCTAGGGGACTTAAATTATCATTTTGACGACCTTCTGAACACAGAAGCTCAGGAAATCAGACAGGAGATAGCAGGCATACAGATGCTGTTAAAATCAGAAATGCCCACTGTTGGAACCTAAATATGTCAGGTCACCTAGGGTAGCCTGGCCTAGGGTAAGGCAATATCAATAGAGGCACATGTGTAAAGGTTGCAAACCACCCAGCAGTAATCTAATGCAATATCACTCAAAAATGACACTACACCAATGTTGGTGTAAAAATACGAGCTTGTTTTATAAAAATATTTTATCTACTCTTCAGTCATTTTACATCTCAATATACTGTACAAATTGGTCAGAAGATTCCAGTTGACATATAACCTCAGTAGAATTCAGTTCAAAAGAAGTTGGTCTTCTACAGTGTTAGGTTTCTCACCCCAGTGGAGGCTCTCTAATTATATCACCAGAACGTCCACAACGTTGACACTTCCTCCACTTCAGTTTAACACATTAGAAATGTCCAGGTCTTAGAACCCTGGAAGGTTACCTCCCCTTGACAGAGCAACACCCTCCTCGCAAGAGATCAGTAACCCCAAGATGACAGTTTCAAGTTTCAAATGGAATGTTTCTATAGCTCAATTATCACTTGCACATAGGTAAATAAAATGAGGTCACCGTTTCTTCTTCCCCTCCCCCTCTGTAAAAGAATCTCACACTTCAGCATTCAAGTTTATAACTTTCCGCAATTGCAGGACACTCCCCCAGTACTGTGGAGATTTTTCATAAATGCCTCCCTCTGAGCTTGTTAAACGTAGGCTTGTCTCCGGCTCTCCCGGGCCCTTCCTGACTCAACACGGAGATCCCCAGGAAATAGCGGGTAATGAGGGAGGGTTCTGTCAGGTGATTCCAATAAAGGGCTCAAGAGAACTCCTCCTCCGCTTCTCGTGTGATCCCCTCAGTCAAGCTGTTCTCCTCCCTTAAACCTCCACCTTACTTGATAATGGAGCGGAGGGTGGCGCTGACTCGGTTCCCCTCAGCTCTCCCGCCTCCGCTGCTACTCCGCTCACGAAGCACGCCCTAGACGCCTGGGCTCGCAGGGGGCGGCGTCTGGGCTGAGGCAATCGGGGTTTCTGGCTCCCGGGCAAGACGCACTACTCACTGTCAGGATGCGAGGCAGCGCAGGCGCGGGTGATTAGTGTTCCCGCTTGGCGCCGCCTCACTTGCTTGCTCGCCTGCCCTGACACCGCTTCTGGGCCTGCGCTCTCTCTCCTCACCCTGCCGCACTATTGGAACTGCACAGAGTCGAACGCTCACTTCCTCCTGTGCTCAATGCCGCACAAGCTCCGCTGTCACTCGCCTCTCTACTGCAGCTTCCTGGAGGCGCAGGGCGCCACACCTCGCTCCAATCCGCTTCCACCAAAACGCTGGTAGGTGAAGTTTACCAGGGGAATGTAGGGAGAAGGTCCCCAGCAGGAGCTAGGACAACGGGGGAAAGAGGGGCCAAGGGCTCAAGGGGGGGGTCTTCCGCCACAGCCGGGCCAATTTCACAGAAGAAGAAGGCGGTTGGGAGGGTTTGGTCAGGGGCCAGAGGGGGAACGTCTCCCTGAAGTGGTTGTCTATCACACGGACAAACTAACTGCTTCCAGTGCGTCCTCCTCCTCACACCACTGCCTCTCTCCTCCAACTCCCTGTACTACACAAAATGGCTCCCTGACCCTTGCCCTTTTATAGCCAAACCACACAGGGTCCAGTAGGGTCCAGAAAGTTCTGGAAGGCCTAATGTTAACCTATGGGGCTGTCTAGGGTGTGGCAGTTGGGGACAGTTGGTGGCCACCATTTTGTGAAACTCAGTAAATCCCTGACAGGAAAGGCACCTAAACTGAGGTGACTGTTTATGAGGGAAAAAGAGCACCTATCCCCCCAGGCCAACACCATAAAAATCTAGTGGACACAAAAATAAATAAAGGCATGAGGGGCAAAAAGGGGACAAAATAAATAATAAATTGGAGGCACTACGCAAAAAGTCAGACAGGTCTAACACCCACTCACTGCCAAGGTCATCTCCTGGACCCTATTTATGCTAATTGGGACACTTTGACCGTAGCGCCCCCAACGCCTGTGATTTGGTCAGACCATTTTCTAGTCTCCTTTCGGGTAGCGATCGCGGATAGTGGACCACAGAATGGGACCGACACTTCAAACAAACACAGGAAATGGGCCAAGTTTTGCCCAGAGGCATTTAATAAAATAATAGCATCAGGCGGCCCTCCCGAGGGTGAGGAAATAGATTCTGCCTGCGAAGCACTAGACCTGCGAATCCAAAAGGCGCTAGACTACACAGCGCCATGGACACGGAAGGCTCCAGTGAGGATATCTAAATCGGCCCCCTGGTTCAATACTGAACTGCGAGGACAAAAAGCGAAATGTAAAAGTCTAGAGAGAAAATGGCGGAGGTGTTTCTCTGAGACAGAGAGAGCTGAATATAAGAAAGGCTTTAAAGAATATCATGCCCTCATCCGGAAAACTAGAAGAACTTATTACTGCACTAGAATTAAGAATGCGAACAACTCCATGAAGGAAATGTTCCTAGTATATAGGGAATTATCAGATCTCGCCCCACTAGCTGCCCCTATAAATGGATCAGTCAAAGCCTGCAATCAAGTAGCAGAGTTCTTTGCCAGTAAAGTAGATAAAATCTACGCTGCTTTACCGGAGGCAGCTAGAATAGGTGATGAGAGGGCGGAAATCCCCCTGACTACACAGGACAGTAACTGCCTCTCGGCATTTCTAGTTCCCTCTCGGGAAACAATATGCCATATAGCAGGCAGCATTAAATCTGGATCACCGAATGACCCAGCACCTCCAAAAAGACTTTATGATAGCATAACCACTCTGGAGCCCTATATTAGTACCTACTTCATGGAAGAAAGCAATAGTCCTTCCTCTGAGAAAAAAGCCCAACATTAGTTTAGCGAATCTGGAAAATCTGCGGCCCATCTCCCTTCTCCCCTACTTTGCCAAAATCGCGGAGAAAGCAGCCAATAAACAACTCTCTGCAGTTGCTGAGACTAAAGGACTACTCCACCCCTCACAGTCGGGATTCCGCGCTCTACACTCGACTGAGTCGGCCCTGCTGTCCTCAACGGAAGCCCTACGGAGATATGCAGATGAAGGCCAGACAGCGGCACTGATCCTCCTTGATCTCAGTGCCACTTTTGACACTGTAGCACATCACACACTGCTACAGTGTCTTAAAAAGGGAGGAGTAAGAGGCAAAGCATGGGAGTGGTTGGAATCATTTCTAACAGACCGCAGCTTCCAGGTCACACAAGGACATCTCAGGTCCAAAGAAATAAAACTCAAACAGGGAGTGCCACAAGGCTCCAGTCTCAGCCCCACCTTATTTAATCTGTATGTGGCCCCAGTTGGAGAGATCACACACAAATTTGGGGTTGAGACAGTGTCGTACACAGACGACACGCAACTGATTGTGACCTTGACGCAACCAGAGGAGCAATGTGCGGCCAACTTCGCGATCTGCTTGCAGGAGTTGGCCAGGTGGA
Source organism: Lissotriton helveticus (assembly GCF_964261635.1). Taxonomy (NCBI): domain Eukaryota; kingdom Metazoa; phylum Chordata; class Amphibia; order Caudata; family Salamandridae; genus Lissotriton; species Lissotriton helveticus. Next base: position 1,055,089,141 of record NC_136069.1, on the reverse strand, counting down.
TGGCGGACAACTGCCTCCGTCTTAATGGGAACAAGACGGAGGTACTGATCGTAGGAAAATCCCCATCAGTGTGGACCTGGGCCTGGTGGCCGGATGAGCTGGGTGAATTGCCCACACCTAGCAATCTAGTGAAGAACCTAGGAGTCTGGCTAGATAAAAACCTATCCTTCGACCACCAGACCAAACAAGTGGCAGGCACCTGTTTTGGCATACTACGGGTCCTTAGGAAAACACTGGACCTCATGCCCATGCCGGTACGCCAGACCCTAGTCCATGCCCTGATAACATCCAGGCTGGACTATGGAAATGTACTATACCTAGGGGCCAGAACAAAATGCTTCTCGAGACTACAACGCATACAAAACGCAGCGGCCCGCTTGATCCTACAACTGCCTAGAAGGGCATCAGCACAAAAAGCTCTGAGGACCCTTCACTGGCTCCCAATTAGGGAACGGATGACTTTCAAGGCCCTCTGTGTAGGACATCGTATCCTCCATGGGAGAGGCCCTAGGTACCTGCATAGTTATCTTAAGCGGTACGAGCCCACCCGCCAGCTAAGATCTTGTGGCACGGGGCAGGTGCAGGTCCCGAAGGCAAAAAGAGCTAGAATGGGTGGAAAATCTTTTAGAGTCATGACTGCTAGGATATGGAACAAGCTGCCAGAAAGGCTGCGCCTCGAAACCTCGGAGCTCATCTTCCGAAGAGAGCTTAAAACAGTCCTGTTCCCCAAAGTCCAGTGCTCGGCTTAAGACTCTCTCCACAATCAGACCCAGCCTCTAATGAAGCAACTGTAGCAACTAGCGCGGGGACACACCTGCTGGTGTAACCAAGCGCTCAATAAAATATAAATAAATAAATTATATTGACCCAGTACACCAGGAGGCAACGTTTCAGAAGCCCATCATGGACTTCCAGCAACGCTGCATTGTTTGAGAATGCCTGGATCTACACACCAGACCTAGCTAATCATATTTAACAGGCTAAAACATTGAAAACATCCCAGTTGCCTTTCCTCCAGTCTACCAGCCTCTGGGTGGAAAGGAAGAATAGTAGGATGCCAGTGCCCTGAAGAGATTCCAAGGCAACAGTGTTCCCACCACGAGAGACTGCATTTCACTCTTTCCTCTTTTCATTTGTTTGTCAATAAGCATGAGAGAGAGAGAGAGATTGGGAAATAATAATAGAAGTACAGTGAGGAAATATGCCTGTGAAAAGTGTATGTGTGCTTGTGCCTCCTGCCACTCTCCTATTCTATTCTTTTTTAGCTCAAATTTTCTTTAGGTCAATCAATCAGGATTTTTATAGCGCAGCTAATCACCCAATAGGGTATTAAGGCACTTTCTGGGGGCTCATTCGAACAGACAGGTCTTGTGGGCCCTTTTAATTTCTGTAAATGAAGAAATGGTCCAGAGCTATGAGGGGAGGCTGCTCCATGTCTTTTGTGAGATGTAGGAAAAAGGCAAATCCTCCACTTCTGCTTTGGTCGATGTGGGAATTGTGGGCCAGTGATAGGGAGGTGGAGTGTAATCTTCTTGAAAGTGGATGGAAGTTTAAGAGGTGGTTGATGTAGGTGTGTCTTTGCTTGTGTAGAGCCTTGTCTGCGTTGGTCAGCAGCTTGAATTGGAATCTCCTCTGTACGGGGAGCCAATTACGTTGCCTGAATGGGGGGTGTGATTTAGGTTCTTGAGGGAAGTCAAGGATGAGTTTGGCTGTGGCGTTCTGTATGGTTTGAAGTTTCTGTAGGAGGTGTGCGGTGAGAGCATTTCCTTAGTTCAGTAGATTGGTGATGTAGGCCTGTGTCGCAGTGCATCTCATGTGCAGGTGAAGCTGTTTGAAGATCTTACATTGCATGTGCAGAGTGAAAAAGCAGGTGAAGGAGACAGAGTTGATCTGTGATTTCATGGTAAGTTTGTTGTCAATGATGATTCTGACGTTTCTGGAATGGTCGGAGGGTGCGGGTCCGGGTCCTAGATCTGATGGCCACCAGGAGTTGTTCCATGGGTTGCTGTTGTTACTGAAGATCAGTACTTCATTCTTGTCCATGTTCAGCTTCAGACAGTTGTTCTTCATCCAGTCGGCAATGCTTGTTATGTATCTGTGGAAGTTGGTCCTGGTGGTGGTCGGTCCACTGGTGAGTGAGAGGGTCAGTTGAGTGTCGTCACGTAGGATATAATGTTGAGACCAGGATATCTGATGATGTTGGCCAGCAGAGTCATGTATGCGTTGTAGAGGGTGTGGCTGAGGGATGAGCCCTGTGGGACACCACAGATGATATCCTTGGGTTCGGAGGTGAAAGGTGGTAGGCGCATCTTGTGTTTTCTTCCAGTGAGGAAGGAGGTGATCCATCTGAGTGCATCCCTTTGGAAGCCGATGTGGTGAAGTCTTTCTATCAGCGTGTGGGGGATATGGTGCTGAAGTCTGCAGATAGGTCGAAGAGGATCAGGGCAGCTGTTTCTCCTCGGTCGAGCAGGGTTCAGCTGTTGTTGGTGACTGCAATCTCAGTGCTGTGATTGCTGCGGTAGCCAGATTGGGAGGCATTGAGTAGCTGGTTCTGCTCCAGGTTTGTCATGAGTTGCGTTTAATAATATTTTCCGGTATCTTGGTTGGGAATGGGAGCTGGAAGATTGGCCAGTAGTTTTTGAGCTCGCTGGGGTCGGCAGAGGGTTCCATGAGAAGTGGTCTGACTTCTTTAGCAAGTTTCCAGACATCGGGAAATGTGGTGGTGGTGATTGAGGTGTTGAGCAGGGTGGTGAGTTCCTGGCTGATCCTTTCCTAGGAATATAAAATGCTACAACACAGGCTTTTACATCGCGTTCCATTACAATGCAGTTGTTACAACAACCGCGTTGTTAGAACGCAATACCTTTGCAACACAAGTCATTGATAGACTTGCACTAGATGGTGCTCCAACCTTAGGAATAGTATAATTTACTATTCCAACTCCACCCTGCGCAACAGTAGGGAAGGTGGTGAAATAGTAAATCATACTATTCCTTAGGTTGGAGCGCCATCTAGAGCAAGTCAATCTAATGTCTTGTGATGTAATGGCATTGCGTTGCAACAATGCAGTCGTTGTAACAACTGCGTTGTAATGCTAACACAATGTAACAACAGTGTTGTAAAGGTTGTTTTCCTTTCCTGCCCATCACTTACCTGTTTCCTTGCCTTCCTAAACATCTTGTGGCCCAGTGCAGCCTTCTCTATAAACATCAAGCATCTTCGCTCGGGTGTCTGTGCAGGAATCAAAACCCTTGTAGTCAAAATTAGGGGTGGATATACCTTGCATAATTTGCTGTAGGATCATTACACAACATTACAGTAAAATTATGCAAGATTGCATAGAACTACACAAGGGTGCAACTCAGCAGTTAGCACTATTTTCTTAGCATAAAATGTACCCTCGCGTACAATGCTGTGAGCATTTTGCCCCAAATGACTCTCAATTATGTGAGCAAGCTTAATTGCATAGTTTTCAGTAATGTTGCTTCACAAAAGTGACACAAAATTACTGAAATCGCTCTGAGTATTCCAGCGTTTTGCCGAGGCCTAGTCAAGATCTCTAGGAAGCAACTGTTCAACAGTCTCATTGTCTGATGTCATGGTGCACATATATTGAGACAGATAGAAGTAATTAACAAAATGCACATCACTCACAAACAATAGTGCACTTCACATTTATTTGTATTTGCATACATGGATTTTTGTGCCTTTGGTATACCACTAGTACATATGGACAGCACATGCCACTGGTTACTTTTCAGAAACCTGTATTTCATAAAACGTGGCTACAACTGGGAGCAGTGTCTGTATTATCTACTCTTCATTAGGATGTCCACCTCTAACCAGGTAACAACAGACACTGTTTCTAGTCCTGGGTTTTTGTGTGATAGCCTAATGCATTATGTGTCATGTAGTCTTCTCTTTCTTTCATTAAAATAATTAGACTACTGTAGAAAATCTGCCTTTTCTGCATCGTCACCTTGGAGTTTTCATCTTTTGCTGGACCTGATAATTTTGTTTGCTTTAGAACTCTGTGCACTTTACCCCTGCTAACCAAAGTGCCTATGCTGCCCCTTTAAATATATTTGGTTTTTCCTAATTGGTATATTTACCTTATCTAATTCCTTAGTATACAGCACAAAATGTACCTAGAGCCTGTAAGTTAAATGTCTCTAGTGGACTCCAGCACCTATTGTGAAATCCTTTACAGTGACCATGTAAAGCATGCCTCCAGAACTACCCGACTGTACAGTTAAAACTGGTCACCCCCAATTATTTTGCTTCTTGCTGGACTCTATTATATTGCTGATTTTTAGACTCTGCACACTGGGACATTGCTGTTCAGTGTCCAGCGTATGTACTCTGAAGCTTTCAACATGGGAAATTAGCTAGTCTGTTATTGGTTTATTTATCTTTTCTATAAGTGCAAAGTATATGATGCACAAATGCATTGATAGCATGAAAAGTTAACTGTCACCTGCAGCACTTATTTTGCATTCCACTAATATGACAAAAGCAAACATGACTACAGGCCTACTCTGTGCAGCTTGAATCTCGCTGGATGAATTCCTGTCTTTCTCCTCCCCGGTTACCGTGCTCATGCCCGCCTACAGGCTGGAACGCTCTGCTGATTGTCGAGCATGTTGTCATGTTGGAGTCATACGGGAGGCGCTATTCTGGTAGGGTGGTGTCCCATTGCTCTTTCGCCCTCTGAGGCAGTCCTTTTGCCCAAATAAGCCCCCCTCTCTCAGCTGCTCCCAGGCTGATACCACTGCTGCAACAGTGTTCGACTCACACAGCCTGAATGAGTTTGAGCATGTTGCAGGGTGGCATGCAGTCTGGTGCTGGTGGGTTGAGTCGGGTTACAGCGAGCCATAGCGGGGGTCTACAGTGGGGGGCTGGAGCGAGGCAAAGGTCTCTAAGAACTCCTGAGGCTCCCCACGGCCACAGAATTTGGTGGAATAGTGGAATAGACTGGGCAAGCCAGCTTTGTTGTCCTCTGACTGTCTATGAACTGTAGAAAAGACAGTGGAAGAGTTTGGAAGACATAGGATGATATCAAAGTACCGTGGAAGCTCATTTTAGTTTCCTCTGTTTGAGCTTCTGGGTGGTAGCTGTCATCAGGAAAAAACGGGGGAGGAGGAATGTGGCTGATAGCTTATAGCACACATAGACTTTAATAAGTCCTTAGGTTTCACTAAGGGGACTACCTGTCTCAGCATACCACAAAGGGGAAGAGTTCTGAAAATACACCACTTTTGAGCGTGGTTCCTGGTGTTATCTTGTCTTCGTAGTCAGTTGGAGCCCATTGGAGCCCTCCGAATCCAGAGGGGTAACTGGTTCGGCTGGGACCCTTTGACATCCAACTTAGGTACTTTACAATGAGGAAAATAGTGGATTCTAACCAATGGGAAATTGCATACTGCCTACAGGAAGGCATTACACAGGTGTTATTGGCCATTTCTCAGCCATTACGCAGTCAATTAAGGCAATCCTCACTAAAAACCCCTGACCATCATGTAGAAAAAGGAAGGGGTGGTTTGATGGTGCCTGTACTAAAGTCCTTAGGTACTTGAAGCATGCTCTCTCCAAATCACCAAGAGAACTGTCCACCATTCAAACCCTACATCGGGAGTATAAGATAGCCGTATCTGCCCGGAAAACGTTATTAATGGAAGAGGCATGGGAAAATTTTACAATAGCGGCAAAAAACAAAAATAGCATTCTCTTGGGATGTAGTTAATACCCCTTTTCTGAAGAACGATAACTTCCCTGATTTTTGTTCCTTTGTCTCAGCGGACAAATGGGTAAATAATTTTTCCGGCATTTTCAATAGTAATATGGTGCAGAGGACGATACAGGATGGTCTGATAAGGGAAGGTAGAAACCTCTCCATGAATATTTCCAATGAGGAAGTCATTCAGGCGATCCATGTGAGTGGCGGGGGTCGGGCTCCCGGGCCGGATGGCGTCCCTGTATATGTATTCAAATTAGCACCTACCTTGTGGGGACTCATCCTAACTAGGGTATTTAATATAGCAATTATAGATAGAATCCCAGAGACATAGGGAGAATCAATTATCATACCAATATTCAAAAAGGGGGATAAAGAGGATCCCAAAAACTATCGACCGATCTCACTCCTTGATACATCTATGAAATTGATGAGTAGGGTCTTGTTGATAACATTAGAGGAATGGGCAACCGAATATTCAATTTTAACACCGGTACAGTATGGGTTCCGAAAGTGAATAGGGACTATTGAGCAAAGGACAAATTTAGCGCTGCTTATCAGCAAATATATCAGGGCACAGGCAGGTTCCTTATACCTTTGCTTTGCCGATTTAAGCAGTGATTTTGACTTCGTGGATCATGGTTTGCTCTGGACAATTCTAATTTCAATGGCAGCACCTAGGGCGATTGTAGGGTTTCTTTCCCAGCTGTACGAGAAGTTATTTAGTCAGGTTCGTATTGGCCCCCAAGGAGAATGTACACCCAAATTTAGAGTGGGGCGGGGGATAAAACAAGGCTGTGTTCTTACACCAATTTTATTTTCTCTATTCATTAACTCCTTGCATGCTGATGACGGCCCCCATCCGTCATGCACTACGGCGCTCGTGTTCTGATGACGGCTGGGGGCCGTCATATACCCGCGCCCACTCGAGATTTTGCCGCACAGGCGCAGAATCGCTGCAGCATGCAAGGGGTTAATGGAATAGATACAAATCTACAGACAATACAGGCAGACTCCCCTATGGTGGCAGGTCGTCCGATACCTGTCTTACTATATGCGGACGATGCCGTATTGTTAGCAAGAACTGTGATAGGCTTACAGAGATTGATGGACGCATGCTCTACCTTTATGGTACAGAAGATAATGGTTATAAATAAGTCCAAAACATATACTGTGATCTGCGGGCCTAAACCTAAACCACTCAAAACCTTCTTTATTGAAAAAAGTGCTATCCAGACTGTCACTTCCTTTTGCTATTTAGGTATTCTTTTTATGGATAACGGCTCCTGGTCGCAACATGCCACTAATATCAGCACCAAAATGAACAGGGCAAATCCAGGGAATTTTTAAATTTTCTTCCAAACTAGGAAATTGGCCAATGTATGAGATGATAGCTTTGTATAAAGCCAAAGGTGCGAGCACAGCCCTTCATGGGGCAGGGCTGTGGGGTTAATCAAATATTAATAGGGGTCTTGCAACTGGGCTGTGTATGACAACCCCAGTCTTTTCCAGGAGTCTATGGCTAGGGGTTTCCCCCTATATTTTATCTTGGAGTTTGCCCACAGAGATTCCCAGTTAGAGGTTTTAATGCTGTGTTCCAGTTTTTGGTCTACCTTAAGCAGTGCGTATCTAGTGCTTTTAAGTATAGGGCTATTCTTTTGTGTGTGTTTGTTCGCGGAGAGAAGTGCTATTTGGTCGATATTGTTTAGTATGGCTTTCTCAATGCTGAGCCAGGTTGGCGTATATTTCTGGTTAGGCAGGATCCAGTACATTCCCTGTCTTGCTATGAATGCCGTCTGGAATCTCCTGAAATCTGCCAGGTTTAGACCACCTAGTTTCTTCACTAGTTTTAGTTTTTTGAGGCTTATTCTTGGTTTTTTGTCTTGCCATAGGAACTTCTTTATCATTTGGTCTGTTTTGTGGTGGAATTCGTCTGTGAGTGTGAGGGGGAGCGTTCCTGCCAGGTAGTTGACCACTGGTGTGATCATCATATTTATTGTGTCTATCCTTCCCCACCATGTAATGAATTTGGGCGACCATGATTCCAGTAGCCCTTTTATCTTTCCTAAGATTAGTTTCTCATTTTGGTCGAGTGTGGTCTTGAGGTTTTTTCCCGAATTGGATCCCTAGGTATTTGAGGAACCCGGGTTGCCAGACTAATCCTGAGTTGTCTATTACTTCTCTAGTTGTGTGGACGTTAAGTGGCATGCATTCAGATTTGCCTCTGTTTAGTTTGTAGCCCGAGTGGGCAGAGTAATTACCTATGGTGTTCATTAGGGTCGTGATAGAGGTTTCCGGGTTCTCTGTGATTATGAGTATGTCATCTGCATAGGCTGCAAGTTTGGCTGAGGTCTCGTTGATGGTGAATCCCAGCATGTCTCTATTGGCTATAATTAGGCTGTGGGGGTTTAGGTTTAAACCTATAATAACTGATAAAACCCCACTGAAAGAAAAATAGCCCTCACCGGTGAAAACATATAAACACTGAAAAAACACCTGCACAACCACAAACTAAATGCCATTCAAAGAAAGGAAAAAGAGAGTGAATGACTAATTTTTTCTTCCTGAAGGGGTCAATACAATGTAACTTTGTTATACAAGCTAGCAGTAAGAAAGACTGGCAAACATTATTCTGCTTGAGTTTTGTTCTTTAGGGATGCCAATAAAATATTGTTTCTTTTTCCTTTTACTTTTTTCAGTTTTGTGGCCTTTGGTCTAAAGATGCAGGGTTTAGTTTCATGTTTTAGGTCTAGTGTAATTATTTTATAAACTGTAGAGAATCAGGAAATATCAAACTCATATTTGATATTTTGGCTGCATTTGATTCTTTCACTGATAGGTAAAATGGCTGGTTTCATAAAAATCTTTCCTAATATGTGTCATCACATTTACCCACAGAGAATGGGTAAAAACCCTTAATACATCAGACCATAGTTTCTAGTGGGTCAGTATTGATATTAGGTGAATTTCCAACACCTCAGGCTTTAAACATTCAATGCAAGGTATAGTGACAAGTATATATATCACCAAGCATCTGGGATAGTGGTGAATACATGACACCAGACTTTTGGAAAACATTAAACACAGTGTCACTTGTAATGCTCTGCAAAAAAGGTTCTTTCTAAGTTCAACAAAGATTGGAGTGATATTGTTTGTATTTGCAGTGATTCAGCTACGTATATAAAAAAGTTGTGTGATGACCTGTCAAAATTGATACCCGAGTGGAAGTTATTCCCTGTAGGAGATCCTTGCCACTTGTTAGATGGTTGGTATGCTGAAATCATCTTTACAATCTTCAGAGTTAATGAGGGATGCTATTGACTTTTTAGTCCATTCTCATGCACTGTTTTCTTATGCACAGGAACTAAAACGCAAATATATATCATTTTGTGCTTTATGTGGCATCAAAGAAAGAATCATCCCAACTGTGTCCATTAGCTGATGGTTCCCAGCCCAAGGGGCTATGAAAGCTGAGAGGGCATTTTCACAGAAGTTTACATGGAAAGGAAAGAACGAGCGCACATGACCCAAAGACTCACGGAAGAAGTATTGTATGGTGTACTACAATAAGATTAATTTGCAAAAATCTATTTGGACCTCATATACACTATAAGTACACTGTCAATATACCATGTTCTTTCAGTGCAGAAAGCAAGCAATAATAAAAGCAAAACGTTCCATAAACAACACCAGAAAAACACTTTTTCTGTTGTTTTTAGTGGCGCGAAAATGTGTAACCACTGATAACAACTGTTTTTTAAGATATTGAAAAAACTGAAAAAAAACACCAGAATTTACCAAAAATAGAAACTGAAAACAGGAAAGCCTAGCTATAATATCTCTGATCAAGGGCTCGACTAGCGACCCTAGGACTGAGGGAAAACGACCGATGCTGGAACTGTGACAGGGAGCAGGGGGACCTGGCGCACCTCATCTTCCACTGTATAAAGGTCAAAAGATTCTGGAAAAAAATCTTTGCCTTTATAAATAGAGCCTTAGGCTGCACACTAAAAGAAGAGTTTCCTCATTCACTACTGCATTCATAATGGCAGATATTGACACATAACACGACAGAAACCTCCTAGATTTCCTCCTAATGGCAGCAGTCAAGATGGTACTCACCAAGTGGAAAGACACATCCAAAGCCACCTTCAGGGGTTGGATCAACTGGGTGACATACCTGAGGGGAGCCGACATGACTGCCCTACGAAACACATCATGGAGAAATCCCAACAGGGGGATGTGGGCATCCTTGAACAAATTCCTAATACCCTACGAGCCCCCATAAAAAACACTAGCCAGACACAATCAGAGGGCCCACTTCAACAGGAACCACTAGAGCAGGGCACCCCCCCCACCTCTTAAACCATCACTATTCCCCCTCTATCTTCTCACGTCAGAGTAGACTTCTAGACAGGGGACCAGTCAGACATGTGACTCGTATCAGTCCGACTAAGCTGTCGGTTACCCCTAACACAAGCGCCAATGGGTATATGTTCTATGTTATATGTTGCACTGCAGAGAGGCAGGGACGCTCAGGCGTATACGTCCCACGCGAAAACTATACAAACAGCAACTAAGCCACGTGCGTTGGGACCCCTGTATGAACAAAAGCGCTGAGCAATACATGTTATTCGTCATATGTTGTAAATGTGAAATATACCAATAAAAAGATTTTTAAAAAAATATATAATATGGTCTTACAAGAAAACCTCTTCCTGAAACGCTTGCTATATTTACCACCATCAGCTTCTAACACCATCACACATTATGAGGCGGGTCTTCAGCTTATTGAAGACCTACTATTGGTACAACCATTAGTATTCTGGGACTCAGTATGGAAAAGGGAAGAAACTGCTTTTACAAAAGAAATTATTTTAGATTGCCTTAAATTGCATGCTGCACTTAAATTACTATGGTTGTCATATATTAATTTCGCTTTGGAAAACGTGTATAAGGTAACAATATGGTCAGAAATTTCTAAAACACTGATGTACACAAAGAAAGAGATTAAAAACACCTTTCTAGAACTTAGGCTAGACATAAGATCTAAGGCAGAAAAAGGACAAATCTATTGTGGTACAGTATTTTTGAAATAGCATAGAGGCAAGCACAACAAATTATCTGTCATATGTGACCTATGCCCATCATGTGTTTGTGCTAATTAGATTAAGATGTGGCATTGCTCATTATCTTGTAGCTTTCCCTACTATGCGGATTCATCCGCCTGAAGATATGCTATGTCTATGTGACAACAGGAGTAAGCAGAGTACAATGCATTTTCTGCTATTTTGTAAAAACTTTAAGAATTTTAGATGTTTTTATCTGAAGCCTCTTTTCCTCAGCCATCATATCAGGTCACACAAAGAAGCTGTGACATTGTTGGTGACATTGGGTGATCCCCTAAATTGTTACTGTGTTGCCCTGTTTATCCTGAAAGCTATTAAAATGAGAAAAACTTTGAGTATCTAGCTGAAAGGAAATGACATGATTCATGGAATTTTAGAATATTAGTAATAGATTGTTAAGTGCAATCACTATGGCTTGATTTTTGGTAATGTACTAATATGAATTTGGATGTATGGTTTTAATGTAAGAAATGGAATGATTTTATCAATTGGATTGTATTTATACTCTATACACGTTTTTTCTTTGTATGATGTACTTTTATGAATATCTTTTGATGGAGGAATAAAGATTAAACAAACTAGTAATAAGCTATATAATTTGAGCTCCCCTGGTATTTAGCTGCCTGCATAAAGGAAAACAGGAAGGCAGTAGAAGTAGATGTGGCCAATGCCCCCCCCCCCCCAATTGCAAAGAAGGGCTCCAAATCAGCTGGGAGGAACTGCGTTATGGAAATAATTAATGGCTTCTTGTTAGAAGAAGAGGAGATTTTAAATCCCCTTGTTGATTCTGTTGTTCCTGAGGTTATTGCTCTACCACACTCAGCCTCCTCTCAGGCAAGGAAAAAAAGACCAAAGAGGAGGGCTCCGGACATGCTCACAATGAAAAAGAATCAGGTCAGAAACCCTCACGCCACAAAGGAGAGAACATTTTCGAACACCAGCATGGGTGATCAGTGTATTGGGCCTAATGCCCTGGGGGTGGTTCACCCTGGTGTGTTATGTGAAAATAGGTTCTCTGCTTTATGTACCTTGGATGAAGGGGGACTGGAGGGGAGAGGGAAACTACAGATTGTATTAATAATAATAATAATAATAATACGGAGTTTTGTAAAGCGCGAACAGCTACCTCACGAGGAGGTGTCCCGGCGCTATAAGAACAGGATGTTTTGACCAAGAGGGCTAGAAAAGATGACGAACTAGCGCGGCTGAGTAAACAGCCAGGTTTTCAGCAGACGCTTGAAGCATAATTCAGAGGGGGCCTGTTGAAGAGCAGGGGGCAGGGAGTTCCTAAGTGTCGCCACATTGGCCGAGAAAGTTCGTCCTCCCAGCCGGGCTCTTTTTACTCTAGGGACTGCAATCTGAACACGGTTGTTGGATCTGAGGGAGCGAGCCTGAGTATATCTTGGTAGTCGGGCCTTCAAATAGTTTGGACAGTTGCCGTATAAAGATCTGAAGGCCAGAGTGAGTGCCTTAAATTTTATTCTGCTTGACACTGGTAGCCAATGAAGGGAGAGAATGTGCGGAGAGACTGAGTGCTTAAAGGGAATTCTCAATAATAGTCTCGCAGCCGCATTTTGGACCAGTTGCAGTTGCTGTATAAGGTACTTTGGTAAGCCCAGATACAGGCCGTTAGCGTATTCCAGCCTGGATGTCACTGTGGCATGGATTACAGTTTTTCGGCAACTAACTGGTAAAAGTCGTAGAATCTTGCGAAGATTCCTCAGTTTACTCAAACAGCAGCCCGCTACTTGCTGGATGTGTGATGCAAAGGACAAATTGTCATCCCACCGTACCCCCAATTTTTTTGCCAAATGGCTAGGCACGGGGGCTTGTCCCATCTCTGCTGGCCACCAAAGTTCAGATGGAGGAGGGGGGCCTTTGCCGAAGAAGATCACTTCCGTCTTACTAGCGTTAAGTTTTAGTTTATTTGTGTTCATCCAGCAGGCCACATCTTGTAGACAGCCCTTAAAGCTCAAGAAAGATGCTTCCGACACCTCTGAATATGGAAACACCAGTTGGGTGTCGTCGGCGTATGAAATTGCCTTAATCCCCCAGTTGGCAATCAGCGTAAAGAGTGGGGCCAAGTAAATATTAAATAAAAGTGGGCTAAGAGCTGAGCCCTGTGGAACGCCGCAGCTGAGGGCTTTAGGTGTTGAAGAAACGGCCCCTAGCGCCACCTTCTGTGTTCTTTGGGTCAGATACGACTGTAATCACTCCAGAGCCTGGTCCTGGATGCCTATCTCCGCCAGTCGTGACAGCAGTATAGCATGGTCGACCGTATCAAAAGCGGCCGACAGATCCAGGAGCACCAGCATCGCCGAGTCTCCTGAATCCATCGACCACCTCACTGACTCTGCCACCTCAATTAGTGCTGTTTCAGTGCTAAAGCCGGGTCTAAAGCCTGACTGCGTCTCGTGTAATATTTTATTGTGTTCAATAAACTGATTCAATTGGCGCTGGATAACTTTCTCAAGCATTTTGCCTGGTGCTGCCAACAGAGAAATCGGACGGAGATTACTGAGGTCTTTGGGGTCTCCATTTGGTTTTTTCTTTAGGGGGAGGAGAGTGGCATGTTTCCAAATATTCGGGAACACCCCAGATGAGATGGACAGATTCCATATTTGCTGAATAGTGGGGGCTACGAAGTCAGCCATGCGATTCCACAGTTTAGGAGGGCAGGGATCATCCGGCGAGCCTGACTTGCATCGACTTAGTTCTTGCATAACCGTCTTTAGAGCTATTCGATCAAATTGTGTCAAAGTAGCGCAGTCCGATATTTTGCCAGCTAGATCAGTTTTTACCGTGATCTTCTCTGGCCCAAAGGACTCATAGACTTTTTTAATTTTTGAGTCGAAGAAGTCAGAAATACTATTGCACAACGAGATCGACGGGGGTACCTCCCTCTCGACACACATAGGTTTGAAGAAAGACTGTACTATTTTAAAGGTTTCTTTGCTCGAGTATTCAGCTTGTTGAATAGAGTCCGCATAGAACTGTTTTTTTGCCTTTCTAATGGCTTTATTCAGTTTTTTGGATGCTTCCTTGTAACGGGCCTTCTCTAAAGGTTCGTAGTTTAGCCTCCAAAGCCGCTCCAACCTTTTACAGTCCGATTTTTGTATTCTAAGGTCCTGAGAGAACCAGGGAGCGGAAGGGGAGTCTCGTTTAGATATTGCGGGTGTTGCCGGGGCAATAGATGCAACCATATTCCCGATCCAATCATTAAGCAGCTGAGAGTCAGTGTTGACATTTGAAGTAAGGGTAGGAGAATTACTGACCATATTATGCAGGTCAGCGAGTCTACTGAGGCTACTAAAGTAGATAAACTCATGGGGGTGATTGAGGGGCTGAGGGGTGAGGTTAGGGATTTGAGACAAGTAATTATAAATCTGGAAAGGAAAATCAATAAGGTATTGTTGCTAAAGGGACCCACTAAGGCCCGTTCCCATGTCGAGGTCCAGAGGGGGACAAGGCCGTCAACAGCACATGCCCCTCTCCCAGAGCGGCCTGATTTACATCTTCGTCCACAAGTCAGTCACAAAACACAGGGACCTGTGGCCCCGTTGGAACTCTCTAAGAGCCCTCAGGGCCATTTAGCCCACCTGCAGTCCTGTAAATCCCTCAAGACTTTGGTTTACACACAGCCCGAATGGAGGCAGTGGTTAGTAGAGGGGGTGCAACCACGTAGAGATGAGCTATGATCATAACACCCCACAATTAAGACCAGAGAACAGCACCATGAAGCAAGGATTATTTCATTCCTGAACCCTGCTAAAAGATTTCATTAAATCTCCTATGTTCAATCTGGATTTACCCTCTGACTCAGCTCCTTATGTATTTGTTATAGTGGTTATAGTGGGGGCACCTCCCCTTTGTGAAATAAGTCTGAACCATGGAGCAAGCTCAAAATAATTATGTACAATGGCTTAATGGCTGAGATGCAGGGCTGGCATGACTAACGTTTTGTTCCAAAACATGATCATAGTGAGACGGGTCAACTGAGTGGGAGGAAGAGCTATAATACAGGATGGGGATTGTATTATGATTAATTTCTGTAAGCCCATTTTAGTTGAGAAGATCCTACTTTTCTGTTCTAGTAACCCCCCCACTTTATCTAAGTCCATTATGATTTTTTTGTCAGGGTATTCTTTTAGACCTCCTAGGATGACCCCACCTGTAGAGAATCTATATCCTATTCATGGTATGGCTGGAACACTCCCACTTACTGATAATTATAATGATCACCAGTCTCATGACAGATTTCTCCAGAAAACTGAAATCAATTGGAGACAGGGTACTCGATTTGATCAGCAATCTGAATGGTCAAGATTGACTCCCCCTAAATGGCCCACAGGATGATCCCTCGGGCATTGATTCTACAGGGGTCAATATATTTCATGTACCTTCAAGTAATCTGCCTCCGGGAACATGGATGCCTTATCCCCTCAACCCCCCACATTCATTAATGCTGTAACCACAGTAAGTTACACTAGTGATTTGTCCATAGTGGGTATCTTTTCTTGAAACATAGCAGGGCTAAGGAAATAGTTGGACTCGGGGGAGTTGGAGCACTTCATCTCTAGCTACCATATTCTCTGTTTCCAAGAAAAGTGGGAGCTTCAGGAAAGTTTCATGTAAGGGTACTTGTTGTATTGTTATATTTCACATTGGTACCCTCATATAGGTCCAGGGAACATTGTACACTTTCTCTACATCATCTCCCCATCATTTCATATGAACGAGCCTCATAAAAACATAAATCCAAATAAGGACAGAATGCCTTGTATGGACATAACGCCTTATAAGGACTGCAGCCTTTTACGGACTAAACCTTTCACCTAGTTCCATGCAGAGGGTGGGTTTTTCCCAATCGATATTGCTAAGACGTCATCCTTAGCACATATGAATAATTTATGAGTACACTCTCCAGGAGGTACACTTCACCTCTCCCACCGACGCACAAGATTTAATCCCCAATGTCATCCTCATACTGAACAATCGGGAACACACGCACATAGACTGTATAAATGCAGCACCTCTCGCTATCAGTAGGCAGGAGGGAACCGAGACTTCAAGGCTGACACACTGACCAGAGACGCTGTCGCTCCGGCATGCCATCCCTCCAGCTGACAGTGGTCTGACTATCCCTAGCAGGATGTCCAACTCAAGTCCAGGACAAAGTCCCACACTCTCACTATTCAGGTATGGGGGTTCGACTAAATCCTAGCAGGATTCTTCACTTTTAGATTCTTAGGCTCTTTCGTACCTACTCACATGCTAGATACATTTAGGTACATCTAGACAGGCATCTTAGGAGTACGCACTTTATTTTATAAATGCATTTTATATTCATGATTGTGTTCATGACCATTGCAAAATGGTAGAATGATACTATTCCTTTTTATTCACTGTACTGCTGATTCTATATCTCTGCTACTGTGTCACAGTTGTAGCAGCACATTTGTTTTACATGAGAAAACCGATACAATAAATTCCTATTGTAAACACGCCCAACTGTTTCTTCTGTGTAGCTCTCTAAGAGCAAAACAAGCAAGCATGAGTGACTGGGTGAAAAACAGTATATTGTTTACACAAGTCTGAGGAATCAGGCTTTGTTGTCTTCTGAGGTTGCCAAAAACAAACCTCTCTGATAATAGGAGATACCAGTGGCACTGCGAGCTAGCTAATGCAAAACCTTGGCCAGGAGCAACATGGCCAATATTAGCGACCTATGCACCACATCCAGACATTGACACAATGCCACATGATGAACTGCTTTTCAACACAAAGAGTCGATAAAAATCTACTGAAACATGACACACTTCGTCTTGTGAACACTCACGGTCCAACCAACAGTAAGCTCCTACACAGAGCACAGGTACTAAAATTATGCCACAAACATTACACACGGTAATGGGCAAAGTGCCCACAAAACGTGAACAAATTCCTTTCTAGGTAGCTCAAAAAATAAGCCACTCTGAAGTAGTATTCCCAAATACAACAACATTTGAAAAACACAGAATGTTAACAATCTGCTTGCCCATGGGGATTACACCACAGTTAAGGGATTGCACCTCTTGGGGTACAGTTGTTGCTGCCATATATACCAGAACTCATAGTATTACTTCATTATCAGTAATACCAGATTTATGAAAACAAATACAAAATGAGTACGGAGCAGAACCTGCCCTAAACTTAGGAATGAAGTTATTAAATAACTACGACCAGGTATCAGCCATAATACTAGCTAATATTAAAGGGGAAGCAGCATCAGTGTCAATCCGCCAACGCCTACGGGAGTACTCTCCATTAGAACAGGTGAACGAACTACCCAAAATAATTGAAACTGTGTATGCAGCATTAGGCAGGGATAGTTTAGGGGGAAGAGCGTTAAGCCCTCAACTACAGTGCAGTCCTGGAAAGGACACTTCTAAGCAGATACATACTTCTTCTAAAAAGAAGTGGGATAATAAAAAAGAAAACTCTAAAGACAAGAGATCTCAGTCCCAAGGTAGGTCTCCTCCACAGGAGCCCTCTGAAAAGAGGTACAACCTTAGGAATAGGGATAATAATAGGAAACCTAGCAGGTATCAGGATACTGATACACGTTCCTTTTGTTCCTTTCAGGGCTCGAAGAAAAGCTCGGAAAGAGAAGGACGGTCAGAAAATAGAGAGGAGCGCACACAGTCCAGAGACAAGAAGCGTGCTCAAGATTTTACTTCTAAAAAAGAAGATAGGCAAAATCCAAAACCTCATTTTAAGAAAAAGAAAGTTTCTGGTCTGAAAATCAGACATGTCCAGAATTCTGGGGACACAACTTCTGAACAGGGAATGGGCTCTGACGATGCTAGACTGTGCGGCAGAAGTAACAATAGCTTACCTGAAACTGAAGGAATTTCTGGTGACAGCGGAGTTGAAAGATTACATCACGGTGGAATCACCAGACACCAGGGTAAGTGTCCCATATAAGTTATATGAAATAACACTCTGGATGAAGGGGACATGCCCAGGAAAGTAAAAGCTCTTTTTTGGAAGAACTTGTCATCTGGTTATGACATCCTGTTAGCAGAACAAGATTGGCCGCCTGCATTAGCAATGAAGTGCCCCAGGGGAGAAAGTATAATTTTTCCTGCATTTTCTAACCACGTTCTCATTCACCTTAAACATACATATGCACAGGAGTGGGCAGTAGCCCAAGCTCCGGCATTGTACACAAATCATGCAGGGTGGGATGAGAACTCAACCTACCACGTGATCCGGTTAAAAGTTTCACTTAATGCTCATAGGCAATATCCAATAAAGCAAGAAGCTAAAAAACAGGTCAGGGAGATCTTAGATCAACTTGAATACCGGGGGTCATTGAAAAATGTACCTCTCCAATGAACAATCCTTTGTTTCCTGTCTCTAAACCAGACAATACATATTGTCTAGTTTTAGATTACAGACATTTAAACTCATGCACAAAGACATTTGCTGTCCAAAATGCACATAGTGCCGCATTAATGAATAACATTGTGCGCAAAAAATACAAAACCACGCTTGATATTTCAAACTGATTTTTCTGCTAAAATATAGCACCTGAAAGCAGGTATCTGACTGCATTCAGTGCGTTAGGGTCCCAATGTCAATTTTGTCGACTAGCGCAAGGGTATAATAGCCCCGATGTATTTTCAGCAAGAGTAACAGAGTTACTTCAAAAATTTGATGAAGAAGCGTTGTCCTATGTGGATGATATTTATCTGACAGACAACGACTTAGAGAGGCACTTGACCAAAGTAAGCAACATTATTATGGGATTTGCCGGAGAGCGCTACAAATTTAACTTTAAAAAATCAAAAATAGCCCACCTCAATGTCCTATTTTTGTGATATGAACTGTCAAGTGAAGTCAATAGTATGGCTGCTAACTTTTTAGAAAAGTGTGCGATGCTCCAGCCTCCAAAATCATTAAAAATGTTACAATCAATACTAGGATTCCTAAATTTTGGCAGGACATACATTTTAGATCACGCACAAAGGGTAAAACCTTTCTATGACTTAATAAAACCTGACTTTTCAGCCAGAGATTGGACACAAGAACATACTAATATTCTTTGTTTACTCCAGGAAGACATGATTGCTTCCAAACACTTCCAAACACGCTTAAACGTACGCCACTTAGTGAATCGAAATATTGCGGGTCAATGCGGGTACACTTATTTGACCTTTAATGAAGGAGAAACTGTACCAATCGCTTACAAATCACACTTGTACACAAATGCAGAAATGTGTTTCACTTCAACAGAAAAAATACTGACAGCCATTTAGACTGCTGTAGCAAAAGAAAGAGCAATGGCTCAGGGGAAATGCATTATTGTCGTAACTCCAGTACCAGCTTTAGAAGCAGTTACAAAGGCCAGCTTTCCAAATTCGAAAGCGTTACATCCAAGATGGAAGCAATGGGCTAATTCTCTTACTGCAACAGATGTTGAATACAGATTTGATCCAAGTTTAAAAACACAAGCATTTCTGCAATATGAACAAGAATATCCTCTACCTATTGAAATTTTGCCTCTAGAACGATATAAAATATTATTTATACTGAGGGATCTGCGCAACCAGCCATAGGCAGTAAGCAAATTAAGCAACAATATTTTTAGGCATGTGCTATCGTTAAAGGTTGCATGGGTGATGGCAAGTTCCATCCTAGTTGCACAAAAACGCAATCTCTAGGAGACTGCACGGCTCAGTTGGCTGAATCGAAAGCGCTTATACTGGCACCTGTAAATACGGATAACAAATTCCCCACACTAATCGTATGTGATTCTTTTTACTGTGTACAGTCGTACAATAAGTACTTACAGCATTGGGAACAAAACAGGTTTAAGAAAGCAAAAGGTGGCACAATTAAACACAAAATGCTATGGGAACAGGTAGCTGAATTGAAAGCCGAGCTACCGAGGACTCATGTGATCCATACGCTGAGTCATCAACGTGATGGCGTTCATGTTGAAGGGAATTCATTGGCTGATGAAGCCACAAAGGGGGCTGTTCACACCGCTTCCGTAGCTACTCTGACTCTTTCAAACATGAGAATAGACGGAGATATTATGGTAGCTATCATCGCATCATGAAAAGGCAGCACAGCAGTACCTAAAAAATGTCCAATCAAATACTCCTAAAAGTTAGATGCACAACACATTTTATATGCTCAGATTACTGGAGTAGGGGATAGAGTAAGACCAAATATGGATCATAGACAAGGTTTAATACTAGCTGCACACAAGGGTTTTAGCTCTGCACACACAGGCGTAACAGCGACTATTTCTTTACTGAAACAGCGCTATTGGTGGCCAGGGTTAACTAAGCAAACTAAAGACTATGTCTTGAAATGCAACATCTGCCTGCAGATGAAAGGCTCCACCGTTGCACACCCGGCACAGACGCCATTACTAAAGTCAGACAAACCTCTCGCATGTGTGTACTTAAACCACTGCTGCCCCTTAAAAACGGATGGGGCTTACAGATATATCATTGTATGCAGTGGATTCATGCTCGAGATTCTTATAGGTATGGCCTCAGCGTTCGGCTGACGCTCGAACTGTTATAAAAGATTTGCAAGTCTTTATTTGCGCATACACAGTTAGCACATTACATTCTGACCGCGGCCCTGCGTTTAACTCTCAGGCTTACAAAGAGGCCCTGTAAGGAATGGGTGTATCATTGCGGTTCTCATCTCCGTACCATTCTCAGGGAAATTCGGTTGTGGAAAGAAAAAAACGGGACTTAAAACAATCTTCATCAGCTAGGGTATTAGGCAAGGGCGGTAGTTAGGTCACACACCTTTATGGGGTACAGCGGTCATTAAACAACCAGCCAAGAAGCTCTCTAGGGGTGTCACTCCATATGAGGTCCTCTTTAAGACACGAATGTGGGTACCTGATCTTGAATGCAAAGTCACAGTGGCGGATGAAAAACTATTTGATATCCATGATCGTTTGACTGTTTTACAGGATCTAAATGAATCCAGGACAAAACAAAGCAATGTCCATCTAAAGCAGACCACCACCCCAGAAGTCAAGATAGTCACAGTAAGCCCTGTCTGGATCCCAAAAGTTGGGGATCTAGTCAGACCAAAAATTTCAGACAAAAAGGAATTTGGATCCTCTTACAGAAAACCTGTACCAGTCCTTGCAGAACACGGAACAAGAAGTGTGCTGCTCCCGCCTCTTACCGGACCAAAGGAGGAAAGATTTGTCTCAATTGACTTAATCAAACCACACTATCTGGCCGATACTAAACAGTAGGCCTAGTGGACTCCGCTGTAGCAGACGCTCTCCTCCAGCTACAATCCAAGAAGGTAAAACAGAAAGACTCATCTCGTTTGAAGAGACACCTGTAAGGAATGAAGGACTAAGCAACAATGCTATGGAACTTGTTCCACTTGAACCAGACATTTCAAATCAAAATGAAAATCAGAATAATTCACAAGTTGCAAATAGACCGAATACAGACGTCTACATCAACATGCCTCGTCAAGAGGAAAAGAACATTTCAACTAATCCCAATGCAATTCCTACAATTGATCGAACAGCTTCTGGCTATTTCATTAACTTTCATACGTTTTCTCCGGATCCAAGTGAGCCAGAAAGGACGCCAGCCAAAACACCATTCAAGCTAGGATTAAAGAACTTTTTTTTCTCTTTCTTCAAAAGACATACCTGGTATCACCTTGGATTGAACTCTGGGTAATTTCTGGGATATTGTTTTTTCTTTTCTGGCTAGGCTTAGTATAGACTTTTAGTATGCATATCAATTGACACTATCTACAACAAGGTTCCACAGCCCAAAAGGTCAACATCCTACTGAAGCCACATCCATCATCACATCGTGAACAAAGAGACGTGTCTTCATTGAACATTACAGCTGTTCCAATACCCGATGGTATAGTATGGGACAAGGTTGATTTCAAAATTTTCGGCCCGACCGAACTTAAAATTAATCATGTATTTAAAATCTTATTAAGGGATTTCATTACCTCCAGTACATTTTCTAAAGATTGGGACACTGAAACAGTAAATAACATGTTGTCTGATTTAGAGAAAACTGCTGCATTTTCAAATAATTAAATGTTAGAGGGTTGTTCAGACTATGACAAATTATACTGTTACCAACATTATGGTCATCATTTCCTGCACAAATCCATTTTGACTAGGAATGTTTTTGAGTACCATCAGTGGGAACATTGCCCAACACCACAGAAAAGTATTTCACATATGTTTGCACAGAAATTTGCATACTTTTCAGGGGTTAACACCACAGCCCCAGCCTCATTTTATTATAAGGTTGTTCCAACATCAGCACTGAAAATTATGTTGACAAACACTAAACAGATTTACTCTGCTTTCTTTTTGGCCCAATTGTCTGAACAGGGTTTCAACCTATGGAAAGACAAAATTGACTCAAAATCGATTTGGGGTTCAAGGGACTGGCAAGTCCAGGTTACAAGGGCACTATTTAAAGCATGCCTCATTCCACAGCAGATGATCTTTTTAAATGATACTGTGCAACAGACATCCTGTCTAGGAATAGCCAAGATAAAAGACCTGAACATTAACAAATGTCCTACACCAACACTGGGGTGGCAGAATTCTTCTACAAAGGAAGGGGCAACAGTTGATGATGTACTAAAGTACAATAGATCAGACCCATATTGGAAGGAGTGGGTGGGCTGGCCCTTAGACACAAACACATGTTATAAACGGTTCCTGCACATCACCAAGGGACTCTGTATGCATAGGCCAGATCCACGATATGTACAGAGAGAACATCCAGGGGTAGTGACATCCTATAGTGTTGGGAAGTTGTGCTTAGATTGGCTAGAAACCTCAACACTTGCAGAAGTGAAACAACACTTATCTTTACTCTCACAAGACATGTATCTTAGGGACTTTCTACTAGGACCTAGGAAACAACGTCAAAAACGTTTCATATATGCAGGCATTTATGCTGCCCATAATGAAATCTGGAAGATTTCCCAACAAGAAGCCGCAGAGAGAATACAGGAAATAGACTGTATAAACTTAGAATAAGTGTTAGCTGTGGTGGATAATGCATTAACACCTTTGATCTCCAGAGTATATTCATTGGGCAACATTGTATCTTCTGCTATTGACATACTGGAATAGGATTCAGCCATATTACAACACGGCCAATCACAGTTACGTTCTATTTTGTTATTGGTCTGGACGCTGCAATCTTTGCGTACAGGCTTTGTGCCTTGGCGTTTTATAAACAGCACTTCTCTGTTTTCAGAATACAATCTAACTGATACACAGATAGAAATGACACAGAGGGGAGCAAAATATAAAATGCTGCAAATTGAAAAACTGTACAGGCTACCATTCACAGTGGCCGAATTATCATCCTCTGAGTGGCTAATCCACGGCCAGATTCCTCTCCCCGTCACTACCTTTTAATTTCACTATTGCCTTGAGCAAAGGCAGGCAGGCAGGCAAATATGAAAAGTTGGGTAAAGAATACAATAGGAAATCCTGGGATTTACCATATAGATTCTGATGCCGGAGTGAGCCTCGTGAAGTGTTTCTTAGTGGTACCAACTGCAAGAACACTTTAAGCGGTACTCTCATGTGCCAAGATATTGTTTTTCATGGGGCATATTGTTTTTCATGGGGCCTGTAATGGTTTGATTTCCAATCTGTCTTGCCACATGAAAGGAACTCCAGCTGCCGTGATTACGCCAGCGTTTAAGTTACTTTTAAATGGGAGTTACTTGATGCTGAGCGATCAAGGTTGTTGTGGGATGCTCCCGGGCATTGCATATCTGGTCACCGTGAACACCAGGGTTACTTGCTATATGCAAGTATTGTTTCCTCCGACAAATAGAGTCAGGGAGGCACCAGTATGGCCTTAACTGAATGTTTCTTTTATACAGTTTGATGCTTTGAACAGAATGAAAGCCATGCTTTTACAGCAAACCGTGCTGTTAACCTCCACTCGAGAAACCTTTGAACTTCAAATTGAAAGAACCTTGACAGAGATACAGGCGCTAATAAGTACTAACTGCCCCTGATATTTTGTAGAAATGATGGGTTGTATTGCGAATATATCAGATATGAGCGGTGTTGTACACCTATTTAAGACCATAGGGTCAGGATTCCTTAGCACCTTCCAGATCATCCTCGGAGTTACTCCTAACTTTATACACTCCGTATTTGGAAGCATTTTTGGGTATCTACCTCTGATCCTGCTTGCTATTGCTGGAATCCTGATTGTCGCTTACCTGCTACGTAATGAATGGACTATCGCCCAGCGAGATTGCAAAAACTCTCCTGGAAAGACATTACTGTGAGCGCATTGTACAACATTGTGGTGCACCTCGCCTCCGAGAACTAAGTGCTTCTTGGTTCCTTTCATTCAGACCAGTCTTCGAAGACTGCATCGTACCTGTTTTCCGATGCCTGTTTTGCCTCCCAGTCAGGAAATATAATCTAAATCTGGCTCACGGTGTGCTGGGAGCGAATTCAGTTTTTTTCGTTCCCTTTCTTTTTCTCAAAGGAACTTTTTTCAAATTGACACTTTCTATAACACAGCATGGCCTTCTAAGTACGTTTGCAGTAGTTCAACTTGTGTGATCGAACTCTTAAGAACTGTGATTTGCGGAACTCTACTACAATGTCATACTTTCACAAAGAACATTTTTCCTCATTTTATAAACTGTTTTAAAATGATTTTTTAACATTTTTAGAAACATTTTAAATGACTGCTTGATAATTTTATGCACTGATTGTTATAAATGTGTATCTCAAATGTGTATTATTTTGTTAAGAATTAGGTGAAGTGGGTGTTATATTTCATATCGGGACCCTGATATAGGTCCAGGTAACATATTACACTTTCCCTACATCATCTCCCCGTTATTTCATATAAACAAGTTTTATAAGGACATAACCCCAAGTGAGGACAGAATGCCTTGTATGGACATAACGCCTTATAAGGACTGCAGCCTTTTATGAACTAAACCTTTCACTTAGTTCCATGCCTAGGGTGAGTTTTCGCAATCGATATTGCTAGGACGTCATCCTTAGCACAAATGAATAATTAACACTCTCCAGGAGGTACACTTCAACTCTCCCATCAAGGATTAATCCCCAACGTCATCCTCATACTGAACAATGGGGAACACACGCACATAGACTGTGTAAATACAGCATCTCTTGCTATCAGTAGGCAGGAGGGAACCGAGACTTCAAGGCTGACACACTGATCAGAGACGCTGGGGCTCCGGCATGCCATTACTCCAGCTGACAGTAGTCTGACTATCTCTTGCGGGGTGTCCAACTTAAGTCCAGGACGAAGTCACAAACTTTCACTATTCAGGTATAGGGGTTCGACTAAATCCTAGCGGGATTCTTGGCTCTTAGACTCTTAGGCTCTTAGGCTTAGACTCTTTCGCACCTACTTACATGCTAAGTACATTTAGGTAAATCTAGACAGGCATCTTAGAAGTCCCCACTTTATTTTATAAATGCATTTTATATTCATGTATGTGTTCATGACTATTGCATAATGGTAGAACAATACTATTCCTTTTTATTCACTGTACTGCTGATTCTATATATCTGCTACTGTGTCACAGTTGTAGCAGCACATTTGTTTTACATGAGAAGAACAACGGTACAATAAATTCTTATTGTAAACACACCCAACTGTTTCTTCTGTGTATCTCTCTGAGAGCAAAACAAGCAAGCACGAGTGACTGTGTAAAAAATAATATATTGTTTACTTAAGTCTGAGAAATCAGGGTTTGTTTTATTCTGAGGTTGCTAAAAACGAATTTCTCTGATAATAGGGGATACTAGTGGCACTGCGAGCTAACTAATGCAAAACATAGGCTAACATGTTTGGTGGGGGTGTACAGAGTCAGCCTACCACCAGACCCACAGTATATGCTATCCGTAAACAGTGCAGGTCGTGCATGAAGGGTACAATAGGAACTACACTACAGTATAGTATACCTGCAAAGTCATCACCCGCAGGTAGAACCAAAGGCACCTTAGCGGCACATGTCATTAACACTTTTTCTGGGAGATTGGTTGGAATTTTTAATGACTTTGCTCGAGTCCACCTCCTTGTGTTTGATGTCTCGGAAGAGTTGGATATAATTCTAGTTAATTTTTATAATAACTGTTTCGAATGCTTGAAGATCCTAGGTGGTGGCCGACCTGGATGATACCTTTCAGACGATTTCTAATAAGCACCCTAACCCTGTGCGTGTGTTCTGTCTTGGTGAGTTGAGTGCCCACCACTGCAGACTACCTGCTAATTTGGTCTGTAGTTTGGTGAACACCAACAAGGAACCTTTATCTCACTTTATTCATGACCCATATAGAAAGGCACTGAGTCATTTCCTGTTAACTATAATTTGAAAATGATCAACAATCTGGGTGTAGGAGCCACAAACCTTGGCCCCACCTTCATGAGTAGTTCATCTAATTCAACCATTGATTTTATTTTGGTCTCCAAACCTTTGGGTAATTGTGTTAGTGATTTTGAAACTACATTGACTGGGTTTAGTGATCATGCAGCCTTAACTGTGAGGGGAGGGATTGAGGGTTTGCTCAAACCTCCCTTCAAAGTTGGTTAGTTGGTTATAAGCCAGTTCTGGCCCAGAATTGTGTTTTTTTCTATTAAATGGACCATGTTGAATAACACTAGTTTCCTATACTTCCCTGTTCCAACATAACCAGTCAGAGGTCGTCACCTCTCTGAATACTCAAACTGAGGCCACTGAGGTTAGGTAGGCTTTTATAGATATCACAGCAAAAATCAGGCAGTCACTCGGTTCAGTTCATTTCAAACAGCTTTTATTCGGGTGTATTATACAACCATATAAGCACTACATATAATCTTCAAAAGAACAATAAGACATAATAAAGTACAAATCGGACAACATATATCTACAGTTAAAAGACAGTAAAAATACATAAGTCGTCAGACAAGATCGTATATGTTCATAATTTTGTTAAAAAAACTGTGGGGGAAGTGCATAGTGCAGTTCAGGTTTTCAGATTTCCTTTGTTTAAATAATACTATACATACTAAGTATTAAAAGAATAAAGTGCATTGTGCCATTTATTTTAGTGGTACCATAGCATTGTCGATATTAACAATAAGTAATTTAGGAGCAGTTAGCTATACCCTCTTAGTTGTCAACTACAATAGATTTCCTAATGGCAATAGAATGTAATAAATAGGATGCTACATGAAAACATAATCCTGGGTTGTCCTGGGTTGTCACTCATAATTGTTGCCTGACCCCACAAATGAAAGCCATATGGCTGATGTTATGCAGCTTGCACCAAAGGCCTGTCAGCCCTTCACTTTGAACTTCATGTGAAACCCTGCGATCCAGATCTAATTAGGAATGCACATAATCGTTTTAAGTCAGCTTTAGCACCCAGGAAAAGATTGATGAAGAAGGCTAGTTCATTAAAAGCTAGTGCAGCCTTCAATTGGGGGATGAATGCCCCTTTTTTAGTGAGACAATGGGTCCCACACAATTGAAGCCCATATTCAGGAACAACAGTGGATTGATCCCTTTTCCAGTATAGATTCCATCCAGAACCCTCTGATGACTCAAGCTGATGAATGGCGTAGGAGTTCCCTTGGCCACCAGCGTGCCCTTGGTTTTTGAATATGCATATGTCTGTAGGGCAATATCAGAAACCAATAAGGGCAAAACTCTTGGCCCAGGTGGAGTCCCCAGATGTATTTACTCCCCAATCTGATTTGTTTGCCTCTTTGCTCACTAATATCTTTAATGCAGTTTCAACATTAGCCCCCACCCCCAAATTGCTCTATAATACCTATTTTTTTTTAAGGGGATAAATCTCAGGCCCATCTCGCTTTCAGATTCCACTGTCAAAGCCATGGGGTGAATTCTATTGCGTAGACTGGCAGACTGGCCAGTGGAGAACACTATTTTAACCCATACCCAATATGGTTTCAAGAAAGATTTGGGAACTATTGATCAATGCCTTAATTTGAGTTTAGTATTGGCAAATATGTTGTGGCCAAAAAGGGTCCATTAAGGACGTTACGACAGCCTTTGACTGCGTGTTTCACTCAAAATTATGACCCATACTTGATGAGTTGGGTGTGGAGCAGGGCATTATCTAATTTATTCAACAACTCTATGAGGATGCCATGGCGAGAATCAGCTTTAGGAAGAATGGAAAATGCACTGACTTCTCCAGGATTAAAAGAGGTGTAAGACAAGGCTATGTCCTTGCACCATTTTTATTTACTTGATATATTAACAGGGTTGACAATTTTTTTTAATTGAATCAAAGGACATACCTTATATTGGGGCTCAACCTCTCCCCATTCTTGTATACACTGATGATGTGGTCCATGTGGCCAGAACGGGGAGAGGACTACAAAGTTTGATTGATTATATTATAGTTTTCCTGCACGATTTAGCTCTAAGGGCAATGAGAGTAAAACATATATAATGACTTGTGGGGCAAAATTGGCCAAAGACCCTCTCACTTTATTGACAACTCAAAGGTTTCCAAGGTGGCTTCCTTTTTTTACCCAGGTATCCTTTTTGATATCAAACATGAGTAGAAACCTACGCTGTTAAATAGGATAGCTGCTTTCAAAAAGTCTCTTATCGGCTTGCAAATATTCGGTAAAAGTTGGACTCAAAACGGTGAAGGAGCTGTTCTAAATATATTTTAGCAAAAATGTTGCTATTGCTATGTATGGGGTCAGTAACTGGGGTATAATACATTTACAGTAAAGGTGGCTGAGCACAGGCTTTTTCAAAGTTCCAATTTTAAATTTAAAATTTTGTCGCGTGCCCCTGAGGTATCACTCTCTCGACCTCGGAGTGTGTAACAAAATAACCAAAAAAGCGACCCTGTACTTCAGGGGCGACCCTCAAGGCACTGCGCAGTCTTGCCCAATGGCGTTAAATCCTTAATGGAAAATAAAGTTGTACTGGCAACGTTGTATAAATATCTGTAGTTATTTATTTCACTACTTTCATATTTTGATTTCTATTTAAATCTTGAAATGTCAACAAGTATATCATCCAATTAATCCTTCACATGGAGCAAAACGTGAGTACATTTTCATATGATCCCACTGCATTTCGTGCGTGCAAGCGCGCTTCATCAGGGGAATCTTCCTGTGACATATCGGATCCTCAAAGTTTCTACGAAAATTCTAGGTGGATGACATCGGTTTACCACCAACCACCTGCGCAGTGCCTTGAGGGTCGCCCCTGAAGTACAGGGTCTCTTTTTTGGTATAATACATTTACAAATGCTTCAAGAAGTAGAGAATAATTTTCTGAAGACTAGCTTGACAGTCCCCAGAAGTTGTGCCAATGCTATCTGCCCTGCTGAATTGGGGACCCCGTGTATTGAGGATAGAATCAAACTTCCTCTTTTGTAATTATGGCACTGTATCTGGACTAGGGATGAGACTGTCCTCAATGAACTAGTTATACATGATTGCCTGTCTGGGCTAGGGATGAGACTGTCCTCAATAAACTAGTTATAAATGATTGCCTTCAATTACATGTTGCCCTAGATATCCCCTGGCTTGCCTATGTGGAAGCAGCCTAAGGGCTGACAGGGCACCCATGCCTACTGAATCCCCAGAGGCCTGCCCCCTACTTGAAAAGAGTTATCTAAAGCAACTATTTTATGAAAAGACCTCATTGGAGAAAGCTTCCTTAGATAATCATAAATTGACGGTGTGCACATACAATGTAGTTCACATTTCCGATGGCCTTCAGCATTACCTGTCTTTTATTCTAAATAGACAGCAGTGAGATGTACTCACCAGATTTAATTTTAATTTATTACCACTCTTGGTGGTATTTCAACTTAATAGTTGCACTTTCAGTGATTTGAGCCCTTGCCCATGTAATGGCAAGTCTGCTCAGTCAACTTTGCATATTATGTTTTGTTTTGCTCTTTTTATCAGAAACCTAGAAGAAAGTTTTTCTTGCCACTTTTGAAACATTGTAAATATAGCCAATGCAGACCTGCCCTGTTGTTTTTACTGTGGCCTCTTTTATATGGCAAATTGTTAATCTAAGAGAAGGTGCTATATTGTGAGGCCAGCATGTATTACACTTTATTAATTTTTTGTGCAATTGTTCTAATATATTCACTTGGAGGAATTGTTATTTGCTTTTTTGCACTGAGTTTTTCTTGTGTTTATGCTGAAGAAATGTACCAAATAAAGATGACCTCAACTTAACTTGACTGCTGCAACGTAAACCCTGAAGGGTGACCTGTCAAAATAACCTTTTTTGACAGGAGAACACCTTCATTTTCAGTATTAATGTCAGCCCATATAGATCTTGCAGCCTGCAAGTTAGGATGCATAGCATTTAAAGGTGGAACATGTGGAAAAGTAATGTTATCATGTCCCAAGAGTGCCAAGATCCAAAACACTATTTTCACTGTGGTAGGCCTAGCTGTCCTATGTAGCAAACCAGAGCACATATTAAAATATTGTACTCGGGGAAAGGGACCAGCTTGAAAATATTATCAAATTCAATGGTGAAGTCGAGTTTTAATATCTATTAATGAAAAATAACTTTTAGAAAGTTACTCTTTGCCTGCCTGAACTGTCGGAGGCTCATTAGCATAAGCCTCGGGCAGCTCTCTGCCTGTGCTCAGCCTGGAATACGTATGAAATAGGGGTTAAATGCCTCCCAGAAGATATCAATAGCTTGTCCTGAATCGGCAGAGATGACTCCCTTGTAGTCAACAGAATATGCAGGAAGGGGGATGTGGGAATCCTTTTGACACTACAGAGTCCTGCTTGGCAGGTCTGTTGAACCACATATAACACTTGGGGCACATTTGAAAGGGAGAGAACAGAATACAAAGACAATTCTTGGGGATTCGCTGTCCGGTTGCTGAAGGACCCTGCTTCTGCCCTTCTGTCTCTGAGTTTGCTGTGAGTACAAAGCCTGCCTCAAACTGGATTTTCATGTTAGATGTAGGAGGGCACTAGGAGTGCAATAGTATGCTCCCCAAACACACACCCTCAGACCTCAGAAATTTAGATTGAACGAAGACTTTCAACATCTAGGATTTGCTTTGACACATTGCATTTTGGGCCTGTTTGCAGTACTGTAGAAAGGAACTGCTAAAAATGTGGGTAGGATTATTATCCCTTGCAATGTTTACACCATTGGTTAGGGAGGTGCCAAGGGACCCCCCCCACCCACTAGCAGGTCCCAAGCAAATATTTGGCATCCCAAGGTACCCTCTGCAGAACTCTTTCTGGACCTGTGGAAGATCAGAAGAGGACTGGACCTGCTGTCTGGAAGCGGAGAGGAGCCCTGTTTGATTAGACCTGCTCCATCTTGTACACAGGACAAAGAAATGTACTCCAAGGGTCATACGGCTGACCTACTGTGTAGCTACAGGGGGACAACATGCTGCAAAAGGCCTTTTTCTGGAAGCAACCAGCTGACCAGTGGCAACTGGACCTGGACTGGGCCCTGATGTTGGTCTCTGTCTAAAAGCATACGAGTTTCTAAGAGCCTCCCCTTGTCTTGGAGGCATTAGAAGTGTGTTCCTGTGATTGATTGAGACTTAACAGACTCTGTCAGAAGGTAAAATGTTTGACCAGTACAAACCTGGTTAGTGTATCCTACCTGCGCCGCATCGCAGTTGGTCTCAAATTTCTCCCTAGGTCCCAGTCTACTATGACCAGACTATCATTGGCACTTTGCTTAGAGCTATTTCTACTTAAAACGTTTTAAAAATCTTAACCCTGGTTCCCATTAATGCAATTTTGTGGTGTTGGTGCCTTTTGGTGCATTACATTTTACTCTTTTATTCTAACATGGTTTGGAATTGTTATTGTTTTGCATTTAGACTTTATTAATGTTTTGATTCTGTGTATATACTTTACACAGTTACACCAGTCTGCTCTGTGCCATAGTTATCAGGTGTATTTAGTGACTTTGAGGGTTCACCCTGACAAGTGTGATTATTCCTTGAGGTGGGCAGTCACCCACCCCAAATAATAATCCAGTTTCTTACAAGGACTGTATCTGAAATCAATGATCTGTAAGTAAAAAATTACAAGACTGTAAGCAGTGTTTGTATTGACTTAGATTGAGGTGACCTTCCTATTGTATGACATTGGACACAATATCTTCGCGAGGATAACTGAGAAACAAAGAGAAATGTCACGTGCATTGGCCCCAGTGTGACCAAACTAATCTGCTGCAGGAAAATGCAAGATGGAATAAAGTTTTGCTGTTTTAGTACTGACGTTCCATTATCAAAGCAAACCTCTTCTCAAATGTCACTCAGGAGGTCTTGTATGGACACCATTTTTAGATGGCTTAATGTCACAGTAAGGTGATGTGGCACATTGAGTAGCTGCAGTTATGGAGGTAAAACTTGTCTACTTTCATGTATACTTTTTTTGTCATGTCCCTGCAATATATGTCCCACCCCTCACCCCCAAGCCCTCTGCCCATACTAACTGAAGCGACCTTGCTCATGAATTGTCAACTGCACTCAGAGCGCCATTTCTTGACAGGTTTACAGAGTCAGTGTAGAGTAGAATACCTCTCTTTATGCCTTTGCAGTGTCTAAAGATCATATATATAGATATCTCAATTTCTCTCAGCTAAAGCATGAACCTTAGACGGCCGGTGAAACAGTCATGGGCACTTACAGAGTGCCACCACTCCTCCCCCCCCTGTGCTTCCCAGCCTAGCCCCGCCCTGCAAAACTGCCTCAGCACGGAAAAATAAAATGATAATAACCACGTATTACTATCAGTTTACCTATCCTTTTTTGCAGTACGGAAAGACAGTGGGGCGACGATCCTCTGCTTTAGCGGAGGTGCCGCCCATGCCCCGTTCTACTTATGTAATAAGGTCTAGATGCTTACTTGCTCTTCTTCACATCAGTATCCTTCAAGTACCAGTCAGTTCTCTTATCACTACCCTCTGATGAAAACATCTGAAAACACAGGCTTGTTCCTGCAAATGTTCCTACAATAGTCCATGATATATCACCACAAAAGATTAATGTGATTATTTAGAATTTGGTTGTCTATGAAAAACACCATACAACACCAGACATCGTTGGTTTTCCTGTGCCAGCAAATTCTGGGGGCCAGATGTACAAAGGATTTTTCCGGTCACAAACGGCCCATCAGGCTTTTTGCTACTGGTAAAATGCATTTTGCCATGTACCAAAGGCGAAATGTGACTCAGTAATTTGTTACCGAATTGCATCTTGCTTTGGCAATTTGGTATTACGAAGGGGCATGTTTAGGTCGTCCCTTCATAATACCGAATAGCACCGGTATGTAGGAAACGCAAACATTCGCTATTAGGAAATTACAAACCTAAGCCTAGGTACATCTGGCCCTAGGTTCCCTACCTCGAGAGGTGAATGACGCACCACTATATAGATGGTTGAGTCTCAGCCATCTCTGCTATGGGGAAATTATTTGCAGGCACCTCATCAGCCACAGGTCATCTGTATTCAAGTTCAGGAAGGCTTTCAGGACTATCCTCCAATAGATCCTTTTTCCTGCCTGCAACCACCATGACAGGCTCAGTAATCAACCACTGTGGGAACAAAATAATGGCTGGCATGCACAAAGAGAAATTCCCTGCAAATCAGGGCTGCTGACTGTTTTACTTAATAGAAAGAAACTACTGGGAGTTTCTTACTGAAACACATAAAATAATGCAGACGGGCCTCCACAACATGACGGCCTGCTAGTTTTTCACTTTTTCCAAAAGGGCTTCTGCTACACAAATAGGAGCACTTATCTATGAAGCACCTAAATTCACACAATAGGGGTGGGCATTCTTGCACTGGGAGGGTGGTGGCTATGATCTCCACCAGCCCGGCTTATGCTATTAAATCTGAGACATTGCCTGAGAGGAGAGCAGTGTCCGACTGCTAACACCGTCTATATAAGGTTGCAGGGCTCCAGATAAGGCCATACAGCACTCATATGAAACCAAATATTGCATGGTGACACCAATTTCAGATATAGCATTACAGTGTCATTATGAGATTGCCCATGAGGAATGAAGGATTACCACAGAGAGTGGGGTTTTGGCACCAATTCCCACATATCTTTCCTGCATTCATGGTAGTTCTCCTTAGACATATTTTACCATGATTCACTCTGAAATATATGGACTCAGAAAACTCAGACAGGGCACTACTATTTCACATTTTGCAATCCAGATTCATGCAAAAAGTTCCCTTTCATACCAAATCAAGATCACTGTAATACTCATAATGATGGCCTGAATGTGCAGAGTGCACTAGACATAAGCCAAGGCACTGAATGTGAATCCACATCATCAGCATTTATAGTCTATACCCGGTAAGTGATGGAGTCTTCCAAGTGGAAGCAGTGAAAGGCTGATGAGCCCCGGCTTCCTTGTCGGTAACATAATTTGTTTCAGCTGCAGTTTGAGATTGAAAGGCATTATGGCCCAAATTTACAAAGACTTTGCGTTGAGTTTGCTTTTTGTAAATGCAGACTCAATGCAAAGTCTACTGGTGGGATTAATATTCCAACAATAATCCTGATTTGCATTGGACTGTACGCGAAATGCGCTGCCTTGAATTACTTTGCATTGGGGGGGAGTTTCATGGGTGCTGCATGGGCATTTTAATGCAACCACCCATTGTTTTTGTTGCACTTCCTTTTCTACTGAGAACTGTACACAGGGATTTACCCCAAAAGCCTGCAACTCCCTGAGGCAGGTGTAATGAGGAAAAACGTTTTAAATTCTCCTTGTTTTTCCCTCTTTGTAAGCATGCTGCATTCTAAATGCCTTTCATCATAAATTTTGTTTGGAAGCACAAACAATACGGCAACGCAGACACCCTTGCAAGATAGCGTAAGAGTGTCTGAGTTGGCACCTGGCTGCCAAACGTGCTTGGGCAAAACGAGAGACTAGACCTGCAGTGCGTCCAGCAGGACTGCTCTCTTCCATTTACACAATGGAGTGCAGCAAATTTCTTTGCTGTGATGCCTTAACTCTTTGTAAATCTGACCCCCCATATATCAAACAAATTTAATTTCTCAGTGTAACTGCTCAAGCTCCTGACTACCGATTCTTCCAATTGCCTTAGTTAAGATAAACATAGATGTACTGCCATTGTTTGATGAGCAGTTTTCTTGTCCTGGTTGGTCTGCAAAAACTTGATGGAACAAGGACCAGTTTGATGGCTCATAAATGTCCTGCTCATGTAATTGGGAGCCATGCTGAAGAGTTTTAGAAAACACTACTCGTCCTTGGAGAGATACATGGGCTTATCTGCTGAAACCCAATGGACCCCATTTTGTTTGAAGTATTTTCTTTTACATACCCTTTGTATGATGTTCTTATACAGGGCCGATTGTAATCCATTTTTGGAAGGTTCGCATTCTGCTCCTTTGCATGTCCTTAAGGTAGCACACAATCAAAAGCATGTTCTCTACAAGAGATAATTTTCGTGTGTCAGACATTCAGAAAATGACAGTACTTGCTGGAAATGTTAATTATTAAAATGATTAAGGTGTATTACATTCTGGGGAAGCTAGCTACTTCTTAGCATCCTATAATTGGTAATGGACCAAGGCGACAACTGCAATTCCAAATCCTGCTACAATTCCTTCCCCAACAGAGGACTTGAGAAACCTGCAGCTCTTAGGACTTTCCCTAATTCTGAATTGTCATGATCTTGGACCAAGCCATGATCATGCTGCTCTTTTATCAAACCTTGTTTCAGTTTCGTGGATCACGGAATAATCACAAATCTCTCAAATATTAGGATTTTGGATTTTCGCTCATCTGATTCAAGCTTTATGAGTTTGTTAATGGCCCAATGCAGCAGACAGCAGTTCCAATCCTTGGTGCAATTTCAACAGAAAAACTCATGTACTAGGAGTTCAACATTATTCACCTAAACAAACTTGCTGAGATTGTCACTAGACTGATGTTACTGTCTGCCTTCCATCTTAACTTCTTCCCAACTATTTTATAACTGCTTTTGCCCAGTGTACACAGCACAACTTGCGCAAGTGATTTCTGTTTGTGGATACCAGAACTCGCTTTTGAGGACCGATGCCTATTTTTCATAATCAGAATTTGAACCAGGTCAAGAGAGAGAAACAGCCAAAATTCCTTCACCAACTGAGGACTTGAACAAATCTACTGCTCTTAGATTCTAATCTTTCACTCCTGTAACTCTGAATTTACATTATCACGACACAAGCCACAATCCTGTTCTTTTTATCAAACCTTGTTACGAGTTCATGGACCACCGAATACTCAGAACGCTCTTAGACATTAGGACTTTGGATTTTCACTCATCTAATTCAAACGTTCTCAGAGGTCGATTAGGATGGCGGACGGACTATGTCCGTCCGCCATCTTGTCGGGGGCAGGGACCGTCCGCCACAAGGGCAGAGGTTCCGTGCCCCGAATTAGGATGCATCCGCCACAGTGGCGGGTGCATCCCGCATTTTTAACATTGTGGTGGACGGTGCTTAAAGCACCGTCCGCCGCAGTGCTAAAAAGGCATGTTGTGCGTTTCAAAGCACAACATGACAGGCACCGTGCGGTGCCTGCCATGTTGTACTTGGAAACGCAGGGGGTACCATAGGTACCCCCCACGTGCACCCCCATCCCCCTTCACCCTGGGGGCCCGCAACGGGCCCCCAAAGCAGCAAAGACCGTATGCTGCTGCCACGGAAAGGCATACCCCACAGCCCATCCTAATATGGCTGCAGTGTCTGATAGACACCGCCACCATATTAGAGCTTTTCCGCCACGGTCGCATGCCGACCGCAGCGGAAAAGCGGCGGACGGTGTTTCTGTCCGCCGCGCCCCCCCGCCATTGTAATATGGCAAGGGGGAAATTGAGAGTGGACGGGCACGGATGCCGGACGGATCACCACCGCCTGCATGGCGGTGGCGATCCGTCCGCCATCCTAATCGGCCCCTTAGTTTGGTAATGGTTAAATGCGACAGACCGCAGTTCCAATCCTTGTTAAAAGTTCACCGGAGACACTCATGTAGTGGGAGCTCACCATTTATTCACCTAAACAAACTTGCTGTGTTGTGGTACGTAGAGGACCACACAGTTTTCTACTGGGGATGCTTTGTTTAATATGGGCTCCCATTTGTCCTTCTTACATTGTTAATTTCTACTTTCTTTATTTCTTTAAGGGTGCTTTAACTGTTGTTCGGACATAGTAGAGCTGTGTTGGTTATTACAGACAGAGTTGATTGGAAGGACCGAACATGGGTGGTGGTTCTCTGTATTTAATTTTTTACATTGCTGTAGTCGTTGTATTATTGGTTAATGAGTTGGAGATGTTATCTTTGGAGATTTTCCTAAATACAAATTGCCTACTTCATTAGTGCTCGCTACTGATTTTCCTACAATATATATACTTCATAGAAATGCACACATAGAAATATATTTTTTTATTTTTTAAAAAGACGTGTTATGAGGGCTGGCCATATTATTATTTTTTTCATGCAAAACAGTGAAACAACCAATTTTGCTGTGCTGCGTTGCACAAGGGCAGCAAAATAAAAACAACACAGAGCTCCATATGCTAAGATTGACTTACTGCTACGGTAATCCTCTGTGTGGGTGCCTTGGAAGCAAAATCAGAAGCTAAACAGCCTCCATCTTGCCGAGACACGTGAATGCATTGCTACACTAATAGACGCTCAAGCTTCAGTAACTAATAATGAAAGATGTTTTGCAGCGCTCAGCTCTGTAGGATGGCAATGAAAGGTAAGGGAGTGAGCAATGATGCACTTCTTCTGGCATTTTCGAGAGCTTTTCGAGATTGCATCTGCAGTGGGAAGTCTGCACTTTTTAACAAATGTTTTCGATGTACCAGGAAGGAGTTCTTGAACATATAAAGAATGCACATCTGTTGGTCTTGCTTGGGAACTAAACTGTTCATTTCCATTGATGAATGAGGGTATACCTACTTGTATTTAGAGGTTTTTGTCAGACACATTGGTGGAGCTCCAGGACCTCCCTTGTCATTCGGCTGAACGATCCTGCTTATGAATTTTATTTAAGGTTTGGGGTTTGACATTGGCTGATACTCTAATAAGGCTGCCTTTCATGACATACAGCCTTGGTTCATAGTGATAAAGTGCGTGTGCACTGTTTAGCATAAGATTTTAACTTGAAGGATACACTTCCAGTACAAATTCCTAAATCTAGACCAACTCACAAGGATCCAAGACACCGGATATGTTCTGGGCAATTCAGCAAACATGCAATGTGTGTTTTTTTTTAATTTAGAATTGAACACATTTCCCTTAATTATGCCTACTTCAAGGATGTGTTCTCTATACAAGCCTCGTCTTTCAGTCTTTGTAACTCAGGCTTTGCATCAAAACTCATGGGTGTTTGCAATGACTCACCCAAGTAACAGCTCAGTATCTCCCTATTGATGCAAAGTGACAAAAAGCTGTGAAAAGTGATTTTTGGCTTTTGAAAAGACCAACCCCCAGATTCATCATTGTCATGTTTTGCGAGTCCTTAATAGCAATTTTTAAGGAATCGCTACTAAAGATTCGCAAAACGGGATTCATGTAGAAATCGCAATATTTTTTGCGATTTCTACTGCTTCCTTATTTGCGATTCGCTAATTGCTAATCGCAAATAAGGAATGGCTTTCCCATTCATTCTTATGGGCCGGAATGAATGGGGAGTCATTCCTTATTTGCGGTTAGCAATTAGAGACTCGCAAATAAGGCAGCGATTTCAAGGGTGCCAGGGTGTCCAAAGGACACCCTGTAGCACCCCTGAAATGGTAATGTACACTGGTGTTGCGCACACACATGTCCAAAGGACATGTGTGTGTGTAACATACAACTTATAAAAATGCACTAAAGGGCATTTTTCTAAGTTTTCGCTATTTACCACGTAGTCAGACTTCGCGGTAAATAGCGGCCCCAAATTGCGAATTCGCAAATTTTAAATGGTTCATGAATTGCATTTAAGGAATCTCAAATTGAGATTCCTTAAATGCAATTATTCGCAATTTAGCGATTTCTAAAAATGCGATTTTTGCATTTGGGGTGATGAATCCCAAATGCTAAAATAGCGCTCGCAAAGGGCCAGATTCTCAGAATCTGACCCTTTGCGAGCTGTTTTGGGCTTGATGAATCTGGCTGTTAGCTTCCACTGCAAAATATCTTTTGCACTGGAAAGTACATTCCGATGTGTTGCTTTGTGTCAATGTGAGATAGCCCAAAGTTTTAGTACATCTGTGCCAGTGAGTTATTTCACCTTTGACTCTGCACCAAAGGATGATTTCAAATTTTGACAAAATCAGACTCACTCAAGCCACTTCAAGATGTGAGCAACTCAAACGCGCTATTGTAGAAGTCAACGTGTTCTGTATTTGTTATTGCTCAGGCCTGGATCCCGCACTAAAAATCAACTTCAAATTGGGGAGTATTTCGACTAATTTATTTTGCAATTTGCCTCCTCTCCTTCAACTTGGCACTGCAGTGCCACTTCGGTGATCTTGCTAACTCACTTAGGGGGAGACAGCCGGTTCAAAGAAAGGCCTTTCAGAAACTATTCGAAACTTTGAAGGGAATCTTTTTTCATTGCCAAAATTGAGAATTTTCTTTGTCCATGCTGTTTGTTAACTTCTAGAATGGTTCAAAGGAGCTGTTTAATCCTGGGTCTAATTGGACAGAAGCATTGAATTATATGTTGCTACCGAATAAAAGTCCATGACATTTTTAATGCTATTTTATTTTTTATTATTCTATTTTATTTTTTTTGCTTATTCAATCTGCTTTTAGGAGAACACAAGTTAACAAATAGTCCCTCTTATGTTTTGTGTGCACCTAACAGTAGAAGCATCCCCCCCCAGTGCCGTGAGACCCTCACGGGTATGTAGTGCGCTTTACAAATGCTATGATTGATTGATTGATTGATCATCATCATCATCATCTCAGCTTTATTAGATTTTCCTTTAAAAATCATAAAAGCAAAACACCTTGCAGCTCTATAACCCAATTCTGCTGTTAGAACGTTTTGGAGGAGGCATATGAAATGCATAAAGGATCTAAAGTGCCATAGACAGGGTGTTCCCATCCTGATTTACTCCACCCTTTTTGTTTTAACGTTATTCTCTTAAGAACGTTGTACATATGTGTATGGGATGTATGTATGTGGTATATCTGTAGCATGAACCCTGCCGAAAGACAGCAAAGCCTCTATATGCAATCTACTATATAAAACTATACCCAAGATATAAGTTGTTTATCTTATACAACATAGTGGTTGGAAGAGCATGTGTCATGATGTGCTTAGAACTAAAGAAAGCACAGCTAGTGACTATATATTGTAAATACAGTGAGACCACTAATTAGCATTAATCCTGTGCTTGAGTTAAATGGTGACATGCAAAAAGAACAGATGATGGACAGAATGCTTAACAAATGAAACATTCACTCCCAGTCAGAGATCTGGGAGAAATCCATCATTTTTTTGCTCACCATGCCATACAAAGCAAACACTAGGAGATGATGGATGGAGCGGTCAAATGTTTCAGACACTCAGCCCCAGTCACAGATCTGGGTTGAATCCATCATCGATCTTTAGCTCACTTCACCACCCCAGTTCAGACACAGCTATATGCAAATCAGTCTCAACCCAGTGCCGCATGGGAACAGTCCAGATCAAACTGCCAAGCCATGTGTTCCATGGGACCAGTTTCGGACTAACAGCCCTTATCAGCCAGGCTAGCTTGAAACCAGTGGCAAAGTAAGCAAGGGACCCACGTCTGGGCATACCCTGTCAACTTAGGGTGAACAAATCAAACACAAGGAGATGATGGACGGAGTGCTGAAACTTTTCAGACACTCACCCCCAGTCACAGATCTGGGTTGAATCCATCATCGTACTTTAGCTCACTTCGCCACCCACCCAGTTCAGACACAGCTTTATGCAAATAAGTCTTGACCCTGTTCCTCATGGGACCACTCCAGACCGAATCGCAGGAGGCAGGGAGCTGACACGGACTGCGGGGGCCTTGAGGCTCCCTGAAAAAGGTATTTATTAAGAAAAAAAACTGCAGCAAGTTGTCCGAAGCCACACTCTCTTCACCACCATGCTGGAAATGCACCTCCTGGCACAATGGTGGTTGGGAAAGGAAATTTCCTTGAATGCTGAGAGTTTTTAGGGGCCAGCAATCCCTCTTGTTACTTCCAGTAAGTCTCAGAGAGCGGGATTGCTGAGAGGACTTGAAGGCCATGCCCCATTTCACCACCACTCTGAAAACGCACCTCTTGGCGCGCTTCTGGTTCGGGATTGAATTCTACTTTACTCCTGAGTGCCTCTGGACTAAAGTGGACTACTTCCTCTAACCAGTATTGTGTCAGGAGGCGTGTTTACAGAGTGGTGCAGAAAGGGTGCTTGGCCTCTGACAATCTCTCACCAATCCAGCTGGTGGATGCTTTTTCTGAAAGTGGCAGAAGAGGTAGTTGGCCCACAGGGACTTTCAAGAACCAGAGGGACTTCATCCCCCAACTAGTAGTGCCCCAGGAGGTGTGTTTGCAGAATGGTGGAGAAAGGGGGCATGGCCACTGAACATCTCTCAGCAAACCCACTGTGTGGGAATTACTGGAGTTAACAGGAGGTGTAGTTGGCCCCCAAGAATCCTCTGGAGCCAAGGCGACTTCATCTCCATACTAGTAATGTGCCAGGAGCCATTTTTGTACAATGGTGCAGAAAGGGGGCGTGGGATCCAACAACCAGTCAGCAATACTGCTGTGTGGGATTTACTGGAGGTAACAGGAGGAGTAGTTGGCCCCCAAGGACATTTGTGGAGGATGTCATCAGTGATGTCACTTGGAATGTCACCAGTGATGTTATCAATGATGTCACTGACCATGTCATGAGTGATGTAATATGTGCGATCATAAGCAGTGCATTGCGGGAGTGTACGTTATAGCTAGCACAGCTAGCTATAACTGCTGAATTTCTCTGGTTTTGTACGAGTGAAATCTGACCTTAGCTGTAACGTCCCTGCAACCTCAGATTTGTTTGTGTGAATTCCTAATGTTTTTTAAATTCTATTTGCTAACTATAATGTCACTGTAACCTTTCTCTTTTTCTTTCAGAATATATATATCTACATTATTTTTTTAAACTTTAAAAAATCCATGACATAAGCAAAAGTTAAAGTAACTATATAGTTTGGTGAATTCATCAATACCAAAATTAACATTTTGAATGAAAGAAAACACAGAAATTCACCAATTATAGTTGGCAATGCTAACTATAACGTGCGCCCCTGCCATGAACTGCCTATAGCCTCACATATTACAGCACTTATGACATGTCTACGGAATTGTTTATGACATCATTTATGACATCTCACATGACACCATTGATTACATTACTGATTACATCATCCAATGAGTGTGCTAGTTTGTTTTCTGGTGTACATAGTGGCGAGTAAATACCATATTACTTTTCTACCTAATTTTGTACAGCCTGGGTCCAGGTAATGAGTGTAAGTGTTTACAATACACATCTTCTCGTAATTCACTGCTGGCGTGTAGAGGTATTGAACACATTATAAATCTTTATATTCAAGGTAACTATTTTTGCAGGTGACAGTTGAATTGTGTTTATTATGTTCCACACAAGCTTTTTTGTTCTGCAGAAAAAGCTTCCAACAGGATAAAGATTCTACATAGTAGATACTGACTTTTGTAAGCTGCCTTGAGTTATTAGACAGAATCATGTGAGCATGACAATTTCTACATAACACAGAAGACTGTTTGCACCAGGTACCAACCTTTGGACATGTACTTGTTTTGCTTCAGAAGATGGGCAATCTGTAAAGTTTTCACCGCGGTATGAAGGGTACAAGTGGTATGATCTAGTGCACCTTCCAATCTACTTTTTTAATACTCTGGTGTATTGCTTGTGAGAGTTTTATTGTTTGCATGCAGTGTGGGATAGAGTAAACTCTCTACTTATGGTAATTACTGTTTACAGTACTCTGTTCTCTAGTAATATCAACTTTATTTCTATATTTCCATTTTTAAGGCGGGGGTACTATTGATGAGTAAACTAGCATCTACTCTAACACATGTCCTCTGCTGATATATGTGTGTGGTAGTGCTTTGAGACAGTCTATGCTGTTCATTGTCACTGTTTATATATATATATTTTATTCACA
The DNA here is from genome assembly GCF_964261635.1 of Lissotriton helveticus. NCBI lineage: Eukaryota > Metazoa > Chordata > Amphibia > Caudata > Salamandridae > Lissotriton > Lissotriton helveticus. Next base: position 1,055,046,008 of record NC_136069.1, on the reverse strand, counting down.
CATTCATTTTTATTATATATTTTAAAACAACAAATTTAAAATCTACGGTAAGGTAGCTTATGTAGTCTTTCATGAATGCAATGCATTGAGTCTTTCTTTTTTTAATTCATTTTTTGGATCCACGTATCCAGGCCCAACCAAAAGCACACACCAATACTAAAATAACAACACATTTAATACAAAATTATGCTATTTCAATTTTTATAAGAGTATCACTGCCCATGTGTCGTTGTATGAGTGACTGTGTGGGTGTGTGAGTGGATATATGGGTGCATGTGTGGGTGTGTGAATGGGTGTGTGATTGCATGTGGGAGTGTGTGTGTAAGTGGTCTTGGGATTTTAAGTGAGAGTGTGAGTGGCTGTATGGGTGTGTGAGTGGTTATTTGGGTGAGTAAGTGAGCGTGTGAGTGGGTGTCTGAGTGGCTTAAGGCATAAGTGATGCCATCTGAGGTGTCATAAATGATGTCATAGAACATGTCATGAGTGATGTCATATGTCAGATCATAAGCAGTGCATGGCAGGGCATGATTTATAGTTTGTGCTGCTTTCTATAACTGGTGAATGTCTTTTATTATTCCATAACATCAATGTTCACACTAAGAGAGTCAGCTAACTAAAACGTTACTTTTTAAATCACTTTTTAAGGTTTTAAAAAAAGATCCTTTTATCACACATAACTATAACGTTACTTTAACCTTTGGTTTTTTGAGTGAATTTGAAAGTCTAAAAAAAATCTATATACATTTAAAAATACACAGAAACAAACTCCTTCAATGATGTTTGCTCTGAGAAAGTTAATCTTCCTAGTTTTTGTATATCACAAATATATGATGTTATAATGCATGCCTTTACAACGCAGTTTTTACAACACAATTACTATTATAATGCATGTTTTAACAACGCATACCATTACAACGCAAAAGTATATTAATACATTAAATGATCGATTACAATGCATACTAGCACAACGCATACTATTTAGGCCGCGAAGTTACAAAAAAACTCAGCGAAGTTCCGCGAGTGGCTGAGTGCAGTGCGAACTGCAGTTTGTGCTGGTATTCCTGCCGCTCAGGTAGAAATTATACTTACCATTTGCGATCGCGAGCGGGGAAAAACTCTGCTGCACATCGCGAAGCAGGAATTTCTGCAGTCCGCGAGCTCCGCGGAGTGCGGAGTGCAGAAAACTCTGCAGACACAGCAGGCACCGTCCACCATATTATGATGTAGCCCTTGAGCTAGGCTTTCCATGACGACGATTCTGTCATGAAAAGGCTGACAGAGGTTCTGTTTGGGGGTACGTTGCGGGCTCCCAAAGTGTTGGGGGAGCAAGTATGTGCACTGTGGGGTACCCATGGTACCCCCCACATTTCAGTGCACCAAGTGGCAGGCACTGTGTAGTGCCTGCCACGTAGTGCACTGAAGTGCAGAACCTGCATTTTTGACATTGCGGCGGGTGATGCTGTCAGCAGCCCCTGCCGCAATGTTAAAGATGCAGGATGCAACCACCATGGTGGCGGTCGCATCCTGATTCGTGGTGCAGGACCGCCGCATTTATTGCGGATGGACCAGGTTTACACCAGGATGGCGGATGGACACCAGTCCGTCCGCCATCCTAATAAACCCCCAAGTAAGTAAAATATAGAGGAATTGTAAAATATATGCAAGGTAATCGAAATACAAATATAGTAGAGTAACGCATTTAAAAAAAGATTTGCAGCTTCTCTTCAAAAATATACAACCCTCTATAAAACAGATTTGAAAATACATTACCTGTAAAAATATATAAAGTGAGTGAACAAAACTACGGGGCTCATTAGGATGGTGGGCGGATCTGAGTCCGCCTGCCATCCCTGCACTGGGTGCTGCTGACAGCAGCACCCACCGCAATGTTAAATTTGCATGTCTAACATTTCTCTGCACCACGTGCCTCCCACCTGGTGGCACAAAATGATGGTAACCCCAAGTGCTCCCCACCGCCCTCAGACACAAGGGGGGCCCACAACGGGCCCCCAGACCCAATCCCTGCCAGCCTTTCTGTGGTACAAAAGGGGCATCGCCGCCATGAAAAGGCCTTTAATTTCCCACATCCCAATATGGCGGATGGTGCCTGCTAGGCACCGCCACCATGCTAATGGCCCTGCACTGCCCGCCAGGCAATCATTATGATTGCCACCGGCGGAAAAGCGGCGGACAGACTTCGCGTCCGCCTTGAAACCCACCACCATCCTAATTTGGCAGTGGGGAGTTCTCATTGTGATGGCGGAACAATCGCCACTGCTGCCCCCCTCCCCCCCGCAGTGGCGATCATTCGGGCATCATAATGAGCCCCTATATTCTTTTTTTTTTTTTTTTTTTTTTTTATTTGGGGTTTTTCTGGCACACGCATAACACAGAATACAGAATACAGAAAACAATTAATGCATATAATACATCAAAATTACTATCGAGAAAAATCAATATAATACTGAACATATTCTTCGGAACCTATAGAAAGAAGGAAAAAGGTGGAAAAAATAACCATTGGTCAAATTAGTAATACATCAAACTACATTTGCATTTAGCCTTTCCTTCCATCTATATACCGGTTCCCAAATTTTCCTTCCCCATCTTTTAATCCTTTTACCTTTTTTCCCAAATATACCTTTTTCGAGGTTAAAAGTCCCTAATAGTAAGGCAATCCACTGCTGTATTCCCGGGGGTAGGGGGTCCAGCCAGACTCTCGCAATCAACAACCTTAGAACTGCCATTGCTACAAATATAAATTCGCTATGTTCACCTTCGCAGTCCCGAACTCCCAACATAATTACTGTAGGCGATAGAATCACATTTAAGGCAAGTGTGTGAGCCATAAAAGCATCAATACCCTTTAATAAGGGCCTTAATTTGGGACATGTCGCAAAGATATGTATACTATCTGCGGCAATAGCATTACAGCGCCAACAATAAGTTCCGGTAGTTGCACCCCACTGTGCTATGCGATCTGGAGTATGGTAAAGTTGATACCGCGTTTTGAAGTGTTGCGATTGTAATGGGGCAGAATAAAATACTGACCCGCCTAGCTCCAGAGACTTCAAGAAAGACTCGCTCGAAGTCCCTAATTTCCCCTCCCATTTATTACCAAATCTGTCAGTATCATCCTTCTTCGTCTCAGCCAACTGAGCATAGAAATACCTAATGGAGCAAGCCCCACTTTGCGCTATTGCTTCCATAATGTTGTTTGTATTAAATCCACCTGCCCCACCTTTTTTCTTAGAGAGGAAACTCCTAGTCTGCAAATACTTGAAGAAGCTATTTCTTGCTATATTAAATTTAGCCATCAAATCTGAGAATTGAAGTATGTTACCATCTGAGTTTAGCATGTCTCCTATATTTTTAATGCCTTTGCTGTTCCAATCTGCCATAATAGTATCCGAAAAAATTAAAGGTGGTAAAGACTTATTCATATACAAACTAGTGTATCTATTGAATCTCCCTAGTCCGAGATTTTTTGCAACCGCAGACCATACATTATAGGCTGCGGCCACAGTCTTGAATCGTGTACGTTTGTAGTACGATGAATCTGTACAATTTAAAAAAGCATTTGCGGAGTCTGTACCCAGAACAATTGAATAGATCATAGTTGAGGTAGCTTTAACTTTCAAATCCCCTTCATTTGCTCCAATTAATCCTTGAATATATTGTAGTACCGATGCCCAATACTATATTCTTTTTTTATCGTTTTAAATTAAATGTAACATTTATTATCATTAAAAAGAAAGTTGAAAAAGAGTACTTGCATCAAGACACACATTTAATAACAATGGGGATAAATTAATTGTTTCTACTCCAAGGTGTGCTTCTCTCAGAAAAATTGTTGATAGTGGTGGGTTTACATTTTGTATTCCAATTCCAATAGATGCTTACCGCTATGAAAATACATGTTAGTTGTAGAGTTAAAATTACTATTCCTAGTCCTGAGAGTGCTTTAGTCCAACTCCAAAGGGTGCTTGCCTTAGGAAAATGCTGGATAGTTGTGTGGTTTAAATTACTATTCCAACTCAAAAGGGTGCTTGCCTCAGGGAAAATGCTGGATAGTCGTGCAGTTTAAATTACTATTTCAACTCCAAAGGGTGCTTCCCTCAGGGAAAATGCTGGATAGTGGTGGGGTTAAAATTACTATTCCAACTCCAAGGGGTGCTTGCCTCAGGGAAAATACTGGTTAGTGGTGTTTTTACATTTACAATTCCAACTCCAAAGGGTGCTTGCCTCAAGGTAAATGCTGGTACTGGTGGGGTTTAAATTACTATTCCAACTCCAAAGGTTGCTTACCTCAGAGAAAATGCTGGATAGTGGTGAAGTTAAAATTACTATTTCTACTCCAAGGGGTGCTTGCCTCAGGGAAAATGCTGGATAGTGGTGGGGGTTACAATAATATTCCAAGTCAAAACGGTGCTTGCCTCAGGGAAAATGCTGGGTAGAAGTGTTAAAAAAGTAATTATACTAATCCAACATCTGTGTAGCTTAATCAAACTCATTATTCATTTTTTAAAAGGTTCAGAATGTTCTATTAAGTATCTTAATGTATTGTTAGTTGTTGTATTTTATCAACAGATAAAAACTGCATCCTTCAACTTCTAAGGAGGAATATATTTTGAAGATTTGCTAATCAATAGAAAAGCTTCTGTTACATTCTTTTAAATTTATTTTATTTATAAGTGTACAGAAAAAAAGAAGTAAAGCAATTATATTATTTTATAAACTGTTTCTGCAAAATAAAAAAACAAAAATTAACAAATATTTCTAATATATATTTTCTACAGATTTTACATCTTTTAACTTCAATACATTTAACATCCACCACTATCAAAAGAAACAACATCACAAGGTAAATGTTTTTTTTACAAATATAACTACAGTTTTAAAACCATACAAAAAGTGATTACACATTTATTTATTAAAAATGTCCTTTTCTTTTTTAAATACTTGTATCAGATAAATACATTTGTTATCCTTCACATATAAATTGCTCAAAAATATTGCAAAATATTACTCTATAACCAATAAACCTTTTCTTTTTATGCAGGAAAACATATTTAAATGTACAAATAATCCTAATTATTTCTTTCCTTCTGCTTTTACAGACCGCATATAAACTTCACTAAATTCAAAAACCTCATAACCAACCTTAACAAAAAAGGAAACATAACATAAACCAATTGTCAATAAAATAAATTAACAACATTTCTCTCCCTTGTAAACTTTATTAGTGTAAAAAATAACCCATCACTTTTTCTATTTCTCCTTATAGAATTGTCTGCCGGAAATCAATTCACCTATTTAAAAGCATCATGTTACAAGTGTGTAAACGGTAAACCAGTATAAATATTTCACAATTATACAACTTAACAATTTTACTCTCCGAATATAGATTTTTAGAAATAACTTTTCTTACTATACCGAAACACACTGTAAGCATTAAATATAACTTAAAAATTCGATCAGTTTAAAATATTGTTCCAATTGCATTATTGTAACTTTTAATGTTTCACCAACAACAGGTAAACATAATCATTATAAATTTACTAAAGTATTCTTTCTTTGTCTTTTTCTTTTACTATCCTTTACAGAGAATGTCATCCAATCAAGCTCACAACATTACTTGAAGCAGGGGAAACCGTATGCTAAATCATAGTGGGTGACTCTTTTTTAAGAACCACAGATCATAACCACTCTGCCTCTGCAATGGAGATTGAAGTAAGACAGACAATAAATGAAATTAAAGATATTGCATCCATTTCCAATAAACCCTGTGGTGCAGTATTGAGGGAGGTAGCCCAACACATCCCACCACATGTTGCGAGTAGTATGCCCACAATTCCTAATTTGAGACGTATTATTCAACGACAAAAACAGGCAAGTAATCCAGAAAGAGTAACACCCCAAACCTATTCTGATATAATAATTCCTCCTGAACTCTCTGTAACTGTTTCTAATGAACCTTTCCTTCTGCATGACAACCAAAACCCCCAAAAGAGAATTATAATCTTTAGCACACCCCATAATCTTGTAAGGTTAGACAACAGTGATATTTGGATGATGGATGGGGTGTTTAAAAGCACACTCCATCCATTCACTCAAATATACATCATTCACGCATATATTAACAACACAGTAGTTCCCTTAGTTTACAGGTTACTACCTGATAAACAATCCTCAACGTACACTGAATTTTTGTCAGTGATAAAATCTAAAACATCAAACAAAAGTCCTAGAAAAGTACTAATTGACTTTGAATTACCTATGATTAATACTGTTACCATATTGTACACGGAAACCCAAATTCAAGGAGGTTTTTTCACTTTTCACAGGAGTATTGGCGAAAAATTCTTAAAACATCCTTAATTGAAGATTATATATCAGACAGCAAACTACAATTTGAACTTAAAAACAAACTGCGCTTTGCTTTGTTCCTCCTGACAGTGTAGATGAGTAGTACAATTCCAATACAGAATCTGATTACTCTATCGCAAACGAAGAAAAATTGGCACCTCTTCTAAATTATTTTGAAGACACATGGATTGGCCTCCTAAGCAGGTCGGGTCGCAGGAGGAAACCACATTTCCATGTGGAGTGGTGGAACTGCTACTCAACCTTTTTAGAGGGAAGAGTAAAAACAAACAATGCCATAGAGGGATAGCACAACTCCTTCAATAAATCAATTGGCAAACCTCATCCTAATTTCTATCACTTCTTGGAAATTTTGAGGAAGGAGCAAAGTTTCCAAGAAATTAGAATGTCGCAATCATTAACAGGTAGTCTGAACCCATGTATTTCACTTACAACAGTTTACTTTGTCAGTGGCTTCAGACTACCTTGATAATCTTGCACACATCCTCCATTTCTAACCCACACTATCTTTTTACTTGCCTGTCTTGCCCTAAAAAATAAACACTAATTAAATTGCCATTTTTCCCCAAATAAAAAAAAAGAAATTGGGTCTCCCCACATTCAGATGTTTTCTTTTTTCAACTCTTGGACTTTTGTTCCTTTCATCTGTTCACCAAGAGTCATTTTTCCATTTATTTAATCCATTATCAAAAACCCACATTCCAGTTTGAAAATTCATATCCCATTTTCAAAATATTTAAATGTGCACAAATATATTTATTCCAAATATGTGCATATTAATAAAAAACGAACCCAAACAAAATACAGAAAACCTTTTTTAGTGTGTAAAAAATGCAACAAATTACAACATTGCAACCCAATCTTTCCCTTTTGTAATCCACGTTCATTCAGCCATCAATCAAAAATCAATCTTGATAACTTCTAAATCGGTGATAGTAAATCCTCAATCTAAGGGGCCGATTCGCAGAATTAACTTAAGACAAAATCATAAACGTACTACTTTTGGTATTCACAGAAGGCATTTAGTAGTTTTAAGTTAGGATTTTGTCTTAAGTAAGAATTTTGTCTTAAGTTGCGATTTTGTCTTAAGTTACGATTGTGTTTTAAGTTACGATTTTGTCTTAAGTTACGATTTTGTCTTAAGTTGCGATTTTGTCTTAAATTACGATTGTGTTTTAAGTTACGATTTTGTCTTAAGTTACGATTTTATCTTAAGTTATGATTTTGTCTTAAGTTAAACTTAAGACAAACTTAAGTTAAACTTAAGTTTAACTTAAGACAAATTCGTAATTTAAGACAAAATCATAATTTAAGACAAAATTGTAACTTAAGACAAATCCTAACTTAAAACAAAATCCTAACTTAAGACAAAATTGTAACTTGAGACAAAATTGTAATTTAAGACAAAATTCTAACTTAAGACTATTAAATGCCTTCTGTGAATACCAAAAGTCGTACATTTATGATTTTGTCTTAAGTTAGTTCTCTCAATCAGCCCTTAAGTTTAGATTGATATAAACATTTCCAAACTTCTAATTGCTATTTCGCAACTTTTGTCTTTTTAATCATATTCAAAATACATCTAACCGCGACATCGAATAAGGCTTCTTTTTTTTTAAAACGCGCCGCAAAACAAAAAAAGCATACCTTTCAAAATACTATTGTTTAATGGAGTTAATAACATATATCCTTTTATTAACTTCATTAAACAATAATTCTTTCAAAAAAAAGAGACCCGATGTTGGCCTACTACCCCAACCTGTAATGGAGTGAAATTGTTGGTTAACACACATCAAAAGTACCTAAAATCCATTTTCTAAAACTATCTACCCCACTCCTCTCTCCTTACAATAAACATTACCCCTAGACTACTAATTTTACTAATTTTAATTTTTCTTACCTTAACAGAGCTCTTCCTTGCATCTGTTCTCTCCCGCTATGAACCCCGTAATGACGAAAGTTACATTTACGCGTCAACATCATCTCATTCTGTAAAACTGAAAAAATGACTTTTTCTCCCATTGACTTCAAAGTAAAGGCGTGGGAAAATATTATAAAAATGTATATTAATTTATAATTGTACACATAAGATACAAATATATTTTTGTTAAATATTTGTGATTGTTTTTGAATTTTTGAAACATTTTTCGTAATAAAATAATATGAACATAATTTTATTTTAATACAAATATAATGGTATAAATACATTACATGTCTTGTATTATTTCCTTCATGAAATTTTATGTGTTAATGTGTTTTAAATTGCTAATTATTTTTTACATAATATATATTTTATTAAATATATATTTTTAAAATGTATATTATTGAATATATAATAATTTACCCCTATGGTTTTATATTGTCATATTAAAACATCGTAATCATTTTTATCAGAACTACTTAAAATTGCCATATTAAAACATCTTTATCATTTTTATCAGAACTACTTAATCTGCAGTATTATTTTTAATACCTGAGTTTTTATGTGTCAAATATTTCTTGATTTTAATAATAATATATTTTTAAAACATAAGATTAATACCTTTAAAATTAAATGTACATTAATATAATATTTTTTCTATTTATTTCATAAATTCAATTTTTTCTACTAATACACATATACAATTAATATAAATACCATATTTTAAATATTTTTTAAATTTAGTAATGTGTTTAAAAATTAACCATATTTATTACTATTATTAAATTAAGGTACTTAATTTTCAGTTAGTATGAATGTGGCTTTATGAGCATTAATACCCGTGTATTAATTTTTAATCCGTAATGTTGTTTCAATATCCAATATTAATACTGTAGTATTAATTTACCTGTTGTAGTAATTTCGAATGCTACATATTATTACCTGAGTATTACTTTCTCAAACAAATATTTTTACTCTTATATGAATAAATACATTTTTTTTTACCTAATCCTGTCTTATTTTTTTTTAAATATTAATTTTAAATAGGTATTAATATGAAAACCTGAGTATTAAATTATCCAAACCAATTACAACAAAAGAAAAACTTACCATCCTATACTTACCATGCATTGTAATAGCTTGTGATGTAAATGTATATGTGTTGTAATAGCAGGCATTGTAATAACTTGCGATGAAAAGTTATCTGCATTGTAATAGTTGTGTTGTAATGGCATTGCGTTGTGTTGCCTGCATTGTAATGGATGTCTCCCGTATATCACATATTGAGAAATGTTCCCAGCATAGTCTTTTTTAATATACACTTCATATCTACATTTAAAAAAAAACAAATCAGTTGTTACTATACTGTAAACTGTGTGTTTTCACTATATACATCCACTTTTAAGGTGTGTGAATGCTCTCGCAGGTGGGTCACGGGAGACTCGAAAGATCTTACAGTTATACATTTCATTCTAATCTATAATACAGAGTTCTTTTTCATGTGGTGAGTTATTATTGAATGCTAATCTTCAATAATTGAGTCATTACAGTATGTATATTTTATTAATTAATTGGTTTACTTACAGCTCTTGGGAGACGATCATGGGATTTGATCACACAATGCCCTGCATGGACTACAATGGGGTTATTCTTCCTCTCCGGCTCTTGTGATCCACTCGTGAGATCCTACATTTGGAATAACATTCATAACAGGGTATTTTTGTAAATTTAAATAAAATGAGACATAGTAAGTGTTGTTTACGGTAGAAAAACTGTTGCTGTATCGTTGTATATGAAATATATAATAAAAATCCTATTTTTTACGATCTCACAAGCCTCTTGCGAGACACCCACTGGACGTCCGGGAGAAAAAGACATCCCAAAGTGGATTGTGATTGGTTTATATGGATTTTTTTCTTTAGAAAAGACATATTCCTTCCTTGTTGCTTCATTTGGCTAATGGGTTTTGCTTTTGGTATGGTTAGACCTTTTTGGCTACTTCTCTGACATTGCTGATTTTCTGTCTCTAGAATGTCAATTTCAGATTCAGATGAACAGCCTAGTGCTGTTTGAACAACTCAGCCACATAAGCAGTTGTTGGTGTACAATGTTTTGAATGAGTCCGGGCGGGAAAACCATATCTGCAAAACATGACAAAATTTGTATGTATGTATGTAAAATATGTAAAAAGGAGTTTGTAAAGACAGCTGGAACAAGCGATACAGCATGAGTCACCCAGGCATGTAGCGACATTTGGAAGCTATCAATGCCTTGCTCGGGCTGAGTTAGTCTATGCTAAAGAGCTTGATAACTCCCCAGGGGCATCCCAATCTTTTGAACCTGGTGACACTGTAGCTGCCCAAGTGCTCAACCTAAATAAAGCCCTTTATTGCTGCATATGTAAGGGGGTAATATTTTCTTCTGAGACAAGCAGAGTGCACAGGACCAGCTTGTCCAAGACCATAAATGCCTATCTGGACAGTAAGTTTTATATTTTTACATTTTTTTCTATATTTTTCTTACCGCTGTTTTTTTACTCCCAGTTTCTTTTTTTGTTGTACCCTAACAAAAAATCAAAAACTTTAACATTGTGAAAAAAACACAAAAAATACAGTTACTTAAAATTTTCGTCAGAAAACCTCTCTTCAGAGCTACCTTATACATGTTCTGTTGTAAAATCTAGAATGTATATGTACCAGAGCTTCGGTACCCCTCTTTTTTGTGTAATATAATCTACGCTCACAAGATAGTAAAATTACTTTAAGGGAAGAATTTGTATTTTTCTTAATTATGATACTTATCCCTCATAATCCCTACTACTAGACTATGGGGAGAGACTGGCCTTCCACTGATACCTTGCATGAAGGTAATCAGTGTGTAGAGTAGGGTGTGATCAGACACTGCCTCTCTAAACACAACTTTCCTCAGGCTCAGTAGTATTCCATAGTATGTATAACAAGTACTAGCCTCCCCTCTGAAACCTTTCCCCAGGGTAATAACCATATATGTTAGCGTGTGGGAATGGATTTCCTTGTCCACTCAAGCTCTCCCCAGCATGTTAGACATATACAGTAGATTGTAGGGAAACGGTGTCTTCTACTATCTCCATGACAACAGGAATATGCAGTACAGCGTAGTGAAGCAGTGGCCTCTCTGCTAACACCTCTCCTTAGAAAACAGTCTTGGACGGAAGCAGTCTGTCCGCTAACACATCTTACCAGAGAGGTGTCTGTAGTAGAGTTTGGGAAATCTCTCTACTCATACCTCCTCTCATGATGACACATACACATCGTAGGCAGTGGGGAAAACTACCCTATTTCCTGACACAACTCTACACATAGTAGGCAGTGGGGAGACACTACCCTGTTTCCTAACACAACTGTCTTGCATGACAACTCTGCATAGTATAGTGAAGGGAGAGACTGGCCCTCTCTCCTGTGACCTGTCTCTCGGATGACGGATGACAGGTGTGCAAATTAGGGTGTGAAAAGTGCCTTTGTAAAATATGGAGTTGAAATTACCTAAATGTTTAGAAGTCTGTCTTGCATAACACCAACAGAGACTATGAAATGAAAGCACCAGAGTAACATATGGTAAAGTAGGCTATGGGTTGAAACTCTTCTCTCTGCACATGTCTCTCTTCATACTGATGAATGTCCATAGTAGAGTATAAAATGGAGTATCTTCTTTCTCTTGAGAACTGTGTCTTAGACAACTGGTGTCCATATTTGCTTGTGGAGCCATACTCACCTGCGTTTCAGGCACCTCCCAATGGTAACCCTCATATGTAATAGGGTGTGCACAGCAGATGGTAGCAGTGTGTATTAGAAAATAAAGATGCACTTTCCTCTGTACAAGACCTCTCTCGTATCAGAGCTCCCTATGCAAAAGCATGCACAACTACTAATCTTTGTAGGAACAGCTCACTGTTGCTTGACAAGTAACCATAGCTGCATAGCAAAATAATTGGGCTCTCCATTACTAAATCTCTGTTGGATAAAAGATGTGCACAGTGCCGTTGACATACATATACTTGTAAGTATTAAAGAAAAACATCCAACAACTATTTAACAAACTATATGAACGACTATGATACAAAGCCATCAGACAACTTTAATATACATAAAAAAAGTCTTACTCTCATAAGCAGCTGCTATACACACACCCTTTTTTGCTTCCTTTGCCTACTGAAAGTTGATCTTGGTACAACTTATTTTCGAGTATTTTAGCCACTTTAGTCTGCCAAAGACTCTTTAATTTCCTGGTATGTGATGGCAGGCTAGGTAGCAATAAATTCACAGCAAAGCAGCATATCTACATATTATAGTTTGCAAAGTTTAGCTTGTGCAGAATTAGCTTGTGCTACTAAACTGCTCAACTGTACAGGTGCCTCCACATCCTTCCAACCTGAATACACTGTGCCTGATTAGGTAGTTATTGCTTAACAACACAATATACCTGCTTGTCTTAACAAGGCTCTTCTTTGCTGCTTGTGTAAGCCAATAATTATTTCCTCAGGGACAAGTTTCCATTTTTCTCCTGAAAAAAACAAAATAACCAAAAAGATAAAAGTTATACACTGGTCAATAATTGATAAAAGTTATGCATCAGTATATTTTCTAAACCTTTCTAAATTATTCACCCAAAATCTCATATTCATATCTAAATTACACACGAAAAAGTTTTGCAAGGTTTGTGCCGAATATACTGCTAGAGTGGATGTCTCAGATACTTACACTTTTGCAGGCAGGGTTTAGAGAACGGATTAGCACATTGGATTAGGTGCTCCAGGTTCAGCTCCTTTATTGGACATTTTATTGGGGCAGGGACGGCTCTATATTGCATTTGTTAATTTTAGACCTGCTTTCGATTTGGTTCCCCATCCTAAGCTATGGCAGGTACCAGATGAATTGGGGGTACCGCAATATTTGTTGCATATGAGCAAGCGCCTGCACGAAAATTACTTTGCCAGAGTGAGATGTGGTCAAATGGGTGAATTGACTGAGCCTTTTCCTGTCCAAAGGGGGATGAGCAGGGATGTGTTATTGCCCCAACCATCTTTTCCCTCTATAGCAATGATCTAGCAACTTTTGTGGACTGTGGTGATTCTGATGCTCCGTGCCTTGCAAACACCAGGATACGAGCCCTGATGTTTGCAGATGATTCTCTGCTTATTTCGAAGTCCCCCATGGCCTACTGATGATTTTGGACAGATTTGATATTTTTTGTACCCTTAGAGGCCTAGACATAGCATCACCAAAACTAAATTTATGGTACTCAATCCCCGTAGTACCAGATGGTCTAACCCTTTCCTTAGAGGGTCTCACCTGGAGCATGTTCGAATATTTGGGAAAATCGTCAATGAGCACTCTAATTGGCAATCACACACACAACTTAAAGCAGGCCAAGGTTTGAGCAAACCTCAGGGGTATTATAAAAATACAAAAGGGCTCTCTTTTTTGACCTATTTCCAAGGCATTGCAAGTTTTCAACCATCAAGCTCTCTATGGAGCAGAGCTTTGTGGGCACAGGGATGTCTCTTCTCTTCGGCTTGTTGAAAATAGTTTTTTTCAAGAACCAACAGGCTTCCCATCAGTAACCCATTGCTTCCCTAAAGGTGAGACATGTGGCAAAAAAAGTAACCAATGTGGTCCTCCTTAATCCCATATGATATTGGAAGCTGTCCTGGTCCACTTTGTAACTGGTTTCCTATCAGGCAGGCTTGCAGGACATTTTATGTAGTATGGGTGCAACTGATATCAAGTATGTTAGGGTTGCCCTTTCATTATTTGGCCTGAGGCAATAGTGAGATGTCCCCCGTGACTCTAGTGAAATATTTAAGACCTAAATAAAGATTACCTATTGGCAATATAAGCTACATTTGTTGCATGCCTAGCCACATGTTTGAACTTTAACTTTGGCCCAAACTTGGGCTTTCCTTCAATGGAAAGATAGCTCTGGGTTAGAGCACTTTCTGGACAACATTGAGCCGGCAGCTGCAAGGAAACTCTATTTGCAGCTTTGATATGGGTCATAACACATGTATTCATTGCATCTATATAGATGATCTCATTGTGATAATATTCATTTCACTAATTTGATAATATCAAACATGCTAATATCTATCAAAGATTGTTATTCATAAATAATGTATTATGCGCTCCATCTATCTTCCTCTTTCAACCTCTACTCAATAGTTTCAATTACTTACCTATCTATATATACCCCTTACAATACATTACTATTTTGTTCTCTCTGGGAATTTTACTGGATCCTTACTGGAATTGATAATACAAAGACTTCTGGCCTTAATATGCTTTCTTGCACTTTTTCAACTATACGATCCAATTCTCCTTTGTAAAAAAAACACTATATTCTCTTCTCACAAAGATAGTATACATTTTTTGCAACATAATAAAACCCTTTATATATAATGGAATATGACCTGTTATGCCACTACATCTCCGTTCATATTCTAAGATGGCCGCCATCTACAAGAGGCACCGGGACTCCACTCTGGGAAGTCTCTTTCTCTTTCCACACTTCAAATGCATGATACTGAGTGGGGAAAGAAACATGCGCGGGTACATTTGTTAGCAGGTTCCCGCCTTTGTTTCCATGGTTATTACTATATACTGGTCTCCTCGTAGCTATGATATAGAGAGACAATTTTTGGATTGGCATTACCGTTTGCCGTTAACGTTACCGGGACTTGCTTTGGGACATAATAGTCAAGGCGGTCTCAGTTGCTCCTTTTTTAACTTGCCATGGGCACTATTGTTTTCATAGTTGTTACCATGACATATCATACCATTGACATAATCTTTTAGTCCAATATTTTCTTAAGGGTTCTGGCACTTTACCACCATACTTGTTTCCCTGTACACTTCACGTATTGGAGCTTATCATGGACCCGATACCCAGAGATATACTTAGCTCTTATACTCTTTAATTGCCCTATATTTAGGTAAGATTCCAATGACTAGGTGCAATTTGACTGTTTTTTCACTACTTCCACTCTTCACTTCTATTCAACACAGGGTTTCATTTTTTGTCAATAATTAGTGAAGTGTATCCAGCATGATAATTATTCAGTATTACATTCTATGTTATGGGTTGGTTGCTATAACCCTTCCATCACCTTGGGACAATCGTTTTTTTAGTATATATTGTTGGTAAGCACATTTTCTATTGGGTTAGTACGAAAATGTGTCTGTTTCTCTCTATTTATGGATATACATGTTTCTTTTACAGC
Source organism: Lissotriton helveticus (assembly GCF_964261635.1). Classification (NCBI taxonomy): domain Eukaryota; kingdom Metazoa; phylum Chordata; class Amphibia; order Caudata; family Salamandridae; genus Lissotriton; species Lissotriton helveticus. The sequence goes on along the minus strand of NC_136069.1, from coordinate 1,055,030,445 downwards.
AGGAATGGCATTTTAAGACTGTATAAGAATAAGATACATAACTGTCTTCACTTATCATCGCAACATACGATTGACCACATTCTTCTTGTATGTGAATAGCCCAAAACGGCTAATTTAAGCAAGTTCTGTACCATCAATGAGGTCATCCACTTTGTCTGTTAGCTAAACTTCAACTTTAATATCTACCTTTGGGGGCCGATTCCGATTCGGGAAAAACTGCTCCGAATAGCCATTCGGAGCGTTTTTCCCGTACGAATCGTACCCTGCAACGTCCCCCGTACGTACGACGAAGTACGATTCGTACCAGGAGCCGTACTCCGTACGAGTCGTACAGAGACCGTCCGACTCTAATCTCCATACGATTCTCCCTCGGAACCCGCTGTACGTGACATCTGTACGGTTCGCGGCTGGTTTTTACTACCCAGCAAGTACAATACGTGTCGGGGACGCACCGTACGACCCTTTTTCTACGGGAGCTGAAAACAGCCGTAAAAGCAGAGTTTGCGCCGAAACAGGTACGGAACCCCCCCCCCCCCGGGTACGGTGCGTACCCCCATGATAGCAGGGGTACGGTGCGTACCCCTGCGATCATGGGGTGTACGAGCCGTATCCCATGTACGATGGGTGTACGAGCCGTACCCCATGTACGATGGGTGTACGAGCCATACCCCATGTACGATGGGTGTACGAGCCATACCCCATGTACGATGGGTGTACGAGCTGTATCCCATGTGCGATGGGTGTACGAGTCGTACACCCATCGTACATGGGGTACGGCTTGTACACCTATCGTACATGGGGTACGGCTCGTACACCCATTGTACATGAGGTGCGGCTCGTACACCTATCGTACATGGTGTATGGCTCGTACACCCCATGATCACAGGGGTACGCACCGTACCCCTGTGATCATGGGGTGTACGGACCGTACGGTGTGTATGTGTTTGTGTGCTTTTCCGTACGACTCACCCTTACCTGACGTGGACCGTACGAATTGCGTCCTCATACCCCGGTCCAGATCGTACTCGTCGGGTCATACGGCATGTGTACGAGTCGTACGGCATGTGTACGAGTCGTACGGTTCACGGTTTTAGACTTGCAATACGTATGGATCGCGACGATTCAGACGGATTCACGGAATACGGATCGTACTACGCGACTCGGACGGACGGGTACGATTCGTACGGAGAGGGCTCCGGATAAAAATCGTAGGGACGGTTTTTTTCCCGAATCGGAATCAACCCCTTGTTTGCTAATATCCAACAGCTGAGGTACCACAAGATAAGACTATACTTCCGTAAACAACGCTGCTAAAGATACCTACTTACTGCGCCTACAATTTGAACCTTGATCTCTGTCTACTTTTTTGAAGGTTGATTCCCTAACTTAATGGGCATTATCAGCACTGACTATTGTTCACAATGCTTTATTTTACCATATTCATTTCTACGGCCTTTCCTTTAGTAACACACAAACCTTTCTTCACTGGGCTTCGCAGTTAATTTGTACTATCTCGTTTATTCACTGCTATATCTTAAGATAGCCTTATGTCACTGGGTGTATTCCTTGGATAGTCACCTTACTGGTCGGTTCTACTGGCCTTGCAATACTATTTTAAGTATGGTATTTTTCCATCATATTGCTTGTTTCTCCCTCTTTTCTTTTCCATATCTTAAATCTCGAGTCACACCCTTCTTCTTTTTTCTACTTTACTGACTCTATACAAAATAATAGTAAATGATTCCAGTTAAAAAAATTTATCTTCTTTCTTAAACTTCTCACAGCCTTGAAAAAGTCACTGTGTGACAAAACATGTGTTGACTGTTTCTGAAGAAAAGAAACTTGTGAATCTTTGAGTGCACTGAAGTGTACTAATTGTTGGATAGATAATAAACTATATCTTATGTTGAAAAAAGAAGTCCTAAAAGTTTGGACCCTATTTCTATGTTCAACTTTTTTGGAGTGCTTGGGTTATTGTAATATAAAAACTGTTTACATTCGGTTTCATCAGGATCCAGTGTATTAATCACACCTTGGGTAGTAGGGTTTTTCTAATCTGATGGCACCACATGATAATTCCAGTTATATAGTACCCACTAAAATATAGTTCTTCTTGTATGAGGTGCGAAGAAGTAAGCCACTACTAGCCCTATCTCTTATTAATGGGCAAAAAAACTTAACAGATATTGTCGGCCTTATGCCCATATTATATTGGAAGAGGTCTTCGTCCCCTCTGGAGGTGGTTTCCAATCAGGCAGGCTTGCAGGAGATGTTATGCAGTATGGGTGCAACTGATATCAAGTATGTGAGGTTTACCCCTTCAAACATTGGCCTCAGGCAATTGTGGGATATCCCCCTTGAGTCTGCTGAAATATCTAAGGCCCAAATAAAAATTGCCTATTGGCAATATATGGTAAATTTGTTGCATGACTAGCCAAAAGTTGGAACTCTAACTTTGGCTTTCCTTCAATGGAAAGATAACTACGGTATGGAACACTCCCTGGACAACATTGAGCCGGCAGCTGCAAGGAAACTTTATTTGCAGTTTAGATATGGGTTTCTACCCCTGCTCTCTTTTACAGCTCTTTGGGGTGTTAAATTGAGGCCTTCTTCCAAACAATGTGCTCTTTGTCTCTTAAAGAACGAAACAGTAGAGCACATTTTGTTTTTCTGTCCGGTGCATCTAGGCCCTTGGAATTTGTTCATCTGACCATTGTGTCATAACCTAGTTTACAGGAGGTGTAGAGCAGCCCTAAGAATCCTGAAGTATGACTCCAGTTAGATTGTAGTACTTGCAGTTTTTTAAGGTTTCTGTTGGCTATGTGGAGAACCAGGCAATCTTACATGAAATTATGTATTGCCTAGTGTTACTTGTGGCTAAACTAATTAGATCGATGGAAATCCCAGCCACATGTTTATTGGTTTTGTATACTTTTTAATACAAATTTTAAGGATGTATTTATGCTTAATTATATTTATAATTTTTGTATGACTATATTTGTTTTATCTGTATTGACTCAGTACTTTAATGGTGTGTTGCCCAAAAAGTTATTGGTTGACATCTAATGCACCATTAACTTGTTATTCTTTTCTCCTGAAAATTCTACAACCTCACCCAGTGCACTTTTCCCACACACAAATTTTAACATGGCGTCAAACCTCATTTCATAAAACTTTATAAAGTAGCACATTCCTCTCGAAATACCTTTCCTAACACTCATCACAGGTTTTCCCTCTATAACTAGCAATACAATCACTCAAACATTTAATAGGGCTGACGTATATGGACAAGCAGTCTCATAAGAACATTACAGCTTGCATTATTACATTCTTTCTTTCATAATTTCAGAAACACTGCTTCCTTTACTTACAAGTACACACAGCTTCTACACCTCACTTTTCAACACTCTCTGCAAACCTTGCTCCCGTCTCTCTACATTCTAATCTGTACCTCCTAAAAGCTACATTAACACAGCTACATCTCCACCAAAACGTTTCGCTCTGTAAGCATAGTGTAGAATAAGTTTACCCACATTAGTACACTTACTGACACTTTACAAGAAGGTTTATCGAATGTATTACTTAATACCAGAACTTGGACTTCTTTTGCAAATGCAAATGACCACATCAGTCTATTTCAACTCCAAATAAATGAACTTCTGCTGAACACAACTCAGAGACTTCCGTCTCCTCCAAAGCGCTAATGATAAAGTGAGCTATCTCTGGTTTTGCACCCAATCACATCCAGCATTTCTTTAACCATGCAATAAGAATGGCATCAATTGGTTGAGGCTTGGCCCTGACTTCCACTGGATTGTACAATTCCATGTGGCAGCCCTAGTAATTGTCCGTGCAAATCTTGTAAGAGGATCAGGGGATCGCAAGCACCTTGGAGAACGTTTTCCCTTGTGAGTTTCACTGGAGGCTCGCAAGATCAAACTAACCATATACAAAATAACGATCTACTCATCAAAGTACTTATCTCTTACACACTTTCTCTTAAAAACAAGCACAATATGCATTCCTACTAATGGAGTGTATTCACAGCTCATCTACTCCTTTTTCTATTCACAATTCCGCGAGAGTCCAGCGAGATAGTAACAATTAGGTAAAAACAATATGCATTTATTTTTTTCACAGCAATTATCTCTTAGTCACCTCATCTCTAAACTTAGGGGAACAGCACACCTTTCTTTTGCCCCCTTATATGGCTTTTTAATTTATTTTCACAGGACCTCCAATTATTCACGGTAAACAGATATGGTGGCCATTTAATGTCCGACATTCCAACAGCCAGCCAATCGGAGCACTCACTCTCACTGGACTTATGGGAGCCTCTTGCTCTCACAAGAGCATTAAGGCTCATGGGAAAAATGGGCCTCTCGCCCAATCACAGGGCTCTGTCTTTGAATTTGCACTCTCGCGGACGGACCCCCATGAGACCAATTTAATACAATTAAATGTTACCCTCAATGTCTCAAAAACTCCTGGACGGATTCACACTAAATCACTGAAAGCACAATCTGTGGACCAAGAACCAGCTTCCAGCCTAATTTGGTGCAATACCATTCAGCAGATTTTGCTGTAGCCGTGTCTAAAGAGATTTATGAAAAATTGCACAGATATTTTACGTTTTGGGATTCATCAAATGAGGCCTAAGTTATTAGCAAACAAAAAACCCTCCGTCAATGGAAAAACAGATCTAACTATAGCCACCTAGTGGTGACCGCCACTAGGTAATGTGTGTGTGTGTGTGTGTGTGTGTGTGTAGGTTTGTCTTACTATCTTTGTGGGGACTTGGGTGTGATAACACACTCAAGCCGTGGGGACATGATTGCACTGTGGGGACCTGAACCCAATGTCCTTTAAATGATAAAAAATGGCTTCAGGAACATCTGTGTCCATTTTTACAACTTTTTCAAAAATTGTCTTGTGGGGACCTGTGTTTCAAAAGTGTGTTTATATTTTTGCTTGGCTCTGCCCCTGTAGACAGGAGGCGGTACTGCGGTCTTAAACACACTTTACAGTTAAACACACTTTGTTCACCAGGAACACAAGTTAGCAGCAGAAAGCACAGATTTTTCGAAGGAAAAGCTGCAAAACCCTGTGTTAAAAAATATTTTTCATGCAAAGTAACATTTTCCCCATTTAATAAAGTTAAACTTTATTTGCATGAAACTTTTGAATTTAGACTATTTGAGTCTAAAAATGGTTAGTGGTTTTATAAACATTGCTAAAAGCAACTTGGGTAAGTTTTGAATCCCAGATTACTTCACTATTGCAGTTTGAGCCTTATCTGCAATTAAAGAATGATGATGCATTAAAGCATGATACAATATAAACTGATCTGATAGATTTTTGCAAATTTGATTACATATTATTATGCACTTTGGAATACGTTCTTAAGATGATGGCTAGATGAGTGAGTGCCTAGAGTTGCATTGTGCTAACAGCTACGCTCTCTCAGACGCCGAGCTGCAGTAATGTCATGCACACAGCATGGGGAAGTTTAATTTTAACAGAAAAAGCATGTTCTTAGAACATTAGTGACATTCTTAGAAAATATATTCAAAGATTGCCTTAAAATGAAATTACATTTAAATCCTTTGAATTGCTTAATTTCCAAACTGTTACCAATGCTTTACAAATTAAAGCAGCTTCATTCCCAAAGATGGGTGAAGAACAGTCATATAACAAGTATTAGCAAAGCCAACAGGTGACATCTACGAGAGAGCTACTGGCTTTGACAGAGTTTTTTTGCCCTGTTGTATAGCTCTGCCACATGGATGAAATTGAAATTAACATTTTTAAAAAGCACTACCACCCACCCACTCATTCATCCACCTACTCATACACCCATCTTCCTTCCTTTCATCCATCATTCCTTTAAATATTCCTTCTTTCCTTTTTCTCTATACCCATCTCTTGTTCTTCCTTTCTCCTGTTTGCTTTTCTATTGAGGCAGTATTCCTTCATTGCATTAATTATGACATTTTGCCTGCCCAGGTGCAGACAGAATAGGAGCACAAAGAACTACAGCCCCCGCTGTAGCTGCTGAAGCAACATGACACCCCTGTTTCTGAGCTGTACATATTCACTAACTTGTACTTATCAGCACTATAATGACACACTATCTTTGTGGGGACTTGAAAATTATTATAATAACAAACTATCTTTCTGGGGACTTGAACATCTCTATACTAACACACTATGTTTCTGGGGACTTGAACATCATTAGCTTCACTTTCTCTGTATGGGAATTTAAGCTTTGTCTTTACACACTATTTCAGTGGGGACTTGAACACAATCATATTCATGCATTAACTCTGGGTACTTGAACATCCCAATAATCTTATACTATCTCTCTGCAGACTTCAATATGAATACACTCACACACTATCTATGTAAGGACTACTATAACCATATGCTATTTATATGGTGACATGAATAAAATGATCATCACATTCTACCTTTGTGGGAACTTTTATCACAGCTGAAGACACCATCTCTATACAGACCCTGGTGCTACTGTGATCACAACCACCTCTATTGACATTATAACACACCACCCCAATGCAGTGATAAGATACAACCTCTGTGGTCATCATCCGAAACTACCCCTATGCAGACAATAACATTGTATGCATTCCTAGGGAGGTGTTGTCCAACAGCTATTTTGGCAAAAATGTAAAACAGTAATAAAGATCCAGGGTCCACTTGACTATATTCCTTGATTCCATATGTTAATTTCTTTATGTGAGTATTCCCTTAACTCCTAAGATTTTAACCCCTTCGCTGTGAGGGTTATTTTCCCACTGTGCTGGGGGGGAGGGGGGCGCGCACGGCGCCCGCATGCTCATGACAAGCTGAGCTCGTCATGAGGCAAGGCACTCCTGTGCTCATGACGAGCTCAGCTCGTCACAGGTGCATTACCTGCCATGGAACGCTCAGCACAGCAGGGGAATTATCCCCGCATGCGAGCGTTCCACGGCTCATGACGAGCTGAGCTCGTCATGAGCACCGGAGCGCCGTGCCTCATGATGAGCTCAGCTCGTCATGAGCATGGAAGAGTTTACGCACTAACAAATAGGTTAAATACAGTTTTCAGTGCCTTTCTGTAATCAAGATATTCTTTCGGACACATTAACATAATCTGTCTTTTGTGTATGCCCCTAGTATATATGCAGCAATTCAAATAGAATAGATTATAATGTTGTCCTTGTATATTGTTGATAAAATAAACATTTAGCCATGTGCCTTTGACTGTATTCAATTACAAATAGTATTATGGACTAGGTCCTCACAAGGATGGTAGCACATGTTCATGTCCCCACAAGGATGGTTCTGTGTGTGTGATTGAATAACAATAGATTTGCAAATTTGAAGCAGGATCCTGTGTCATGATTTTTTTCTCAACATGTTTCTGTTACTAGTATATTTTAAAAAACATTGGGAAAGGTTAGTCCCCACAAGGCAGGTATTCACGTATAGTCCCCACAAGGATGGTAACACATGTATGTCTGTGTATGGGAAATCCGCAACATTCTATTCCCAATAACTTTGGCGCCGATTGATGAATCTTTACGATATTTTACAAACTTTTGGCCAGATTTGGTCCGCTCCTATCCTGGAAGTTTCAGGGTGATTCGTCAAGTGGGGGCAGAGAAAAATGGGGGTCCCAAAAGTGTTTTCCCCATGCAATTTCAATAGGACCTTTAGCCATAGCTACAGCCCGAACGGCTGAACGAATTACATAAAATTTGGCAAAGAGGTAGTCCTCAGTTCAGACTTGTGCCTTTTGCTTAAATGGTGTCAATCTGTTCAGTAGTTCCTGAGAAAATTATACTTAAAGTCATTTATATATCTATGGGCACGGTGGATCCGTGGAGTGTGCGAGGATTGTCATCGTACCTTAAGCGCACCCTTCTGATCACGCACTGAATGCTAATTGGCTGTCTAGTGGTTGTCAACATTTGAAACCAGGAACTGTTGGCAGCCATTTTGTGCCTCGGTAGAATCGAGGCTGAGGAAGTCAGTGGAATATGTGTGCAAAACTTAGAAAGGGGGCAGGGTAGAAATAATTTTACCCTCTAGACCTGCTTAGGGGGTCCCCCAGGGCCCACAATTTTTATTTATTTTTTAAACCAAACCCGGCAGGTGCGTGTAGGTTGCGCGGACTGTGCCGTAAAATAAATAACAGAGGTTTTTTTTTTAATAATTAGTCCCCGGGAGGGTTAAATACCGGGGGCAAAATTATTATATTTTATGTGGGGCCCAGAGGGGCCTCCCAGCCTCGGGGATCGTCACCCCCTGGGGCTAAAAAGAAAAAAATGGTGGGGTAGGGGTCCAAGGTCCCCAAAGTCACGGGGACCACCACCCCCGGGGCTTTATGTATTGTGGGAGGGGGACTGCTTGGCCCCCCTCCTGAAGCACTGGAGGGCCCGTTACCCCCCAGGGCTACAAAAAATGGTTGGGGGGGCTGCAAGGTCCCAGGGGATCGTCACCCCCTGGGACTAAAAAGAAAAAAATGGTGGGGGTAGGGGTCCAAGGTCTCCAAAGTCACAGGGACCACCACTCCCCGGGGCTTTATGTATTGTGGTAGGGCCGGCTCTTTCATTGTTCAGGGGTGTCCATCCTGCCCTCCCATAGCAAGGAAATCTGTTCTCTCTTTCAAAATCTAAATCAGATTGCTTTTCCACATGGGGAGCTGCATGTTAGTAGCTCCCCATGTGGAAAAGCAATGCCGGCTCCCAAACGTGTAGAATTTGTGCACCAAAGGCGCTGGAGTCGCGCACCCTACAGATTATGAGTCGTGCAACCAGCTCGTGTACACCAGGGGGCCGCACTGAGTGCTGCGCTGGATGCGCAATTTTTTATTTTACCGTAATAAAATAGCCCCTATCAGTAATTTCTAATATTCCCGGGGACCCTATCCCCGGGTCTTATAAAAAAATGTTGGGGACCGTGGGGGGAGCCACAATGCCCCCACGGTCCTTTCGGCTCCCCGCGTTCTTCGGGAGTCGGCATTGCTTTTCGGCATAGGAAGATGCTACCTTGCATGTGGAAAAGCAATCTTGTTTGGATTTGGAAAGTGAGAACAGATTTCACTGCTGTGTCTTTCAAAATGCAAACTAAGTTTGCTATGGGAGGGCGGGAGCCGCGAGACTCCCGCGCTCTCATATCAAACAGCAGTGTCCCGGGGGTAGGCACCCCGGGACACTGCAGGAGTCAGCCCTGGGACGTGGCGGTCTCCAGGGCCTTCGAGGGGTACAGGCGGAGGGCCACGCAGTCTGCTTCCCACAATACACAAATACCCAGGATGGTGGTTCCCGGGGCTTGAGGGGGGTCATTGAGGTCCCAACACTTTTTATTTTTCGGGGGGGCCTTGGAGCCCCCCGCAACCATTTATTTTATAGCCCCGGGGGGTGGCTCTCAGTCTTGTATAACAAACAGCAATGTTGAGAAAATCTTCCAGTAAGATAACAAAGAATTTTGAAGTCCATTTTCGGTGTTTTTGTTGTAGTATGCAGGCGTTAAAGCGGCGACAATTTTAACACCGTCTTTGTAAATATGCCACTAAGTTTTGTAATGTCGACAATCTCGTCTTTCATTTAAATAGGCAGGAAGTATTTATTGAAGTTCATTGTGAATCGTGAAGCAACACTGTCTAATTGTGATCGATAAAGAATTGAATGAGTTGGGTGCTTGTTTTGCTCGTACTGTGCATAGGGACAGATTTACAAGTTCATTGCGTTACTATTGCATTACTTTTCAGATTTGAAAAGTGACGCGAAAGTGGCGCAAGGGGGTTGTAAATCTGGTACACAGTGTTAAGTTTTACTTTGCTTTCCTTTCTGTAATGTAGAGGATCAAGGGTAAATATAACGGTTTCTGTACAGCCAGTACCTTTCAACCCTACCCTCAAACAGCTTTCTGCCTGTTACTATAGTAACAGTTCATGGAACACTTACTCCATAGGAACCGTTAGTTGTAGCTATAGACTCTGGTAAAGATCTGGTAAAGAGTTAGCCTCAGAATTATACTTCAAATTATAAATATCATTTCTATTTTTAAATGTTTTCTAAGTATATTAATATCACACTAAATAATAGTGAAATGTTGTCAGAAGAAGAAGATATATATATATTTTTTATTAACTTTTATTAAAACAACAATAAATAACTAGAAACGTAACTTAAAGATAACACTATAATAAATAACTAGAAACATAACTTTAACAAAACAATATAATAAACAAAATGTGATATGGACTCCAATAGAAGTACGGTAGGTAATCTGCAAAACAAAAATGAAAATTAGTGTTTACAATTAGATCGATGTGACTAAATGAGGTCAAACATTGCAAGTCAAGGTAACACTTGGCGATATTTTCTTATTTTTACGTCTGCAGTGAGCCTGATAAATTTCACTTGTCTAATAGTCCCACGTTCAAGAGGTGTCTGCATGGAAGTGCCTACAGCATCAGATTCACACTACGGATCAACAGGTCTTTAAAATGATTCAGAGATGAGAGAGAATTAGGTGAGAGATCAGGTCATTGTGCAGGACAATATTCTTTAGGGATTATTTACAAGACTCTTGCGCTTCTTTTGTGTTACTTTTCCCATGTTGAAAGTGACGCAAAAGTGGCGCAAGGGGCTCTTTTATTTCTAATGCATTTAATCGGAGGGATTGTATATCTAGGCTGCTCTGCTTACCTTGTGTAAACACTGTGACCAACAGAGTTCACAACTTGAACGTCAGAGTGGACAGCAGTGTCCATAACTTTAAAAGAGAAAGAGAAACAATGTGAGAGAGAGTGAGAGAGAGAAAGAGAGAAAAAACGACATTAAAAGTGTGAGAGAGAGAAAGTTATAGATGGAGCAGTTAATACTGGAGAAAATACTCATACCTCACCTTTTGCCTCCGTTGTGTGTCCAAGCACGTGCTGGTTCATAGTGCACCCTCCAGTTCAGTGATCTGAAAGATAGTATTGAGAGTTAATAATAGCATAGTACACACAACTGCACAGATATATTTTTGGTTTATTTATTTGTACACTCAGGATACTGTATTACATCAAGTTCCACTGTAAGGAGGTGTCTGTGCGCTGCTTTTTTCCAAAGTAGTATATCCCTTGCATTCCAATTGCATAGCGCTGAGTTCTCAATATTGCGTATCTAGGCTGTTGCACCCCATTGACTCGCAGAGTCCGGAGGTGAGTGTTTTCTTGGGAAGTCAGAGGCAGATTTAGAAGCTCCTTACGCCACGTTTCCCATGTTAAAAGTGAACCAAAAGTGGCGCAAGGGGCTTTTACATCTGCCCCTCAAACTGTTGTAACCTATCTATTCTCACTGCCCGGAGGTAATTGTACATTCCTACGCAGTGAAGCTGCTGCACACTACCCACTCTCTCCTTTCACAGATGACTTGCCATTGTTTTGGAAACAAGCTTCTTTGCTCACCTTGTGCCATTGGCCTGATTCAATGAGGGTGCACTACGTGTCAAAGCAGCCTTCTCAGAAGTTGTTACGATGTCCACGCATCATCCCAGAATCCTCGAACGTTGAGCTTTAGAGGTGTTGGGGGGGACGCCAATTTGTGAAACACAACCTGTAAGATATAAAGGAAGTTAACATTGTGTGTCATTTTTTTTCAAAGGAGAGAGAAAGTGAGAGAGTGACTGCAAAGAATATTCGCAGCTCACCTTTCTGTCACCGGTGTGTTTTTCATCACGTGCTGGGACATAATGCACCCTGAAGCTCTACATATAAAAGATAGTAAAAGAAAGATGTTATGATTGGTGTTTGTTACTATCTTAATGTGAAGTTGAATAACATCGCACTTTTTTCACATTTTCCCTCTCGCATTTAAAAACAACTATTTGTATAGTTCAAATTCCGGACGTTTGACCGATTATAAAAACGTTGCTGCTATTGGAACAAAATATATATAAATGCAATAATATTCGGTATATTGGACTGCGTTTGTCTAAATCGCTGCATCGATTTTTATATCCAGTCTGCTGCAGCCCACCTTCTACATCACGCAGTCCCACTCTGCCACCAGGAAATCTGACATATGGTGCAGAGTCTTGATATCGGTATGGCTAATGACATACTCGTGCTCCCATCATCATCATCATCACAGGTTCTTCACCCGCACAGTCCTTCCGGTACCACTAACTCAGTGACCAAAGAGGCTGGTGGGCCTCCTGTTCGGTGGTTTGGGCCTATATGAGGCGTCCGAACCACCAGGACGGGCCATCACCGCGCTTGTGATGGAAGCAACTCTAAAATGGCGTACAGCACGTGTGCTCGTCTTTTTTATTGGTACGGTCACGTGTGTAGTGACGGATGCGCTGGATGGGTGTGGTGTGGGTGTATGCCATGCCAGCCATGAAGCGGTGTGTGTGTGCCGTTCTGGCAACTAGACCTGGAACTAAGAAATCACTACAATGGAAATCTGGGCAATGTTTCGTTGTTGTATTTTCCTGGAAGCCTAAGTGGAGTGGGCTGGCCTGACGTATGCCAGTGCTGCGCGAGGCTTTGAACCATGATTCTGGAGCTATGGGCGTGGTCCCGTCCTGAGTTATATGAGAAATCAAGTGATTCAGGTGTCCGTTTTGTAGTGCTGACGTCACCCGAGTCTTAAAAACAAATGTGTCATTATATCTGTAAAGTCCCACAACTTACATGGAAGGTACGGGGTATTACTGACTCTATATTCCTTCATACTTGCATACATAAATGATGGTGGACATGACGCATTTCTGTGATTATGAATGTCTATTGTACATTCAGTGAAGTGTTGTAGCTGTAGTAATACAGGGCTGTGAAAGGTTTAGTTTGTAGTTTTTGGCACATGAAGGGCAGCTAATATATATGCGTATGTGGTTATTCAGGTACACTGTAGAACTTGATGCTGGAAACTAGTGTTCGAGTCTCGGTGTTGCGTCCACATCCTGTTATTGTAGAGTAATGACGTAATATACGCTTGCCTGAAAATTTATTGTAAATACGGTGCTCATGTAAATAGCTGATATAGTTTTGGGTTGATTTTGCGCTATATAAATATGCTTTAAAAAAAAAAAGGAGGAATAGCCCACACTTACTGTCACAAGTAAGATGGTTGCATACGCTATTTATAGCACAATATAATGTGGTAGGGCAGAGGAGCAGCATTTTACAAACACAATAAATACACAGACACAGATAGATAGTTGAAGTGGGTACGTGCACGTGTGCTCGACTCCACTTTATTATGTTGTTGTTGGTAACAAGTAGAATAGTAATCATGATATCATATACAGATATTTATTCATAAACGGTTTATGACTTCTGCTGTACAAAGATAGAAGCATTGTATGTAAAATAATACACAGAAGATTCTATTGTACAGGGTTCATGAGTTGTGGTGCACTGAGGTAGGGGCGGTTTGTGTGGAGCCTGCGATGATGCGTGATCCAGACCGCACTAGTAAAAATGTGTTTTGACTATTGAATTTTGCCTTAACAAGGGCACGTGGCGATTATTTACGGTGTACTGAGTTAGTGGTACGTCTGGTGTTTATCGTCTGCGTGGTATGAGCGGGCTATACTGAAATCATTCAGTGTTGCGTACTGGCCTATATGAAATTTGAGGGGGGAAACTAGTATTGATTGTTATCACTTGCTGTGCAAGCTGGGTGTACTGATTGCTCCCCATAACAAATTAAACAATTCCACTTCACGCAGTGCATTGTAACTTTTACAAATTGGGGACGTATATCTGGTGGCGATATTGAAGGTGATATCCCAGAGGTACTTGGTATTGCCGGTGGTGGAGGTACATTTTGGCATAATTTTCTAAATTCTTTGTTATCATAGTTCACAGAATGCAACGATTGAAGGTGCTTACACATACTAGCAGTGCAACAGCACTATTTTTTTCTCTACTTTAAATAAATCGAGGCTACATGGAAGCTAGTAGTCAGTACAGTTATAGAACAATGCTTTTTTTCACTTTTTTAAACAAAATCTGAATACATACAGTATAATTGTCTCTGCATTAAATAAAGCAAGGTTGAATTTCCTACTGTCTATAGTGTAGATGCAAAGGTGAATTCAAGTTGTAACCCTGCTGTCCGCAGTGTACATCTTAGGGTGGAGTGCATCATCTGTAATTATAGTGGAAGTGGCAGATCGAACATGTATGCAGCGTGCATTTTATTATTCAACTAAATCTATAAGTGATATGAACATTTTTTTGAAGGAAGCATCCTAAAGGCATATTGTGTAGGGTGTGATAGGTGTTATACTTACTTTGATTTCCATTGAGTTAGTGGTACCTTAGACAACAAGGTTCTGTGGAGCCTGTGATGATGTGTGGACTGGGCAGGACGTACTGATAGTAATGTTTTTTGTCTTGTGAATTCTGGCTTAGTAAGGCCAAGTGGCAATTTTGTGTAGGTTTGAGGGATATTACTTTATTTGGTACTGCACTTTATGCAAAATGAATGAAAAATCAGGTAAATTCTGCCTGAATACGGCCATGTTGTGATGAATTATGGTGCACTGAGTTAGTAGTACTTTTGGGACGGAGAGTGTACGTGACTTGCGATGATTCGTGGCCCGCATAGGCCGCACTGAGGATAACGCTTTTTGACTACACAATTTTGCCTTAATAAAGCCTTGTGTTGATTATTTATGGTGCACTGAGTTATTGGTACGTCTGGTGTTTAGAGGGTGCTTATCCTGCGATAATGCGTGGTCTGAATGGGCTGCACTCAAAGCATTGAATGTTGCATACTGAACTGTATGTAGTTTGAGGGGGGAAAAAAAATTGCTATCGATGGTTATGAATTCTTCAGCAACAAAATTATCAGAATCAGATGATTCTTTCAGTGGTGTAGCCATTTTTGTCTCCAAAAAAGAAATTCAGGTTACCAATGAAGAAAAAGTGAGGTTCAAATTGTGACCTATGCTATCCACAGTGTAGGCTATCATTAAGTGTACCTTTGCACTTGCTGCGTGAAATTTATTATTCAAGTGAATCTATAAGTGATATAAAAAAAGTTGTTAAAGGAAGCATAATAAAGGAATATTGTATAGGTTTTGATAAATGTTATACTTAGTTTGGTATTGTAGTCTGCAAATAATAAATAAACAGTGTAATTAATTGTGAGCTCTGATGACCGTAGTGTAGGCATGTCATTTGAGATGTCATCAGTGATGTCATCAGTGATGTCACTGACCATGTCATGAATGATGTAATATGTGACATCATCACCAGTGGATTGCGGGCGCGAGAGTCACAGTTAGTACAACTAACTATAACAGATGAATTTCAATGGTTTTGTATGAGTGAAATGTCCAGCTAACTATAACACCCCTAAAACCTATGTTTTTTTCAGTGAATTTCTAAGGTTTTTTAAATACTAATTCCTAACTATAACCTGCTTGAAACCTATGGTTTTTCCAGTGAAAAATAAATAAATATATATATATATATATATATATATTTATTTGCTACTAACAATATTTTGCTGTACCTACGGTATATTGATGATCTGTTCCTTATTTGGACGGGCTCTCGGGATAGTGCCATGGCTTTTGTAGAGGTACTTAACAAAAATAGCATCAATCTGATGTTTACTTCCAATATCAGTTCTAGGTCGCTGTGTTTCTTAGATGTAGAGGTATATGTTAAAAATGACAATCTTGCAACCAGGTTATACAGGAAACCCAGTGCTGGTAATACAGTATTGCATGCCACAAGCCACCATCCGGCACATCTGATCCGGAGCATCCCCTTTGGGGAGATGCTTCGGATCAGAAGAATTTGTAGCACTGATGCAGAATGCGCAATTGTGCAGGAGGCCAGCAGGTTACGGTTTTTAGCCAGGGGGTATTCCAATACTAGCCTATTGAAAGCAATCCAACGTACCCAGTCTATCACAAGAGAGGAGGCCATGATTCCCAAGGAAGGGACTGAGGTAAGGGTTGATCTAGCTGAAGACAAGGTTCCTGAAGTACCCTCGCCATTATATTGACTTACAATCGCCAACATGGGGAATTGAGAAAGATCTTGTACAAAAATTGGAACCTTGTCCAGAGTGATCCAATTATTGGACATAAAGTGACAAGTAAACCACTACTCACTTTTCGCAGATCGCCCTCTATGGCAAAGGCTTTGGTCAGGAACACTCTGGAGCCTCAACTGTCCACCACCTGGTTATCTTTAAGTAATGGTTTCAAAACATGCCCACAATGCAAGGCGTGTCGCTATGGGAGCACTAGGACACATTACAGCAGTCCCTTTTGTCAGCATCCCATTGCCATCAACAAGAGATTAACTTGCAGGACAGAATATGCTGTGTATGTGTTGGAGTGTCCGTGTGGGTTGAGGTACGTTGGCAGTACCCGATTGCCCGCCCACAAATGGATACTCCAGCACATATACGGGCAATTGTGGGACATGACCAGACCTATCCGGTTGCCAGTCATTTTGAAGTCAAGCATTCAGGTAATCCTGGCCAGTTCCAGTATTATGTCATTGACACAGTAGTAGCTTCCAGGAGAGGAGGGGATAGAGAGGCTAAACTTCGTCTCCTGGAGACTAGATATATACTGGAGTTGAAAACAAAGAATCCTAATGGATTGAATGACAGGGAAGACCTCTATACCTGCATTTAGGATTCTCCAGGATCACACAGCCTGTCCGGTTAGAAATATACAACTGAATGGTTTAAGCTTATTTTAATACAAATGTGTGGCTGATTGGCATGAAGTAACATATGTAAAATATGGTTTTAAAGATCTGCTTGTCTTGTACATTTTTGACGTATTTTTTTGCACTTTGCACATCACTATTGGCACTTTAAACCTTTTGGGCAGACACATATTTATGGGATGGCCCACTTGGGCATTGTACATTTTTGGAGTTATTTTATGTGACAGTTGCATTTTTGTAACGATAACATGGAGTTTTTATTCAATACTGAGTATTGTACTGTGCAGCAGTCCCTTTGTTTATTATTGGCAGAACTACACAGAGGGATTATGCCATGTTAGTTGAGCCCTACATAAAATAGAGTATGGGCAGGCTTGAAAATTCTTATTTTTTATGTCAGCCACTATGGCTTTTATAAATTTCCTACACACGCTGCTATCTTGGGTTTAATATTATTAAATTTCTTGATTGTTCTATGTAAATGCTGCTATGTAAATATAGGCTATTTTTGGTACAATATTTATTTATTTATTTATTTGTTCCATTGCCGCAATTTGCACAGTATTTCTTTCATGTTAACTTCTTGTAACTATGCACTGTCACTTTAAAAGTCTGCCTATCAGTTTGAAGTACGTCATGTGATCAAGCCTCTTCTTGAGGCGAAACGCGTCATGGCGGAAGCGGACGCGCTGGCACGAATATATTAAAAAGCACTTTGGCACCAGCAATTGATGGGTCTATTCTTCGTCATTTCAACAAATCGGCAGCTTGCAGTGTGGCGATTTGTTTGATATATATACATATATATATATCTCATTTCACAGATTTCTCCACCCAAACCACCAGCACAGCGACACAGCACAGACTCTCAGCATCCAGGTGTTACTGTGCATAGTCCAATTTTATTATGTGAACACCAACATTAACAATTATTGGCACAAAACAAAAAGATAATAAACAACAAGCGCATTTTGGCTGACACCTTCGACTGGGTCTCACAGACACTTTGGTGCATTGCAATTTATCTTTAGTCCTTTCTCCATCTTAATGACCCTTAAACTCTCGAGTGGCAATTTCAAACATCTTATGTCGGCAATTTCCATCCTTTACATGTTTCCATTGTCTATTCAAATCAGAATGCCAATAATATCCCTTTGTATCTCACATTCACTTCCCATTAGTTACAATGTATTATTATTAACACTTTTCAGTATACAAACAATCCAAAAGGTTTCATATTCTAAAGTGCATTATGCTTTTCAAGGTGCATGATCCATAGGACATAACATCAATCATAATTGTCCATTTTAGAGATGAAAATACTGCTTCTCAATCTCCCACTTTAAAGTGCATGATGACATTATGATTCATATTACCATGTAGAGTGTTTCTCTTAGAATACAATACTATACTCAGGTATTCATTATATAAAGAGCCTCATGCATTAAAAATGCTTAATGCATAATTAAGAAACACACAGAGTGTTACTCTTGGAGTACAATTCTATATTCAAGCATCCAATATATATATATATATATATATATATATATATATATATATATATATATATATATATATATATATATATATATATATATATATATATATATATATACTTATACACTTATATTCCAAATGAGACTGCTTGCAATTGAAGACACCCGTTACAACGTTCGATTTCACCATACTTTATTTGGGAGGCAGCAGCAGACTGAAACGAGCCCCCTCATCGTAATTTGGCACCGTACATGCCATACGCATGTCGGAAGACTTTCCTTTGTCACTGGCTTGGCGTTTGTGGGGGAAAGGAACAGCATACACAATGTATTACACGTGATACTGAGGTTCTTAGTCCAGCCCCACTGAGCGTGTGCTCGCTATGCACTCTCGTCAAGCCAAGCCAGTGACAGGTTGTGTTTTACATTTTAGGGTATTTTAGGGTGTTTGTGTAGTGTAGTGTAGTATTTTCGGGTTGTGTCAGTGGTTTAGGGTTTAATGTTGTGTTGTAGTGTTTGTGTAGTCTAGTATTTTAGGGTAGTGTCAGTATTTTAGGTTTGTGTAGTGTAGTGTTTTAGGGTAGTGTCAGTGTTTTAGGGTTTAGTGTAGTGTTGTAGTGTAGTGTTTTAGGGTAGTGTAGTGTTTGTGTAGTGTTTTAGGGTAAAGGGTAGTGTTGTAGTGTTTGTGTAGTGTAGGGTTTTAGGGTTTAGGGTAGTGTCGGAGTGTTTGTGTAATGTAGTGTTTAAGGTTTAGGGTAGTGTTGTAGTGTTTGTGTAGTGTTTTTTTGGTTTAGGGTAGTGTTGTAGTGTTTGTGTAGTGTAGTGCTTTAGGGTTTAGGGTAGAGTGGTAGTGTTCGTGTAGTGTAGTGTTTTAGGATTTAGGGTAGTGTTTGTGTAGTGGTTTAGGGTTTAGGGTAGTGTTGTAGTGTATTTGTAGTGTAGTGCATTAGTGTTTAGGGTAGTGCTGTAGTGTTTGTGTAGTGTAGTGTTTTTGGGTTTAGAGTAGTGTTGTAATGTTTGTGTAGTGTAGTGCTTAGGGTTTAGGGTTTAGGGTAGTGTTTGAGTGTTTGTGTAGTGTAGTGTTTCAAGGTTTAGGGTAGTGTTTTAGTGTTTGCCTAGTGTAGTATTTTTATGGTTTAGGGTAGTGTTGTAGTGTTTGAGTAGTGTAGTGAATTAGGGTTTAGAGTAGTGTAGAGTTTATGTAGTGTTTTAGGGTTTTTGGGTTGTGTTGTAGTATTTGTGTAGTGTAGTGTTTTAGGGTTTAGGGTAGTGTGTTAGTGTTTGTGTAGTGTAGTGTTTTAGGGTTTAGGGTAGTGTTGTAGTGTTTGTGTAGTGTAGTGTTTTAGGATTTAGGGCAGTGTTTGTGTAGTGTTTTAGGGTTTAGGGTAGTGTTGTAGTGTATTTGTAGTGTAGTGATTTAGGGTTTAGGGTAATGTTGTAGTGTGTGTGTGTGTAGTGTAGTGCATTAGTGTTTAGGGTACTGTTGTAGTATTTGTGTAGTGTAGTGTTTTTGGGTTTAGAGTAGTGTTGTAATGTTTGTGTAGTGTAGTGCTTAGGGTTAGGGTAGTGTTTTACTGTTTGTGTAGTGTAGTGTTTTAAGGTTTAGGATAGTGTTGTAGTGTTTGCCTAGTGTAGTGTTTTTATGGTTTAGGGTAGTGTTGTAGTGTTTGAGTAGTGTAGTGAATTAGGGTTTAGGGTAGTGTGGAGTTTCTGTAGTGTTTTAGGGTTTAGGGTAGTGTTGTAGTGTTTGTGTAGTGTAGTGTTTTAGGGTTTAGGGTAGTGTGGTAGTGTTTGTGTAGTGTAGTGTTTTAGGGTTTAGGGTAGTGTTGTAGTGTTTGAGTAGTGTAGTGCATTATGGTTTAGGGTAGTATTGTAGAGTTTGTGTAGTGTTTTTGGGTTTAGCGTAGTGTTGTAGTGTTTGTGTAGTTTAGTGTTTTAGGGTTTAGGGTACTGTTGTAGTGTTTGTGTAGTGTAGTGCATTAGGGTTTAGGGTACTGTTGTAGTGTAGTGTTTTAGGGTAGAGTCGGGGTTGTGCAGGGTAGTGTACTGTTATTGTAGGGAGAGGACTGGGGGTCAGGGAGGGTTGTGTAGGGGTGCAGGGTAGTCACTTACCTTGCAAAATGTAACCACGAGTCTAGCTTGAAAACGCATGCTTTTGTGTTGTAATGGCATGCATGGTAAAGGCATAGTCGGGGTAAAAGTTTGCGATGTAATGGCATGTCATTGTCATTGACATCGCGGAGTAATACCCGCGTTGTAACGGCACGCATGGTATTAGTATGTGATGTAATGACATACATTCACACCCACCCTATCAAAAAGAACAATTGATGGACAGAATTCAGAACAATGACACACATTCACCCCGGTACAGAGATCTTGGCCTAAATAGATCGGTTTTGTGCTCACCATGCCAATCCAGTTTGGAGCCAGTCATATGCAAATCAGTCTTGACCCTGCGCCCAAAGGGACCAGTCCAGCCGAACCGCAAGGCCATGTCCTCCCTGGACTGGAAACAAGCATCCTAGGACCGGTTTCCGGCTTTCAGCACTCATCAGCCAGGATAGCTTGACTCCAGTGGCATGGAGAGAACGGGACCTGCGTCTGGGCATACCCGTTCAACTCGGGGTGACAAATGCAAAAAGAACATTTGATGGACAGAATGCAGAACAATGTCATATATTCACCCCTGTACAGAGATCTGAGCCTAAATCCATCGTTTTTTTGCTCACCATGACTTCCAGTTTGGACCCATCCTTATCCAAATCAGTCTTGACCCTGCACCCAATGGGAACAGTCCAGCCTGAACTGCCAGGCCAGGTCCTCCCTGGACTGGAAACAAGCATCCTAGGACAGGTTTCGGGCTTTCAGCCCTGATCAGCCACGATAGCTTCATTCCAGTGGCATGGAGAGCACAGGACTCACAAACAACAAGAAACCTGTAAGTCGGAAAGTTCAGAGAAAGATACGCTAGCATTGGAAGAATTGCACAGAGAGAGTAATTAAACTAGCTATCAACAAAAGCTGTTAAAGTCCTATCAGACCACCCAAATGGCGGAGCCTCATCATGTAGGACTCCTAGACCTTGGTTTGTGTGCAAGTGCCCAGACGTATTTTGGCATTGCATCACTCAGCCATGGTCTAGTCACCGAAGTTGTTCATGTGGATGGTGTGTCTGATATGTGCAGTGCAAAAAATAAAGTGATGTGTATAAAATGGCTGAACAAGCAAACAAATAAACTTTAATGGCGTTTGCCTGAACGTCAGGTTAAAAATTAGTGAGGTGACAGTTTTATGTTTATGTTTTGTTTATACAGTACCTGTGTATATTATCTACATGGTTTCTCCTTTTATATATTTTTTCCAGGGAAGACCAACTGCATCTTGTGGACTAAATAAGAAGATGCGGTAGGACGGTCTTGTATGACCAATTTGATTTGATTTTGGTAGAAAAAATTTTCTTTCACACAATTTATTAGAACACAATTAGTAGTGTACTTGCAGTAGCATTCCAGCTTGGCCCTGAAGAATGCCAGTGGACTTTCACGTTATGGCAGAAACATGTTGGCCCTAATTTTTGATCTTTACCAAGCAAGTTAGACAGTGATTTTGTCACACTGTCACCTCACTAATTTTTAACCTGACGTTCAGGCAAACGCCATTAAAGTTTATTTGTTTGCTTGTTCAGCCATTTTATACACATCACTTTATTTTTTGCACTGCACATATCAGACACACCATCCACATGAACAACTTCGGTGACTAGACCATGGCTGAGTGATGCAATGCCAAAATACGTCTGGGCACTTGCACACAAACCAAGGTCTAGGAGTCCTACATGATGAGGCTCCGCCATTTGGGTGGTCTGATAGGACTTTAACAGCTTTTGTTGATAGCTAGTTTAATTACTCTCTCTGTGCAATTCTTCCAATGCTAGCGTATCTTTCTCTGAACTTTCCGACTTACAGGTTTCTTGTTGTTTGTGCATTCACACTGGGGGTATTTACCTGGTTTGTCGTTAAATAATTTCCCTCTGACCCTCCCCTACGAGTAGTTGTTATAAAGAGCACAGGACTCACGTCTGGGCATACCTGTCCCACTCTGATTGAGAAATGCAAAAAGAACAATTGATAGACAGAATGCAGAACAATGTCATACATTCACCCCAGTACAAAGATCTAGGCCTAAATCCATAGTTTATTTGCTCACCGTTCCATTCTAGTTTGGAACCAGCAATGTGCAAATCAGTCTTGACCCTGCACCCAATGGGAACAGTCCAACCCGAACTGCCAGCGCAGGTCCTCCCTGGACTGGAAACAAGCATCCTAGGACTGGTTTCAGGCTTTCAGCCCTGATCTGCCAGCATAGCTTGACTCCTGTGGCATGGAGAGCACAGGACCTATATCTGGGCATAACCATCCCACTGGGGTGAGAAAGGCAAAAATAACAATTGATGGACAGAATGCAGAACAGTGTCATACATTCACCCCAGTACACAGATCTGGGCCTAAATCCATAGTTTTTTTGCTGGCCATGCCATTCCAGTTTGGACACAGCCATGTGCAAATCAGTCTTGACCCTGCGCCCAATGGGAACAGTCCAGCCTAAACTGCCAGGCCAGGTCCTCCCTGGACTGGAAACAAGCCTTCTAGGACCAATTTTCGGCATTCAGCCCTAATTAGCCAGGATAGCTTGACTCCAGTGACATGGAGAGCACAGGACCCACGTCTAAGCATACCCGTCCCAATCGGGTTGACAAATGCAAAAAATAATATTTAATGGACAGAATGCAGAACAATGTCATACATTCACCCCAGTACAGAGATCTGGGCCTAAATCCATCATTTTTTTGCTCACCATGCCATTCCAGTTTGGACCCAGCTTTATCCAAATCAGTCTTGACCCTGCACCCAATGGGAACAGTCCAGCCTGAACTGCCAGGCCAGGTCCTCCCTGGACTGGAAACAAGCATCCTAGGACAGGTTTCGGGCTTTCAGCCCAGATCAGCCAGGATAGCTTGATTCCAGTGGCATGGAGAGCACAGGACTCACGTCTGGGCATACCTGTCCCACTCCGATTGACAAATGCAAAAAGAACAATTGATAGACAGAATGCAGAACAATGTCATACATTCACCCCAGTACAGAGATCTGGGCCTAAATCCAACGTTGTTTTGCTCGCCATGCCATTCCAGCTTGGACCCAACCATATGCAAATGTATCTTGACCCTGCGCCCGATGGGAACAGTCCAGCCCAAACTACCAGGCCAGGTCCTCCTTGGACTGGAAACAAGCAACCTAGGAACGGTTTCGGGCTTTTAGCCCTCATCAGCTAGGATAGCTTCACTCCAGTGGCATGGAGAGCAACGGCCCCATGTCTGGGCATACCCGTCCCTCTTAAGGTGACAAATGAAAAAAGAACAATTGATGGACAGAATGCAGAACAATGTCATACATTCACGCCGGTACAGAGATCTGGGCCTAAATCCATTGTTTTTTTGCTCACTGTGCCATTCCAGTTTGGACCCAGCTATGAGCAAATCAGTCTTGACCGTACACCCAATGGGAACAGTCCAGCCCGAACTGCCAGGCCAGGTCCTCCCTGGACTGGTAACAAACATCCTAGGACCGGTTTCAGGATTTCAGCCCTGATCAGCCAGGATAGCTTGACTCCAGTGGCATGGAGAGCCCGGGACCCATGTCTGGGCATATCCGTCCCACTCGGGTAACAAATGAAAAAGAACAATTGATGGACAGAATCTAGAAGAATGTCATACATTCACCCCAGTACAGACATCTAGGCCTAAATCCATAGTTTATTTGCTCACGATGCCATTCTAGTTTGGAACCAGCAATGTGCAAATCAGTCTTGACCCTGCACCCAATGGGAACAGTCCAACCCAAACTGCCAGGGCAGGTCCTCCCTGGACTGGAAACAAGCATCCTAGGACTGGTTTCAGGCTTTCAGCCCTGATCTGCCAGCATAGCTTGACTCCTGTGGCATGGAGAGCACAGGACCTACGTCTGGGCATAACCATCCCACTGGGGTGAGAAAGGCAAAAATAACAATTGATGGACAGAATGCAGAACAGTGTCATACATTCACCCCAGTACACAGATCTGGGCCTAAATCCATAGTTTTTTTGCTGGCCATGCCATTCCAGTTTGGACACAGCCATGTGCAAATCAGTCTTGACCCTGCGCCCAATGGGAACAGTCCAGCCTAAACTGCCAGGCCAGGTCCTCCCTGGACTGGAAATAAGCCTTCTAGGACCAATTTTCAGCATTCAGCCCTAATTATCCAGGATAGCTTGACTCCAGTGATATGGAGAGCACAGGACCCACGTCTAAGCATACCCGTCCCAATCGGGTTGACAAATGCAAAAAATAATAATTAATTGACAGAATGCAGAACAATGTCATACATTCACCCCAGTACAGAGATCTGGGCTTAAATCCATCATTTTTTTGCTCACCATGCCATTCCAGTTTGTACCCAGCCGTATCCAAACCAGTCTTGACTCTGCGCCCATTGGGAACAGTCCAGCCCCAACTTCCAGGCGAGGTCCTCCCTGGACTGGAAACAAGCATCAAAGGACCGGTTTTGGGCTTTCAGCCCTCATGAGCCAGGATAGTTTGACTCCAGTGACATGGAGAGCATGGGACCCACGTCTGGGCATACCCGTCCCACTCGAGGTGACAAATGCAAAAAGAATAATTGATGGAGAGAATGCAGAATAATATCATATATTCACGCCAGTACAGAGATCTAGGCCTAAATCCATAGTTTTTTTGCTCACCATGCCATTCCAGTTTGGACCCAGCCATATGCAAATCAGTCTTTTACCCTGCACCCAATGGGAACAGTCCAGCCTGAACTGCCAGGCCAGGTTCTCCCTGGACTATAAACAATCAATAAATCAATCAGGTGTATGTTAAGCAAAACTTCTCACCCATAAGGGTCTCAATGCGCTGGGAAGTGGGGGTGTTGCAGGTTCCATTCCATCAAGAAAGGGGTCTGTCGAAGAGCCAGGTTTTGAGGTTTCTTGTGAAGATGGGGAGCAATGTTATCTGTCTGAGGTGGAGCGTAAGGTCGTTCCAAGCTCTGGCCGCGCAGAAGGAGCAGGAGTGGCCTCCCGATCTGGTCTTTCAGGTGCGGGGGACCATGGCGTAGGAGAGCTGGGCTGATCATAGGGTCCTTTGGGGTGCGTGGAATTTGAGTCAACTGTTAAGGTATGCTGGTCCGGTGTCGTGAAGGGCCTTGTGAGCATGGGTTGGAATCTTGAAGGTGACTCTAGCTTCGATGGGGAACCACTGGAGTGTGCGCAGGTGCTGGGAGATGTGACAGTGTCTTGGCAGGTTGAGGACCAGACTTGCAGCGGCGTTTTGGATGTTCTTTAGCTTGTGGGTGAGAATTTCGTTTACTCAGGCGTAGAGTGCGTTGCCGTAGGCGAGCCTGCTGGTGAACAGGGCGTGAGTGACAGTCTTTCTGGGTTCAAGGGGGATCCATTTGAAGGTCTTACGTAGGAGGCGGAGGGTTTGGAATCAGGAAGACGAGACAGAGTTGACCTGGCAGAGTTGATCAAGCATCCTAGGACCGGTTTCGTGCTTTCAGCCCTCCAGTGGCATGGAGAGCACGGGACCCATGTCTGGGCATACCCGTCCCTCTCGGGGTGAAAAAAGCAAAAAGAACAATTGATGGACAGAATGTAGAACAATGTCATACCTTCACACCCACACAATAACCCACACAACTACTCATTCACCCTCTCATTCACTATTACCCACTCACTCTTCTGTACACCACATGCACACACACACCACTCTTTTACCCATACAGGCCCTCACCCCCACTCACCTTAGTATAAATGTTTAACGCTCAGTAACTTTTAGAAAATACTCACAATCACTAGATAATGTCATCAGTGTTGTAATTTGAGACACAGCCCCCCTCCCATTAAGTCAAGGGCAGGCCATTTTGGCCCTGATACTCATTTCACAGAATAAAAACCTCAACAGTAAGCAAAGTGATCTGAAATGCTTTGCGGAGGTGAAAGCATTGTTGAACTATTGGTGCGCAATCTGTATATGACTCTGACAAGTGGTTTCTTTCTTGCCCTATCCTGGTGAGAGCAGAGAGCTTGGTTTTCCCTTTAAATTACTACCAGAAATATAAAAGAAAGCACTAGGAAGCTTTGCCCATTTGGTCTTGCTCACCTTAGTAGTATGCAAAGGGCCACAAGTGTGTTTGCATCATTTTTAAAACCAGGTAATTTCTGATGTTAAAAAACTGCCACTAACGGGACATAGCGTCAGTTTTTAGGTCACGCCTACGCAGCGCGCATGCACTGCTTAGGAAAGAGACCTTTAGGAATCGGCACAGCTTTGCGGGCAAAAACGTGCATGCGTTGCATTGCTTCCAATGGCAACGTGTGCATGTCTGGCGATTCCCTTGCGGGAGCAAGATTTTTCGCCATGTATTTTCAATTATCGCTCTTGGCGCCGCTCGCTCCCACAAGGCTTTAGTTTCCTGCTCATGTTCCAGGCGCAGGTTTTCTCCTGGGGAATTACTTTGATGTTGCTTACACTTTCGTGGACATTAGTTTTATGCTCATGTTCCAAGCGCAGGTTTTCTCCTGGAGGGTGTGTTTTATTTTTTCAGTGAAGTTTTATTTTCAGATTGACCCATGAAATTCAAAAGATAGGATGTCCCCCTTTCGACGCCACACATCGCAATCAGGCCGAGCTCCTCAAAACCCAATCCGGCTCACTGTTGGTTAGCAGAAGGGCTCAGAGGGGGAAGCAGCAGTGCTGCCTGCTTCTACGGAGGCCGAACAGCTCTAAATCCTTCATGGCTGAGACAATACAGATGACGCACGTTCGCCTGGAGTACCTTACTTTTCGAGTGTAGCTGGCTCATGTCAAGCTGACGCAGGCGTGGGTATTTCTGGTGTACGTATGAATCCAAGTTAAAGCAGAGGATTTCATTGTCAGACATACTGCGAGGAAAAGAGCTTTGTGGGTGACACAGTGACAGAAAACAAACCAGCAGCAGGCTCTCCTGAGGCCACTCCAGGTTACCTCGCTGCTTTTCAGCAGGATTAAATAGGGTGAAAGTGGCAAGAGGGCATTCTATTCAGCACGGAAGACAAAGAGGTTAAAGAACGAAACACAGATGTCTAAAGAGCGCCAAGTAGAAGAGTGTGTGTAAGGCAGGACTTTTTGAGTGTCGCTAGCTCATGTCAAGCTGACACAGGTGTGGGTATTTCTGGTGTAGGTATGATCCAAGTTAAAGCAGAGGATTTCGTTGTCAGACATACTGCAAGGAAAGCAGCTTTGTGGATGACACAGTGTCTTTTTCTGGGCATGGCATCACCGAGTACTGGCCTTTTATTCCACGATATTCTTTTACGGGGTACTGTGATGTTGAGCCCATGGTAGTATTTGTTATCTTTCTTCCGAAGTAGGACACGTAGCAGTATTGGTTACAGGGAACCTTAAACATCCAGCATTGTTTTTTAACAGGGTTACACATCTATCTCTTAAGGAAGGAACATAGTTGGGTACCGGCATCTAAAGGGGACAAAGGCTTGCCCCCACAGATGAGGAAAACTATAGGGGCGCCTCAACAACTTCTTGTATTGGTGAGGCGGGCATATCCTTTAGTATGGACCGAGGAACAATATTTTGTGATCACAAGGGTGTGGCCCCTCTGTACTGTGATGGAATATTCAACTTTTTGGGTGTGGTGAGAGGAAAACATTGCTTACAGTGAAAGGGGATGCTGCAAGAGGGAGTGATCACGATCCACTAGATAATAGACTATAGCATTCTACTGATCTGAGAAATAGCTCTCGGCACCCTGTGCGATGCTGTTTGAGTTCTTTTGAAGTGACTGCAGTTTTCAATCGGCTGTTCTAAATTACTCGTGCATTTTTCTCCACATGCTCTTGTTTTTTTGTATGTTGCCGTTTCTACTTGATCTCATATTGAACCCTGCAGAGTTTTAAAGTAATAAGTACATGTTGTCCCTGTTGATTGTTATAGCCCCCCCTTAAAGCGTCAGGTACTGGGCATGTAGATGGAGGAGGGTGTTTGTGCACGTATAAAGCCCTTTATGACTTAGATCGTCGTGTCTGTGCACTTGAGTCTTAGTTCATGTGGATAGCGACGTGTGCGTGCATTCATTGGAAGCTCTGGTCTTCCCTGCGCTTAGACGTTTTTACTTGAAGTTGGATAAAGCACAATAACGTTTTACTCAGCTCAACATTCATTTTTGGTGGATCTGCACTAGCAGCACATCACAGTGCTCAAATTCTGTACTCACTGCAAACGGCTTCCAGAGGTCTGTGTGTATAGACTGGTGTTACCATCGACTAAATCACACCCCATCGGCAGTGCTTGACGTCGCACCCATGGTTCTGAAATGTGGCTGAACCAATAACAGAATCCAGCCCCTAAATTTGCACGAGATGCAATAATTCACCCCATCTAGGGGTCTGCCTTTGTTTGTTTGTTTGCACTCCCTGCACATCTCTTACCACAGTGTCTACTGTCTATAGCCCATGTCTTTACAGTCACCTGTCTTAACACAGTCTGTGAACCCTTGATCAGTGTCTCTGTCTTCGCTGTCTCTGGGTTGTCTGGTCCTTGTCAGTGGAGTTGTTCTCTCTGGTCCGTGCAACTGTCCCAGCGATCTCTGATCCGTGCCACTGTCCCAGCAGTCTCTTGTCCGTGTCACTGTGCCAGTGGTCTCTAGTCCACATCTCTGCTCCTCTACCATATAGTTTAAAAACATTAGCAAAGCCAAGAGTCCTACCTATACACTTATAAGGTCCCAAATGCGAGACCTATCGGCTAAGCCAATGCTTGTTCTTTTTTAGCGACGTACAAGGAAATCCTTGTAAATATCGAGTTGTGCGTTTTGCTGGAGTTTTTACACTGGGACACCTACCTTGCATCTCATTTTCGGTAAGGCACGCTAACAGAAGTGGCACTGCGTCTATCACAGTCCTAATAGCACAGTGCTATTAGGACTGTGATAGACGCGGACACGTTTCAATACAGAATCGCCTAAGAAATCGAAAGAAGCACCAGACCATTTTGGAGCCCGTGGATTCATGCTCCACGAGATCAAGTAGCAACATAATTAATTTAGAGTGCCTTACTTCATTTAATCACTGGGATTAAGACTGAATTTCACGCTACTAAGAAAGTGTTGGTCCTGAGGAGAACCCCGCATCGGGGGGTTCGAAACGCGTCGACCTGTTCTTTTGCCTTTTATCAATTGTAAATATATAATGTAAAGCAAACGGAAAAGGCAGGATTCATCACCTTAACCCTTTCTTTTGAAATATAGTGAAATTGTTGAAATTTTATCATTTACATGTACAGAGATTCTATCATTGACATTAGGTCTTGAGTGTATATTTTGTATGTAAGGAAGAATGAATGTTTTGGCCAGCATGTGAGATGGATGTGTTGTAAATTTGTAAATTGTAATGTGTATTGAGATTGTTATATGTTGTATTAAATGTATTATAGTTGTACGAATGCAAACAAATTGTTGATCTAATGACAAAAGTAATTTCCCACTAGTGAAAAAGTAATTAATAAACTAGTGAGGTGAGTCAACAGACGGACCGGTATGATTTTTCCTTTCGTACAGGTCAGTTTTATTAAGTTGAAATAACGCCCAGTACTGGCATTTGTGTTGTTCTTTATATTGAATTGGCTTAGCCTTGCTGGGTCAGAGCCACGACCCTGTGTCGTTTTCCTTGCCAGATAAAGATGGCGGGCAGTGTGCTGGCAGATGGAAAGCCCATCCGACACGGTTTCCAACACTGGCAATCATTACGATTGCTTGTCGGATCCACCCGCATCCACAAAATTGTGGCGTTGCCTAGCAGGTACCACCCACCAGATTTGGATGCTGCATCCCTGCCAGCCTGTGTATGGTAGTTTCAACCACCACCATTCAAAGGCTGGCTGAGATGTACTTTTAGGGCCAATTGAGGGTCCCCCTTTTGCAGGGGCATGGTACTTGGAGTGTATCTATGGTGCCACCCTACAGTTCCCTACACCAGGTGGCAGGCACCGCGTGGTGCCTGCTACATAATTCAGGGAAATGCACAACAGGCATTTATATCATTGCGTGGGTGGTGCAGCCAGCAGCACCCGACGCAAGGGTAAACATGCACAATGCAACCACCACAGTGGCAGTCGCATTGTAAATACGTGTGCGGGACAGCCGTCATATAGGCAGCCGGTCCCAATTCTTGGGATGATGGCGGACGGACTTAAGTCTGTCTGCTATCGTAATCCCCCCAAAGTTATTTGAACAGAATCACAAGATGTCGAATAGATGCCGAAACTCAAACCTGGTTGCAAAGTTTGCATCTCTGGCCATAGTGCCACATCCGCTCTCTTAAGTGTAACATAATCAAGTAATCAACTGGATAAAAAAACATAAAGATAGCAAATTATTTAAAAGTGCTTTGTTGCTATTTGAGAAATCAGAAAGTATATCCTCATTGTAGTTGTTTAGAGCACTAACCATAAAGACCCACTCATGGAGGAGGGTGCAGAGGCAACACGTTGACCATGCTGGGCAGGCAGGAGGGACAGTGGCAGCACAACAGACCATGGAGGGCAGGAAAAAGGGGGGTAGGGACAAGAAACCAACTATGCAGTACAGGCAAGAGAAGCTGTGGCCCAATTCAGACAAGAGACTCCCTATATTTTTAAGCTCAAAAGGGTTTAATTGTATCTGTCTTGTGCCTAAAATCTCCTCTTTTTCAATGTAAATGAACGGGAAAAAAATCATTTCCCCAAGTTTTCCTTTTCAAAATCTCCTTCTTACCAAGTTCAAAATGTTGCCAAGTAAGGTACATTGAATCATGGAGGGCAGTAGTAATGGGGTAGAAACATGGACTCGTATAAAATATGCAGGGGCAACAAACTGACTTGCAGGGCAGGCGTCAGGGTTGGCCGCAGCACAATACACCACACAGGGCAAGCGTGTTGGCAGTGCAGCATAACGGACGTTGAAAAGCAATAGGGAGGGGACAAGGCCATACACTTGGACAACAAAGAGCAGAGTGGGAAAGAGGCAGGGACAACAACCTTACCATACTGGAAAGACAAGAGGGACAGTTGCAGCATAAGGGTCCTTGAAGGGAAGGAATGAGGGGGCAGGGGCACGACAATGGACTAGACAAGGCAGGAGGGAGGGTATAGGAGCTGCACATTGAAAATGGAGGGCAGAGGGTAAGGGGAAGGGCAGAAGCAGCAAGCTGACCATGGAGGGCAGGCTGAATGGACACTGAAAGCACAACACACCATGGAGGACAACAGTGGCACTATACTGTAATACAGACAGACAACAGAGGAAAGGTTGGAGAGGTTCAGGGGAAACAAGCTGACCACACAGGGCAGGTGGGAGAGGTTGTGGCAGCACCGATCAGGCATGGCAAGGGGGAAGGTTAGTGGGAGCACAATGACCATGGTGGGCAAGAGAGAGTGGGCAGGGTCTTGCACTAAGGACCATGGAGGACAAAATGGAGGAAAAGGTGCTGGACACAGACAAAATTGTGCAGGGGAAGGGTCTTCACAACAGACCATGCGGGGCAGGCAGGAAGAGCAGTTGCAGCACAACAGAACATGGGGGGAAGAAGGGAATGTCAGCAAAATGAACCATGGAATATAGGAGGGAGAGGATAGGGTCATGGAACTTGGACAGTCAGGGTGTAGGTGGCAGGGACAGGTGACAGCCATCTGACCATGCTAGGTGGGAGGGGCAGTGGGAGCAACAGAACACTCAGAGTAGATAGGTGAGTGACAGGTCCATGGAGAAGGGTCATCAGAAAGGAGTGAGCAGGGTCATGGACACAGACTTCAGAGGGCAGGGGGGAGGAGAATAGCAGCAGCAAGATAAGCACAAAGGCTAAGCAGGAGCACAATTATGGGGCATAGAATTGGTCAACAGAGGGTGTAATTGTTTACACATCGCGCTTTGGCGGGTCCCTGGATTCCCCAGCTCCTCCTGACTTTGGCCGCCATATTAGGGGTAGTTTTCTTGGACGCCGGGCGGCGCCAGTTGTGCTAGCAGACCAGCTGTCACAAGGACACGCTGGCCTGCATATAAGGAGGGCATTTTAGGCGGGCTGCCTTTCTATTAACATCTACTACGACCTGGGATACCAGCAGCGCATTTTAGCGCATAGCAGCGATTTACGCAGTAGCGTTTTAACTGACCCCGTTTTGTATTTCATTTTGTATTTGGTTGCATTGTACCTTGTTTTAGCCTGCAGCGTCGTCCCTCACTCGCACAATAATTGTTTACACGCCACGCTTTGGCGGGTCCCTGGATTCCCTGGCTCCTCCTGACTTTGGCCGCCATATTGGGGGTAGTGTTCTTGGACGCCGGGCGGCGCCAGTTGTGCTAGCAGACTCGCTGTCACAAGGACACGCTGGCCTGCATATAAAGCGACCCTTTTTACGTGTAGCGTTCTCGCGTAGCGTTCTCGCCGTAGTGACGCCGGAGTCCAGCCCGTCTGCGCCCGTCAGCGACTCGGAGGCGATCGGTGCGACGGGTTGGGCTGGATCATCTGGATTATCTACTCCTGCCGCCACTATGTTTCGCTATACATCGCTGGAACTCCGGTCCCTGCAAAAGGTTGCGTGCTCCTGTCACAAAGTCTTTCCGGGTCGATTTAGGGGTAAGAGACGGTGTCCTGGCTGCGCGTGGTTGCCAGGCAATGCCCCGGCCACTATATCTGACAAGGAGGTAGACAGCGTGAAGCATCTCTGCCTGCTCTTAAATACCAGATCATTGAGCAGACACGCCCAGGATATTTACGATCTCCTGGTCACGGAAAAGCCTCTTTGTCTGATGTTGACAGAGACGTGGTTAGGGGAGTCTTCTAACCCCGATATTGCCACAGCAATTCCCCCTGATTATAATATCTTCAGGCAAGATAGATTGAAGGGGAGGGGCGGTGGTGTGGCACTTGTGGTGAATAAACTCGCCACATGTTCCACTATCCCTATGGATGTTATCACAGGATCTGAATCTCTTGCTTTTTCCATAGTATTAGCGCCCCATCAATCTTTTAAAGGGCTCCTAGTTTACAGGCCCCCTGGACCGGTAGGCTCCTGTTTTGAAGAGCTCCAGTCGGTAGTATATGCTTTGGTGTTGAGGTCCGAGCACTGTGTATTGGCCGGGGATTTTAATTTCCATATGGACGATGGATTGGACCCTGACACGATGAAAATGACTGATGTTACGGCTCCTCTAGGCCTTTCCCCTTATCTCTTTGGACCGACGCATGAAAAAGGCCATACCCTGGATCAGGTTTTTTCCACGACCTTTATAGAGGTGCTGGCTCTTTTGCCGGTGCTCTGGTCGGATCACAGGCTGGTCAAATTTCATGTGTTGGGTACAAAGAAACCATCGAGTGCTGCTCCTCGGCAGCTGGGTCAAGCACCTAGGGCGTATCATCGGGTGTCTCCGGAAATGCTGACACAGGCATGTCTGGCTCATCCCTGCCATATGACAGGAGACCTGGAAAGGAATTTAGAGTCTCTGCAAGCGTGGCTGACGGACAGGCTGAACGATCTTGCCCCTGTGTTGGCCCCCTGTAAAACACCTAAACGGGTTTCTGCCCCTTGGTTTACTGAAGCACTGGCGGCATCTCGACGGCAGTGCAAGGTGGCTCAGAGGGCTTGGCGCTCACAGTATGATTCCGTGGCCAAGCTTGCTTATAGGACGGCTGTGAAAGCTTACCATCGTGACATCCTCCTTGAAAAAATGGATTATTTTTCAAAGAGGATTGAGACTGCCTCTAATTCGTGCAGAGAGATTTTCACTATCGTGAGGGAATTTACGGCCCCACGCACTAATTCGACCCAGGTAGCTCCTTCTGAGCCGTGGGTAAGTGCCCTTGCCAACTTTTTTACCACCAAGATAAAATTGATCCAGGACTCTTTCCCTCTGAGGGTGGCTAGAGTATCTCCCTGCACTGAGGGTGAATCAGATCTAACAGCCTGTCTGGGTCCGGTCCTGGCAGACTTTCCGCCACTTTCAGCTTCCTCGTCTTTGGAACTTATGGCCAAACTTACATCTGGGTCGCCTCTTGACCCGTGCCCTGCCAAATTTTTGGCGAAAATGGCGGAAGTCATTGATCCTTTGGTGAATCCAATTCTGAATCTGTTCTTGAGTGGGGGGGTGGTCCCGCAGGCCTGGAAGCAGGCGATGATCATTCCTCTTCTCAAGAAGCCTGGTTTGGATCCTGAGGCTTTGGTCAATTACAGGCCCATCTCTCTCCTGCCTGCTTTTGCTAAGATCTTGGAGAAGCATGTGCATATTGTGCTCTCCAACTTTCTAGAATCCCACAATTTGCTGCATTCCACCCAATCTGGCTTCCACGCCAACGTAAGCACCGAGACGGCGCTTTTGGAGGTGTCGGAAGCTATCAAGGAGGTACTGGATTCAGGAGGCAAAGCTATGCTTGTGATGCTTGACTTGTCGGCGGCTTTTGACACCGTCCCCCATGAGGGTCTCCTCGCCAGACTTCATGAGATCCGTCTGAGGGGGATGGTGCTCAGCTGGTTTAGATCGTTCCTGGCTGGCCGCCGACAAATGGTCTGGGCCTCTCCTAGCTCTGCCGTGATGCCGCCATTGGGAGTCGGAGTCCCGCAGGGCTCAGTGCTGAGCCCGACTCTATTTAACATCTCTATGACCCCTCTGGCGGCACAGGCGGAGTCTTTTGGGGCCCAGATCGTATCCTATGCCGATGATACCCAGCTCCTCTTTACGTCTGGGAAAGGAGCAGATTTTGATGGAGAGAGTATCCACGGTTGCCTTGAGGCTGTTTTCAACTGGTTCCAGCTTAACAGCCTCAAGTGCAACTCAGATAAATCTGAGGTACTCTTCTTCGGGTGTCGGTCGGACCCAGTTTAGCAGGAATGGTGGCCTGTCAACATGTTTCCTCCAGCGGTCTCTTCCCAGTCAGCTAAGAATCTGGGGATTAAGAGCGACAATGGCCTGACATTGAGATCACAGATCCTGGGTCTAACAGGTACATGCTTTGGCCTCCTCAGGATGCTCCGTAAGTTTCTTCCCTTGCTCTCGGAAGATCATAGGAAGATCACGGTGCAGGCCTTAATTGGCTCGAGATTGGACTATTCCAATGTCCTGTATCTCGGCCTGCCGGAGTATCTCTTGCAACGGCTGCAGGTGGTCCAGAACTCGGCTGCACGGGCCATTTTTGGCCTTTACGGACGAGCTAGAAGCTCCGGCCTCCTGCAGTCACTTCATTGGCTGCCTATCCGGAAGCGGATAGTTTTTAAGACCTTGACCTTGGCCAACAAGGCTTTTCACGCTTCTGAAGCTAAATATCTCCAAAAGAGGCTAGCCTTTTACCATCCTGCCCGATCTCTGAGATCTGAGTCTCTGTTTCTTGCCGTGGTCCTGCGAGTAAAAAGGGTACGTATTGGGGGCCGGTCTTTCAAGCTGTTGGCGCCACAGCTCTGGAATACGTTGCCCTTGGTACTGCGTAGTACTTCCAATCTGTTGGCCTTCAGGAAGGGCCTTAAAACTTGGCTTTTTGCTCTTTAGTTATGCTCTTTTTTCTGTTGTCTGGGTCTCCTATTTTCCTTGTTGTGATATCTGCTACAGGTCTACAATAAAAGCGCCGGGACACTCCTAGGAGTAGCCGTGCGCTATAAAAGATTTATATAACATAGTATAACATAACAGGAGTGGTAAGGGCATCAAGCTAAATGGATGGCAGTGGCATCACATCGGACCATGCCAGGCACGAGGGAAGGGGCTGGTGCATGGAATCAGACAACAGAGGGTTGGGAGGAGGTGGATATGGCAGCAAGCTAACTAATTAGGGCAGGTCGGAAAGGCAGTGGCAGTACAAAGGCTACATATGGCTGTATTGAGGGATCAGGACTTGGACAACAGATGGCAAGGGGGCAGGAGCAGCAAGCTTGGGTAGGGCCGCACAGTGCCATGCCAGGCACTGCGTTCAACCTTCCCCCACTGTGCATTGCAATGAGCATTTTACTTAATGCTAACAAAAATAGAAATTCACTGGAAAAATAAAGTTTACAGGGATGTTACAGTTAGGCTCAGATTTTATTCGTACAAAACTAGTGGAATTTAGCAGTTATAGTTGAGTGTTTTCTAAAAGTTGATGAGTGTTAAACATATATACTACGGTACTTCCAAAGTACCACATAGGCCCAGATATGCAAATGTAACTTTCCTATAATATCCCCCCTGCTACTGAACATATTAACACCAAATAACAAAAGGTGTGATCTCTGGAACAAAATCGACCTTTCTGCTTATTTTTGTGTAATTCTGTCCAGTGGGGCGGGATGCAGGTGTGTCATAACACTCCATGGGAATTAAGTTGGGTAATACACTTTTTTATCCCCTTTTTCTCTGCCCCCACTAGATGGATCACCCTGAAACTTTCCCTGCACAGCAAAAATCACTTGCATACCTTTTTTGAAACATTTCATGAAGATTCATCAACCAGCACAAATGATATAGTCAAGTCTAAAAAATGCTAAAACTTCACTTGCTACCCATATCCACTCTAAACCCTAAAAATTCCCTTCTCACCCTAACAAATCCCTTGCCACCTAAAAGTACTATAACCACCCTAAATATCCCCTTGCCACCCAACAACCCATACCCACCCTAAACCCTAAAAATGTCCTTGCTTCCCAAAAAACCCTCCTCACCCTAAACCCTAAAAATCCTATTGCCATCCAAAAACCCATTCCCAACCTAAACCCTCAAAAATCCCTTACCACTCAAAAACCCACAACCACCCAAACCCTAACAAATCTCTTGCCACCCAAAACCTGATACCCAACCTAAACCCCAAAAGTCCCTTGTCAACTAAGAACCCATAACCACTCTAACCACTCTAAACCCTAAAAATTCTGTTGCCATCCAAAAACCCATTCCCACCCTAAACCCTTAAAAAATTCATTATCACTCATAAACCCACATCCACCCTAAACCCTAACAAATGTATTGCCAGTCAAAAAACCCATACACTCTGAAAACCCTAAAAATTCCATTGCCATCCAAGAACCCATTCCCACCCCAAACCCTAAAAATCCCTTATCACTCAAAAACCCACATCCACCCTGAACCCTAAAAAATCTCTTGCCACCCTCTCTTGCCCAATCTCTTTGGCCTTGGGGGTCCCAGAAAGACCCCCAAGGCCAAAGAAAGCATTTTTATAAACAAAAAAATGTCAGCGCAATTCGCGCTGGGGTCGCAGGTTCCCGTGTTTTATTTAATGAGACCACGGGGTGTGCTAGGTCCCGGGGCATTTCTTAAAAAATAATAGCGGGGAGTCGCTGGGGCTGTGGGGGCCCGCTGGGGTCCCCACAGTCCCGGGGCTTCACTCATGTTGGGATGGGGGTTGCACGCCCCCCCTCCTGGAGCCCTCCATGTGCTCATAACTTTGGCATAGTTTGACAAATCTTTTCGAAATTTTCCCCCAAAGTTTCTATTTTTTGATCAGCTCCTATCTTGAAAGTTTAGGGGTGATATGTCAAGGGGGTTGAGAAAAAAGTGGGATCCCAAAACGTGTTTACTCAATGCATTTTCCATGGGAAACTTTAGACAAGGCTACAGGTCAAACTGCTGAACGGAATTATGCCAAATTTGACAGGGAGAAAGGTCTTGGTCCAGAAAGCGCACTTTTGTTGAAATGGTTTAAATCCGTTCAGTGGTTTTTGAGATGAAAAAGGAAATATATATATATATATATATATATATATATATATATATATATATATATATATATATTCACTGAAAAAACCATAGGTTATAGACCATATATAGTTAGGAATTAGCATTTACAAAACCTTGAAAATTCACTGAAAAAACCATAGGTTATAGACCATATATAGTTAGGAATTAGCATTTACAAAACCTTGAAAATTCACTGAAAAAACCATAGGGTATAGACCATATATCGTTAGGAATTAGCATTTAAAAAACCTTATTTTACCCACACAAAACCATTGAAATTCCATATATAGTTAGTTGCACTAACTATATATCGCGCACCCGCAATCCACTGCTGATGATGTCACATATTACATCATTCATGACATGGTCAGTGACATCACTGATGACATCACTGATGACATCTCAAATGACATCACTGATGACATGACTGATAACAACATCCAGTGATTTTTTGTTTCTGTAAAGTTTAAATATGTCTTACATATTGAAGAATGAGTGGATGTGTAAGTGTCTGGACGAAGGATTTAGTAGGTGCATGACTGACTGTATGAGTGAGTGATTAAATGTGTCTCACTGAGTGCATGGGTTAGTGACTAAACTGTCTTAATTTGTGCATCATTATGTCTGTTGTTCTGTAAACTGCTGCATGTGTTGATCAGTAGCTATATGAGTAACTATATGGGTTATTGATTGATTGCCCAAGTATTTGTATGGGAGACTGAGTGTGTGTGTGGCTGGCTGGGAGGTGTGTGACTCTGTGCAGATCAATGTGTACTTGTATCAATGATTGTATAAGAAGGTAAGTATGTGTTAGTATATGTTTGAAAATGTAAGGTGCTCTATGTTTAACTGTATAGACAAGAAAATGGAAGTGTCATTGATTCTTTACATGACTGACTAGGTGTGTGAGTAACTCCATGGATGAGTGGCAGACTGTGAGTGTCTGTATAGGTGTATGAGTGCATATGATAGTGTTATAAAGATGAGTGATTGTATGTATGAATGATTGTATGGGTGAATGAGTGAAGGTGTGTGTAGACGTAGGAATCAGTGAGTGCGTATGTAGTAACTAGTATTGGTGTGTCAATGGTTTCAAAAATTATACTCTGTATTTAACACTGGGTGAAACAGAGGTTATAATAAAATGTGAGGAGATGCATTGTATTGTCACATGAATGATATCATCAGTGATGTGGTCATTGATGTCAAATGAGATGTCATCAGTGATGTCATCAGTGATGTCATTTGAGATGTCATCAGTGATGTCATCAGTGATGTCACTGACCATGTCATGAATCAATCAATCAATCAGGTCATTTGTAAAGCGCACTACTCACCCGTAGGGTCTCAAGGCGCTGGGAGGGGGGGGTGCCGCTACTGCTCGAACAGCCAAGTCTTGAGCTTCTTCCTGAAGGAGAGGTGGTCTTGGGTCAGGCGC
The DNA here is from genome assembly GCF_964261635.1 of Lissotriton helveticus. Taxonomy (NCBI): domain Eukaryota; kingdom Metazoa; phylum Chordata; class Amphibia; order Caudata; family Salamandridae; genus Lissotriton; species Lissotriton helveticus. The sequence continues at coordinate 1,054,991,006 of NC_136069.1, read as the reverse complement.
AGATTGATGGGAAGTGAGTTCCAGGTCTTGGCGGCCAGGTAGGAGAAGGACCTTCCTCCTGTTGAATGATGTAATATGTGACATCATCAGCAGTGGATTGCGGGTGCGCGATATATAGTTAGTGCAACTAACTATATATGGAATTTCAATGGTTTTGTGTGGGTAAAATAAGGTTTTTTAAATGCTAATTCCTAACGATATATGGTCTATAACCTATGGTTTTTTCAGTGAATTTTCAAGGTTTTGTAAATGCTAATTCCTAACTATATATGGTCTATAACCTATGGTTTTTTCAGTGAATTTTCAAGGTTTTGTAAATGCTAATTCCTAACTATATATGGTCTATAACCTATGGTTTTTTCAGTGAATTTCAATGGTTTTTTAATAGCAAATATCATAAGCTGTCGAATGTCAAGTACGTGGTAAGTAAAAACATTTTCGTGTTTATGCACACTGATCTGCTTTGAATGCTGCCCGCCCCCTCATTTCTATTAGGAGTACTCTCTCTTTGCAGATAGTGAAAGGTAGTTAACGCAGGCCTTTGCCCCCGTTGTAATACGTCGTGCCTGCTTCTCTCTCCATTTGATTGATTGTTATCCAAGCATTTACTGTTTTAGAATTGGTTCTCTTTGGTTCATTCTCTATTTACAAACAAACACAGAGTCGCAATACTCTGTTTAGTCTTTGCAGATAACGAAAAATCGTGTAAAAAAACAAAAGGAATCGAGCAAAATCAGTAGGCCACTAATGGGATCTCTTTTTGACCTCGCTAAAATAGAAACATTAGGAACAACCCCTCATGACAAATACGAAACTAGTGAGATGAACTGAACTCCACACCATGATGGCTGCAATACAGCTCGGCTCCGCCACCCACCCCGCCCAAAATAACGATAAAGAGCGGCTGCCATGATTGCTCGCGGAATGGCCACGACGGAGCTACGAAATGGTGGTGCTCTCATGCTAACCCCAGCTTCAGTCTGAAACATCCAGAAACACTGTAGACTACCAATTCGATCAGTTCCGGTAGCGCCCCAATGTAACCTGGTAGAGAAGAACTAGCCCTCCCCTCTTTGACTGATGGTTCTTGTTGCCTGTCCCTTCTGTTGTCATTTAACAGAACTATTTAGCCTGCTGAAAGGGGTTGTGTTCCGACCGCTGGTTGGTGGAGACATTTTGACTATATTCTGGACCTGCGTTGTCGCGTAATGCGTCATATGACGCGCCGCGTTAGCGCATCCGGAAGTCATCCGGGGCGCGACGCGCAGCGCGTAACGTAAGCATAACAGGTCATGTGACTTGTTAATAAAACTTTTCATTGGTTCATTTTACTTTTCTTATTCTAATGATGAAAGGCTTGGTCATATGACCTAAAAATTACGCTTTTTATTACTTCCGAACATTATTTTTTCTTAAATATATGTTATAATGTTCCAGGCTAATGTACTTTCCCGGAATATTTACAACTGTCCTGCAAGTAAAATATATTCTTTTTTCGAGAAAAAGGGCGTTTCTTCGTCCCATGACGGAGCCGTTGAGCAAAAGAGGGTCGACCTGCTGTCTTAGTCGCCGATACGCCTGAATATGAGATTCTTATCGATTACTTTATGTTGCAGGAGTAGAAAACACAACAGCCCTTGACCATTTATCTTTACTGCGTTCCTGCGTATTATACCTTTTACCCTTCATGTAATTGGTCTGCTTTATTTCACTTGCCTTTTAATGATTCTAAAACAGTGACTATTATTAAAAACTTTACCAATGTATATACTACTACCATGTTTTCTTTTAAAAACCTTTATTGTGAAAATTTCATTATACAAATACGAGCCTATAACCACGTGGGCCGGCCACGGAGCAAACTGTAATCGTATATGATGAGTAGACATTTACACTGTAGAGGAACGTAACGGGCGGGCCATTAGGTTGCAAGAACTAAGGTGTCTAACAGTTGCGGAATCGGTGGACGTACATTTTATAATTAAAATACGACAGGGCCAGTTACAATAAAATTATCTAGATATATATTTGCGGGCAAGTACCATGGGTGACGTTAATTCGAACTTTCAATAGTACATTAATCAATAACACATCAGAACTTAATATCAATAGGGATGTCAAAATATTCAATCAATTCTCGTCCCCGCCCGCCATGTGCTTCAAAACTGCATACGTATCTCGTGATTTCAAGGTTCTGCAACCAGTACACAACAAGGAGTTACGAGTCCCATTTATTCCGGCGCCATTTTGGGCGAGGACGGGCAGGTCCAGGATATAGTCAAAATGTCTCTACCAACCATCGACTATGATGATGTTCATATGCTGTATTTATTAGAGTAACACTCATCTGTCCACATGAAATTAATTTGCCACAATCTAAACATGTCATTTTAATCTTTCCAAAGTTCTTCTAAATATTTGGGACCGTTTCCCTTGCCTCTGATGCTGTCAGTGCCACTTCTTTGATGAATGTACTGGCAGGTCGGGGGTTCTCCTCCAAATCTCTCTTTTATGCAGCACTATAATTAATTGGTGCCACCTCTCCATATGACGATGCATGGTATAGTTACCATAACTATATTTTTTTTCGGTTCCTCTGGAGAGTACATCGTGGCAGATGAAGCGTGTAACGTACCGGGCATTTACCTTTTTTTGCATGTAGAGGAAAGGAAAAAAAAATCGAGCGTCCGAGTTCTAAGGTGTCCCAGGGCCATTTTAGTGGACCAGGCCCAAATCCAAAGAACAGGCCGCCATTTTGAGAGTCCTGTTGCAGCCGCCTGTCGCTGTAGCATCAAGAGCGGCCGAAACTCAGCTGAATGGCAACTGAAACGGTAAAGGGGCGCCCCACTACAGCAGACGAGCCTCCACCTAGGAAGGCCCGTTCACGCCGCCTCCCCCCCCCTTCGGGCACCCCACGCCGTTATTCGGAGCAGTATTGTAGGATGGCCACACCAGTGCGGCAACTTGCTAGACATCACCTCGGTGGTAACCGAATCTCAGCGCCTTGTGGTGTCTTCTATTCAGAAAATATTGTTGCGCTGCCTTTGGCCCCATTCGCACATCGGTCCGCTACTGACGCCATCTCACAGGCTAATGGGGCGCCCCACGCCGAGTTTCAGCATTGTAGGATGGCCACACCAGTACAGCAACTTGCTAGACATCACCTCGGTGCCATCCGGATCTTGGCATCTCAGCGCCTTGTGGTGTCTTCTAGTCAGAAAATATTGTTGCGCTGCCTTTGGCCCCATTCGCACATCGGTCCGCTACTGACACCATCTCACAGGCCAACAGGGCGCCCCACGCCGACTTTTACCATTGTAGGATGGCCACACCAGTGCCACAACTTGCTAGACACCACCTCGGTGCCATCCGGATCTTGGCATCTCAGCGCCTTGTGGTGTCTTCTATTCAGAAAATATTGTTGCGCTGCCTTTGGCTCCATTCGCACATCGGTCCGCTACTGACGCCATCTCACAGGCCAACGGGGCGCCCCACGCCGACTTTCAACATTGTAGGATGGCCACACCAGTGCGGCAACTTACTAGACACCACCTCGGTGCCATCCGGATCTTGGCGCGTTGTGCTGCCTTCGGCCTATTCGCACATCGGTCCGCTACTGACGCGAACTCACAGGCCAACGGGGCGCCCCACGCCGACTTTCAGCATTGTAGGATGGCCACACCAGTGCAACTTACTAGACACCACCTCGGTGCCATCCGGATCTTGGCGCGTTGTACTGCCTTCGGCCTATTCGCACATCGGTCCACTACTGACGCGAACTCACAGGCCAACGGGGCGCCCCACGCCGACTTTCAGCATTGTAGGATGGCCACACCAGTGCTGCAACTTGCTGGACACCACCTCGGTGCCATCCGGATCTTGGCGCGTTGTGTTGCCTTCGGCCTATTCGCACATCGGTCCGCTACTGATGCCGCCTCACGTGCCAACGTATTTTCTCCGCATTTTATACCCTATGCCGCATAACAGGTCATGTGACTTGTTTATAAAACTTTTCATTGGTTCATTTTACTTTTGGTTTCCTAATGATGGAAGGCTTGATCATATGACCTAAAAATAACACTTTTCATTGGATGAAAACTTTTTTTTTTTCCCAAACGATGAAAGCCCCACCTTGTATCTGGATGTTTCAGACTGAAGCTGGCGTCACCATGAAAGCACCACCATCTCGTGGCTCCGTCGTGGTCATTCCGCGAGCAATCATGGCAGCCGCTCCCCACCAGAAGCCTGCAGGAGTCGGGGGCCCCCAAAACTTTTGTTGAATCCTCAAGGCGGAGGGGACGCTTTCGAGAATGGGGTCCAAGACCTAGCAGACAAGCGTCCGATTTCCAAGGTGTCCCAGGGCCATTTCAGTGGACCAGGCCCAAAAAGGAAAGAGCCTGCCGCCATTTTGAGAGTCCTGTGACAGCCGCCTATCGCTGCACCGCAAGAGTGGGCGCAACTCAGCTGAATTGCGGCTTTTGACACAGTGGACCAAAAGCGGACGGAATGGCAACTGAAACGGTAAAGGGGCGCCCCACTACAACAGACGAGACTCCACCTGGAGAGGCCCGTTCACGCCGCCTCCCCCCCCCCCCCGGGGCGCCCCACGCCGTTATTCGGAGCAGCATTGTAGGATACCAAAACCAGTGCGGCAACTTACTGGACATCACCTTGGTGCCATCATTCTGCTGCCTTGGAACTATTCGCACAACAGTTTGCTACTGATGACCCACCCCCCGCGACGCCCCACGCCGGATGCCGAAATCAGTGCGGCACCCAGGCAACATCACCTGGGTGCCGTCCAGAAATCTGGACGTTGTGCTGCGTTGGGACTATTCGCACAGCCGACCGCTACTTCGTTGTTTTTCCCTAAAAATGTTTAAATGTTTTTACTGTTTTTGTTTTGTTGTATATATTTATAAGTTATCAAAGTTTTATAATCTTACTACTTTGTTGGAGTGCTATATATTTTTAATGTGACACATAATTGTAAAAACTTTGATGTACAAAGAGTCATCCCTGGAATCTTCCGCTTCAGGCTCGCTCCCCTCCCCAATCACAATACAGGATGGTTTTCAGATAGTAGGAACGCGTGTGCTGTGACGGATCTCATCGAGTGTGGGCCTTGATCTACTATAACTCCTTTGAAGAGGGGTGATTCTTTACAGCTGGGGCCATAAACTACATCTGCAGGGCTAGCTGATAGCCTAGGACCGGCCTGGACAATCGGACACAGAGGAAAAAGAGTGTCAGAGGGTGCGGTAGTGAATAGGGCGAAAGGGAGGTGTCGGGCGGGCACAGGGTGTGATTCTCAGGGAAGAGCAGCGCAGATGGGGGGAGGTTTATTACCCATGCATAAGACAGAGAGCGGGGGTGACCAGTGCCTGGGGGAGATGCTTGCGAGGGTGGGGAGCCATGCTAAGGATCGACAGCGTGCAGAGAGTGGGTCTGGTCAAGGCATCTAAAATGACTGGCGTGCACGACAAAAGTGTGGCATTTGAAAAAAGGCAAGATGGCGCAGACAATGTTTTTCAACACTTCCTGATTTCCTTCGAATCGAACGTTAACAGACGTTGGGGCATATTACCAAAGTTAAGCGATATTTATCCCTAACGATGCTTAGCAACGAATTTTTTACCGCTAAGCATCGTCAGAAATTATCGCAGATAAACCTTGCTATTATCAAGGTTTATCGCAAATGCGATAAAAAACGACCGCAATGCATTAATATCGCTGAAAACTCAGCGATATTCATGCATTACCGAGCTAATGCTCTTAGCCATGTTATCCACCTCCCATTGGATAACATGGCTAAGAACTGCTCAGGGCAGGTGGTAGCTTTTGGAGATATTCGCGCTTAGCGCGAATATCTCCAAAAGTTGGTAATAGGAGATAGCGATGTTAGCGACTGTTTCCAGTCGCTAACATCTTGGCATGCCCACTTTGCATGTCATTAGTGATAAATATCACTGACATGCAAAGTGGGGCCCAAGATGGTCGCTATCTCCTACTAGCGGTCGCTAACTGGTGTTAGCAACAGCTAGGTAATACAGAGATAATTTTATCTCCGCGAAGCGGAGCGCTGTTACAGATATATATCTTTTTTTGAACGTTAATTTCTCAAAATCCACTGAAGCACATATATTGAGACCTAGCAAAGGCACATCGAGCTACCAGTCCCTACAATTTTGCCAAGTTTCGTGCAAATCCATTCAGCCGTTCGATTATTATTATTATTTTTTTTTTGCCCCGCGGGGCCCTTTTAAAACCTCCACATCAAACCTAAGAGGTCTAGGAGGATCTACTATGCCCCCTTATGGTCATTTGCTCCTTCGCTTTGGCCTCCTCTTGTCTCTCGCTCCTACCGAGAGACAAGATGGCGGCCGCTACGGACTGTTTGCAATGTTTACAGACGCCGGAGAACCAATCAGCTTCGCAAAGCTCCGTTACGCGAAAAGTACGCGAAGCGGAGCGCTGTTACAGATATATATCTTTTTTTGAACGTTAATTTCTCAAAATCCACTGGAGCACATATATTGAGACCTAGCAAAGGCACATCGGGCTACCAGTCCCTACAATTTTGCCAAGTTTCGTGCAAATCCATTCAGCCGTTCGATTATTATTATTATTATTTTTTTTGCCCCGCGGGGCCCTTTTAAAACCTCCACATCAAACCTAGAGGGTCAGGGAGGATCTACTATGCCCCCTTATGGTCATTTGCCCCTTCGCTTTGGCCTCCTCTTGTCTCTCGATCCTACCGAGAGACAAGATGGCGGCCGCTACGGACTGTTTGGAATGTTTACAGACGCCGGAGAACCAATCAGCTTCGCTTCACAAAGCTCCGTAACGCGTAAAGTCCGCGAACCGGAGCGCTGCCTGGTCCGCTGTTACAGATATATATCTTTTTTGAACGTTAATTTCTCAAAATCCACTGAAGCACATATATTGAGACCTAGCAAAGGCACATCGGGCTACCAGTCCCTACAATTTTGCCAAGTTTCGTGGAAATCCATTCAGCCGTTCGGCCTAAAAGTGAGGCCAACCGCCCTATGGAAAACTCAATGTTAAAAACACGTTTTGGGACCCCCCTTTTTTCTCGGCCCCCCCTTGACGAACCCCCCCCAAATTTCCAGGGGCTGCTCAGAAACAAAATGTTCCATTTTCCAGAAAATTTCAGCCAATTCCGTCCACAAACGCCAAAGTTATTAGACATAGAATTTTCAAAAATCCCATAGGGAAAAAATCCTAACTATATATACCTACTGGCGACCGCCAGTAGGTAATATATATATATATATATATTCACTGAAAAAACCATAGGTTTCACACCAGTTATAGTTAGGAATTAGCATTAAAAAACTATTAAATTCACTAAAAAAAACATAGGTTTTACACCAGTTATAGTTAGCTGGAAGTTTTACTCGCATAAAACCATTGAAATTCCCACGTTATAGTTAGTTGGACTCACTATAACTTGCGCGTGCAATGCACTGCTGATGACGTCACATATCACATCACTCATGACATGGTCAGTGACATCACTCATGACATCACTGATGACATCTCAAATGACATCACTGATGACATCATCCAGTGAATGTGTATCTTTCTGAAAAATAAATATTAGTGAGTAATGTTTAAATATTTAAATATATGTATTAGTGTTTTACTTTGTGTATAAGTGGCTGCATGGGTTGGTGAGTAGCTACAGGTGTATGTATATGGGTTATTAGATGTTTTTCTTAGTATCAGTATGAGTGTTTGTATGGTTTGGTGGGGGTATTACTTAGCACATAGATGCATGAATGACTGACTCTCTCTTTGTATCTGTTTTGAAGACAGCATATGTGCAGGACTGTATGGGTGGATGAGTGTGTATATGTGTGTGTTAGTGAGTGAATGACTGTCTCACTAGTGTCTTTATCAGTAACTACATATGTTTTAATCTAGTATATGTGAATATTGATGTATATAAGTGAGTATATGTGAGAGTGAGGAATTGTAAGAGTTCCGGTTTAAATTAGTATGTGTTTCTATAAGTGATTGTTTAAGAGAGTAAGTATGTGTAAGTTTCCTTAGAAGTAAAGTGGTAGTGTGTGTATAGCTGTATATGCAAATAAATGGATGTTCAATAGTTTATTTGCATGTGTGAGTATGTGTGTGAATAACTTTTGAATGACTGTCGGTGTGTAACAGGAATTATAGGTGTATCACTACATATGATGAGTGAGTATATGTATGAGTGACTATATAGAACTGTTGGTGAATGAGTGGATGTGTATATAGATGGTGGAATTATTGAATTGGTTGTTGTAACTGGTATGGGTATCTCCATTTTTTTGAACATTTTAGATTCTATTATTGAATATGTGTTTCAAGGGTTACATTACAGTGAAAGGAGTTCTGTCACTCTGTCACAAGGATGGTGTCATCAGTGATGTCATGAGTGATGTCACTGACCATGTCATGAGTGATGTAATATGTGACGTCATCAGCAGTGCATTGCACGCGCAAGTTATAGTGAGTCCAACTAACTATAACGTGGGAATTTCAATGGTTTTATGCGAGTAAAACTTCCAGCTAACTATAACTGGTGTAAAACCTATGGTTTTTTCAGTGAATTTAATAGGTTTTTTTAATGCTAACTCCTAGCTATAACTGGTGTGAAACCTATGGTTTTTTCAGTGAATTTCAATGGTTTTTTAATAGCAAATCTTTATAGGTATAAAAAATAATAAATTTTAAAACGAATTTTATATTGTATAATTATGTCAATTTTTTATTTTATTATTTTATTTTTAAACCCGGGGCGCTCCCGGGGCGCGTACCAGTGAACGCACAGTTAAGCGCAATATTATGGCGCGCCCTGGGGCGCGTACCGGGGAGCGTCCCGTTAGCGCTATTCTCGGGAACGAAAACAACATCGTAACGTATCGCGTAGACGCGTGATGCGTCATATGACGCACAGCGTAAGCGCACCCGGAAGCACGCGTGCGCATACGATCGCGCAATGTCTCGACGCGCTTACGCCGCGCGCCCCGGGGCGCGCCCCGGAGCGCGACTACGGGCGCACCCCGGGGCGCGTAGCGTAAGCGCATCGGGTCATGTGACCTGAAAATAACACTTTCTATTGGTGCAGAACAGTTTTGGTTTCCAAATGAGTAAAGCCCGGGTCATATGACCTGAAAATAACACTTCTCTTTGGTTCAGGACAGTTTTGTTTTTCCAAATGATGAAAGACCCCACCTTTTTTCCTTATTCTGACTTTGTCCTTTGACTGAGGAAGACCTGTTTCAGCAAAAGAGAGAGAACTATTTTGTACTTTCAAATGGCTACTGTAGCTGCATCAGCTGGAGCATCTGCACCACCACCACCACCACCAAGAGGACCACCACAACAGTACATTGCTGGTCAGGAAGATGAGGAGGAGGAAGAGGAAGAGGAGGAGGGGAGAACATGGCTGCCTGAACAAAATACCCCATACAAGCCCAAGTCACACATTGTATGTGAGTTTTTTTCACTCCCAGAGGGCAAGAAAAAAGTGAATGCGGCCAAGGTAACTTGCCTAATCTGTGGCGAACAACTCTCAAGGGGCAAACCAAACAAAAAGTATTCCTTTGGTAATAATACCATGATTCGACATGTGACCCGGAAGCATCCAAATAACTATTCTCGTGCAGAGCTCAGGGAACTGGCCAGTAACCTCCCCCAGTCTTCAAGGACCACCTCCAGAAGAACACAACCCACTCCATCGGGACAAGAAACAACAGAGACGATGCCTTGTATTCAGCCACGATTTGCTGATTTTAGAATCACATGTATTGAATGTGGCAAGCTCATCGCCTATGGTGAAAAGAGCGTAAAGCTCGTCGTCCTTGCTGGTGACAATCACATTTGTCCCAAAAAAAAGTAATTTTTTCCATTTTTTTGTTTTTTGCTCCAGTTGAGCCATTTTCAATTCCCTTTTTTTTGTTTCTCCCCATCAAAAATACAAAAAAAATATAAAACTGTTTTGAAAAGCCAAAAAAAGTACAAAATGTTCAAAAAAATATTTAAAAATATATAAAACAACAAAAAGAAGAAAAAACCAGTTCTTTTTAGAACTACCTTTCATTTATAAAAATAAACCTATATTTTTAATGAATCTCTGTCAATTTTTTTTTTCTTAGGGTACGCGTACCGGGGCGCGCCCCCCAAAAAAATAGAGAAAAAAAAATGAATGAAGGAGTTAGCATGAGGGAAGAACACAAAGAGAGTAATGTTAAGAGAAAGAGAGCTACAGGATGAACACAGAGGGATTGTTTATTACATAGTAAAAAACAGAGAAGGTGTAATAGGGTGAAAGTGAGAAAAGTAAAATGACTAAAGGAGCGAAAGAAGGGAAGAGAGAGGAAGAAGACTAAAGTAGAGATAGTAGGAGAATGTGAGTGGGTGTTGAAAGAAAAAGAAAGGACAGTAAAAAATTGAGAATGAAGGGTAGTGGCGTAACCGGGATAAATGAAGAACGGTGAGTGAGGGTAAGAAAAGACCAGTTAGTGTAAGTAAAGAGGGGTGAAAGAGGGTGAAAAATTGAATTAGAATAAGACATGGGGAGTGACAAAGAGAAAGGACAAAGAGAGTAAAGAAAACAGTACCTGAATGGGTTTGAGTGAAACAGCAAAGAAAGATAAGTAATGCAGTGTGTGTGACTTATAGGGAGTCAGTGGGTGTAGGTCAGGGTGTGGGTGTGTAAGGTGTGTCTGTGGGTGTGGCTGTGTGGGGTGTTTTGGTGTGGGTGGAGGTGAGGGTGTGTGAAGTATGTGTGAGGAGTGTATGGGTGTGGGTTGTATATGTGTGCGATGTATGTGTGTGTATGGAATGTATGTGTGTGTGTGAAGAGTGTGTGTGGGGGGATTTTTTGTGTGTATGAGGTGTGTGTGTGGTGTGTGTGGGGGGTGTATGTCAGAGGTGTGTGTATGTGTTGGGAGGGGGATGAGGTGTGTGTGTAGGAGTGAAGTAAATAATTAAGAAAAAGAGAACGAGTGAAGAAGCAAAGGAAGGGAACAGAGGGTAAGTGAAGTAAAGAATAGGGATTGAAAGAAGTTGAATATGAGAGGGGAAATAGGGAAATTGGAGTAAACATGGAGAATAAGAATAAGTGAGGGAAGCAGAATAAAGACACAGGACTGAGGTTGGTTGAGAAAATATTAGTAAGCTTAAAGCAAAGGGTGATGACAAACTACATTTTTTTAGTCATACTTACCATATAATAAATGTAACTTTAATTATTTTTTTACTACACTTTGTATCTGTGAAAGAGAGAAGAAAAAATAATTTATAATTAGTAAAATGTGTATTTTAAATTAAAATATACAAATGAAGAGGTTAAAAATCATAACAGTGTATTTAGAAATAAAGTAAGAGTGAAGGACACAGAAAGGGAAATAAAGTAAGGTAGAAGGATAAAAAGAGAAAAAAGAAATAGAATGAGAGCAAATTACTAAGAGTAAGGCATATAGATTCACTGACACAGAGGAAGAGAAGAACAGAGAAATGAACTGAAGGTAAGAAAGATACTAAAACAATGTGAGTTAGCAAAACTAAATCAGGAAACAGTAGTAAGTAAAAAGATAATGACTGAGACGGAAAACAGTCTAATTAAGGATGCATTTAGAAGAATGAGGAATAGAAGATAACTGAGAGTAAGTGAAGAACAGTCATAGAGTGAAAGGATGAAGGGAGAGAGGATAATATACAACGATTGAGGGAAATGGAGTGAGGAAGTTAGTAGACAGATACACTAAGAGAAAAACTGAGTGAGGTGGAGTACAATGAGTGAGAAAAGGCAATGAGTAAGGGAGCAAAAAAAGGAAAGAGAGTAGAAGACGACTAAAACAGTGGTACTGAGAGAAAATAATTTGGTGATGAAAGTAAAGAGAAGGACATTGAAAGAAAGGAAATGAGGGATAGTAATGGAACCAGAGTAAAAGAAATGGGATGAAGAACGATGAGAGAGGAGCAGTGAAGTTGTTGTAAAAGAAATGATAGAAGGTAGATAAACACAAGTGAACATAACACCAGGAGAGTGAGGCACTGAGGACATATAAGTAGTGAACGAAAAATAGAGAGAAGAGGTCAAAAGTAAGGAGCAAACAAAGATAAGCGAGGGAGAGTGGGTGATTTATAGTGATAGAGTGCGATAATACTGCTGAGTGAGTAAACAGGAATTACTAAAAGAGCAAAGGAGGAAAATACGGAAAAGGGAAGTAAAGCAAAAAGACTGAAAGCTGAAAATTTATGCAAGGGAGATAGGGGATGCAGACAGTTGAAATGAGAATGAGGGGTTGTCATAGAAATTCAGTAAAGGAACGGGGGTTACAGAGAGTGAGAGAAAGACATTATAAGTGAGTAAAAAGAGCTGAAAGAGGATTGAAAAAGGAAAGTGAGTGTCAGAGAATGGGAATACAATTTAATTTACACAATCCAAAGTATAGAATAACTTGTACAACATGCTACATAGTTTATTTTTGCTGTTCTCAGAATATATTGAATTTCACTTAAAACAGTGAGTTCAAATTACTCATCATATGACAGCGGGAAAAAAAATCCACAATCTAAAAGATTGTGTTTTTAAAAAAAACTTAGATACTGACAAATGACAAATGTACACTAATCTTTGATTGACTTACTTTTCCTTGAGGCCAAATAGTATATCATGGAGGTCCTTTTCTCGTTGCAAAGTACTTTGCTTTTCACTAAAAAATCCATTTCATCGACTTTCTAGAAGAAAAGCTCCAAGAACATCTGAAATATTTTCATTATTTTCATATACTCCTTTGTTTCAGTCATGACTCTTTACTCATTCCTGTACCTTTCCTTTTGGCCAAATAGTGTCAGATGTATGAGTATATTTTCAAATTAATTCAAAGAAACTCTGAAATGACCTTTTTTCCGACGTTCTGAAAGAAAGGGTCTACAAGATTTTCACAATATTTAAGTATTTGTAAAACCATCTCTGACTCACTCATGCTCATTATTGTGTATAATAGTAATATCACTTACTATGAGATCCACTTACAGTACCTATATGACAAGTCAATTTTTTATATTACCTGGATCACTTTTACTCAGAATATATTTTTAAACAGCAAAATAACCTTTATTAACTGCTCCCGTCTTCATAGGCCAATTACCTTTACCTAAATTTTGGTTGTAAAAACACTAGGTCTGAATTTTTTAAGCCAAAAGGCAAACGTTGTTTGAAAGTCAAATGAGTGTCGTTACATTGGGTCCAACCTTTACAACTTTTTAAATAGCATGTGTAATGCCCTGATGTTGTAGAAGGACCGTCATGAAAAATAATAGCTACAGTTGCAAAGGTTCTTCCTGATATCGATAACTGAGAAGCCACAACATTTTTGATAGAAGTTGTCAATTTAGTTCCATCAGGTCTACATCGTTGGAACATTAAAATGGGAAACATCACTTACAACGCAACTTTTACCACGCAATGCTTTTACATCGCAGCTTTTACAACGCAAACCATTACCACGCATTGCGCTGGGGGGCGCTCTAGGATAGGGAATAAGTTTAATTTACTGTCCAACACCTTCCCTAGTGTCCACGGGGACTGGAGTTGGAATAGTAAATTAAACTATTCACTATCCAGCACCCCAAAGCACTATGCGTTGTAATGGTATGCGTTGTAAAACTCACGTTGTAAATGCATGCGATGTAAAAGCATGCGTTGTAATGTCGTACATCCCATTAAAATGACATACTGACCATCATTTTGAAGAAATAATGTGGACAGCATTGTAGACTTACATTGGGTACACACCATATTGTGATCCGCTGCTTTAACTAGATTATTAAAAGGCACTGATTTGCAGTCTGGTAAAGTCAAATATATAAATCTTTCAGTGTTTATTCTAGTAGTACTTGATGAAGTACAGTTATCGCAGTCATGTTGCCATTGATAAGAAAGGTTAAAAATATTTTTTATATCTACTCCTTCATCTTCCAATACATCAAACATATACATTAAAAATTCCTGACAATCCTGCTGAATATTCTGTGAAAATTGATTTTCACCAGAACATACGTCTAGAAGATTTCGAATTTCTGAAACACTTTCTATTTTTGCTCTATCACTGGTACATTTCTCAAACACGGAATTCAACAAACAACAAAATCTTTGATCCCGATTTTCAACAATCTGTTCTTGTATATTTTGAAGAAAAAAAACAACATTAACCACTACATTAGCATAGCAGTTGACACCAGAACTGTTTTCAAACTGAAATCCAACAACATCTTCAACAGAATCCTTTTTCCTTCTGCTTACAATTACAGTTTCATCTACTTTTTGTCTTTTTGCTACTACCGCACTGCAATTACTCTCATTTCTTCTTTTTCGGCCTACCACACATTTTTCAATCAGAGGATATTGAGGCAAATGTGGAGCATACTCTCTTCTTAACCTATTGTATTCTTTAACACAATGTAGATCTGCACAAATCTTTGTTTTATCACACTCAATCAAGTACAATCCTGATAAAGTTCTCACTCGTGATAATGCCACATATGCCATACCCTCTTTAAACACAGAACTTCCAATGTTCACCAAAGCACTATCTACACTTAAACCTTGAGATTTATGAATTGTCACTGCATATGCCAAACAAATAGGAAACTGTTTTCGGCGAACATATAAGTCTTTCACGAGCAAAAATCTAGCTGAACAACGACAAATTTGTTCTATTTCATCAATGCCATCAAATTTAATTTTTAAAATTTCAATTCCATCTCTATTTTTGTAATTCATAAAACCAACAACATGACCCATTGCTCCATTTACCAGACCTCTTTCAACATTTAAATTCCTTCTCAAAATGATACGACAATTCAAACACACATTCAGAGTCTTTTCAAAACCAGCAGTTTTAGATATAGTCTTCTCTAATGAATCCAATTTTGATTTCAAATTTTCAGACAAAATAATTGTTGCTCCCATATGCTCTATTTTATCTGTAGCTTCCAGTTTCACTATCTCTTCATTTTCTAACTTTAACATTTTGTTGTTGAACACGGAACATTCTTTCAGAGTTGGCATCAAACATATGCCAGATTTCTTCTCGTTAATTTTCTTAAAAATATTCTCTGGAAGAATGTTTTCATTTGGGTACAAATTTGAAATTAACCGTCCATGTAAAGCTTCTTTCCCTTGCTGACTTACTTTTCCGATTCTTACATCTTGTAAAATATTTTTATAATCTTCATCCTTTGCCTGCCGCATATTTTGAAGCAGTTCTGCATATTTGAAGTTTAACCATATATTAACGTTTCCAATGCTTCCTAGGCACTTCCTGGTATCTTCATGCGTGAGCATTTTGAACACAGGTTGTCCTTTCGCTGGAGTCAACTGCAGAAGATCTCCAAAAACAATAATATGTTATCCTCCAAATAAGACATCATAGTCTGTTCTAAGAATTTCTTGCATTCTCAAATGCACAAAAGCAAGCATTATATTTGACACCATGCTTACTTCATCAATGATAATAAGTTTCATTTTCTTCAGGACTCTCGAAACTTCAGAATACGCATCTCCAGATAGCTTGTGATATTGCAATTTGTTATCATGCTCCACTGGCAGCATCAGTAAACGATGTAAAGTAATCCCTTTAATGTTATGTGCAGCCAGCCCAGTTGGAGCAGTAACAACACAAGACAGTGGTGATTCAGTCCTTTTCTGCAGATAAGTTTGCTTTAATCAGAAAACTTTTTCCAGTTCCCGCTTCTCCACTCACGTACAGTTGGACTGGTTTAAAAGATGTACATGAGCACTCTTTTTTCTCATGAGTGAATCCATGTTCAACCTGATCTGTGACTTCGTCATATATCTGTTTCTGCTCAAGGTTTAGTTGTTTCACCAAATCTTCTAAGTTAACTACATCATCTTGAGCTCGTTCCATAGCTCTTTCCACCTCATCCATGGCAGTGGCAGCTTCATTTTGAATAATTGGTCCTCCAAGTGGATCCTGACTCAATGAAGCAGTACTCTGACTGTCTTGAGAACTGTCTCTAGCAATCTCTGCAGCAATTGTGGCTTCTTGCTCTATTTCTTCGTTCAACATTTGCAGATAATTTAGAAAAACAGGACATTCTATGGTATCCTTGGTTGCATTAAAAGAATCTTCGTAACAGAGAAAATCTCCAAGTAGTTCCTCTTCTGTACGCCATGGCTTAAAGAGTTGCAAAAGAGCTAAATAGTAAAAATCCCTTTTTTCTGGATTTTCGCAACTCAATTTTCGATGATTAATCAAATGGCCTTTTTTCTGTCTCACTAGACATCCTTCACACCCAATGATAGCATATATTCCATTGTTAATATCTTCTCTGATGGTTCTCTTATAAATATAGTTTTGCAGAACTTCATACAAACAACTGTTCTCAAGATGACTACTTCTATTTGGATAGTATGTATCCAACATGTTTGTCTTCAAAATATCTGTACTTTCTGGTTCTTTCTCCGCCAAATACTCTATCTCTTGTACAGATTTCAAAACACGATTTCGTGTTGCAGCAAGACCTAGACTCACCCAAATGATGGTTCTAGATTTGGCATAGAGACTTGCTGACGACAATCGATCAGAACATTCATATGCTCCAATTTCTCGATGCGACAACATCTTCAGACTGTAACTGTATATTTTCTTGCTTAGACTCTTTTTATGTCAAATGTCCTCCCACATTTCCTTCAGTTCTGTGTTTTCTTTTTTTGTGATGTAAGACGTCACATATCGAGCCACAGCAATAGAGTTGTCAGCAACGAATTGAATATCCATTGTTAGCATTCCACATGGACAAAATCACTGGGTTGTAGTCGTTGATGTACTTGGACTCTTCGTTTCTTTTTAAATTGTATGTATTTTTTGGTGATTTCCTCGTCACAGTATGTCGCAGAGAAGACATCAAATTATTTACTCTTCCTTTAGAAATCACTGGTCGTGGAAAGCCGAAACGACATTTTGTGTAGAACTTGTCCTTATTTCTGAATTTTCGACGACAGTACTTTCCACAACGATTGGATTGAAAGCGTAAAACTTGTTGCCTTAAACTGTTTTCTTCGGTAGTTTTCGGAACAGCACATGTTGAATACTCTTCAATGAAGCTCATCACTGTCTCATCCGAATCTGTTCCAAATTTGGGTGCATCTTTAATCCACAACAACATATGTATGTGAGGAGCACCTCTCGCTTGATACTCCTTTCTCCAAAAGAAATCCAAAACCTCTCCTAGGGGAGGATTTTTTTTGTTGGTAATAAAAGACATCATAGCTTCAAATCTATGATTGAAATATCTGCATACATTCACTGGATCCAAAGAACACAGTTCTCCAGGTGTTTTGAATTCTATATTTTGTATATTTGCATTTGCCTCTCGTAGAAATTGAAGTAAGTCGTCCCATGCATACTCAGCACAGCTAAGAGTGAGGAACCATGTAGGAGTTCCTAAGTTTCTTAGCATACATTTCAATTCCCCATGACGACGGTACCAATACTCGTTTGTACCACGCTGACATGCCATGAGATTGATTAGATGAGATTCTAAAATATTATCTTGCAGATTCACTTTCTCCATAAAGTCCCTCGCCGAAACATTTTGCAGATGTGCTCCACTTTTCAGTATATGGTTTACTGCATAAGAAAGCCCAGACAAGTTACTTTCATACAGTAGATGAAACAAATAGGGAATGCATTGACGAAACCTTGGATATGCAGCATATAATCTTACAGTTCGATATTCAGATGCAGGAATTTGAAGTGGTCGATCGTCATATCGTCCACCTCGACCTGTTGGAAATAGCTGTGGAAAACAACGAGCTTCCAAACTTTCTTCCCATACACTAATGGGACTTCCTTTTGCTGCTTTCATTTGAAACAATTCAATTGCATTCCCCATTACTTCTTTGGAATGCAAAGGATGAACAGTATAATGTTCATATATTTCTTTACTTCTAGACACATCAATTTTTTCAATTTGGCCGCCTGAACAATCACTGTCTTCATCTGCAGCTGTGTCCTCTGCTGCAACACATACATCTTTGTAATACTCATTGTTTTTGACTAAATACAACGTTGCCTTTTTGACTTTCCTAACATCCACTAAATCTTGCCAGATTTTCTTACTCTTTGTCGGAACCCCATTAACTAGAATAACTAAAGGTTCCTCTTCTACTTTTTCTATACCAATTGTATCAATATTTTTCTTGAAATCTAGAGGCAAATAAACAACTCTTCCCTTTAATCCTCTCTGCAAATCTGTAGGAGGCAATTTCCCTATCTTAGGCTCCATGCGAACAATTGCCTGAAAAGGATGGACACATTGAATCAAAATAGACTCATATGTATTTAAATCCATCAATTCACGGGGAATGTCTACCAACTCCAGATTATTATGAACAGCTCTAGCAGGCATTCTGTTTTGATTTAATTTATCATAACAATATTTACAAATACGCTGATCAGAACTCAAATCGAAACAATTCTCCACCCACAAATAAGTTGCAAAATCCTTCCACTCATAATTATTCATCTTTTCACTTTTTACGTATAAATCAACTAATCTAGTTTGATGCTTATAATGACTTTGTCGACAACACACACAAGTAAAATTCGGCCTTTCACTTGATTTCACCTTAAACCTGTTAATTTCCTGCTCAAACTTTCTGTACTTGAAATCTGTACATTGTCTTCCACATTACCTTGAATTGCTGAGTCAATTTCTACACTGTCCTCTTTTTCACCAAAATAACAAATCTCAATTTCTTCACAAATCTTCTTCACATGTAATTCAGTTCCATGCAAAATAGCACAGTTTCATTGTTTAAGCTTAAGTGCTGGACTTTTTGCATAATACAACATTCTCACTAATTTCCTCATTTTGGTATGATGCACTGCTAACATCCTAAAATGATGAAAAACACTCTGACAGACTTTTCTAGAAAGACAAGCCAGTGAATGCCCTTGCAAACCTATGTTTTCTCTCACTCTGCAAGGATCTAAGTCTTGCAACAACTTCACTTTCTGCTTTAGACTTTTCTTACTATATGTACGTAAGAAATGACAAAACAAATCAATTGATTCCTGTCGCACACTACAAATACGACTACACTTCCAAGTGTACACTGGACCCTTAGTACGTCTCCCTAAAACTTCATCAGTTAACACCTCTTCTGGTTCTCTACACACAAGTTTCTCTTTTTCAATCGGACAACCGTCTTTCACTTCATACGCTCGACCACTGGTGTCAACTGCATGCACTAAATAATTCTCCTGGAAGTAACTCTCCTCATTAAAAAATGGCTCACAACTTGAACTGTGCATCCATTCTCCTGAAAAAACTTTACAAAAATTAGTCCGATTAATTACTCTTTTCCATCTACTGTTTGATTTGAAAACATCAATTGTCTTGTTAAGTGTCCTAATTCTATTGATTATTAAAATAAATAATGTTTTCTTAACTTGAAAAGCCTGATCAACAATCTTCTCTACACTTTTCTTTTTCTTATAAAAAGCAGCTCTCTGTTTACCTTTCCTAATGTTTTTTAACAAATTTAAAACCACCCTATTGCGAAACATTCGTTTACGAATGTCTCTAAACTGATTCTGCCTTCTATTCCTATACATAATATTCTCTCCTGCTCCAGTTGTAGGATTCTTTGAGGTTCCCTCCTTCCTTTTCAAATTTACTCTCTCATTCTCTTTTTCTACATGCTGTCCAACATTTTTTTGGGATGTACATATGTTTCGTATGAAAGACTTAGTTGTCTTACCAGCAGCTTTGTTCCTGTTTTTTGAAGTATTTGTTGTGGAAGAGTGCTGTAATTCCGTTGCTGTTTTTGTTTTTTGACGTTTATCTTGTTTTCTTCTCCTTTCCCTTGAGGGCATCTTTCCTTACTCTTGAAATCTTGGTTTCAATCTGTGTTAAAGAAAAAAATAGCACATTATAGACCACTATTACCAAACAACAAAGCAATGACAAAAAGCAAACGGTCTATTCTGGGTTACCGAATAGGTGAGGATTCTCCAGGGGTGCAGAAGAGGTGAGGCCTGTATTGAAGAGTGTAGTGGAAGACAGCTCTGTCCACAGGTACAAAGAAGATGAGACCTGTGTCTAAGAGTCCAGTAGGGGATAGACTTCATGAAGTCTAGTCCACTGCACTCTTATACACAGGCTTCACCACCTATGCTTCCCAGGAAAGGCCTCTCTCCCACTACCGTCTTGAACATAGACCTCACCTCCTCTGTCCCTCTGGACATGCCTCACCTCATCTGCACAATCTACTTCCTAATCTCAGGTAACACAGGTGACATGATTGTGAAAAGGTCAAATTTTTTTATGTAATCATGCACACACAATTTATTCTTTCTCAAAAATGTAAAAGACATTAATTTGCCCTAAAAATGTTTCAGTAGTGTAATGAAAAGCTTATACATATGACCTTTTCTCTGTTTTTCAAATTTTATTCTAAAAAAAGATTATGAGGCCAAAGCAGGAGTGCTCATGTGATGAAGCCTGTCCAGGGGAGCACAAAACGTGAGGCTTGTGTCCAAGAGTGCAGTGGACAGGACTAAACTGGAGTAGTGTGCAAAAAAAAGATGAGCCTCATTTATAAAGCCCCGCGTCAGTTTTGCACTACTGATGCGTCACTTTTTGTGACGCATTGGCGACATAAAACATGAGCCTTGTTGCGCCATATTTAAAAAGTGACGCATGTAGGTAGATGCGTCATTTTTTAAACCTCTGCGCCACATTATACCTCTGTCAGGTGTAATGTACACAGAGGGGTCATTTCTCCACCAAAAGCCTCTTAATAGTGACGCAGTGAAATCTATGGCATTTCACTGCGTCACTTTTAGGACACTGTTACGTCAAAATCTTGCGCCTGCCTCACAGCAGATATAAGACTGAGGTAAACGTTTTCACATGCAGCTTTCTCCATGTGAAAGGATGCATTGCTGGAATACAAGCATTCCATTTCATTACTGAAAACTCACTATTTTACAAAATACATTTCCTCTCTCTTGCAAACAATGCTACCAAGCATTACCAGAAAAATAACACAAACCAACAGCAAAGAAGCTCAGTGTGCTTCCTAATCTGAGGTAACACAGGTGACATGATTGTGAAAAGTTCAAATTTTTTTATGTAATCATGCACACACTATTTATTCTTTCTCAAAAATGTAGAATTCATTGATTAGTCCCAAAATCGATTTTTCAATAACATTTTAGAAACACAGTGCAGGTCCTACTATTTAAACTTTCTCAAAAATGTAAAACTCATTAATTTGCAGCAAAAATATTTTAGTAGTGTAATGAAAAGCTTATACATATGACCTTTTCTTTGTTTTTCAAATGTTATTCTAAAAAGAAAATATAAGGCCTAAGCAGGAGTACTCATGTGATGAAGCCTGTCCAGGGGAGCACAAAACGTGAGGCTTGTGTCCAAGAGTGCAGTTGACAGGACTAAACTGGAGTAGTGTGCAAAAAAAAGATGAGCCTCATTTATAAAGCCCTGCGTCAGTTTTGCGCTACTGATGCCTCACTTTTTGTGACGCATTGGCGACATAAAACATGTGCCTTGTTGCGCCATATTTAAAAAGTGACGCATGTAGGTAGATGCGTCATTTTTTAAACCTCTGCGCCACAATATACCTCTGTCAGGTGTAATGTACACAGAGGGGTCATTTCTCCACCAAAAGCCTCTTAATAGTGACGCAGTGAAATCTATGACATTTCACTGCGTCACTTTTAGGACACTGTTACGTCAAAATCTTGCGCCTGCCTCACAGCAGATATAAGACTGAGGCAAACGTTTTCACATGCAGCTTTCCCCATGTGAAAGGATGCATTGCTGGAATACAAGCATTCCATTTCATTACTGAAAACTCACTTTTTTACAAAATACATTTCCTCTCTCTTGCAAACAATGCTACCAAGCATTACCAAAAAAATAACAGAAACCAACAGCAAAGAAGCTCAGTGTGCTTCCTAATCTGAGGTAACACAGGTGACATGATTGTGAAAAGTTCAAATTTTTTTATGTAATCATGCACACACTATTTATTTTTTCTCAAAAATGTAGAATTCATTGATTAGTCCCAAAATCGATTTTTCAATAACATTTTAGAAACACAGTGCAGGTCCTACTATTTAAACTTTCTCAAAAATGTAAAACTCATTAATTTGCAGCAAAAATATTTTAGTAGTGTAATGAAAAGCTTATACATATGACCTTTTCTTTATTTTTCAAATGTTATTCTAAAAAAAAATTATAAGGCTTAAGCAGGAGTAGTCATGTGATGAAGCCTGTCCAGGGGAGCACAAAACGTGAGGCTTGTGTCCAAGAGTGCAGTGGACAGGACTAAACTGGAGTAGTGTGCAAAAAAAAGATGAGCCTCATTTATAAAGCCCTGCATCAGTTTTTGCGCTACTGATGCGTCACTTTTTGTGACGCATTGGCGACATAAAACATGTGCCTTGTTGCGCCATATTTAAAAAGTGACGCATGTGGGTAGATGCTTCATTTTTTAAACCTCTGCGCCACATTATACCTCTGTCAGGTGTAATGTACACAGAGGGGTCATTTCTCCGCAAAAAGCCTCGTAATAGTGACGCAGTGAAATCTATGAGATTTCACTGCGTCACTTTTAGGACACTGTTACATCAAAATCTTGCACCTGCCTCACAGCAGGCATAAGACTGAGGCAAATGCTTTCACATGGGGCTTTCCCCATGTGATAGGATTCTGACACCTAAGCAGGAGTGCAGATGAGATGAAGCCTGTCCAGGGGAGCAAAAAAGGTGAGGCTTGTGTCCAAGAGTGCAGTGGACAGGACTAAACTGGAGTAGTGTGCAAAAAAAGATGAACCTCATTTATGAGGCCCTGCGTCAGTTTTGCACTGTTGATGCGTCACTTTTTGTGATGCATCGGCGGCATAAAACATGTACCTTTTTGCGCCATATTTAAAAAGTGACGCATGTAGGTAGATGCGTCACTTTTTAAACCTCTGGCCACAATATACCTCTGTCAGGTGTAATGTACACAGAGGGGGCATTCCCCCGTAAAAAGCCTCGTAATAGTGACGCAGTGAAATCTATGAGATTTCACTGCATCACTTTTAGGACACTGTTACATCAAAATCTTGCACCTGCCTCACAGCAGGCGTAAGACTGAGGCAAACGCTTTCACATGGGGCTTTTCCCATGTGAAAGGATGCATTGCTAGAGTTGCGTCATTTTTGTGACACACTCCAGCAATTCGTCACTTTTGCACTTACAGATACATCAAAAATACTGACTTATCTGTTAGTCCTAGAAACATGATGCGTTATACATTAAATATAATGCACCATTGGTGTCACAAGGAGTGCACAGTTAAAAGTGACGCATCGCAGTTTTCATAAATAAGGCTCTCAGTGTGCTTCCAAATTTGAGATAACACAGGTGATATGATTGTGAAAGCTTCAAATTATTTTATTTAATCATGCACACACTTTTTATTCTTTCTCAAAAATGTAAAAGCTATTAATTTGCACCAAAATCGATTTTTCAATAACATTTTAGAAACACAATGCAGGTCCTATGTACAAGCATTCCATTTCAGTACTGAAAAGTCACTATTTTACAAAATACATTTCCTATCTCTTGCAAACATTCCTACCAAGCATTACCCAAAAAATGAAACAAAACAACAGCAAAGAAACTCAGTCTGCTTCCCAATCTGAGGTAAAACACGTAACATGTTTGTAAAAGATTCAAATATTACTATATAATTATGCACACACTATTAATTCCTTCTTAAAAATGTTAAAGCCATTGATTTGCACTAAAATCGTTTTTCAATTACCATTTTATGAACAGAACACAGGTCCTATTTACAAGCATTCATTTTCACTACTAAAACCCATTGTTTTGCACTAAAATCGTTTTTCAATTAACATTTTAGAAACACTGCACAGATCCTATATACAAGCATTCATTTTCACTACTGAAACCCATTGATTTGCACTAAAATTGTTTTTCAATTACCATTTTAGGAACACAACACAGGTCCTATGTACAAGCATTCATTTTCACTACTGAAACCCATTCATTTTCCCTAAAATTGATTTTTAAAATAACATTTTAGATACAGAGTGCAAGTCCTATGTACAGCCATTCAACTTCACTACTGAAACATCACTATTTCACAAAATACAAATC
Source organism: Lissotriton helveticus (assembly GCF_964261635.1). NCBI lineage: Eukaryota > Metazoa > Chordata > Amphibia > Caudata > Salamandridae > Lissotriton > Lissotriton helveticus. Next base: position 1,054,966,755 of record NC_136069.1, on the reverse strand, counting down.
CTCTATTTTACAAATATAGAAACCATGCATTTTCAAAAAACATCAAACAAACCAACAGCAAAGAACATCAATGTGCTTCTTAATCTGAACTCTCTATCTAAATGAATCATAACTCACCTTTACAAATGCTTTAGGAGATTCAGAACAGTGTCAGATACACACACCAATATTTCTTTAGCAGAGCCAAAGGTATGTTCTCCAGGCACTGCAAACCTTAATGGCACAGAAAACCTCTAATTCTACACACATATTGCTCATGGTAACCAATCAAAACTCTTCCCTCTGTATTTTCAAATCAACACCCTTCCCCCCCTCAGCCCTTTCTACCTGTTACCATAGCAACTCCCTCCTCACTGAGCTCTCAGGTTTAAAAGTTTATTCTACAATGTTGCAAATCACCTCAGCAAGGATGTTTGACCTGCGAATACACCAGCTTATCTGGTGCAATGTTTCTTTAAATGATTTTTTTTAACCATTCAAATAACTTCTTACACAGAACACAACCATGCACCCTAACTTACAGTTTTCAACTATCTCAATCTACCAATCATTGCTTGTGATTCAAGAGCACTGAAACTCCACAGTTTTTTTTTTGCAAACTCCTACTGTTCCAACTGCCATTTCATTCCTACACTTCATCTGACTGCACCAGAACCTCCTCTCACCATGTACTCTGGCTGGATTATTGGACATAGCTACATTCACTGGGCTCAAAGGTATGCAGCTAACAGAAATTTTCACAACCTTGATTTACCAAATGTGCACATAAAATGGATTGGCCAAAGAGGATTGAGATGTCATCAGTTGATACCATTGGTGAAAACCTTTTACCATCTGCCACACCCTAACCTCATAATTTTGCACTGTGGTGGAAATGACCTAGGCACTTTGACTGGGGTAGGTCTGGAGATGCTTTTAAAAGACACATTTGGACAATTGATGACACTTTTTCCACAAACTGCCATGGTATACTCCAATATATGCCAAAGACAGAAATGGAACTGGTCCAACCAATTTTGTCCACAATTTGAGAAAGCACAGAAACATGTGAATAAATCTGTTTCTGCTTACATGAGAGACTATGGAATGGGTTCAATATACAACAACAACTTGCGTTACAACATGCAAGATATCTACAGAGCAGATGGTGTGCACTTCTCAGATGAGGGGAATAGAACATTCCTCCTGAATTTAAGACTGTGCATTGGAACCTACTTATAGGTACCTAAATCAGCCACAGAACCCAAAAGCTCTTTTCAGGGCTACCCTACCTCTGATCACTCCAAATGATTATCTTTTTCTATCTTTTTTCACTATTTTTCACCAAAGTACGCTCCCTGGTACGTTCCCCGGCGACCGCCAGTAGGTAATATATATATATATATATATTACCTACTGGCGGTCGCCAGTAGGAAGTTATAGTTAGGATTGTTTTCCATAGGAAACCCGCAACATTCTATTGGGAATAACTTTGGCGCTGGTTGAGGGATCTGCCTGTAATTTCCTTAAAATGGTCTCGCGGCGCTCCGCTCCTTCCCTGAAAGTTTCGGGGGGACTCGTGAAGTGAGGGCTGGGAAAAAAGGGGGGTCCCAAAACGTGTTTTTCCCATGTTAATTTCCATAGGATGGTCTGACAAGTCTACAGCCCGAACCGCTGAACGGAATTATGCCAAACTTGGCAAAATTGTAGGGACTGGTACGCAGATGTGCCTTTGCTATGTTTGGTGAAAATTGCTCCAGTGGTTTTTTTGAAAATTAACTTCAAAAACACATATATATCTATAGGCGCGCTACAAGCGCTCCCGGGTGCGCGTACCGGGGAGCGCACCCGGCCCGCTACGGGAGTGCGCGAGCGGAAAGCTGATTGGCTGTCGGGTGTCTGTCAACATTCTAAACAGTCTGGAGAGTCCGCCATCTTGTGTCTCTGTAGAATCGAGACACAAGAGGTGAAAAAAGAAAGGGGATATAATTAAAAGGGGGCAGAGTAGACACCCCCTGACTCCCTAGTTTTTCTGAGGCGGGCCTAGAAGGACCCTGAAGGGCAAAAAAAGTTTTTTTATTTTTTTTTATTTTCGCGGGGTAAGCGCTGGCTGCGCTCATCAGTGCGCTCTCCGGTACGCGCACCCGGGAGCGCACCACGGGGAAAAACAGTGTAAAAAAATAGAGTAAAAAAATAATGTAGAGTGTTTAGTGGTTAGTGAGCTCTGAAAAGAGCTGTTGTGTTAAGTGGGTGTTTTTTATACCTACAAGTAGGTACCAATGCAGAGTCTCAAATTCAAGAGGAAGACTGTATTCCCCTCATCTGTAAAATGAACACCATCTCTCCTATAGATGTCTTGCATGTTGTAACGCAAGTTGTTGTGGCAAATGGAACCCATACCATAGTCTCTCATGTAAGCAGAAACAGATTTATTTACATGTTTCCTTGCTTTCTCAATCTGTGGACAAAATTGTTTGGACCAGTTCCAATTTTGCCTTTGTCATATATTAGAGAATACCAAGGCAGTATTTTGAAAAAGTGACATCAATTGCCCAAATATGTCCTTTAAAAGCCTTTCCAGACCTACCCCACTCAATGTGCCTATATCATTTCCACCACAGTGCACAATTATAAGGTCAGGGTGTGGTAAATGCATAAAGGATTTTACCAATGGTATCAATTGGTGACTTCTCAATCCTCTTTGTCCAATCTATACAATATCTACATTTGGTAAATCAAGGCTGTAAATACCTCTGTTAGTTGCATATTTTTGAGCCCAGTGGACATAGCTATGCCCCACAAACCAGACTTTTGTCATTTTGAAGATAGGTGTGTGAAGGTAGGTTTGCTTCTAGTCAGATGAGTTGTGGAAATGAAATGGCAGTTTGATTATGAAAAAAAAATGTTTGAGAATCAGTGCAGATGAATAAGTAGATCTGATTGGAGCTTTGTTAAAAATCTCCACTGAAAATTAGGCTGCATGTTTTTTTTGTTGTAAGAAGTCATTTCAATGGTTGAGAAAAAGTCATTTAAAGAAACATTGCATTTCATTAGCTAGCAGATTGAGAGGTCAAGCAGCCTTGATGGATTTCTTTGCAACATAGTAAAATGAACTTGTGAACTCTGTGTTGGTTTTAGAGGGAGTTACCATGGTTACTTGGTGAATGAGCACTGGGGGGATGGGTGAATGTTATGTGAGTGTCAAAGTCTTGAAATCTTCAACCAATTAAATTGTGCAGTTTGGTTTTGAATTTGTGGGGGAACAATTTTCATTGGCTATGTGCAAGAATATGGCTCTGATATCAGAAAGAATCTGTGCCATTATTGAAAGGCTCCCAGTGAAAGAAGCATTGTTCAGAGATTCTGCTTAAGAATATCTGTTGACTGTGACTGACACTGTTTGACATCTTCCAAACCATTTTTAAAGGTGAGTAATGATTCTTTTAAAAAAGATAGAGAGTTTAAAGATTTTTTACAAGTATCATAGTGTGTGTCTCTGTGATTTAAGGAATGATATTTTTCCCTTTTTCTATAATGTTAGCTGTGTGTTTATAAGGTAGTCTTTTTTATAAATTGTTTTTTATGCTTGGATTCAATGCTGGTTTAGAAATTGTGTGATGGTTTCATTGGAGTTGTAAATATGGTCATTTTTTTGAAGCACATTGTGCAACCTGTAGCATGGGTGGAAGGAGTGAATGTCTGGAGAGGGATAGGAATAGCAGATAGAAACCCATACGAAATGGTGGGGAGATGCATAAACACACAGCTATGTCAAAGATTGTGCACGCAGCTTGTAAATATGCAGGCAGACAAAGCAATCTTTGACATAGCTGTGTGTTTATAAAGTAGACACTCACAGTTATAAGATCTCTCACGGCATTTCATATTGTTGTCTGTGTGTATATTTACAAGCTGTGTGCACAATCTTTGACATAGCTGTGTGTTTATAAGGTAGACTCTCACAATGTTAACATCTCTCACATTACATGAGGTAATGTCATGGAATTGTCCCATGTGAAAGGATGCATTGCTGGAAATTATTTTTTTTCTACAATTTGTTACACTGTTTTTCCCTGTGGTGCACTTGAGGGCCTCATTTATGAGGCCATGCGTCACTTTTATGCCGCTGGTGCATCATTTTTTGTGACACAGCAGTGGTGTAAAAATTGTACCTTGTTGAGTTATATTTACAAAGTGATGCATCTAGTTAGATGCGTCACTTTGTAAAGCCTTGTGCCATATTATATGTGCGTCAGGTGTAGTGTATGCAAAGGGGGCGTATTGACGCAAAGAAGGGTTGTACAAATGACGCAGTGAAATCTATGAGATTTCACTGCGTCACTTTTAGGGCGCTTTTGTGTCAAAATTTTGCACCTGCCTCACAGCAGGTGTAAGACTGACGCAGGCCCTTTCACGTAGAGCTTGCCCCATGTGAAAGGATGCATTGCTGTAAATTATTTTTTTAAATGGCATAAATTGAGATAGAATATACAAAAAAAGAGAGACATATTTACAAGATGCGTGCGCAATCTTTGACATAGCTGTGTATTTATAAGGTAGACTTCTTTATAAATTGTTTTTTATGCTTGGATTCAATGCTGGTTTGGAAATTGTGTGATGGTTTCATTGGATTTGTAAATATGGTCATTTTTTTTAAGCACATTGTGCAACCTGTAGCATGGGTGGAAGGAGTGAATGTCTGGAGAGGGATAGGAATAGCAGATAGAAACCCATATGAAATGGTGGGGAGATGCATAAACACACAGCTATGTCAAAGATTGTGCACGCAGCTTGTAAATATGCAGGCAGACAAAGCAATATTTGACATAGCGGTGTGTTTATAAGGTAGACTCTCACAGTTATAAGATCTCTCACGGCATTTCATATTCTTGTCTGGGTGTATATTTACAAGCTGTGTGCACAATCTTTGACATAGCTGTGTGTTTATAAGGTAGACTCTCACAATGTTGTTAACATCTCTCACATTACATAAGGTAAGGTCATGGGATTGTCCCATGTGAAAGGATGCATTGCTGGAAATTATTTTTTTTCTACAATTTTTTACACTGTTTTTCCCTGTGGTGCGCTTGAGGGCCTCATTTATGACGCTATGCGTCACTTTTATGCCGCCGGTGCGTCATTTTTTGTGACACAGCAGTGGTGTAAAAATTGTACCTTGTTGAGTTATATTTACAAAGTGATGCATCTAGTCAGATGCGTCACTTTGAAAAGCCTTGAGCCATATTATATGTGCGTCAGGTGTAATGTATACAAAGGAGGTGTATTGACGCAAAGAAGGGTTGTACAAATGACGTAGTGAAATCTACGCGATTTCACTGCGTCACTTTTAGGACGCTTTTGTGTCAAAATGTTGCACCTGCCTCACAGCAGGTGTAACACTGACGCAGGCCCTTTCACTTAGGGCTTGCCCTATGTGAAAGGATGCATTTTTGGAAATTATTTTTTTAAATGGCATAAATTGAGATAGAATATACAAAAAAAGAGAGACATATTTACAAGCTGTGTGCACAATCTTTGACATAGCTGTGTGTTTATGCATTTTCCCACCAATGCTGTGAGAGATGTTAAAATTGTGAGAGTCTACCTTATATATATTAATATTGTGGACATGTGCGTAAGATCAGACTGATGGGTGAATTAAGCTTCACTCACAGTGTGATCTTAGGCAGATTAGCAGGATGTTACATGTAATGAGAAATTAATGTTATGTGTTGCTTATATATAGGTGGCCTGTTTTTCGTCTGTAGAGAAAGTGAAATAATATGAGCAGAGACACACATACTGCTTGCAGAGACAGACATGGTACATTATATTTGTGTACAAAAAGATTATGGGTTTGCTTAAATTAAACCGCACTTCTACAAAGTGATGCCAGTTATACAGAGAGAATCTAATAGTGTCCGCGGCAACCAAGGCCAGGGTGCTTAGAAGGTATGTGACACCTACCCACCAAAGTGATACGAGAACGGATTCACCGAGTACAGACCATGGGCAACAGTTCATAAAATATAAGACTTTGGGATCTATCATAATCCTATCAAATTCGTTGCCATTATGACGAGGCTCGGATATCAAGCCTGAATGGACTTCACTTATTAAAATTTCGACAAATGCTTTGCCGAATATGATTTGAAGCCTGAACAGTCATTACTGACCTACGAAAGTGTCCCATCATTTGCGCACAATTGGAGTATCATATATCGCTAAGGGACACAGTATCTAAGAAAATAATCTCCACCATTTCCAGGTCGTTAAGAGATAATACCAAGCCTTGAGAAAGCCCTGTGGGCGAAAGGCGCGTCGGCTGTTACTTGGATTCTTGTGAACTTGTGGAAATTAAAAAACAGACCTCAAGACAGAAGCTTTGACTGGACTATTTGATTGACTCTATTGAGATTTTTATGGATTTATTGGATACAGGGTGTTGAAAAATCATTGATCTGTTTGAAGTAATACCTACACGCCCTCCTGTGTGGAAATAATGATATTGGTGTGCTTGGGTATTTTGTATTTTCATATGGTACATTATATCTAACATTCTGATCATGTGCCTAAGATCACACTGTGAGTGAAGCTTCATTCACCCATCACTGTGATCTTAAGCAGAGTCACACATACTGTTGGCAGAGACAGACATGGTACATTATATCTAACATTCTGATTATGTGCCTAAGATCACTCTGTGGCTGAAGCTTGATTCACCTATTATTGTGATGTTAGGCAGAGTCACATATACTGTTGGCAGGGATAGACATGGTACATTATAACAAAAATGGTATTAATCTGTCTAAAATCACAGTGTGAGTGAAGCTTGCTATAATGAACAATTAGAGTGCTAACATTTAGAATATATGGCAAATGTGTGACACATCTGAATGCCTTCTTGATGGAACTAAAGTAAACAAGCATTGAAAATACAATAGATTTGGTGTGATATTAGGCACATGTGCACCATATTACATGTAATCTACCATCTCTTTGTCTGCAAGCAGTATATATGTTCCTGCTGATATTATTTCAAATTATTTTCAGGTGAAAAACAGACAACCTATCTATAAACAAGACATAACATTAAATAATAAATAATATTTAACATTGTGGAGGCGGTTTGTAAGTATGCCAATGAAACCTTTACACTATTTCTGGACCAGCATTAATATCAAACATTGAAAATGTATGGCAAATGTGTGACACATCTGAATGTCTTGTTGATGGAACCTAAGTAAACAAGCATTGAAAATGCAATAGATTTGGTGTGATTTTAGGCACATGTCCATGATATTACATGTAATGCACCATCTCTGTCTGTGGAAGCAGTATGTGTGTCTCTGCACAAATTATTTCTCTGTATCTACAGGTCAAAAACAGGCCACCTATATATTAAGAAGATATAACATAAATTAGTAAATTATATCTAACATTGTGCAAGCGGTTTGTAAATATCCCAATGAAACCTCTACACTATCTCTGGACCAATATTAATTGCAAACATTCAGAATTTATGGCAAATGTGTGACACATCTGAATGTTTTCTTGATGGAATCAAACTAAACAAGCATTGAAAATGCAATAGATCTCGCCCTCGGTGTCACACATACTGTTGGCAGTGACAGACATGGTACATTATATCTAAAAAACAATGAATCTGTCTAAGATTACACTGTGAGTGAAGCTTGAAATAATGAGCAACTAGAGTGCTAACATTCCAAATTTATGGCAAATGTGTGACGCATCTGACTGCTTTCTTGATGGAAGCAAGGTAAACAAGCATTGAAAATGCAATAGATTTGGTGTGATCTGAGGCACATGTGCACGATATTACATGTAATCTATCATCTATGTCTGTGCAAGCACTATGTGTGTCTCTGCACTAATTATTTCTCTGTATCTACAGGCAAAAAACAGACCACCTATATATAAACAAGACATAAAAATTAATTAGGTAATCGTTTTTGACAGAAAGCAAAGCACTTGTAATTTAATTAGCCTTTTGTTATATACTAGTGTTTATATTGTTTACCTATTGTAATTGCTATGTAATATGTTTGTAGTGGTCTATAATATGTTATTTTTTGTTTTCCACAGATTACAATCATCTATACAAACAAAGAGAAAGATGCCTTCCAAAAGAAGGAGAGACAAAAATTATAAGAGAAAATTAAGGTCTAAGGAAAAAGAAAATCAAGAACCAACCAAAATAAAATCTTCAGAGAAAAAGAAAAATGCTCCTAGTAAGCAAAGTACAAGTTTTCTTAGGAAATTATTGAACTTCGAAGGAAAAAAAAGTGTTTTAAATAAAAAGACTGAAACACGTGTAATTTAAAAAAAGACAGGATGTCCTTCTACAATTGTTACACGTGTACAAGGAGACAATATTTTGAAAAGCAATAGAAGAAGCATTTTTGTGACATTCGTGGACAAATGTTTCACAACAGGATTATATCGAATTTATTAAAAAATATAAAAAGATATAAACAAAAGACAGCTTTTTACAAGAAAAAAAAACATAGTCAAGATCGTGGATGAAGCATTTAAAGTGAAAAATAAATTGTTTTGTTTAGTAATGAATAGAATTTGTACACTTGATACGATAATTAATGTGTTTAAATCAAAATGTAAGTGGAGGAGAGTAATTAATCGAACTAATTTTTGTGATGTTTTTTCTGGAGAATGGAAGCATAGTTTAAGTTCTGAGCCATTTTTTTAATGAAGAAAGTTACTTTGAGGATAATGATTTGGTGCAAGCAGTTGACACCAGGGGTCGAGCATATGAGGTGAAGTACGGTTGTCCGGTTGAAAAAGAAGAGATTGTGCCTAGAAATAAAGAAGAGGTGTTAGCTGATGAAGTTTTAGGGAGATGTCCTAAGGCTCCAGTGTATACATGGAATTGTACTAGTATTTGTAGTGTCCGACAGGAATCAATTGATTTGTTTCGCACTTTCTTATGGACATATATTAAGAAAACTGTGAAACAAAAAATGAAAATTTTACAAGAGTTAGATCCTTGTAGAGTGAGAGAAAAAACAGGTTTACAAAGGCATTCACTGGCTTGTCTTTCAAGAAAAGTGTGTCAGAGTGTTTTTCACCATTTTAGGATGTTAGCAGTGCATCATAATAAAGTGAGGAAATTAGTGAGAAGGTTGTACTATGCAAAAAGTCCAGCACTTAAACTAAAACAGTTAAACAGTGCTCTTTTGCATGGAACTGAATTAGATGTCAAAAACATTTGTGATGAAATTGAGTTTTGTTACTTTGGTGAAAAAGAGGTTGGTGCAGAAATTGATACAGTAATGGAAGGTAATGTAGAAGAGAATGTAGAGATTTTAAGTACAGAAAAATTTGAAAATGAAATTGTAAAGTTTAAGGTCAATTCAAGTGAAAGGCCTAATTTTTCTTGTGTTTGTTGTCGACGGACTCATTATAAGCATCAGACTAGATTAGTTGATTTATATGTAAAAAGCGAAAAGATAAATAATAATGAGTGGAAGGATTTTGCAACTTATTTGTTGGTTGAAAATTGTTTTGATTTGGGCTCTGATCAACGTATTTGTACATATTGCTATAATAAATTAAATGAAAATAAAATGCCTGCTAGAGCTGTTCATAATAATCTGGAGTTGGTAGACATTCCTTCTGAATTTAAATACCTATGAGTCTATTCTGATTCAATGTTTGCATCCTTTTCAAGCTATTGTTCGCATGGAGCCTTAGACAGGGAAATTGCCTCCTTCAGATTTACAGAGAGGATTAAAGGGAAGAGTTGTTTATTTGCCTCTAGATTTTAAGAAAAATATTGATACCATTGGTGTTGAAAAAGTAGAAGAGGAACCTCTGGTTATTCTAGTTAATGGTGTTCCGACAAAAAGTAAGAAAACCTGGCAAGAATTAGTGGATGTTAGGAAAGTCAAGAAGGCAACGTTGTATCTGGTAAAAAATAATCAGTACTATAAAAATGTGTATGTGGGAGATGAGGAAACAACTGTACAAGACGACACTGATGTCTCTGCTGGACAAATAGAAAAAGTTGATGTCTCTAGAAGTGAAGAAATTTACGAACATTATAGTGTTCATCCATTGCATTCCAAAGAAGTAATGGGGAATGCTATTGACTTGTTTCAGATGAAAAAAGCCGAAGGAAGTCCCATTAGTGTATGGGAAGAAAGTTTAGAAGCTCGTTGCTTTCAACAGTTATTTCCAACAGGTGAAGGTGGACGATATGACGACCGACCTGTTCAAATTCCTGCATCTGGATACCGGACTTCAAGATTATATGCAGAAGATCCAAGGTTTCGTCAATGCATTCCATATTGGTTCCATCTACTGTTTGAGAGTGACTTGTCTGGACTTTCCTATGCAGTAAACCATATATTGAAAAGTGGAGCACATCTGCAAAACGTTTCGGCAAGGGACTTTATGGATAAAGTGAAACTGCAAGACAGTGTTTTGGAATCTCAGCTAATTAATCTTATGGCATGTCAGCGTGGTACTAACGAGTATTGGTACCGTCGTCATGGGGAATTGAAATGTATGCTAAGAAACTTAGGAACTCCTACATGGGTCCTCACTCTTAGCTGTGCTGAGTATGCTTGGGAAGACTTACTTGAATTTCTACGAGAGGCAAATAAAAACATTGAAAATATTGAATACAAGACACCTGGAGAACTGTGCTCTTTGGATCCAGTTAATGTATGCAGGTATTTCAATCATAGGTTTGAAGCTATGATGTCTTTTATTACAAACAAAAAAAATCCTCCGCTTGGAGAGGTGTTGGATTTCTTTTGGAGAAAGGAGTATCAAGCAAGAGGTGCTCCTCATATACACATGCAGCTATGGATTAAAGATGCACCAACATTTGGAACAGATTCAGTTGAGAAAGTGATGAGTTTCATTGAGCAGTATTCTACATGTGCTGTTCCGAAAAGTACAGAAGAAAACAATTTAAGACATCAAGTTTTACGCTTTCAAACCCATCTTTGTGGGAAATACTGTCGTCGAAAATACAAATCCAAGGACAAGTTCTACACGAAATGTCGTTTTGCATTTCCACGTCCAGTAACATCAAGAGGAAGAGTCAACAATTTTATGTCTTCTCTCCGACATACTGTGACAGGAAAATCACCCAAAAATACATACAACCTAAGAAGAAATGAGGAATCCAAATTCATAAATGACTACAACCCAGTCATTTTATCCATGTGGAATGCTAACATGGATATTCAATATGTGGCTGAGAACTCTATTGCTGTGGCTCGATATGTGACGTCTTACATCACAAAATCAGAAAAGACGGAACTGAAGGAAATGTGGGATGAAATTTCACATGAAAAGAGTCTAAGCAAGAAATTATACAGTTACAGTCTAAAGCTGTTGTCGCATCGAGAAATTGGAGCGTATGAATGTTCTGATCGGTTGTCATCAGCAAGTCTATATGCCAAATCTAGAACCATCATTTGGGTGAGTCTAGGTCTTGCTGCAACACGAAACCGAGTTTTAAAATCTGTACAAGAAATTGAGTATTTGGCGGAGAAAGAACCAGACAGTACAGATATTTTTAAGACAAACATGTTGGATACATACTATCCAAATAGAAGTACTCACCTTGAGAACGCTTGTCTCTATGAAGTTCTGAAAACCTACACTTTTAAAAGGAACGTCACAGAAGACATCAATAAAGGTGTATATGCTGTAATTGGATGTGAAGGCTGTTTAGTAAAACAAAGAAAAGGCCATTTGATTAATCATCGAAAATTGAGTTGTGATTCTCCAGACAAAAGAGAATTTTATTACTTAGCACTTTTACAACTCTTTAAACCTTGGCGTAGAGAAGAGGAACTACTTGGAGATTTACTTACTTATGAAGATTCGTTCAATGCAACCAAAGATACCATAGAATGTCCTGTTTTTTCAAGTTATCTGCAAATGTTAAATGAGGAAATACAGCAAGAAGCTACAATTGCAGCAGAGATTGCTAGAGACAGTTCTCAAGGCAGTCAGAGTTCTGCTTCATTGAGTCAGGATCCACTAGGAGGACCAATTATGCAAAATTAAGCTGCCACTGCCATGGATGAAGGTAAAAGAGCCATGGAACAAGCTCAGGAGGATGTACTTGATTTAGAAGATTTGGAAAAAGAACTAAACATTGAGCAGAGACAAATATATGACGAAGTCACACAACAAATTGAGCATGGTTTATCACATGAGAAAAAAGAGTGCTCATGTACATCATTTGTGCCTATCCGACTATATGTCAGTGGAGAAGCAGGAACTGGGAAAAGTTTCCTGATTAAAGTGATTGCAACATATCTGCAGAAAACAACAGAATCATCTCTCTCTTGTGTTGTTACTGCTCCAACTGGGTTGGCTGCACACAACATTAAAGGAATTACTTTACACCGCTTATTGATGCTGCCAGTCGAGCATGATAACAAATTACAATACCACAAGCTATCTGGAGAAGCTTGCTGTGAAGTTTCAAGAGTACTAAAGAAAATGAAACTTCTTATCATTGATGAAGTAAGCATGGTATCAAATGTAATGCTTGCTTTTGTGCATTTAAGAATGCAACAAACTCTTAAAACTGACTATGATGTGTTATTTGGAGGAAAACATATCATTGTTTTTGGAGATTTACTGCAACTAACTCCAGTGAAAGGACAGCCAGTGTTTAAAATGCTTATGCATGAAGATACCAGGAAGTGTTTAGGAAGCATTGGAAATATTAACATATGGCTAAATTTCAAATATGCAGAACTGCTTCAAAATATGCGACAGGCAAAGGATGAAGATTATAAAAATATTCTACATGATGTAAGAATTGGAAAACTAACTGAGCATGGCAAAGAAGCGTAACATGCACGATTAATTTCAAATTTGTTTCCAAAGGAAAATATTCTTCCAGAGAATATTTTTAAGAAAATTCCTGAAAACAAGTCTGTCATATGCTTGATGCCAACTCTGAAAGAATGTTCAATCTTCAACACCAAAATGTTAAAGTTGGAAAATCAAGAGATTGTGAAACTGGAAGGTATTGATAAAATAGAACATGAAGGAGCCACTATTATTTTGTCAGAAAAATTGAAAACAAAATTGGATTCTTTAGAGAAGACAATATCCAAAACTGCTGGTATTGAAAAGAGTCTGTATGCATCTTTAAATTGTCGTATAATTTTACGACGTAATTTACATGTGGAAAGAGGTTTAGTAAATGGAGCAATGGGTCATGTTGTAGATTTTGTGAATTACCGAAATAGAGATGGAATTGAAATTATAAAAATTAAATTTGATGGTATTGAAGAAGTACAACAAATCACTCGTTGTTCTGCTCGCTTTTTGCTAGTGAAAGATTTATATGTCCGCAGAAAACAGTTTCCTGTTTCTTTAGCATATGCAGTAACTATTCATAAATCTCAAGGTTTAAGTGTTGATACTGCTTTGGTGAATATTGGAAATTCTGTGTTCAAGGAGGGCATGGCATATGTTGCTTTATCTTGAGTGAGAACGTTATCTGGATTGTACTTGATTGATTTTGATGAGACAAAGATTAATGCAGATCTAAATTGTGTAAAAGAATATAATAGGTTAAGAAGAGAGTATGCTCCAAATTTACCTCAATATCCTCTGTTTGAAAAGCGTGTGGTAGGCCGAAAAAGAAGAAATGAGAAAAATTGTAGTGAAGTTGTAGCAAAAAGAAAAAAAGTAGATGAACCAGTAATTGTAGGCGGAAAGGAAAGGAATTCAATTAAAGATGTTGTTGGATTTCAGTTTGAAAATAATTCTGGTGTCAACTGCTATGGTAATGTAGTGGTTAATGTTGTTTTCTTTCTCCAAACTGTAAAAGAACAGATTGCTGAAAATCGTGATCAAACACATTGTTGTTTATTAAAATTCTGTGTTTGGGAAATGTAGCAGTGATAGAACAAAAATACAAAGTGTTTCTGAAATTCGAAAGGTTTTAGACATATGTTCTGGTCTAAATCAATTTTCACAGAATATTCAGCAAGATTGTCAGGAATTTCTAATGTATATGCTTGTTGTTTTACAAGATGAAGGAGTAGATGTAGAAAATCTTTTTGGCCTTTCTTATAAATGGCAACATGATTGTGACAATTGCTCCTTTTCAAGTAGTACTACAGTAGACACTGAAAGATTTATATATTTGACTTTACCAGACTGCAAATCAGTGTCTTTTAATAATCTAGTTAGAGCAGCAAATCAAAACATGGTGTGTAGTCAATGTAAATCTGAAATGTTATCAACTTTATTTTTAATAAGATATGGACAGTATGTTATTTTAATGTTCCAACGATGTAGACCTGATGGGACTAAATTGACTACATTAATTAAAAATGTTGTGGCTTCTCAATTATCAATTTCAGGAAGAACCTTTACAACTGCAGCAATTATTTACCATGATGGTCCTTCAACAACATCAGGACATTACACAGTTTATTTAAAATGTAAAAAAGGTTGGCAGCTCTGTAATTTTACTCAATTGACTTTCAAACAACGTTTGCCTTCTGACTTACTAAATTCTTACCTGGTGTTCTTACAACCGAAATTTTAGGGAAGGTAATTGACCTATGAAGATTGCAGCAGTTAATATAACTTAGTTTACTCTTCAAAATTACTTTCTGAATGAGAGTCATGACGGTAATAAATAACATGTAGTTCTCATAGAGATAGTATATGTTTATTATATAAAGTGTGCTGTGAGTATTATAGGAATTATTTATTAAATGTAAACTAGAGATGGAAGTAAAACTCTTGTTTCATAACGTGAAAGATGTTGGAGCTTTTCTTTCAGAAAGTCGGGTAAATGAGACATAACGAAAACAGTGGACTAATTTCCATAAAAAAGGACTTTCCATATACTATTTGGCCTCGTGAAAAAGTGGATGGATCAAAAGTGAGTTTAGATATGGTTTTTAAAAAACTTACATTATTTATGTAATTATTTAATGGGTTTTTTAAACACAATCATTTTGATTGTGGTTTTTTTTGCCCGCTGTTATATGATGAGTACTTTTGAAGTCACTGTTTTAAGTGAAATTCAATATGTTCTGAGAACAGCAAAAATAAACCATTTAACATGTTGTTGAAATTATTTTGTATTTTGTATTATTAAATATATAATATTATCCCGTTCTCTTATAATCACTTACCTATTTCCACCCTCTATCACTTTTCTTAACTTACCCTCGCTTGCATTTTTTGACTCTCCCTCACCTCTGTTCTTTTATTCCATTTTCCACACTTATTCTCATTAACCACTCCTTCACGGCTCATTACCTCTCTCCCATCCACCAATTTCTAGCTGTCAGTCACTCTACTTCACTCCCCTTCCCTTTGTTTCTTTTCTTCATTCCCTCAATAATGCTCCTTCTCTCATTAACCTTATTACACTTCACTCACTTCTTTTCTCACTTCCTATATCCTCTCACATCCTCACTCCCTTTCCATCACAGCCTGTCTCTTAGCTTCAGTCTCTGGATCCTCTCAATCTATCACTCCTCTTCCGTCATGCTTACTCCCTAAAAATGACCCACACTCCCTTCCTTACCTTGCTTTACTCTCTTACTCAGTTCCTTTGTGTCACTCTTTCCTTTACTAGTTGTATATTCTCACTCCTTTACTTCGTTTGTCTCAAGCTCACTTGTTTTTATTCTCTTTATTTTTCCTTTTTCATCAACCTTCCTGCATTTCACTCACCCTCACTTACCCTTGTTAATCTCCTACTTTGTCTCTTGTATTGTACAATATATATTATAAATATTGTAACTTATTTTGTTTTGTCTTTCACAGATATAAATTTAAATGAAAATATCAAACTAAATTGATATTACTTATAAGGTAAGTTTGATGTAGAATATTTATTTTCTCTATACTATTTCCTTAACCTCACTACTCTTCTCTGATGCTCCCACACCTCTGTTCCCTTATTGCGCTTGCCTCACTTATTCTGAATCCCCACGTTTACTCCCCTTTTCCTCACTCCTCTCTCACACTCACCTTCTTTCAGACCTTTTCCTTTACTTTCCTTCCTCTCTCTTCCTTCCCTTCATTCCTTTACTCTTTTCCCTTCCCTTACTCTCCTTACTCCCCTTCACTAACTCCTTCTCTTACTCCCTCTGTCCTCTTACTTCTACACTCCCCTTACCTAATTTTCTCCGTCTCTTTAGTCTCTCACTCGTCTTCTGTCGAGATCACTCCCTATAACTTAGTTATAGTCACACACTCTCCTTTTTTGATACCTTCTCTTTTACTTACCTTCCTCTCTTTTCCCATCCTTTGCTTTTTCATTTTTTTCCTTTCTCTTACTCTTCTTACTCCACTTCAATAACTCCTTTTCTCAAATCCTCTGTCTTCTAATTTATTCACTCCACTTTTCTCAGTCTTTTTCTATTACCCTCAAATAATTTCCAGCAATGCATCCTTTCACATTGGGGCAATTCTCATATAAAAGTACCTGCATCAGTCTTACGGCTGCTGTGAGGCAGATGCAAGATTTTGACACAACAGCGTCCTAAAGGTGACGCAGTGAAATCTTATAGATTTCACTGTGTTACTTCTATGAATTTTACTTGCGTCAATACGCCCCCTTTGCATACATTACATCTCACGCAGGTATAATGTGGCGCAGGGGTTTACAAAGTGACATATCTACCTAGATGCGTCACTTTGTAAATATAACTCAACTAGGTGCTATTTTTACACCACTGGTGCGTCACAAAAAGTGACGCACTGGCGCCGTAAAAGTGACACATGTCCTCATAAATGAGGTACTGAAGCGCACCATAGGGAAAAACAGGTCTTCTCTTTTATTTTATTTCCTTTCTTTTGTTTTAATTCATTGTTTTATATATTTCCCTTATTTTATTCTCCTGACTCCACTTCAATTACTACTTCTTTTTCTTTGTCTGTCTTCTTAGTTATACGCTTCCCTTCCTTTAATGTCTTTCTGTTAGCCTAATTCTCTCCATCCTTTTAGTCTCTCACTTTTCTTCTGTCACGCTCACTGCCTATAACTCGTCCATACTCATACACTCACATTCTTTCAGACCTTATACTTTACTTTCTTACCTCTCTTTTCCCATCCTTCACTCCTTCACTCTTTTCACTTTCCTTACTCCTTTTCTGCAGTTCAGTAACTGCTTCTGTCAATCTCTCTGTCCTCTAACTTACTCACTCCCCTTTTCTCACTCTCTCTGTGTTACTGCCATTCTCTCCATCCTCTTAGTCTCTCACTCCTCTTCTATCATGCTCACTCCCTATTAGTGAACCATACTCTCACACTCATCTTCTTTCAGTCCTTCTCTTTTACTTTCCTTCCTCTCTCTACACTCCCCCTTACCTAATTCTCTCTCTGTTAGTCTCATTCTGTCCGTCTCTTTGGTCTCTCGCTCCTCTTCTGTCAAGCTCACTCCCTATAACTTAGTTATACTTACACACTCACCTTCTTTCAATCCCCCTATTTCACTTCCCTTCCCCTCTCGTCTCTTTTTTTCCTCTCTCGCTCATTTTCTTTTCCTCTCTCACTAAAATTAGGACTGGGGATGGCAGCGGTGGTTCTCTAATGCTCAAACAATGATCATAATACTTTGTTCCCCGTAACAAAGTACGGCATCATAATTTTTGCATTTGATGGAGGCCTCATTAAAAACAAGTTGATTATTTGGGATCAGCTGCTCTGGTCGCCCCCTGACCAATGCAGTTATTCCTCTAGTTGAAGTAGAGGCACTATTTCTTGGAGCCTCTCGTGCCAGAGCCCTGACACTCTTTCGGGCATAGTTCTGGGCGTGCCTCCTCTGCACATGCCCAATCATAGTTTGATTACCAAAATTGTACTTCATTCTGGGGTCTTTTCTGCAAAATATAGTATGGCACATATTGAATTCCACGTTTGGAGTATTACAATTCTCTGTATTCTGAAAATACAAAATATGGTGGCGATAGTGTACACTAGAGAGAAATAGTGAGAGAAAGAAGGCATGAGATGAAAAAGAGATGTGAAATGCACATTGGAGAAAATATATTGGGAGAAGGGAAGTAACTGTGAGTAAACTTACTATGTAATACAGAAATGTTGCACTCTATACTATAATCTCACTTTATACCACAATTATTTCACTACTATCTCATAAATTTCAAGTACAATAACAGAAAAATGTCTCAAACAATTTATAATTTATAAATATAAATTTATTCTTCAGAATTTTCATAATTTAGAAGTACTTCTAGCATTATTCGATCAGGAATCTCCTCATCACAACTCTTCATAAATGACTCCTGGAACTCAACATCGTCCAAACATTCCAATAATTGAGCATCCAATGTTTTATCATTAAAATCCTCCATTCCACTCTTCTCTGAAAAGAAGGTCTTCTACATGGATAGTGTTATGAATAGGAACATTTGAGACCTCAATCAAACTCTCCTCAACAAAGGTTGCAGAAATTTCAAAATTAATATTAACGGTGTCCTCATTGATATTCATATTCTTTTCAGATTTCTTGCTGTAAATAGCAGAAAAAAATCACTTTAATTTATCGTTTTTAGTAATAGATAATATTAAACTAGCTTTATCAAGTATTAAATTCACCTTACAAATTAATACCTCACCTTTTAGAAAGGAGTAGAAGAGATAATACTGGGTAAATTTCACACCAGAAATAGAACACCAAATATTCCTCAGAAATGTACCTCAAAGAGTACTATCACAAAATGGCTGGGTTTACCTCTCATTAGAGAACCATTTTATTAGTAGAAAACCAATGAAACTTCATCACACACAAATTCAAAACCAAAGAAACATTTTAATTGGTTGTAAATTTCAAAAGGTAATTGGCTCTTGGGTGTCTGTAAACATTCTAAATGGTCTGCATAGTCCGCCATCTTGTGACTCTGAAGAACAGAGACACAAGAGGTGAAAAATAAATGGAGACATAATTAAAAAAGGGCAGAATAGACACCCTCTGACCCCTTAATTTCGCGGGGTGAGCGCTGGGTGCGTTCCCAGGTGCGCTCTCCGGTACGCGCACCCTGAGCGCCCCACAGGGAAATACAGTGTAAAAAATAGAGTAAAAAAAATAACGTAGAGTGTTTAGAGGAAAGTGATGCATTGCTGGAATGTGTCACAAAAATGATGCAACTCCAGCAATGCATTCTTTCACATAGGGCCAGTCTTATGTGAAAGGGCCTGCATCAGTCTTACGGCTGCTGTTAAGCAGGTGCAAGATTTGGACGCAAGAGCATCATAAAAGTGACGCAGTGATATCTCTTAGATGTCACTGTGTCACTGCTACGACCCTTCCTTATGTCAATACACACCCTTTGCATACATTACAGCTGGCGCAGGTATAATGTGGTGCAGGGGTTTACAAAGTGACGCATCTACCTAGATGCGTCACTTTGTAAATATGACTCAACAAGGTGTATTTTTTACACTACTAGTGCGTCACAAAAAGTGGCGCATAGGTGGCGTAAAAGTGACGCATAGCCTCATAAATGAGGCCTTCAGTCTTCTACTCATGCGTGATATTGAATTTATGACGTGTTATGTCGCAAGTAGTTACAAATACGTCAGTATTTCTGACATATCTGTAAACGCAAAAGTGATGCATTGCTGCAGTGTATCACAAAAGTGACACAACTCCAGCAATGCATCCTTTCACATGGGGCCAGCCCCATGTGGAAGGGCTTGCATCAGTCTTACACCTGCTGTGAGGCAGGCGCAAGATTTTGACACAATGGAGTCCTAAAAGTGACGCAGTGAAATGTCATAGATTTCACTGCGTCACCTCTACGACCCTTTCTTGCGTCAATACGCCCCTTTTACATACATTACACCTGACGTAGGTATAATGTGGCGCAGGGGTTTACAAAGTGACACATCTACCTAGATGCATCACTTTGTAAATATGACTCAACAAGGTGCATTTTTTACAGCACTGGTGTGTCACAAAAAGTGACGCACCGATGGCGTAAAAGTGACGCATGGCCTCATAAATGAGGCCTTCAGTCTTCTACTCATATGTCATATTTAATTTATGACGCATTATGTCAGAAGTACTTACAGATACATCAGTATTTCTGATGTATCTGTAAGCGCAAAAGTGATGCATTGCTGGAGTGTGTCACAGAAGTGACATAACTCCAGCAATGTATCTTTTCACATGGGGCAAGTCCCATGTGAAAGGGCCTGTATCAGTCTTACGCCTGCTGTGAGACAGGTGCAAGATTTTGACACAACGGCGTCCTAAAAGTGACGTAGTGAAATCTTTTAGATTTCACTGCGTCACCTCTACGACCCTTTCTTGCGTCAATAAGCCCCTTTTGCATACATTACACCTGATGTAGGTATAATGTGGCGCAGGGGTTTACAAAGTGACACATCTACCTAGATGCGTCACTTTGTAAATATGACTCAACAAGGTGCATTTTTAACAGCACTGGTGCGTCACAAAAAGTGATGCACCGATGGCGCAAAAGTGACGCATGGCCTCATAAATGAGACCTTCAGTCTTCTACTCATGCGTCATATTTAATGTATGACACATTATGTCGAAAGAAGTTACAGATACGTCAGTATTTCTGATGTATCTGTAAGTGCAAAAGTGATGCATTGCTGGAGTGTGTTACAAAAGTGACACAACTCCAGCAATGCATCCTTTCACATGGGGCCAGGCCCATGTTAAAGGACATGCGTCAGTGTTACGCCTGCTGTGAGGCAGGTGCAAAAATGAGGCCTTCAGTCTTCTACTCTTATTTTTTCCTTCACTTTCTCTGTTTCTTCACTGCCTTAATTACCTGGTCTCACACTTACTTGCCTTTATCCAGTCTGTATCTCTAGTCTTTCCAAAACATCACTGCTCTTTTCTTACCCTTCCACACCCCCGTTCTTTTACTACATTTTCTTCGCATATCCACATTCCCCATGTTCACTCTTCTTCTCCTCACTCTCCTTCCCCACACTCACCTTCTTTCAGTTCCCCTACTTCACTTCCCTTCTCCTCTCGTCCCTTTCTGTGCTTTCTCACTCATTTTCTTCTCGTTTATCAATGCACTCCACTTCACTTACTCTTTTTCATTTTTTTAAGAACACAGCTCTTTGATGAGAATTGGAGGTAGTTCTAAAAAATACCTTTTTTTTCTTCTTTTTTCTTTTTTTAGAACAAAAACAAAAACAGGGAATGGGAAACTGCTCAACAGGAGCAAAAAAACAAAACAAAATTAGGGCTGGGAACGGCAGCGATGGTTCTCCAATGCTCGAGCCATGAGCAGAACACTTTGGGGCATATTATCAAGGGGTTTTATCTCCGCTTTTTTGGCTTTAAAAGCCAAGAAAGCGGAGATAAAATTATCTCCCTATTACCAAGCTGTCGCTAACACCAGTTAGCGACAGCTAATAGGAGATAGCGACCATCTTGGGCCCCGCTTTGCATGTCAGTGATATTTATCACTAATGACATGCAAAGTGGGCGTGCCAAGATGTTAGCGACTGGAAACAGTCGCTAACATCGCTATCTCTTATTACCAACTTTTGGAGATATTCGCGCTAAGTGCGAATATCTCCAAAAGCTAACACCTGCCCTGAGCAGTTCTTAGCCATGTTAACCAATGGGAGGTGGATAACATGGCTAAGAGCATTTGCTCGATAATGCATGAATATCGCTGACTTTTCAGCGATATTCATGCATTGCGGCCGTTTTTTATCGCATTTGCGATAAACCTTGCTAATAGCAAGGTTTATCTGCGATAAAAATCGCCGATGTGCGGCGATAATTTTTGTCTCTAAACAAGTTAGAGACAAAAATTATCTCTATTGGTCGGTAATATGCCCCTTTGTTCCCCATAGCAAAGTAGCTGATCGCAATATCTGCATTTAATAAAGCCTTTATTAAAAGCAGGCTGAATGTTAGGGATCAGCTCTTGTGATTGCTCCCTACCTGATGCAGTTTGTCCTCTGGTTGAAGTAGAGGCCCCATCACTGGGAACCTCTCGTGCCAGAGCTCTGACCCTTTCCCGGGCAAATTTCTGGGGGTGCCTTCTCTCCACATGGCGAATCATTGTGGAGTTACCAAAAGAATATTTCTTAGTGGGGTCACCCCGTGACAGGACAGTGTGACAAATCCTGCACTCCACTTTTGGAGCATTTACTTTCTTCTGGCCATCAGGAATAGAATCTTTTTTCCAAATAAAGTGTTCTTTTATTTTCGGCTGAGGAGGCTCTTCATCAAGAAATTCATTGGAGTCATCTTCACTGCTGGATGGTCTGGCAGCCATGATAATCCAAGATTTTATTCCCACAAAGATCCGACAGCAAAAAGGCAGGTCTTGCAGTCACAAAAGTGAAAGAAGAAGTGAAGGAAATGGGTGGGGATTTCATTCTTTGTAAAAAAAACTGTTAGGAACCAATGAAAAGAGTTATTTTAAGGTCACATGACTTGACGTGCTTACGCTGCGCGCACCGGAGCGCTTCCGGGGGCGCTTACGCGGCACGAACGTAGGCGCTTCCGGGGTCGCTTACGCGGCACGAACGTAGCGCTTCCGGGGACGCTTACGCGGCGCGCCTGAGTGATGTGCTAGCTTTACGGAAATGCAAAATCATTTTCATTTCGTAAATCTAAAATAATGCTTTTTTAAGTATGGTACTGAATGTCTTCCATTATTATTTAGTTTTCATACATATTTTTTTTTACGAACGCAGAATTAGCGGTCTGGCTGCGCTCTCAGAAGAGCTTACCGGTGCGCGCACACTGTGCGCCCCAGGAAAAAATTATACGGGTAAGCTCACCGGTGTGCGCACCCTGAGCGCCCCAGGAAAAAATTATTAAAAAAAACATTTGAATTTTTTTTTTTTTTATTATTACAAATTAATACTTGTACAAAACAGCAAATAAAAAAATAACAAATCATAGGTTACAAACTTGATATAGAAAGGAATTAGCTTTTAAAAAACCTTTGAAATTCAGTGAAAAAAAACATAGGTTTCACAAATGTTATAGTTAGGAATTAGCTTTGAAAAACCTTTGAGATTCACCAAAAAAACCATAGGTTTCACAATCGTTATAGGTAGGAATTAGCATTTAAAAAACCTTTGAAATTCACTGAAAAAACCATAAGTTTCACACTCGTTATAGTTAGGAATTAGCATTTAAAAAACCTTTGAAATTCACTGAAAAAACCATGGGTTTCACACCAGTTATAGTTAGCTGTACATTTACTCATACAAAACCATTGAAATTCCCACGTTATAGTTAGTTGGACTCAATATAACTCGCGCGCCCGCAATCCACTGCTGATGATGTCACATATTACATCATTCATGACATGGTCAGTGACATCACTGATGACATCTCAAATGACATCACTGATGACATCATCCTTGTGATAATATAATGCACCTCATCACACTCTAATCTAACCTTTGATACATCCAGTGTTGAATACAGACTACCATTCCTGAAACCATTGACGCACCAATACCAGTTACTACATACACACTCACTGATTCCTAAGTCTACACACACATCCACTCATTCACCCATACAATCACTCATACATACAGTCACTCATCAATACAACACTATCATATGCACTCATACACCTATACAGACACTCACACAGTGCCAATCATCCATAGAGTTACTCACAAACCTAGTCAGTCATGCAAAGAATCAATCATACTCCCATTTCCTCATGTATACAGTTATACACACATAACCTTACTGGCAAAAGACTTTGTCCATTTCTATCTCGGCGTGGATAGCACTGTGCTAATCCTATGCTTAAAAACTTTGATAGAAAAGCAGACACTTGAGGTGAGCAAATTTAGAGTGTCGCTGGTGTTCAGGGTGCTCTATACAGGAGCTGCCTTCCACCTAAACTTGGGAACTACCCTGAGTTCTCTACTTCTTTTTTGCATAATTTATGCGTCACTCTATGCCTGCAAGGGAATTGTTTTGACTTATACTGGGTTCTCCCTCGTGTCTGGACAAAGCTAAACCTCTCTGAAGAGCTGTAATGACAGCGAAACACGTGTCAGGGGTTGCTTTTGTTCATTTCAGGTTGGCTTGGATGGTATTTTACCAACCCAAAGCTGTAATATTGTGCCTGGAGTGGTAAATGGCTTTTGTCATTTTACAGCTCGGTGTTAATAGCACTGTGCTAATCCTATGCTTAAAGACTTTGCTGTACAAATGGCAAAAGACTTTGTCCATTTCTATCTCGGCGTGGATAGCACTGTGCTAATCCTATGCTTAAAAACTTTGATAGAAAAGCAGAACCTTGAGGTGAGCAAATTTAGAGTGTTGCTGGTGTTGAGGGTGCTCTATACAGGAGCTGCCTTCCACCTAAACTTGAGAACTATCCAGGGTTCTCTCCTTCTTTTTTGCATATATATATATATGCATATATATATATATATATATTTTTTTTTTATTTTTTATTTTAGACAAAAGAGGCGGCACAACCGGGTACTTTTGAAGCCCTTTAATTCAACGCTTCACCCCACCAACGCGTTTCAGCCACACAAGGCTTTGGTCACGGTCAGTAAGTCCTTCTACTATTTCTATATTTATACTTTCCGATGTTAGCCCTTAAGTGGCATTATGGGATATGTAGTTTGAAACAATTAATTAAAATTAAAAGAAAAGGAAAGACAAGTGCACTTTCTTTTGTATACATATGGGGCCCATTAGGATGACGGGCGGACTTTTTCCGCCCGTCATCCTACCTGTGAATGGGACCACCCGCCATAAGGGCGGGGGTCCCGTTTTACATATTAAGATACGCCCGCCACAGTGGCGGGCGCTTCCCGCATTTGTAGCATTGCGGCGGGCGGTGCTGAAAGCACCGCCCGCCGCAATGCTAAAAATGCACGTTGTGCATTTCAATGCACAACATGACAGGCACCGCGAGGTGCCTGTCATGTTGTGCATTGAAATGCAGGGGGGTACCATAGGTACCCCCCATGTGCAACCCCCACCCCCACGGAGTCCCTGGGGGCCCGCAACGGGCCCCTGCAGGGGGACTCCGCATGCCTTTCCGTGGCGGCATTGCTGCATGCATATCCTAATATGGCTGGCGGTGTCTAATAGACACCGCCACCATATAAACCCTTTTCCGCCCCGGCCGCAAGGCGACCGGGGCGGAAAAGCGGCGGACAGTCTTTCCGTCCGCCGCGGCCAACCATGCCATGATAATATGGCGGGGGTGTTTTTAGTCAGGATGGCGGGCAGATTGCCCCCGCCAGGCCGGCGGTGGCTACCGCCTGCCTGGTGGGGGCAATCCGCCCGCCATCCTAATGGACCCCATAGTATGTGGCGTCAAATGTTATTTCACATCGGCAGAGTTATTTACTATTATTAAACGTGTTGGGATTACTGCCCTTGTTTCAAAGTTCTGCTCGTATTGGGTTAGTACCCTATTTTCTGGAAATTTATTTGCACTGTTACTCCAGATGAATATGAAGTTCTTCACCAAAGTTAATGCCTCTTGGGCTCTTGGTTCGTAGTCTGATTATGAGGCGTGATTCCATTTGGCGTAGTTTTCGAACGGAATCTCCCCCTCTTTCCATTTTTGGCAACATTCTGATCCCGTAGAAAGTCATTGCTCTCCAGTCTCCATTTTGGCATGTGCTAATGTGTTTGGCAGTCGCATATAACATTTTCAAGTATTTTCCTGCGCGAATGTGCTCAAGAATTCTCTTCTTCGACATACACGTGGTACTGCCTATATATTTCTTGCCGCATCTGCACTCTATCATATACACTACATTTTTGGAGGTACATGTAATGTACTGTTCAATGTGCATGATTTTTCCTTCTGGTTCTCAATGTTCTTCATGTTTTTTCCAATTTTGCAAGCCTTGCAAGATGAGCATGGTTGAAATCCTTTACGTTGTTGTGTCAGCGAGTCTGGTTTTTGTTTTATTTCGAAATGACTTTTCACAACAAGATCTTGTAAAGATGTATTTTTTCTGTAGGTTATCGAAGGTTGTTTACCAGCAATTTCTCCTATATCAGGGTCCCCTGATATTAGGTGCCAATATTTCCTCATTTTTTTTAAAATAATCCCACTCTCTTTGCTATAGGTAGTTATGAATCTTGGGGGATCTTTTTCTTGAGTGATCTTAGGTCTTTCTATAAGGGTTTCAGCCCTTGTTTTCTGGTCCGCTTTTTTCTTGCAGTTGTTTAGGACACGTTGTCTGTATCCTCTGGATTCAAATCTTTTCTTGCTTTCCTGAATTTTATTTTCCGCATCATCTTCCTTTGAACAGTTTCTCTTCAGACGAATGAACTCCCCATATGGTATGCTATTTAACAGGGCTTTATATATATATATGGATGTTGGCTAACTCCAGAGCACGAGCTTGCCTCTAATTGGCTGCTAACACTTCAAACCAGTAAGTGTTAGCAGCCATCTTGTGCCTCTACCTTTACAAGCTAGTATGCTGCTGTGCCTCTACCTCTGCGAGCTACTACGCTGCTGTTCCTTTGGGAGCGGACGGCCCGTAGTTCTCCCTCTGCGAGTCAAGCCCACCGGCCGCAGTTGTCCCTCTGCGAGCCTGAGTGCAAACTGTTCATAAGTCACACTGTATGAGCATTGAAAAGCCATTTTGTGAGTCAGTCCGTCAGCTGGCATCTGTCCAAGGCATCTCTGAAAACATACCGGAGCTCTGTCTGTGCAAGATACCCCTTTCACACTGCGTCTCCCCACATGAGCAGGTAACGCACCCTCTTCCCACATCACCAGCATACCCCCAACAACCTTCTTGGGCCCATAAGTCTCCATCTGCGAACCACTTGTTCGCTCGCAGCTCTTCGGTGTGACTTCTCAGGCCTGCAGTTCTATCTCTGATGCTAAGAATGGAAATATACCGCAGGTCTCTCTCTGCGAGATACCCTCTTCACGCTATCTCTCCCCACATCACTGTTCCACAGTTATCCGTTTGGAAGCCGATGGCCCATAACTTTCCCTATACCAGTCGGCCCGCAGGTGTTCCTCTCTGGGCTTGCTTGCAGCTCTCCCTCTGCAAACTGACGGGCCACAGTTCTCCCTCTATGAGCCAGCCAGTCGGCTCGCAGCTCTTCATCTACGAGCCAGCCCGCCAGCTCGTAAGTCTCTGAGAACAGATGCAATGGAGGCAACAATCATGCAGGTCGGACACCCAACACTGCTCCGACATCCCCAGCAGGAGCTCCTTGTCCGCCATCCCCCCTCACCCCCACCCCCTACGAAGAAATGTGACAGTCACGTTAGGGAATCTGGAACGTAAAAAATTGGGTACTGTCATACAATTAATAATAAGAAGATGCTTGTGACGTTGGAAAAATAAGAATCTTAGACATGTATGGATTTACATGTAAAATATTTTATTATAACAAAACAACAACAAATAAAACTATGTACAGCCATGGCATGTCATCGCGGGACCATTTCTGAATCACAGCCTGCACGACAGAAATAAAGATAAGATGGTGCGTCATGCGTCCAGCAAAGGAGAAAGAGCAAGAGAGAAAGAGTGAGAGAGAGGAAGAGAGAGAGAAAGAAAGAGTGAGAGAGAGAGGAAGACAGGGAAAGGGAGAGAGAGAGAGAGAGAAAGAGCGAGATACAAGGAAGGGAGAAAGAGAGAAACAGTGTGAGAGGAAGAGAGAGAAAGAGTGAAAGAGAGGAAGAGAGAGAGAGAAAAAGAGTGAGAGAGAGAAAGAGAGAAAGAGTGAGATACAAGGAAGAGAGGAACAGTGCGAGAGAGAGGAAGAGAGAGAGAGAGAGAAAGAGGGAGAGACAGGAAGAGAGAGAGAGAGTAAGAGTGAGGGAGAAGAAGAGAGAGAAAGAGTGAGAGGGAGGAAGACAGAGAAAGAGAGAAAGAGTTAGAGAGAGACGAAGACAGAGAAAGAGTGAGAGAGAGAAAGAGAGAAACAGTGAGATACAAGAAAGAGAGAAACAGTGTGAGAGAGATGAAGAGAGAGGGAAAGAGAGAGAAGAAGAGAGAGAGAAAGAGTGAGAGAGAAGAAGATAGAGAAAGAGTGAGAGAGAGAAAGAGAGAAAGAATGAGACACAAGGAAGAGAGAAATAGAGAAACAGTGTGAGAGAGAGGAAGAGAGAGAGAGGAAGAGTGAGAGAGAGAAAGAGTGAGATACAAGGATTCGCAGAGTGCGAGCTACCCCATGTGCAGGACCAGGTGGGTCGTCACGAGGTCTTCTTGTCAAAGCTATACTGTGAAGCTCCTAACTCCACAGCTATCATCAGAAAGGGCCCTCTCCGATGGGATAGTGTGTGTTGGATGTTGCGAACACAACAGCTGGGGTTGGAAGCAGGGAGAGTTTCAGGTGCAGAGGTTAGGTAAGATAGTTTCAAGGCCTAACATAAGGTCTTCAGCCAATATGCACATGTAGCTCCTCATCCTTGTTCATGCCAAAGGGGTTTCTTGAATCCAGACCAATAATGTACTGGGATTCCAGGATGCGTAGCTGCTTTAGTCTGTTACCCCCTCTCGGATTTGCAGGAATTCTGTCAATGCCAAAGAAAGAGAAATGATTAACATCACTGTCATGAAAGCGCAACCAGTGGCGTGCAGTAGCCTTACTCATGTCAACATTCTTAATCGCCCTCATGTGTTCCAATATGCGTTTCTTTATTGGGAAGATGGTGCTCCCAATATAAAACTTGGCACATGGGCAAACAATCACGTACACACAAAAGTCAGTTTTGCAATTCATAAATTTCCCAATTTGTTCAATTTTGCCCGTTGGAAGGGGATATGATTTGACATTCTTGCTAGTGGCACAGTCATCGCAGGTTGCACACCCGCTCAGTCCTTGCGGTGCCACTAACTAAGCGACCAGTGAGGCCATGCACATGGTGGTAGGCCCCCGCTATTCCCTGGTTTAGGCACTGCAGTCCAGCAGGGCACACAAAACATGAGGTGTCCGGACCACAGGGACGGGCCATCACAGTGACGGTGTGCCTGTGCTGGCCGCGGTGCATCCAGAGTGAGCATGGCATAGAGCACGTCGCCCGGTCTTTTTTATTGGTAGGATCACGTGTCCTGTGACGCCTGTGCTGGATGGGTGTGGTGTGGGTATATACCAGGCATGAGGGAGTGGCTGTGGCATACTGACAACCAGACCTGTGACCAGCAGATCACTGCAATAAAAATCTGGACCATGTAGCATTGTTGTCCTTCCCTGTAAACAAAAGCGGAGTGGCACTGGCCTGGCATATGCCAGTCCTGCGTGAGGCTGTGAAGAATGACTACTAAGCTATGGGCGTGGCTCCGCCATGAGCTGTGTGTGGAATCAACTGATGCGGGCAGTGTTGTCAGATTGGGCTAGATCACGAACAATTGGGCTATATTTTTCCGGGTTTTGCGGTAACATTTTGGTTTGTGCTAGTTGCCCGATTATAAATATATATACAGCGCTCCAGCAAAGTAGAATGTTCAAGCGCTTTATTAGACAAATATTTACTTGACAGCCTGCTGCAACATCAATTCCACTGCACTCACCGCCAGCTTGATTCTGTCCCTGCCCCAGCTTCCTTAAAGTAGCAATATTGGGCTCATTTTTGGTTGGCTTAAAAATCTGGCAACACTGGATGCGGGTGTTGTAGTGCTGCCGTCACCCGGTCGCAAGCGGCAATGTGTCACTCTGTGAGCCAAGTCCCACAACATGGCCAACATGGAAGGTACTGGGAATTACTGACCCTACATTCATCCATAGTTCCACACAAGAAAGATGGTGGACATGACACATCTGTGTGGATATGAATGTTTATTGCACATTCAGTGGAGTGTTGCAGCTGTAGCAATACAGGGCCATGGAAAGTTCAAGTTTCAGTTTTTGGCACATGGAGGGCAGCCAATTAGAGCCAAGCTTGTTGTGGGAGTTAGGCTGTGCCAACATATGTACTTATACAATCACTCCACCAATACCGACGCATTTATACATTTCCTATTGACTCTCGTTGCAGTACTCTCATTATCCAGTTTCTACGTACATACTTGTACAATGACCAAGACAAAGTTACATAACCAAGGTTTTCCCAAGATAAGATGGTTGCATACGCTGTCCAGAGCACAATGTAATGTGGTAGGGCCCAGGGGCAGCATGTTGCATACATAATGAACACAGGGACACAGATAGATAGTGGAACTGGGTACGGGCACGTGCACTCGACTCCTTTCTACTACCAGGGTCACATGTCCAGTGACGTCTGTGCTGCATGCATGTGGGATGACTGTAAGCCAGCCCTCCGGGAATGGTTTGTGCTGGCAACAAGTACAACAGTAATCATTGGATCAGGCACAGAGATTCAATCATAAAGGGTCAATGTTTTGTGCTGCACCAAGGTAGGGGTTGTCCCAAAGGGGGAGACGTGCGTAAATAGGTAGTGCTCAGTGTGAATTGGTGAGTAGAAAAAAGGAAAAGTAAGAGAACGTATTTTACATATTTTATCACAGCGAGACAGGTTGTCAATCACATGCCTTGCTAGCCTAACTAATATATAGTGGTGTGCAACTAATAAATTCAAGTACACATTTGAAGGTTTGGCACGATATGGGATACAAAAAAGGAAGTGGTCTAGGCTTCCAAAAGGGGTGTCGACGTTTCGACCCGAAACTCGCTGTGATAAAATATTAAAATACCTTCTCTTACTTTTCCTTTTTTCTACTCACCAATTCGCACTGAGCACTACCTATTTACGCACGTTAGTTTGGTGCACCTCTTTTTCATTGAATGTATGAATAAGGTATTATATATTGTGAACCTTTATAAATTCAGTTGTTCTAAAAACGTTCACCAAATCAAGTGTACTAACAGATAAGATGGATTAATGATCTGTATCTTATCCAAATAAGGTCTAGGAACATTGTATTTTGTATCGAATTGCACCCAGGTCCAGGATCATAGCTGGGAAAACCCCATTTTTTTAAATGGGCACAAAGGTAGGGGCACCAGATGTGATAATTCACAAAAGATTCTATCGTAAAGGGTCCATGACTTGTGGTACACTGAGGTAGGGGTACCAGACGTGAAATTATACACAAAATATTGTATCATAAAGGGTTCATGAGTTGTGCTACATGGAGATAGGGGCATCAGAAGCATTTAGCGTCTGCGCAGCCAGCGATGATGCGTGGTGCGGGCGAGCCACACTGGGAGCAATGTCTGTTGCCTACTGGACTGCGTCATCTGCAATCGCGAATCGATGCGAATTGTGAGGCCTGCTGTCCGCAGTGTAGATCAAAGGCAGTAGTCAGCACAGACATGAGGAATGCTTTTTGTCACTTCCTCTTGACAAAATTCGAGGACATAGAGTACAATTCTCTCTGCAATAAATAAATAATGTCTCAATTTAAATTGTGAGCTCTGCTGACCGCAATGTGGGCATATAGAATAAAAGATGAAACATTTATGGAATACACTGTTGAAATATGTAGGTTTCAGGGACGTTATAGTTAGTTGCCTACTGGACTTTGAAATTAATGAATGAAGACTGAATTTTAATTGTGAGCCCTGCTGAGCACAGTGTAGGCCAGAGGCAGCAGTCAGGAAAGGCCCACAGACATGTGGCGTTGACTTGAGCTGCATAGAGTTAGTGGTGTGGCGCTCAGCGTATGCGCAGCCAGCGTTGATGCAATGTCTTTTGCCTACTGGACTGCGTCATCTGCAATCGCTACACGATCTGAATTGTGAGCCCTGCTGACTGCAGTGTAGGCCGAAGGCAGTGGTCAGGAAGGGCCCACAGCCACGTAGCCTTGACTTGAGCTGTATAGACTTAGTGGTAGGTGTGGCGCTCAGCTTGTGAGCAGCCAGCGATGATGCAATATCTCTTGCCTACTGGACTGCATCATCTACAATCGCGACTCGATCTGAATTGTGAGCCCTGCTGTCCACAGTGTAGACTGCCATTCAGTGTTCGTTTGGACTTGAGCGATGAATTTGGTCATTGTAGTAAAGCTATACCTGATATAAAACAAGTTCTTGAAGCAAGGATACTAAAAAGATATTGTGTAGATTTGAGGGATCTTATACTTAGTTGCCTACTGCACTCTGTAATTAATGAATGAAGACTCAATTTTAATTGTGAGCCCTGATGACTGCTGTGTAGGCAGTAGGCAGCGGTCAGCAAGGACCCACAGCCACGTGGCATTGAGTTGAGCTGCACAGTTATTAGCAATTCAGCATGTGTGCAGCCAGCAATGAGTGGTGCACTGAGTTAGTGGCACCTGAAGCAACCAGTGTGTGCGCACCCTGCGATGATGTGTGGTGAGGCGGGCTGTACTGGGAGCAATGTCTTTTGTCTAATGTATTCTGCCTTAATAAGTCCACGTGGTGATAACTTATTGTGCAGTGAGTTAGTGGCACCTGAAGCACTCAGCATGTGTGCACCATGCGACGATGCGTGGTCAGGGTAGGCCGCACTGGGATCAATGTCTTTTGTCTTATGAATTCTGCCTTAATAAGGCCATGTGGCATTGACTTCTGGTGCACTGAGTTAGTGGTACCTTTGGCGCTCAGGGTGTGCGCAGTCTGTGATGATGCATGGTCCGGGGGGCCGCGATGGGAGCAATGTGTCTTGCCTACTGGACTGCGGAATCTGCACTCACCACTCCATCTAAATTGTGAGCCCTGCTGTCCGCAGTGTAGATCCAAGGCAGTAGTCTGTTCAGACATACGTCTGCGGTGCTTTGCCACCTGGTTTGCAAGGGGCCTGTGTCGAGGAGGCCCGGGGTCATGGCAGCAGCCACATGGTAGGGTGAGGGCCACCGCTCTGTCAGACGCTTTGGCCTTCCCACAAGTGAACCATGCCCAGATCTCCAGTCTATTTATTCATACTCCAACGAAGAAGTGGCGTACCTTGGACCAGCCCACTCCGCTTCCGCTTCCAAGGAGGGACAACACAGCTACATGACCGAAATCTTCCCCACTGCCTGAGGTAACATGGTTGCGTCTATTGTCCACAACACTACAAGCACCAGCAGTATATGTGCAAATGGAGAGGGTTGTGCTCTGCATAGTGAGGTCTGTCTAGCACATCACCGCTTCACTTGGTATTGTGTGCATTATTATTGATGGGTGACTTGCGTCCTTCACACATACTTGGTTGCCACATCTGCCAACATTCAAGTATTGTGTGGCTGAGAGACCATGCTGTATTTTGAAGGTCCGCTGTCCTTCCTGTTCTGCGCTGCCCCGGTGGTAGTAGGGAGGGGGGTGGCAGTGGGTGTTGTGGCCTTCTTGGGTGTCGGAGCTGCATGATCAGTAACTTTATGACATGTGTTGGTCGTCATATGTGATTCTGAGCTGGGCTCCCTTTCACACATGTAGGTAGTCGTCCTGGTTTACACCAGTAAAAGGCAAATGTTAGATTTCTACTGCTAACACAGCTTATTGCCTGTTTTTGGATCGCACCCCAGATTTGGCTGCTCGTTGAAAATATCGGGAAGTGGTGTTTTTGTGTTATTTTTGCACGGGAATGCCTACTCTGCATATTATTACCGTGAGTTGTTGCTCTCATTTGTGGAGATTTCTTTTTACGGAAGCTATTGCTGGAAAACTGGGGATATCGGCTGTTTTCACTAGGTTGAGAATGGAATGATAATTTAAAATCACTGAAAAAAACATAGGTTAATGAACATTATAATTAGAAATTATCATTTAAAAAACCTTTGAAATTCACTGAAAAAAGCATAGGTTTCAGGGACGTTATAGTTACAAAGTAGCATTTAAAAAACCTTAGAAATTCACTGAAAAAACCATAGGTTTCGGGGATGTAATAGTTAGTTGGACATTTCACTCGTACAAAACCATAGAAATTCCGCCATTGTAGTTAGTTGAGCTAACTATAACTCGCGCCCCCGCAATGCACTGCTGATGATGTCACATATTACATCATTCACTACATGGTCAGTGACATCACTGATGACATCTCAAATTACATCACTGATGACATCATCCACGTGAAAAACTGATGCACCTCCTCACACCTTAATAAAACCTTTGATACACCCACTCTAAAATGCAGACTACCTTTTTCAAAACAATAGAGACACCAATACCAGTTACTACGTATGCACTCACTGATTCCTAAGTCCACACACGCATCCACTCATTCACCCATACAGTCACTCATACATGCAGTGACTCATCAATACAACACTATTATAGGCACTCACACACCTATACAAAAACTCACACACCACCAATCATCCAGAGTTACTCACACATCTAGTCAGTCATGCAAAGAATCAATCACACTTCTATTTACTCACCTATACAGTTATACACATAATATCACTTACTCATTCAGATACTAACATATACTTAGTCTCTTATACAATCACTAATACAAGTACGCACTCATCTATACAGCCACTATCACAGTCACTGACTCTCACGTATAGTCATTTATGTACTCCAACTCTCATATGCACTGCGTTTTACATATGTAGTTACTTGGACATGTAGCACTGAGATATCCATTCACTCACCAACACACCCATACACACACTCGCCCAGCCATACAGCTGTTTCCACATGCACTCTTGAACCCATACACCGAGTGAATAAACCACTCACACATCTATGCACAGAGTCACACATTTCCCACCCACCCACACACACACTCAGGCACCCATACAAATACTCAGATAACCAATCAATAACCCATATAGACAATCATGTAGCTACTCATCAACCAATGCAGCAGCTTACACAGCAATAGACAGACTGATACAGACATTCACACAGTTTAGTAACTAACCCATGCATTCCGTAAGACACATTTAATCACTCACTTATACAGTCAGTCACGCACCTACTAAATCCTCCAACCAGACACTTATAAACTGACTCATTCATCAATACGCCTTGGCCAATATATATATAAATCATATTTAAACTATACAGAAACTCACAGTCAAAGGTTTGGGGTGATATGTCAAGCGGGGGCTGAGAAAAAGGAGGGTCAACAAAAAGTGTGTTTCCCATGTTAATTCCCAGAGTCACAGAATTTGGCAGGATGGTAGCTTTTGGTTTGTAGATTATACTTTTTGTGATTTGGTGTAAATATGTTCAGTAGTTTTTTAGAAATAAAAGCAAATCCAAATTTGCATATCCAGGGTTGGCAAGCCTGTGCAGAGACAGAATATACAGTACAAAATATCGAGTTGCACAAATATCGAGTAATTAATATTGTGGGTGAGAAATATTGACAGCAAGAAAATCGTGGTCAAGAATATTGACTTAAGGTAAGTAATATCGATTTAAAAAATATCGATGTGTTCAATATTGTTTGCAAAAATATAGTTAAAAATATTGATGTTTTTTATTGTTATGTATGTTCGTATATATTTTACATGTATGTGATGTATTTTTTGTATAAGAATTATTTGTATTTTTAATATTTGTGTTACAGTTTTAATAGGTGTTGTTTTTTGAATTTACATTTTGTGTTTTTAGTTCTGTAGCGGGTTGTGGGTTTATAGGGGAATAGGGTGGGAAGTAATTTAAATATATTAAATGTATTTATTCAATTGTATGTATTAATATTTGTTTAATTGAGCTGTTATAGTGTTAAATATGTAAAGTAATGTATTTTTAATTAATTCAAAATTGGTTATTAATTACTTTTAATTAATTGGTAATTAAATATAGTAATTGTGTAAGTAAGTTTAGGTGTTTGCTGTGGTGTTTATAGGTGTAAAGGGTGGGAAGGAATTTATTTTTAATTGATGAATTAATAATTGGTTGTTAATTAATTTTAATACATTAATTGCTGATTAATAATGGTAATTGGGTAATTAGTTTAGGTGTGTGTTGTGGTTTTGATGGGAGTAAAGGATGGGGAGTATTTTTTTTAATTGAGAGTTTAGCTCAAAATACGATACGAAAATACAGGGTAAAGTGCATAGGGTAAAGTTCAAAGTGTATAGGTGCTCGAAATATCTTACAATTAACAACATTGACATAATATATAAATATGTCAGTTTAAAAACATCCAACTGTTATGTTTCTTAGCAGCAAAAAAAGTCCGTATAGAATAGGAAATTGCACAGTTACAAAAAACACATATTTAAAATGTATGTGCTCAATATACGATAGAATTAGCCACGTATTATATCCTAAAAGTACATAATGCAGACTTTCCAGAATTTATCTATTGTGCTTAAAATCCCAAAACTTCAAAACTTAGACAATCTGCAAACAGTCTTTACCCCCAAAAACCCAGACCAGTTTCCTATGGAGCCCCAACATTTCTCAAACTTCCTAGATGATCCTGATCTTAATGCTTATCTTCTCTCAAATTCCTTAACTTTACTAAGTCTCGCTCTCCATGCTTGAAAGGAAGGAATCTTATTATTGCACCAGTTTGGAGGATTAGCGATCTTGCTACTAAGGCCGATATAAATAAACATTTGTCTTGTAAACTTTTTAATGTTATATTTGGGGAACAGCCTAAGACTGCAATATATTTATCAATGGAAATAAAGTGGTATATGGTAATTCTAGGATATTTTTCAATTTCTTCCCAAAGATTCCCAATATTGGGACAATCCCAAACAATATGTGACTAAGTGCCTCCTCCTTCTTTATAACAGAGAAAACACCTATCTTTAATTTGTGGATAGATATTATGCAAAAAAAAATGGTGTCATATAAATTGGCAATTTCGTATAGATTTGCATACGTTTAAAATTAGCACCGCTTATTACTGTAACATTCAGTTTGTTAATTCTATTCTGAGTTATTCTCGGAAGCTGTAGATCTTCTCTTTTCCACCATCTGTCTAGTATTTTTTCATAGACGGGGAAAGATTTATTATCATCAAAGATTTTCACCCATGCGCTGACTGATCGTTTTATCAGGGGCTACGAAAACTTCACTTATGCCTATATTTGTTGTTATGAATCTGGCATCAATATTTTCCAGAAAGTGCCTTATATTAATGAATGACCATTTGAGCACATCTTTTGAGTGAAGGAGCCCAATTTCTATCTCGGACCATTTTTTCCTGGAGTTGGAATTAACAAGATCTCTAACTTGCGTATTTCACGTTCTCCACCTACTTTCTTAAAATGCCCATTTCTAGCCAGTGTAAAGATGAGACAGCTTTGTTGATCCAATTATTCCGGGAATGCTATAAAATACTAACAGTTGAGTTTTTGGTTTAAAAATCCATTGGAGAGCCTTATACAATATTTTCTTAGGATACTTAACTATTCTTGTTGAATCTAAAATGTTATACTCCATTATGATCTTATTCATAAAAGTTATCTACCTCTTGGGGATCTGACTGAAAAATAAATCTGTGGCTATTGTGTGCAATATTTGCATGATAATAGTCTTATGTTTGGAAGGGACAACCCTCCAACCTCAATAGAGAAATTTAATGTGCTAAGGGCCAGTCTAGGTGTTTTATTAGCCCGTAAAAAGGATGAGAACAAACTGTCTATCTCCTTAAAAAAAAGACGCTTGTAATGCGCAAGGAGCAGTTGCAAACAGAAAATTGAATAAAGGCAGGATAGACATGCGTATGAGTGCCACACGACCTATTATTAATAGTGGGAGTTGGTACCATCACGTTAAAAGAAATTTGACTTTTTGTATCAACGAGATAAAATTCAATTGGAATAAATCCTCTACCCTCTCCGTCACATAAATCCCTAGATATCTCTTCGGGCGAGAATTATACAGTGACCTACAATTTGGCAATAGTGCAATAGTGTATCGATGGAGCAATTGCATAGCATAATTTCAGTCTTGGCCTTATTTGTTTTATAGCCCCCTACTGCCTGAAATTCCGAGAAAATCCCTAGGATTTCGTCCTGAGTGTCCTCTTTCGAATTCGAAAAAAGACTGTATCATCGGCATATAGTTTTATTTTAGTCATTCCTTGTAGGAGAGCAGTATGTGCCATTTTTTGTCTGATCGTTATTGCCAGGAGTCCTATAAATAAGGCAAATAAAATCCGGAATAAAGGACAGCCTTGCCTAGTACCCCTATTTATTCAACACGTGCCTACATTTATAGAGTTAATTAATATTTGCGCCTGTGAATCCTTGTATAGGATTCTTATTAATTTTATGAACCCTTCTGGGAAGTCAAACTTTTCCAAGATTAAAAATAAACACTCCCATGATACCAGGTCAAATGCTTTCTCCGCATCTAAAAACTACACCTGAGCCCCTATCTTATTTTTATCAAAATAATTGAGTGCTTCTATTAAAAACTTTGTGTTGGTAGAAAGCTGGCTCCCAGCCACAAACCTGCATTGATCCACATGTATAAGTGAGCCCACGATTCTGTTAAGTCTTTTTGCAAGCAACTTTATAAAAATGTTATAGTCAAAGTTTAGGAGACTTATGGGTCTGTAAGAGTTGACATTTTCCCGGTTTTAATCTTTATTCGGAATGCTAACCAGTACTGCTGTATGAAAAGATACTGGAGGTTCAGCACCTTTAAGTAAGTGATTAGTAAATTTTAAAATTTGTGCGTTGAGAGTTAAGGCAAATCTTTTATAAACTTTGACTGGCAGACCATCTTCTCCAGTCACTTTACAGTTTCAGTTCAAGTTCTTACTTTGTGAATTCATCTAATAGTTCTTCTCTGAATTCCATATTTAAGTGGTGAATTGGCAAATTATCGAGGAAGCCTGAGATATGGTCAGAAGACATTTGATGGTCTAATAGATGGATTCTCTTGTAGTGCTTAAAGAAAGCATCCCCGATATCCTCAGTTCTAGTTAGTCGTATTTTACCCACCTCAGCCCAAATACTTTAAATTCTAATTTGGACCTGTTTCTCTTTTGCCTGCCATGCTAAGAGCTTCCCTGTATATTCGCTCTCTTCGTACACTGTCTGAGGATATGTCATACTTGCTACATCTCCTAGTTGGTAATAATACTCCTGCATTTGTATTTTTGCCTGGAGTAACTCTTGTTTTGTATTTAAATTTCTGTCCTTAATACACTGCAGGTTTGCCTGCGCAAGTCTTGCCTCAATCTTTAATCTTTCTTCTTTTTTTGCCCTTTGTTGCGGAATTTCTTTCAAAGTAAATATACCTCTTAGTGTAGCCTTAAATGCATCCCAAACTATATCAGTTGGATCAAAGTCTCTATTGATGGAAAAAAAGAGGCTAATCTCATTGGCAATTTCTGTACACCAAAATTCATTTTCCAGATAAAATGTATTAAAATACCACCTTTCCCTCCCAGCCTCCAAAGCCAATTTCTATTTTAATTAAGGCGTTGTCAGAAAAGGCATTTAAAATATGATCATACTTATTAACAGTAAGGTTGTGTGAGATCAAGAAAACATCTATTCTAGATGCTAAGTCATATTTTGCTGAATAGCATGAATAATCATGATTTCCCGGATTTGGAAGGCGCCATCTATCTACTATGTCTAAATCATTTTTACAGCTAGACAGAGGAATAGAAACCTGAGGTTTGTTTTGTTTTTGATCTTTCTTAGAGGAGTCTACTGAGGGGTACTGGAGAAAGTTAAAATCAACCCCCATATAATAGGTACGGGGATACATGATAGGGCCTGCTTAAACTGTAACAGTGGGAGCGGGTTATAAAAAAACAGGTGCATAGATTGTGGCCAGGGTAAGATTTAACTGATTTAGTTTTCCATAGACATACGCCCATCTTACCCCTGGATCCGTCTGCATTGTTTTTATTGAAATTGCACGTGCTTACCAACATATATACCCACCCCCCTCTGTGTACTCCCTGCATTAGATGAACAATGAAAGCCTACACAATTCTTAAGAATTTTGCTTGCGTCTGACATGCTCTGAAAGTGAGTCTCTTGTAAAAAAAATAGCATCCGGATTATATTCTTTGAGTCAGCTTTCAATTGCATGGAACTTGCATTTATTATTAAGAAAATTAGCATTGAAAGACAAAATCGTTAGATTTTTCTTACCTATAATTAAGCTGTATAAAAAAAATACATATCGACCTTGCCAACTACCCCGGTGGATGCACCCAGTAGACCTGTACCTCTCAGGCCCCAAATGCTAACATGAGCATCTAAAATAAATCTAAAAGATATATCTTGGTGTACAGAATAGGCCTCTAAAGTATAAAATAGCAGCAGAGGAATAGCTTTCACAGTACCTGGGATATTTAAAGTGGCTTGTGCTAGCATAAACCAAGACAGCATAAACAATAAATTATCTAAATGCATACATAGCAACTAGGGATCAAAAAATGCGTACACAAAAAATACAGTACTTATGATAACAAAAGTGACTAGTGCAAGCATGTATTTGAGCAACATCGAAACTATAAAAAGTGCTTAGTGCTTGATCGTAATTGATCATTAAGAACCTCCAAGAGTAATTTCTAGAAGACAACAGTCTATAGTGCAAATTTAGCAACAAGTACGTAGATATTTTGCATTTGATTGCTTCTGTGCTGGAACTCTGTGAGCCCTAGTAATTGTGAAGTCTCCTTGCAGCTCTGGCCTTACGTTCGCAGGAGTGACCCAGTCCATTCAACCATTTCAGCACTTTCGGAGCCTTCTGGAATTCCAACTAGACGTAGATTGGATCGTCTATTGTAATTTTCTAAGTCCTGGAGTTTCAACTCCATCTGATTTTTACTTTTGCTTAGAACTTGCATGTCTTGCTGCATGACTGAGATATTATCCTATAGGTCAGAGATGCGGCTTTCGGCTTCTGCTAGTCTTATAGGGATGTTAAATATGTTATCTTCTATTTTGGTCAATCTTTGATGTAGCTGTGCAATGTTGAGTGTTTGAGATACTTTAAAATCCCTGATCTCTTTTAGAATAATTGCCCCCAAAAATGTTATTGAGTCATCCCCGCCCAGTAAATCCTGAGTATTTTGTGTTTAATTAATTATATATAGTTGTTAATTATTTGATATTTATTTTGGATAATTGTTTATTTTTATGCGT
Organism: Lissotriton helveticus; assembly: GCF_964261635.1. Taxonomy (NCBI): domain Eukaryota; kingdom Metazoa; phylum Chordata; class Amphibia; order Caudata; family Salamandridae; genus Lissotriton; species Lissotriton helveticus. The sequence goes on along the minus strand of NC_136069.1, from coordinate 1,054,925,816 downwards.
GTTGTTTTTACTTTTGAAGGAGTAAAGGGTGGATATTGAATACATTTTAAATATTTATATATTAGTTGTTAAGAGTAATAGTTTTTAAATTTAAAATAATTTGTAATTGTGTTTCATTATTTTATAGTTGCATTTAGGTGTGTGTAGTGGAGATTATAGTGTTAAAGTGTGTGAAGTCAATTAATGGTTATTCCTTTTTTGTATTATTAATATTTTTTAATTCATTATTAATTATGTAATTATATAAATACATTTAAATAAAAAGGTTGAAGTGTTTAGTGTGGTGTTATAGGGCAGAATATAAAATATATACATATATGTTATAAAAAGTTTTGTAAATGTATTTATATTTTTATTTTATATAATATTTGTAGGTGTTTGTTATATGTAATCAGTATTCAAATATGTGTTCCTCTTATATATATATATATATTTTTTTAATTTTAGGTTTTTAATTATTTTTTTTTTTTTTAATATATCTGTTTTTTTAACTGTTGTGAATAGTATATTTTCTCTGCTATCCAACACTTTTCCTACTGTTGCATTCACTGGAGTGGGAATAGTAATGTTTACCCCTCCGCTATCCTGCACCTTCCCTACTGTTGCACTCACTGGAGTTTGAACAATAATTTTTACGCCTCCAGCATCCAGCACTTCCCTACTGTTGCACTCACTGGAGTGGGAATAGCAATTTTACCCCTTCGCTATTCATGACTTTCCCTACTGTTCCACTCGCTGGAGTAGGAATAGTAATTTCTACCCTTCCGCTAGCCAACACTTTCCCTACTGTTGCACTCACTGGAGTAGGAATAGTAATTTTTACCCCCCCGCTATCCAACATTTTCCCTATTGTTGTACTCACTGAAGTGAGAATAATTTTTTGTACCCCTCTGCTATACAACACTTTCCATACTGTTACATTAAGTGGAGTGGGAATACTAAATTTTACCCCTCCACTATATAACATTTTCCATATTGTTGCACTCTTTGGAGTGGGAATAGTAATTTTTGCCCCTCACCTATTAAACACTTTTCCTACTGTTGGCCTCACTGAAGTGAGAATAGTACATTTTACCCCTCCGCTATCCAACACTTTCCGTACTGTTGCACTTACTGGAGTTGGAATAGTAATTTTTTACCTCTCCGCTATTCACCACTTTCCCTATTGTGGCATTCACTGGAGTGGGAATAGTAATTTTAACCTCTCCGCTATCCAACACTTATCCTACTGTTGTACTCAGTGGAGTTGGAATAGTTATTTTTACCCCTCTGGTATCCAAGACTTTCCCTACTATTGCTATTACTGGAGTGGGAATATTACATTTTACCCCTCAGCTAGCGAACACTTTTCCTACTGTTGCACTCACTGGAGTGGGAATAGTAATTTTTATCCCTCCGCTATCGAACACTTTCCCTACTGTTCCACTCGCTGGAGTGGGAATAGTAATTTTTACCCCTCCGCTATCCAGCATTTTCCCTTCTGTTGCACTCACTGGAATGGGAATAGTAATTTTAACCTTGCCACTATCCAACACATGTCCTACTATTGCACTCAGTGGAGTGGGAATAGTAATTGCTACCCCTCCGCTAATCAACAGTTTCCCTACTGTTGCACTCTCTGGAGTAGGAATAGCAATTTTTACCTCTCCGCTATCCAACACTTTCCCTACTGTTGCACTCACTGGAGTGGGAATAATTTTTCTTACCCCTCTGCTATCCAACACTTTACCTACTGTTGCATTCAGTGGAGTGGGAATCCTATCCGACATTTTCCCTACAGTTGCACTCTTTGGAGGGGGAATAGTAATTTTTGCCCCTCTTCTATCCAACACTTTCCCTACTGTTGCTCTTACTGGAGTGAGAATAGAAAGTTTTACCCCTCTGCTATCCAACACCTTCCCTACTATTGCACTCACTGGAGTGGAAATAGTAATTTTAACCTCTCTGCTATCCAACACTTATCCTACTGGTGCGCTCAGTGGAGTGGGAATAGTAATTTGTACCCCTCCGCTGTCCAACACTTTCCCTACTGTTGCACTCATAGGAGTGGAAATAGTGATTTTTACCCCTCTGCAATTCAACACGTTCCCTAGTTTTTGCACTCACTGCAGTGGGAATGGTCATTTTTACCCCTCCGCTATCCAACACTTTCCTCACTGTTGCCTTTACTCGAGTGGGAATAGTAATTTTTACCCCTCTGCTATTCAACACTTTCCCAACTGCTGCACTCACTAGAGTGGGGATATATTTTTTACCCCTCCCTTATGCATCACGTATCCTACTGTTGCATTCAGTGCAGTGGGAATTCTCATTTTTACCCGTCCGCTATCCAACATTTTTCCTACTGTTACACTCAGTGGAGTGGGAATAGTAATTTTTGCCCCTCCGCTAATCAACACTTTTCCTACTGTTGCACTTATTGAAGTGGGAATAGTAATTTTTACCCCTCCGCTATCCAACACATTCCTGACTGCTGCACTCGCTAGAATGGGAATACATTATTTACCCCTCTGTTATCCAACACTTATCCTACTGTTGTATTCAGTGAAGTGGGAATTCTTATTTTTACCGCTCCACTATCCAACATTTTTCCTACTGTTGCACTCTGTGGGGTGGGAATAGTAATTGTTGCCCCTCCGCTATCCAACACTTACCCTACTGTTGTACTCACTGGAGTGGGAATATTCATTTTTACCTCTCCACTCCCCAACACTTATCCTACTGTTGCATTCAGTGGAGTGGGAACAGTAATTTTTACCCCTGCACTATCCAACACTTTTCCTACTGTTGCTCTTACTGGAGTGGGAATAGTAATGTTTACCCCTCCCCTGTCCAACACTTTCCCTACTGTGGACTCACTGGAGTGGGAATAGTAATTTTTACTCCTCCGCTATTCAACACTTTCCCCACTGTTGCACTCACTGGAGTGGGAATAGTAATTTTACCCCTCCACTATTCAACACTTGACCTTCTGTTGCACTCACTGGAGTGGGAATATACCCCCCCCCCATTTTCCAGCACGTATCCTACTATTGCATTCAGTGGAGTGAAAATACTCATTTCTACCCCTACACTATCCAACACTTTCCCAACTGTTGAACTCACTGGAGTGGAAATAGAGATTTTTACCCCTCTGCTATGCAACACTTTCCTTATTGTTGCACTCACCGGAGTGGGAATAGTAATCTTTACCCCTCCACTATTCAATACTTTCCCTACTGTTGCACTCATTGGAGGGGAATAGTAATTTTTACCCCTTACACTATCCAACACTTTCCCTACTGCTGCACTCACTAGAGTGGGAATGCTCATGTTTACCCCTCCGCTATCCAACATTTTCCTTATTGTTGCACTTTGTGGAGTGGGAATAGTAATTTATGCCCCTCCGCTATCCAACACTTTCCCTACTGTTGCTCTCACTCGAGTGGGAATAGTAATTTTTACCTCTTCACTATCCAACACTTTCCCTAGTGCTGCACTCACTGGAGTGGGAAGAAAAAAATGTTCCCCTCCGTTATCCAACACTTCTCCTACTATTGCATTCAGTGTATTGGGAATACTCATTTCTACCCCTCCGCTATCCAAAACTTTCCCTACTATTGCACTCACTGGAAGTGGAATAGTATTTTTCACCTCTCTGCTATCCATGACTTTCCCTACTGTGCACTTGCCGCAGTGGGAATAGTAATTGTAACCTCTGCGCTACCCAACACTTATCCTACTTTTGCACTTAGTGGAGGGGGAATAGATATTTCACCTCTCTGCTATCCAACAATTTTCATATTATTGCTCTTACTGGAGTGGGAATAGTAAATTGTACCCCTCCAATCTCCAATACTTTCCCTACTGTTGCACTCACTGGAGTGGGAATAGTAATTTTTACCCCTCCGCTATTCAACATTTCCCTACTTTTGCACTTATTGGAGTGGGAATAGTAATTTTTACCCCTCTGCTATCCAACACTTTCCCTACTGCTGCACTCACTAGAGTGGGAATACAATTTGTTTACCCCTCCGTTATCCAACACTTATCCTACTGTTGCATGCAATGAAGTGGGAATACTAATTTTTACCCCTGCGCTATCCAACATTTTTCATATTGCTGCACTCTTTGGAGTGGGAATAGTCATTTTGCCTCTCTGCTCCCCAACACTTATCCTACTGTTGCATTCAGTGGAGTGGGAACAGTAATTTTTACCCCTGGACTATCCAACACTTTTCCTACTGTTGCTCTTACTGGAGTGGGAATAGTAATGCTTACCCTTCCCCTCTTCTACACTTTCCCTACTGTGGACTCACTAGAGTGGGAATAGTAATTTTTACTCCGCCGCTATTCAACACTTTCCCCACTGTTGCACTCACTGGAGTGGGAATAGTAATTTTACCCCTCCACTATTCAACACTTTACCATCTGTTGCACTCACTGGAGTGGGAATATACCCCCCCCATTATCCAGCACTTATCCTACTATTGCATTCAGTGGAGTGGAAATGCTCATTTCTACCCCTCCACTATCCAACACTTTCCCGACTGTTGCACTCACTAGAGTGGAAATAGGGATTTTTACCCCTCCGCTATGCAACACTTTCCCTATTGTTGCACTCACCGGAGTGGGAATAGTAATCTTTACCCCTCCGCTATTCAATACTTTCCCTACTGTTGCACTCATTGGAGGGGAATAGTAATTTTGACCCCTTACACTATCCAACAATTTCCCTACTGCTGCACTCACTAGAGTGAGAATGCTCATGTTTACCCCTCCGCTATCCAACATTTTCCTTACTGTTGCACTCACTCGAGTGGGAACAGTAATGTTTACCTCTTCACTATCCAACACATTCCCTAGTGCTGCACTCACTGGAGTGGGAATAAAAATGTTTCCCCCTCTGTTATCCAACACTTGTCCTACTATTGCATTCAGTGTATTGGGAATACTAATTTCTACCCCTCGGCTATCCAACACTTTCCCTACTATTGCACTCACTGGAGGTGGAATAGTATGTTTCACCCCTCTGCTATCCATCACTTTCCCTACCGTGCACTCGCCGCAGTGAGAATAGTAATTTTAACCTCTGCGCTACCCAACACTTATCCTACTTTTGCACTTAGTGGAGGGGGAATAGATATTTTAACCTCTCCGCTATCCAACATTTTTCATATTGTTGCTCTTACTGGAGTGGGAATAGTAAATTGTACCCCTCCTCTCTCCAATACTTTCCCTACCGTTGCACTCACTGGAGTGGGAATATACCCCCCCCCCCCCCCCATTTTCCAGCACGTATCCTACTATTGCATTCAGTGGAGTGAAAATACTCATTTCTACCCCTACACTATCCAACACTTTCCCAACTGTTGAACTCACTGGAGTGGAAATAGAGATTTTTACCCCTCTGCTATGCAACACTTTCCTTATTGTTGCACTCACCGGAGTGGGAATAGTAATCTTTACCCCTCCACTATTCAATACTTTCCCTACTGTTGCACTCATTGGAGGGGAATAGTAATTTTTACCCCTTACACTATCCAACACTTTCCCTACTGCTGCACTCACTAGAGTGGGAATGCTCATGTTTACCCCTCCGCTATCCAACATTTTCCTTATTGTTGCACTTTGTGGAGTGGGAATAGTAATTTATGCCCCTCCGCTATCCAACACTTTCCCTACTGTTGCTCTCACTCGAGTGGGAATAGTAATTTTTACCTCTTCACTATCCAACACTTTCCCTAGTGCTGCACTCACTGGAGTGGGAAGAAAAAAATGTTCCCCTCCGTTATCCAACACTTCTCCTACTATTGCATTCAGTGTATTGGGAATACTCATTTCTACCCCTCCGCTATCCAAAACTTTCCCTACTATTGCACTCACTGGAAGTGGAATAGTATTTTTCACCTCTCTGCTATCCATGACTTTCCCTACTGTGCACTTGCCGCAGTGGGAATAGTAATTGTAACCTCTGCGCTACGCAACACTTATCCTACTTTTGCACTTAGTGGAGGGGGAATAGATATTTCACCTCTCTGCTATCCAACAATTTTCATATTGTTGCTCTTACTGGAGTGGGAATAGTAAATTGTACCCCTCCAATCTCCAATACTTTCCCTACTGTTGCACTCACTGGAGTGGGAATAGTAATTTTTACCCCTCCGCTATTCAACATTTCCCTACTTTTGCACTTATTGGAGTGGGAATAGTAATTTTTACCCCTCTGCTATCCAACACTTTCCCTACTGCTGCACTCACTAGAGTGGGAATACAATTTGTTTACCCCTCCGTTATCCAACACTTATCCTACTGTTGCATGCAATGAAGTGGGAATACTAATTTTTACCCCTGCGCTATCCAACATTTTTCATATTGCTGCACTCTTTGGAGTGGGAATAGTCATTTTGCCTCTCTGCTCCCCAACACTTATCCTACTGTTGCATTCAGTGGAGTGGGAACAGTAATTTTTACCCCTGGACTATCCAACACTTTTCCTACTGTTGCTCTTACTGGAGTGGGAATAGTAATGCTTACCCTTCCCCTCTTCTACACTTTCCCTACTGTGGACTCACTAGAGTGGGAATAGTAATTTTTACTCCGCCGCTTTTCAACACTTTCCCCACTGTTGCACTCACTGGAGTGGGAATAGTAATTTTACCCCTCCACTATTCAACACTTTACCGTCTGTTGCACTCACTGGAGTGGGAATATACCCCCCCCATTATCCAGCACTTATCCTACTATTGCATTCAGTGGAGTGGAAATGCTCATTTCTACCCCTCCACTATCCAACACTTTCCCGACTGTTGCACTCACTAGAGTGGAAATAGGGATTTTTACCCCTCCGCTATGCAACACTTTCCCTATTGTTGCACTCACCGGAGTGGGAATAGTAATCTTTACCCCTCCGCTATTCAATACTTTCCCTACTGTTGCACTCATTGGAGGGGAATAGTAATTTTGACCCCTTACACTATCCAACAATTTCCCTACTGCTGCACTCACTAGAGTGAGAATGCTCATGTTTACCCCTCCGCTATCCAACATTTTCCTTACTGTTGCACTCACTCGAGTGGGAACAGTAATGTTTACCTCTTCACTATCCAACACATTCCCTAGTGCTGCACTCACTGGAGTGGGAATAAAAATGTTTCCCCCTCTGTTATCCAACACTTGTCCTACTATTGCATTCAGTGTATTGGGAATACTAATTTCTACCCCTCGGCTATCCAACACTTTCCCTACTATTGCACTCACTGGAGGTGGAATAGTATGTTTCACCCCTCTGCTATCCATCACTTTCCCTACCGTGCACTCGCCGCAGTGAGAATAGTAATTTTAACCTCTGCGCTACCCAACACTTATCCTACTTTTGCACTTAGTGGAGGGGGAATAGATATTTTAACCTCTCCGCTATCCAACATTTTTCATATTGTTGCTCTTACTGGAGTGGGAATAGTAAATTGTACCCCTCCTCTCTCCAATACTTTCCCTACCGTTGCACTCACTGGAGTGGGAATAGTAATTTTTACCCATCTGCTATTTAACACTTTCCCTACTGTTACACTCACTGTAGTGGGTGTAGTAATGTTTACCTCTCCGCTATTCAACATTTCCCTACTGTTGCACTTATTGGAGTAGGAATAGTGATTTTTACTCCTCTGCTATCCAACACTTTCACCACTGCTGCACTCAGTAGAGTGGGAATACAATTTGTTTACCCCTCCGTTATCCAACACTTATTCTACTGTTGCATGCAGTGAAGTGGGAATACTAATTTTTACCCCTGCGCTATTCAACATTTTTCCTATTGTTGCACTCTTTGGAGTGGGACTAGTCATTTTGCCTTTCTGCTATCCAACACTTTCCCTACTGTTGCACTCACTGGAGTGGGGAAAGTAATTTTTACCTCTCTGCTATCCACCACTTTTCCTACTTCTGCACTCAGTGGAGTGGGAATATTAATGTTTACCCCTCTGCTATCCAACACATTCCCTACTGTGGCTTTTACTGGAGTGGGAATAGTAATTGTTACTCCTCTGCTATCCACCACTTTCGCTACTGTTGCGCTCACTGGAAAGGAATAGTAATTTTTACCCCTCTGCTATCCAACACTTTTCCTACTGTTGCTCTCACTGGAGTGGGAATAGTGATTTTTACCCCTCCGCTGTTCAACACTTTCTCTACTGTTGCACTCACTGGAGTGGGAATAGTAATTTTTACCACTCCGCTATTTAACACTTTCCCTACTGTTGCACTAATTGGAGTGGGAATAAAAAATGTTATTCCTCCGCTATCCAACACTTTCCCTACTGTTGCATTCACTAGAGTGGGAATACAAATTTTTACCCCTCTGCTATCCAACATTTTCCCTACAGTTGCACTCTTTGGAGTGGTAATAGTAATTTCTACCTCTCCTCTATCCTGCAATTATCCTACTGTTGCACTCAGTGGAGTGGGAATAGTAATTTTTACCCATCTGCTATCCAACACTTTCCCTACTGTTGCTCTTACTGGAGTGGGAATATATATGTATACCCCTCCGCTATCCAACACTTTCCCTACTGTTGCACTCACTGGAGTTGGAATAGTAAATTTAATTATTGGCTATCCAACACTTTTACTGCTGTTGCACTTATTGTATTGGTCAATTTAAGTTAAAACATTTTTTTCATAGTTTAATGTTTTCATTTATTCTAGAATTTGTTTATATATGTAAAACAAATTATACATATATATATATATATATGTATAGTTTTTGTAATATAATTTTAACGTTTTAAAATAAATTAAAGATAATAATATATTAATTATTTTAAAGTACATATATGTGCATAAGTTAAGATGTTTGTGTGTTCATTTTTTTAATTAAGTTTATTTGTAATATTGTGTAAAGTTGTATATTAAATGTAATTTGTGTTTTTTAAATTAATATGAATTATTTAATATATTTATATATAATATATTACTATATGTATATATGTTTTTAAATTGATATTTTGTACATCTATATTTTTTACATCGATATTTTTGATTCAATATTTTTGCACTTATCTGTGTAGGTATGTGAGTCAACATTTCTGTAGTCTATCGTTTTTTTTTGTTATTTTGACCATCGATATTTTTAACATTGATATTTTATCAGTGAACCTGGGAGGCCTTCATAAATAATAATGAGCTCATGCAGAGATCTGTAGAGCTCTGATTGGCTGCCAGTACTTCAACCAGAAAGGGTTAGCAGCCATCTTGGGACTCAGCTTCAGCCGAGTTCCAAAAAAATGCAAATAAAAAGAAAAGGGGGCAGGGTACAAATACTCTAACCTCCTAGTCTTGGTCCTGGGGTCCTAGATGGACCAAGGCAGGGCAAAAAAGTAATTTTGTTTGGAATTCACAGCGAAAATTGCTAATATCGCAGAGATTCTTTTTTTAAAAGCGTCCTCTCATGCCTGATGTTAATATTGACCCGGGTGGACCAGGTCCCAGGGGCATGTGTAGTTTAAATATTAAGGAGGAGGCACAGGAAGCCCCCATCCTAGAGCATATCTATGCCCCGGGGAGCCACAACCTCCCAGGGGCTCATGTTTATAATGTTGCACCGGGGTCTGCACAGACCCTCCATGCCTCGGGCACCACCACCTCCCAGGGGCTTTAAATCAAAAAATAGAGGGAGGCTGTGTGGACCCACATGGGACCCATGGGCCATCACCTCCTCAGGGCATTAAAATAAAATCTAGATAGGGGGCCATGTGGAGCCCCTTGACCCCACGGACCACCAGCTCCCTGGGGCCTAATACTTTATGAATATGGAGGCGGGCCCTTACTGGAGCCATATATGGCCCTGGGGACTGCAACGCACCAGGGTCTTCTCCTTTCTATGTCCCTTGGAGCCCACCACCAGCCAGGACATAGCTGTTTGCTGTGACAGCTCCCGCCAAGCAAAACCAAATACTCCACTCCCAGCAAGTAGGAACAGGTAGAGAAAGAGATTAAACTATTGGTGCCATATGCAGAGAGATGCATTTCTAGCAGCTCCCTGTTTCCTACAGCAATTCTGGCTCCTGCAGGAAGCAGGGGGCTGGCTAGGACTGCAGGAGCCTTGAGGCTCCCCCAGTGGTCCCCAAAACGCAGACTGGATGCACTGGGTTGGACAAGCGCACCCAGTGAAATGTGGCTAGTGCCCAGAGGAAGGGGTCCCCAGGGCTGGAATCAGCCCATGGAGGGGGGCCCTGGGGCCAAAATTGGTCCAGGGAGGAGGGCCACGCAGCCCCCTCCACATTAAGTTGTGGTTGAACCCCGGGACACTGGCGTCCCCAGGGCTAATCTTGCCCTGATTCTCATTTCGAAGAAAGAAGACAAATCAAAGGAATCCCTTACAAATATAAACATAGCAGGTGACCCAGCTGAAGCTCCACTTCTGTAAAGGACAAACAATGTTACCTCCAAGGTTGGCAAAGGCACGGACCCACTCACACACAAACTACAGATCTACTCAAACACTCTCACACGCACTCATAGACCAACTCAGGCACTCATGCACTCATTCACAGAACCACTCAGACACTCTCACTGCCACTCACAGACCTATTCAGATACTCATGCACCCACTCACAGACCCACTCAGACACTCATGCACCCTCTCACACATGCACTCACAGACACATATACTAACAAAGACACACAGCCACTCACACTCTGACACACCCACTCACAGAATCTCACAGACCTACTCGCAGAACCACTCACCCACTCTCACACCCACTCAAAGACTCAATCACAGACCCCCACAGATATTCATATACCCACTCATGAACTCACACACACACTCACAGACCCACCCATACTCTCATGCACCCACTCGCAGAACCACCGAAACACTCACACACCTACTCACACACTCATACACCCCCTCACAGACCCACTCACACACCCATGCAGACACTAACACACCCTTTCACAGATCCACACAGACACTCATGCATGCACTCACAGACCCACTCACACACCCACACACAGACCCACTCACACACTGTCATACCCACTCACCTGTTCCCTCAGCCCACGCTTGACGAAGCATCCTAAAACTTTCTATCTAGCAGTGGAAGTGATTTACAAACCAGTTTTGAAAATTTCAGAAGGATTCGTCAAATAGTGCCAAAGTTATTGGCAAAACAAATTGCTTTTCCAATGGAAACTAGGTCCTAACTATGAGTCACCTACTGGCTACCGAGGAAAGAACAAAGCGGCACACCTGGGGACTGCACAATATGTTTTATTGTGCACCAAGACGACACGTTTCGGCGTAAGCCTTTATCAAGTGATTTGGTGCTTGGAAATTCCCTTAGAAATACAAATAACAGTTCATAAAAAGTGAAAAAATACTTCTATTGTCTTGCTTAATTCATGTAACTATAGCAAGTTTGACTAATATTCAAATGTCATTATGCACCATCAGCAATATAAATAGATTAATACCATAATCACAGGAATAAATGTAATTCATGCAATCACTTCTATCATTAGTGCCGCTTCTTAGTTATTCATGCTTAGATTCATAATTATCAGCATTGTTGCCGCACCTAATACAAAATAAAGTTATTTCATTTGACCTTACTTTTGAGTAAGAACAATCAGTGTGGGTGCGAGCAGCATGCTTGCTGTGGCGGACAGCAATAAAGTTAATTCAATTCACTTTGCTTAAAAGTAACAACAATAATCACTGTGGTTGCAACAACATTGCTATAATCGTTGCCACAACTGATATTTAATAAAGTTATTTTATTTGATCTTAATTTTGAGTAACAACAATCAGTGTGGATGCGAGCAGCATGCTCGCAGAGACAGACAGCGATAAAGTTATTCCAATTCACTTTGCTTATAAGTAACAACAATAATCTCTGTGGTTACAGGCAACCTTGCAGGGATGGTGCAATTTCCTAAATGCCGGTCCCACGTTATCTTAGTGTATCGAGTACCATACTCCATGTATTACTCACTTAGTCATCCAATTAACTCCATTAGTCGTGAAAATTAGAACGTTGGTGCACTGTGTCCCTGGAAGGTCAGGAGTGTGGGATCATGTTGGTGAGTGAAATGATATATAAAAAAGTGTTAGAAGCAAAAAAGTGACAAAGTGAGGTGATGAACTAGTGGAAGTGCCCTATTAAAACATCTAACACCTCACCCATTAATTGAATTTAAATGTATATGTTAATTACTTGTGCCTCGATGCCATTAACACATTTATTTGTGCTGGATAGTTGTTTAGATGCTAAAAACATCTCAATGGATTCAGCCACATGTGGCTTTATCTTTAAGGGCATCTCCTCTAATTCCCTCACAATAAAATTAGTGAAATCATTTAAAATCTATCTGAAAGGAGGTCATTACTGCTTAGAACGGATAGTCCAAACATCCTATATAGGTTGCTAGTTCTTCTCCACTATTCAAACCAATAGGAGTTTTCGTGTTGAGATCAATGATGTATATCGACTAAGATACGGAGGTGTTTTTCTCTGTCACCTCCTCTCTGCTGTGGCAAAACCCTGTATATCCCGTAAAACTGCAACAAGCTATTATCACTGTTGTGTTTCTCAGCTAATCTGTCTTGCTGTGGGATAGTTAAAATCTGGGTTAGCTATGGCACGTAAGTGTTGCAAAGTTCAGATTTTTAATTGCAGCTTAGTACTGCCCAAATATCTGAAACCACAGAGACACTCTACGATGTACATGACATATTCAATGGTACATGTAATCAATTTGGTGATTGTCTTTGTAATTCCTAGAATCTGTGGTATATGTCCTGCGGCTTATGCTTTTCTAACATGCTTTGCAGGAGTTGCATGTTACGAAATCCTTTTTCTGGATTCAACTAATTTCTCGTAGCAACTTCCTGCTGATAGCTATGCACCAAACAATCTTTTATCAATTTAAGACTTATGTAGGTAATGTTGGGCGAACTAACTATATATTTCCCTATGATGGGATCGGCTTCCAACAGGCTCCAGCGAGCTTTCATTCCTCTCCGTAAATTTATTGAGCTCCTACTGTAAGTAGTAATTATCTTCGGTGCCTCACTCTTCTCTTTGTTGCATTTGAGTCTGTTATTGAACAGTAACTCATTCTGTGTCTTTCCCCTGACCTTGCTTTTGGCCTCTGAGAGCACTTTATAACTGTACCCTCTATGTTTAAACCTTTTTTCCATCATTGCTTGTTCTTTTTCATAGCCTTCATTGGAACTGCAATTACGACGAGCCCTTAAGAGTTTGCTGTAAGGAATGCTACGGACCAAGGGTGTCAGATGATTACTAGAGGCATGCAGGATGGTATTACCTGCTGTTTCCTTTCTAAATAAGCTTGTGGTTCTTTTATTATTGACAGTTTTTTAGTGACATTAAGAAATTCACAGTAATTAGTATTTATTTTGTGGGAAAAGCTTAAATCATGAATTCCTAACTTCTGAATGAATTCCATAGCCAAAGTTCGAGGCTATCCTAAATCAGGAACAGGTCATCTATGTACCTGATCCAGACCGGTATGTGTTCTGTGTATGAATATTTCACCTCTGTCCACACTATTTGTTCCTCCCACCAGTCTAGAAACAGATTGGGCAGGCTGGAGTCAAAACATGTGCCCATTGCGGTCCCTGACATTTGATGATACCATGTTTTTTCAAATAGAAATATGTTCTGTTCTAGGCAGCATAACATCATACTTTCCAACATCTTGTTGTGACCCCCTGGTGTTCTATGTCTGCCGCGTAGGAAATTCATGCACTCCTCTACGCTCTTCTTTTGTACAATACAAGTATACAGTGAGCATACATCTAAGGCTATCATGGAGTAGTTGTCTTCCCATTTAAACCCATGAATGTGTCTTAGAAAATCAGAACTGTCTTTGCAGTTCGATCTCAAATTGGTGAGAAAAGGTGACAAAAAAGATCCAAAAAAATAGAAGTGTTCTCCAGTAGTCCCCCATTCGTAGAGACTATAGGTCTCCCTGGAGGCCTAATGAGGTCCTTGTGAATCTTTGGCAGCATATATAGGCAAGGTACCCATGGATTCTCAGTTCTCAAAAAATTATATTTATTGTTATCAATCAGTCCTGCTTCCAACCACTCTTTAATAAGGTCATGATATTTTCTGATTGCCAATCTGTGTGTTTCCCATCCGATCACCTCATAGCATGTCTGGACCACCAATTGTTGCAATGTTTCAGTTCTGTACTGATCAATATTCATGATAACAATGTTACCCCCTCTGTTGGAGGGCTTGATAATAATATTGGAGTCACTTTCCAGGTCTTTTAGTGGTTTGTGTTGTTCCTTTGATAGATTGTCCCATTTATTTCCTGAATCAGTGCGTCTCATGTTCTTCAATTCCTGAAACATTGCAGAGCTGTAGGCTTCTATGTTGTCATGAGGCACATTCAGATTATACCTGGGCTTGGATTTTGAGCCACTCTGACTGGCCTGATTTATGTATTTATTTATTTATTTAGAATTTATAATGCGCGACAGCTACCCGCAGTGGGTCTCCCGGCGCAAGGGACAGACTAAAGAAGAAAAACTGACATCAGACATAGCTGGATTTAGCAACAAGAGATACAGGGAATAATTTAAAAGAGTAGGGTCTTTAGTTTTTTCCGAAAACAGAGCATATTAGTCTCGGTTTTCAAGGCAGCGGGCAGGGCGTTCCAATATTTGGGGCCAAGATGGGAGAATGATCTTCCACCCATCTTCGCTAGCTTAAATCTAGGGATGACATAATCACAGTTGGCTGATGATCTCAGAGTGCGACAGGGCCTGTAAGGTTGGACTAAACTTTGAAGATATGGTGGGGCAGAACCCTGTTTGATTTTAAAAAGATAACATAAGGCTTTAAATTTGATTCGACTTGAAATCTTGAGCCAGTGAAGATCACGAAGAGCCTGCACGGCCGAACACCTCCTCGGAATATTACAAAGAAGACGAGCTGATGAATTTTGTACGACCTGTAATTTCTTAACGGTCGCGACGTCTGCGCCAAGATAGAGAACATTGCCGTAGTCCAGGCGGGATGTTACTAACGCCTGGACTACGGTTCTCCTGGTGGCATGAGGCAACATCCAGAGAATTTTTTGGAGCCATCTTAAGGTAGTAAAACAGGTGGCCGCCACCTTAGTGGCTTGTTGCCTCATAGACAGTTTGGCGTCTATAAGAAAACCCAGGTTACGTACCACCTGGACTGGTAGAGGAGTAGCGCCCATAGTACTGGGCCAATGTTGTGGGCCCCAGAGGTCCTTCTGCTTCCCTAAGATAATAATCTCGGTTTTGTCACCGTTAAGCTTGAGGAGATGCTTCTGCATCCACTCAGCCACAAGTGACAAACCAGTTTTCAGACCAGACACGTTGCTGTCTTCAGTGCTGGAGAGGGAAAAAACGATTTGCGTGTCATCGGCGTATGAAAAAATAGTCAGCCCGGCTTCCTCTGCGATGGTAGCAAGAGGCTTGATGTAAATATTAAATAGCAGCGGGTTGAGAATAGATCCCTGTGGGACGCCATACGCCGATGGACAAATCGTAGATGCAGCTTTCTGGGAGAAAACTTGGAACGTGCGCTCACTTAAAAAGGAGGCAAACCAGGCAAGTGCAGGGCCAGCTATTCCAAGGGAGCGGAGAGAGTTTAGTAAGATGGAATGAGACACGGTATCGAACGCTGCGCTCAAGTCCAACAGGATGAGAGCAGAAGTTTCACCGCGATCGATACCGTGCCGTAGTCTCTCCGTCACCCCTAGTAGAGCAGTCTCAGTAGAGTAGTGAGCCCGGAAACCGGACTGAGACGCATGTAAGAAGCCCTGATTTTCAATGAAAAAAGTAAGCTGCGTGTTGACATGCCTCTCCAGTATCTTTGAAAAGATAGGCAGCAAAGAGATAGGTCTGAAATTGGAAAGGTTTGATGTGTCCGCACCAGTCTTTTTCAGAAGTGGGACCACCATCGCGTGCTTCCAGTCCTGTGGCACACAAGACTCACTCAAGGAGGCATTCAGGAGTCTCATAAGGGGGCGCCGACATTCCAGGTCGAACAGCTTTAAGATTTTTGCAGGCACCGGATCACGCGGTGAACCAGATCTTACACTGTTCAAGCAGGTAAGGAACGAGTCATCATCAAATAAGAGCCAGTTAGTTATCATTATCCTTGGGGATAGAGTTGCTGTCATAGTCACGCACCCCAGTTGAGACTGAGTTGCTATGTTAGAGGCACTCATAGAGTTGTTGATACGCTCGACTTTGGTGATAAAAAATTCCGCAATGGAATTACATTGGCCTTCTTCCAAGACAGGGGGGATCGGTAGAGCATCAGTACCGGTCAGTTTTTTTACCACAGTAAATAGAGTGCGAGGGCAATTCTGAGCTTGCGACACTATCTTTGACGTGTACGTAGCTCTTGCCTCTTTACACCTCAAATGATATCCCTTCAGTGTTTCTTTGTAAGCGATCTTTCGAGAAGCAGAATAAGTGCGCCTCCATTTTCTTTCCAAGGCTTTACAATGAGTTCTCTGAACCTTTAAATCAGGCGAGAACCATGGGGCCGGACTTCGATGGAGTTTAGAGAGTCTCGGAGTAGAGGGAAGCACAATGTTTACAGCGTTCGTAAGCCAGGATGTAACTGCCAAGTTCAAGTCTTTAAGAAGAGCTTCATCATTCAGAGGGCGAGTATCAAAGAGACACTGATTAAATTTTAAAATATCTAGTTTACCCCATCTATGGAGTTGTTCGCCCTTGCCTTGTCTATTCAAGACAGGCAGTTTGATATCAGATAGGGCGAAATGGACTGCAAAGTGATCAGTGATCAAACTGATTGGTTGCGAGATCCAGTTGTGCTAAGGTTGCGTCTCTGTTGGCCTCTGATCTCTGTTCATTATTAGTTTCCAGATCATGTAGATTTAGAATCAGATCAATGTCTCTGACCTGGATATCGGCAAATTCTGTCATGCCACTTCTGAACGTGGGTGCCTGTTTTTATCCAATTTACATTTTGTATAATTTAATCAATTTCAGCTTCTTACAAATAGGAAGAGATCAATTCTAGTGTCTATGTAATTCATTTCATTGGAGGAGCAAAGTGATAGACCTAACCATAGCACTGATACTTCTTCCGATGTGAATATTCTTGAAGATAGATTGATAATAGATTTATCATTCACATTGTCTGTTGCACTGATCGTTGTATATTTTTTCTTCCCCCTCTCATATTCATGAGTCAGAGTCTTTTTTTGTTTCTTTTCCTTTTCCACTTTTTGGACCGCTGCCTCTTTCTCTGCCCCTGGTTGGAGGTTTGTCCGATGGACCTTGTTCCTTCTTTTGTTTTAATAGTTGGAATTCATGCAGGAATGTCAGGGGACGTACTCCTAAAGGGACACCTGAATTCCGCCCCCGTGTCCGAACTGAGATCGGAACTTGATCCGGTTGACACTATCTCTTCTTGTCTTTGTCTCAGAGAAAATTGGAGATCTCTTTGTGCCCAATCGAAGTGTTTTGCATATGTTAGGATATGTCCTTCTGCGTAATCCTTCTTTTCCCGTGAGAATTTCCATTGTTTCTTTCCTTTAATTGCGCCTTCGTATTCCTTCAATTTGTTTGGCTGGCTTTTTGTGAAGTCAATTGCTGCTTTGTCATTCTTCACCTTTTCTAACTCAATTCTTAAGGCGGCTAGTTCTTTTCTGGTCATTTCCAAATCGATTTGTGCGTATTTGATCAGGAACTCCAACATCCCTTTGCAGGTTTTCGCCATGTATGCTCCCCATTCTGTAACTAATTCTGGATTGGGATTTTCATATGTTGGAACAATGGACATTCTGAGGCCCCTTGGCACACGACCCACTTCTATGCAGTTCGTTGATGATGTAACCTCCCGCCACCTGTTGAGCTCTCATTTGGATAATTTCTCCAATAGTGCTAATTTCTGTCTTAGTGATGGCTCTGTGCTGCTTGAACCAGCTTTGGTCATATAAACCGGCATTGGTCATATGAAAATCCCATTCCAGATTTACTTACAGAATGGGCAGCATCCATGAAGAAAACATGTAAAGGGATGTTGGAGATCCTGATCAAATACGCACAAATTGATACTCAATCACTCACTAATACAGTCATTGACATATCCACACATACACCCATACAGGCACTCACACACTGAGTGAACCAGCCATAGAACTACTAACATACCTAGACCCTCACCCATACAGTCAATCACACAGCCACTTACTCACCCAAACAGTTACACACACACACCCACTTACTGACTCACACAGATAGTAGCACATATGCACTCACCTATACAGTTAGTGACAGAAGCACACGCTCATTCATATAGCCAGATATATTCACTCACTCACATATACAGTCACTCATATACCCCGTCACTCACCTATACTGCCTTTGACATACCCAGTAACTCACCTATACTGACACATGCACTCAATCACCGACACAGCCATACAGACACTCACTCACCCATACAGCTTCTGAGACATGCATACAGTACCCCATACAACCACTGACTCACTCATCCATACAGGCAGACACCCACCTTCTCACCCACACACACAGACACCCAGACAACCATAGAGGTAGTTATACAACCAATAAATCACCCATATAGCCATTCATGTACCCACTCACACACTCATACACCCACTTAGACATCAACTGACATATAGATACACTCATTTACACAACCAGTCACTTACCTACCCATTCACTGAGGCACCTAATCACTCACTAATAAAATCAGTCATGCACCCACTGAGTCCCCCATACAGACACTCATACACCCACTGATTCACCAATGCACCTTATTAAATTTGTTTAACACTCATTACTGTTTTGAAAACAGTCAATGGATGATGTAATCAGTGATGTCATTTGAGATGTCATCAGTGATGTCACTGACCATGTCATGTCATGAGTGATGTAAAATGTGAGGTCATATTGTTGTATGATTAAAGTCTGACCCTAACTATAACGTCCCTGTAATCTTTGTTTTTTGGTGAATTTCTAAGGTGTTTTAAATTATATTTTCTAACTATAATATCCCTGTAACCTTTGGTTTCTTAGCGAATTTCTAAGTTTTTTAACTAGCAGTCACGTTTGCAGTGTGGTGGGAAAAGGGGGCTGAACCTCCAACCAGCTTTCAGGAATTCTGCTGTGTAGGACTTACAGGAGGTACCAGAAGGGCTTCTTGGCACCCAAGGTCCCTCTGGAGCCAAGGGGACTTCATCACCAAACTAGTAGTGCAGCAAGAGGCACGTTTACAGAGTGGTGGAGATAGGCGGCATGGCCTCTGATAGCTTCTCAGAAAACCGCCTATGTGGGATTTACTGGAGGTAACAGGAGGGGTAGTTGGTCCCCAGGGACATCCTTGGGGGCCAACTACCCCTCCTATTACTTCCAGTAAGTCCCATACAGCAGGCTTGCTGAGATCTGATAGCAGGCCATGTCCCATTCTCCACCACTCTACAAACACACCTCCTGATGCACTCCTAGTAGAGGATGAAGTTCCCTTGGCTATTGAGGATCCTTGGGGGCCAACAACCCCTTCTGTTATCTCCAGCAAGTCCCACACAATGGGTGTGCTGAGGTTTTCGGTGGCCATGCCATCTTTCTCCTCCACTCAGCAAATGTGCAACCAGGCAGACTACTATTTTGAGGATAAAGTCCCCTTGGCTCTTGAGGGTCCTTTGGAACCAACTAGCCCTCCTATTACCTCAAATGTGGCCCACATAGCTGGATTGCTGAGATGTGGTCAGAGGCCACATCCCTTTCTTCACCACTATGTGAATGCACCTCCTAGTGCACTGATGCTTGGAGATGAAGTCCACTTTAGTCCTGAGGCCCTCAGAAGTAAAAGTGGAATTCATTCCCCAGCCGGAAGCGCGCCAGAAGGCGTGTTTGCAGAGTAGTAGAGAAAGTGGGCATGGCCTTCAAGTTCTCTCAGCAATCCCGCTGTCTGGGTCTTACTGGAGGCAACCAGAGGGCCTGTTGGTCCCAAAGACCCTCAGCATTCAAGGGGATTTAATTCCCCAGCTACCACTGCGCCAGGAGGCGCGTTTGCAGAGTGGTGGAAAAGGGGGCGTGGCCACCGGAGACTTGCTGAAGTTTTTTGTAAATATTTTTTTTAGGGAAGGGTGGCTGTCATAGCCCCCTTCCCACAGCTGAGTATGGCCCCGGGAACCCCATCCCCAGGGGCCAGTCTTTTTTTATTTTTTTTAAAAATGGGGAGGAGTCCACGTTGCCTCTCTTCATTGGCCGATTCAGCCCCAGAGACCCCATCCCCTTGGGCCCGGCTTTTCCATTTTAAAAAAATAAGGGAAGGGGGGCTGCATTGCCTCCATCCCCAGGTCTATTTCTGCCCTGGGGACCCCACCCTCCAGGGCCAGGCCTTCTGACTTTTTTCAAACATGGGGAGGGGGCAGGCATGGCCCCTCTCATCCCCAGGGCATAGACTCTTGTTGGGGACTGCAGGGAGAGCTTCAAGGTCCTGTGGTTCCTGACGGCTCCCTGCCTCCTGCGGGAGCCGGCATTACTTTTGGGCTGAAGGAGCTGCAAACATGCAGCTCCTTCTGCCCAAAAGCAATTTTGGTCTGCTTTATGGAAGCGAGAGCATTTTCACTGTTCTCTCTTCAATGAAGCAAAGCAATGTTTGCTATGGCTTAAGCTATGGCAAACTGCAATATCCCTGGACATTGCTGGAGCCGGGCATGGGGGGTGGCGGCCCCAGGGCCATGGAGGTCAACTGCAGAGGGGCCATGCGGCCTCCGTCCCATCATCTCAATAGGCCAGGGGAGGTGGTGGTCCCTGGGGTCCTTTGTGGAGATTTGTTATCATTATTTCATTTGTACCGTGGCCGTTGATGGTCCCAGGGCTGAGTTGGGGCGCTGGAGCCCCCATCGCATTATTTACATTATAGCCCAGAGGAGGTGGAAGTTCCTGGGCTGCAGGGTGATCATGTGGCCCCCTGCATTTCTGTTTTGGAGCCCCAGGAGGTGGTGATCCACTGGGCTACATGTGGGGGCTAGAACCCCCGGCATTATTTTCACTATAGACCTGGGGAGGTGGCATGCCCCGGGGCTGCGGGGGCCCCTGCATCATCATTTGTAGTTGCCCCCAGGACCTGGCCCACCCCGAGGGTTTAATTAAAGAAAGTGCGGGAGTCCGCGCTTTGTTTTCTTTTTAAATTTTGCCCAGATTTACGGATCCTACACGCCTGAATTATTTAAATAAAATGCTTTTTATTGGCCCTGGGGATCCCTGTGAGACCCCCTAAACAGATCTGTGGGTCTGGGTGTTTCTACCCTGCTTCCTTCTCTTTTTTGGAGGTTTTTCTTGTGACTCAGTTGAACTGAGTCACAAGATGGCTGCCAATACTTCCTGGTTTGAAGTGTTGGTAGCCAATCAGATCTCAGGCACAAGATCAGAAGGGATCGTGAATACTGCGTCCACAGTTGTATATCTGAGAAATCTTTAAATTTCTCATTGACTGCTGAACGACTTTACACCATTTAACAAAAAGAGTGCTTTCTGGATCAAGAGCTACCTTTTTGACAAATTTGGTGTAATTCCATTCAGCAAAAGTTTCCTATCCTATAGAAATTAACATGGAGAAAAGGTGTTTTGGGACCCCCCCTTTTTTTTAGACCCCACTTTATGGATCACCATGACATTTTCAAGCAGGGGCTGAATTGAGAGTCAAATCAGTTATTGGCAAATCAAATACAGGTTTTTAATAGAAATCAGGACCTAAATATAACTACCTACTTTCTATAATTTGGGCTGAAAGATATATTAGAACATTGGAATGTTAAGAGGTCCATTGAAAACAATGGAGTGCTCTGGGCTTATAATGGCTGGTATAAGCCTGGAGCTCCAACATTCCAATGTTTCTTTGTTCACAGCTCTGGCTGTGAAAAAAGGCTTCAGGGAACCACCTGAGGGGATTCCAATCCTCTCACGCTCCCAAAAGGCTTTGTTTTTTTTGTTGGAACATTCTGTCCTCTAGTGACAGAATGTTCTAATAGCCTTATAGCCCTTCGTAGATGGGCTATACCGCTATTAAAGTCCCTCTCCCTTGTTAAAGGCCCTCGCCTTCGGCTTGGGGCCTTTAACGCTGGAGAGGGCCTTTAATAGCCGGTATAGCCCTCTACGGCGGGCTATAAGGCTATAATCACCCACCTATTCCATATTTCATGCCTGGTACGGAATAGGTGATGTTTTTTTCTGGTCACTTTCGAAATTCCTTTTCTTCTCCTCTTTTCCTTATCTTCCTCTTGCTTTAGATGTTTACACAGAACCTTGATTTTCTGTTCAGTATTCTTACGTACTGGGTGATTATATCTTTCTGCCTAACTTTTGGAAAACACATTATTTTGGTACTTTCACTGAATGTGGGTCCTTCACTGGTTAGGACTATTGGTTTTCCTAGGTCTTATTAAATATTTTCCTATTTCTTATTTTCTTTTTACACTGAGTACTTGCTACATCTTTTGAGTAATTTTTTCTCTTCCCCTTTTTTTCGATTTAGTCACTATGATTGAAGTTATGCTACTATATGATCTCCGGACAATTTCTGATACCACTATGTTTATTCTCGTTTTCTCGATTTTTTACTGGAATTTTCTATGGGACGCTCTGGTATTCATTATTGTTTGTCCTTATGATGACCACCAAACTTTAATGTGGTTGAACTGCTGTCAATGCCTTTATGTGGCCTTGATTGAAGAGGACACATTTCTTGCCATGTTTTGTTTTTGTTTTGTACAGACCACATATATATAATTTTCCTCAGCCACTCTTTTTGTTTATACAGCCCATGGTCTTTATTTTTTTGTGTAACTTATTAAGCTCCATTGTTATTTTATGATTGTTATAATTACTGTCTTAATAAAATGTTGTATATCTTCGTGAAATTGTGTAGAGGTATCACTTGTTAGAAAGTTTTTTGTAATTTTGACCTAATTTGTTTTCATTGAATTATTTACTTTTTTCTTAGGTGTTGTTTGATTTTTTGGTATTATTATGTTATTTAACTTTAACCTTTGTTAGGACCCAAGTGAATTCGCAACCCAAAATGCTTTTGTTGCTGTTAGATAATCCACAACTCTTACATGCATTTGGGAATGTCAGGCATATGTGATTTGTTTCAGTCTGGCTATGACTTCTCAAGTCAATGTTACTTTTTCTAACCTACTCTGTGCCTATATTTGAGCTGAGGAGCAAGAAGAAACGTTTGTGTGTTGTGGTATATGAATGGTCTCCATGAATTGGCACAAGAAGGAGATAGGAAATGAAGTGGCAAAGGGGGACAGACCCATGGACATTCATATACATCTTCTAATTTAATGTGTTTTCTACATGTGTGAAATGTCAGTGTTCCAGAAAATATGCATGGGTAGTGTTAGGAAAATATTAAATTACTGATATTTTAACAACCACATACTTGTAGTTTTCCCTTCACTAAGTAGCATTTTCCATTTGAGCAATTCCATTTACATTTACTAACACATTGCTCTGGGATTGTGTCACAAAATAAGCAAAGCACCACAAAGTGTTAATTTGGAATTTACTTTGCAGCTCAAACTTCATTTGCGCAGGAAGGTAGCCCCGAAGTAAATCAAGTAACTCAAGCTAGTTTTATTTCTCAAAACTTTAATGCCTTTGTATATGTGCTGCAGTCAACAGTACACATCCAAGTGGGGAACATGTTGTCTTGGCAGAGTATATTGTACAAGAATGGTACCTTTCCAGTACAAACCCTATGCAAGACATCACTCAGACACATTTACACTATGGTGCAAAGGTCTGGCCGAGGCACTAGGCAGTCAGATTTTGGGTCAACACTAGGAAAGAGAACAGCAGTGCATTATCTTAGTAAATATGGCGCTGTTCTGCTCTTTCCCTCTGACGGAACACAGAGCCACAATGTTTGTTGCTGCACTACATTGTGTCATATATTAGTTAATCTACAGCTTCGATTCTCTTGCAAATATGGAAAAATCAGTATGTTTGGGACACCTCCATCACGTGCAATTGATATCTATGCAAGCAAAACAATCCACACCTAAGTTTGGGAATCAGAACTGCGAAAACTATTTTATTACCCAAGGCAGCTGTCTATATATATAGCTTCGTAACCTTTTACAAAACTGAATTTTAAAAGGAAAATTAATGGTAATGCTCTTTTCAAATTATTCAACAGCATTCTCAGCTTGTTAATTTAGATCAATACTGATTACCACCATGTTTAATAAAACGCTTATTTCTTAGCCCTTTGATCCAATAATCCTTCACCTTGATTCTACAGTTAATTGAGTCCTCTTTGATTTTCATTTGACGAATCCCCAAATAAAAATGCATTTGCTTTGTATTGTGTCGATAACTACAAAACAAATTACGTTAAATGGTTAACAGCACTAGGAGAATATGAGCCATATTCACAAGCCCCTATCGCCACCACAACTTCACTTTCAGTGACTGTTTGAGTAATTATATCACACTCTTATTGAAAGCATAATAATGAATATTTTTGTTAATAAAATTAGTGTGTTTTTGAATTGCACAGCATATAAACCTGTCCTTACACACTATATTGTAATATTACAGACAGAAACCCCAGACAACCCTAAAGATGGAATATGTATTTTTTGTCCCTGAAGAAGGTGATAATAATTTGGTTTCACCGAAACGTACGTAGGCCAGCGACACACATCTGTGAACCCCACCAAAGAATCAAGTCAAGAAAACGACGATCTAGAATCAAAGTGATGGACTTGTGTTTGTGTCCAAACTATGGAACGTACTGATATATGACAAACAGAACTAGCGAGTAGGACTCTTGCTCAGATGTGTTTTTATTGTGAATTTGTTTGTGTGGTATGATAGTTGGTATGTATGAGAGGAATGAAAGGTGAGGGTGGAAGAATGATGAAGTGACAAATCTTTCTTTTGGGGGTTACCAAAATACAAATTCGAGCTTAGAAAAGTCAAGGAATGTATTTTTCTAATTGAAATAATAATGCAAATGTGTTTTATGCAATGTGTTTGTTAATGTAATTCCCCCCCAAAAAAGTGTAAAAAACATAAAAAATTAAATATACAAAAACATTTTTGAGAAATAAACATAATTTAAAAGAAAGTTAATTTCTGTGTTTCTATGCTGCATAGCAAATATTTTGATTAGGGTTATCACCATTTGAGAAATCAGACAGGTTTGATAAGAGGTTGTTTGCTTTGTATTTATGCACCCTATTCTCAAGAATGTGGCGCAGCCTGGCTTTTCCCCTGTGATGGCACTAAGTTTCACTACTTAGCGCCAACGCAAACATCCTTGCACCAGAGTGCAAGGGTGTCTGTGTGCAGGGAAGGGTTGTCCATGTGTGCTGCACAAGGCAGCACACATGGGAAAAACAAAACGAGGAGAAATATAGTATTTCTCCTCGTTTCGCCTACTTAAGACCAGGATTTTTCTGGTATTAAGTTCTGCGCTGCCACCTATTACCCCCGCCCTTGATAATAGGTGACAACATCAATCACAATGGGTGTTGCATGGAACGACCACCGCAACACTCAGTGCACGCCCCATTCACGCTAAAGTTAGCATGAAAGGGGCCTAATTCTCAAGGCAGCCTTAAGCCACTTAATGTGACTTAAAGCCCTGTTGAGTGGGTTAACGCTGCCTCGCCACGGGAACGTCAGAAAAAGTGACGTTCCTGTGGAGATGGGAGCTTGAGAATATGACCCTTAGCACCATTGCAGGGGGAAACGCAAGGATGCACCATATCCTTGTGAATATGGTGCAGCCGTTTCCGAAGTGGCGGAGAGAGGTATTAAGCCAAGAAGACTAACACCTCTCTCCGCCACTTCCTTGTGAATATCCCCCTATAGTTCTTATCAGATGGCATTACGGCTCATATGTCCAGTATCATTATTCTGCATATGTTAGAGTAAAATGTGTTTTATTGGGCTAGCTAATGAAATACAAAGATTGTTTACTACTATAGGTTTCAAAACCTTCGAACTTCCAACTGCTTACATTTGAGATCGGTACCACCTGTGTAGGCTGTAAATCTGACATTGATGTTTATTAGTTTGTACAGCAGACACCACAGAATAAATTGCCACCAGCAGATCGTAACAACGGATTACATAAACCACAAGGGTGAAAATAGGGCTGTAATAAATATACAATAAAATCATGACTCAATATACAAAAAAGAAGTTAAACATTCAATAAAAATCTCTTTAAAAAGCCACATAAAACGGTTTTCTTACAATATAGTAGTACTTTAACACAGGTCCATAAAGCAAACTTGATAGTGGAAATCTTATGTGTAATACATATTTGTGCTTCATTACTGATCCCAACAAAACGCATCACTTTTTTGCTAAGTAAATAATTAATTCTTTGTTCATTCTGGTGGGAAAGCTCTTTTCGATTATTCCACAATTTTCACCCCATTTTCTGACCCTGAAACACAAAGCAGTTGTAGAAATGTTTGCACACAGACCAGCGGTAGGTACGCAAATCATAGGGCCATATTATCAAGACCGGCAATAAAATTATCGCCTCTTTAGCGGCAGGAAACTGCCGCTAAAACGGCACTAATGGGCTTGATAATATGCCCTTGTGAATTCCCATAGAATTCCATGTTAACACCACAACATGGGTTTCTATGTGAATTCACAAGGGCCTCTTATCAAGCCCTTTATCGCCGCTTTAGTGGCAGGTTCCTGCCGCTAAAGTGGCGATAATTTTTATCGCTGGTCTTGATAATATGGCCCATAGTTCTTCTGTCCCGATAGAAACAGTCTAGCAGGAACTGCCATGAGGAAGCCAGGCCCTGCTGACCGGAAACACAAGCAACACGAGACAAGTTGTGGCCTTTCTGGCCTTGCTGTAACTCATTAATGAGGCACGACGCGAGTCCTCTGGCAGTGCCACTATGGGAACCACGTCTTGGCATATATCTTTCGCATTTAGAGCATCAAGTATATGTGGAGTGACAGGCTTGGAAAATCTTAGCCACTGACAGTCTTTCGACTCGAGACACATTACAGTAGGGTCTGTGCAGACTTGAAATATAATGTTGCTGTTTATTGATGGATTCAGAGCACGCCATTAAATACCTTGCTTCAGGGTACCAGCGGCAGGCTGTAAATGGCAGCATAAAAACAGCTCCCATAAACCACAAGGATAAAAACAAAGCTGGCATGCGTGCACAATAAAATCATGTCGCAATGTACAATAAAAAGGCTAAACAAGTAGCAAACTCTTAAAAACGCCAAATAAAACCTTTTTTCACATTGTATATACTTTATACAAGGCTATAAAGCAGCTGCAACGGTATGAATTGTGACCCAGGTTTAGGGCCGCATTTATGGCATTTTGGCGTAGGGTAGCACAGCAAGGCATCTTGCTGCGTTTCCCTATGCCTAAGTCAAAGGGCAAGAATACACCCGGCCTTATTTACTAGAAAGTCACACAACGCGGCACCCCAAGCCATTTGGCTGTGCCACGCTGCGTCACTTTCAAAGCACAGGGATGCGTAATATTTACAACAATATGCCGCATTCCTCTGCTTTCCCTGCACTGGCGCACAATTGGTTGCCATGCGCCAACCCAGACACCCTTGCGCCAATGTGCAAGGGTGTCTGCGTTTTAGGGGAGCTTGTTTTTGTGCAGGATGGGAGACCTTCCTTCACAAAAACAATCATGTGAGGTGTTTTCCTCTTTCTTTGTGTGCTGCAAAATGCAGCACGCACAGTAAAAAGAAAAAACAAGGAGAAATATAAGTATTTCTCCTAGTTGCATTTTCTTACTCCTCCTGGGGAGGCATAGTATTTTGACGCATTGACAGGTTTAGGAAATGTTGTAAATCTGGGAATACAGCAGAATCCATGGGTGTTGCGTGGATGACTTTACGTGACCTTTTAAATATGGAGCATCACTCTGTGCCACTGGTGCTTCAAAAAAACTGATGCACCGGCGACCCAAGGGGTTGTAAATAAGCCCCATCGAAATTAGTTGACTGCTTTCATTTATGGCCTTCATGAACTTAAAATCCACCAATGATTTGGTTAATGAGGATGAACTATGGATTGCATTGAACCTTTAGGATTCTAAAAAATCTTTGCTATTTCCCCTTAAAGGTCTTCTTGGCTATATAGCAGCTAGAGAACATGACAGTCATAATGGGGAATGCACACAAGGCGTTTCAATCTCTACAGGGGTGTCATGGGGGTGCATTTGCTTCTTATATTTTTACCCTGGTTCTGGACATTGTTCCTACGCTTTACCTTGTTACCACTAAGATGTCTAATGAAATAATATCAATACTATTGTTTGATGACAACACTACATTGCATTTATTGGCGGAACAGTTGATGCACCAATATTCCATGGGTACTGAAGAATATTACACTTCTAAAGAGTTGACCATTAATGTTTCTAAAACTGTGGATATGATTATGAAACCGACAACTCATCTTAAGAGAGCAGTTTACATTAATGATTAACTGGTTGGAGGTCAGTCCCCCACCTCCCCTTTTAGGTTGCTTCATTTGTGCTTGTTTAAATATATCAGTTTGAGAGTTATGGACCCTGAGGGGGGTATTTACAACAGAAGTGGCGCAAAATGTCATTAGCTTTCTTGGCTTAACGACACGCTTCGCTACTTCAGAAACGCAGGGCTGCACCATATTTAGGATGGGATAATATGTGTAAAGTGCACTAATACCCGAGGGTGTCAAGGAGCTGGGCAGATGGAGGAGTAGAGAAAAACACGGAATAGCCAACTAGGATGAAAATAGCTATGTTCTCAAAATGTTTCTAAAAACCAGAAGAGTGTACGCATTGGAAATGGAGGTGGGCAGGAAATTCCAGAGTATGGTGGCCATTACTGAAAAAGAGCGACTGCCCCACTTGTCCCTGCGATATCTCGGAGAGTCCAGTTTTTTCTGAGTGGAGGATCTCAAAGTCCTCCCAGGGGTGTACCATTGGAAAATGGTTTTCAAATGTGGCGAGCCTTTACTGTGCAAGGCTTTATATACCATGCTCAGGACCTTGAAGGATATGCATTTCCTAATGGGGAGCCAGTGCAAGGCATGGTCTCCTCCCTGGCTGATTGGTGCTGCAGAATGTTAAGGATCAGCCTAGCTGCTGCGTTCTGTATAAACTGAAGCTTGTTCAGGGATGCCACGTTGATGTTGAGGTACAGAGTTTTGCACTAGTCCAGTCAGGAGGTGACTAGTGCAATGATGGTGTTTTAAGATTTAGAAACAAGTGCTGACAGTTCGGCTGACCTGAGCATCAAAGGTCAGACCCTCGTCAAAAGTGAACCCCAGATTTTTTGCTGTCCTAACCGAGATAGGGAGGCGACAACAATCTGCAGACCACCAGGCATTTGACCAGATGGAATTCTGCGAGTCAAATACCATTACCTCAAGCTTATAAGAATTAATCTTTAGTAATTTGCCCTTCATTCAGCAGATAATGCTAGCCATGCACTGGTTAAATTTCTCTTGGACCAGTTGCAAATCATTTGAGATAGAAACAATGATTTGCATGTCGTCCACATAGGAAAGCACCTGGAACCCAAATGATCTCACCAACTCGGCCAAAGGGGGACCATAAAGGTTAAAGACGGTGGGGTTCAAGGAAGAACTTTGGGGGACCCCACAAGGAAGGCTAAAGGCCTTTTCTCTCAAACATCCGCAGCTAACAATGTTCGGTCTACCTGACATAAAATAGTGGAGAAGCTGCAAAGCCTTTTCCATGACTCTCACTTCCTGTGCGCAGCTGTTGATCCATCGGCTCTGTGGGGGAGGCTAGAACACGGCACCGTCACTCAGCTGGAGCCACCGAGGAGACGGGCCCTGCGCGGCCGCGTTAGGCTTCGGGCGGACCCGGAGATCTAGGACCCTGTCGCCACCCTGGTGTGCAAAGGTATGTGTGTCTAGGCACCCGCAACACAGCCACCTTCAATAAAGTGACTCGAGCTGCGGCCAGTGACGAGTCATAGGTGTCGGAGCGTAGGAGGTTCCCTGGCTGTGCGGATACTTGCAACGTTCCTCTCAGGTTCATGCTCTCTGACCGAGCAGTGAGAAGTGTCCAACGAAGACCGGAAGCGATGTGCCTGTCACCACACAGTCTAGTGCAGTTGACCAATGAGGGGCACGACTGATCTGGTGGAGTACCGTCGGAGTTCGAGAGCCTGAACTGGGGACTCCCGCTGCATCGCTGGAGACCACGGTAAGTGGAACTGCAGAGTCATGAATTATCTGGCAAGCGGCCCGCTACCAACAAACACAGGACAGCGGGGCTAGATCTTTGGCGGAATTTAACCAGCAAGCAGCTGCTTAGAATACTGACTGTTGGGCTCGGAGCTGCCGTGGGCCTGCGTGCACTACAGTGCAGTGAATGAGTCTGCTGGACGTGGGCCTTCATAAGTGTGCAGGCTGAGATTGGGCACATCCTAAACATTCTGCTATCCAGAGTGTACTCTTTTGAGGAAGCAGTGAAGTGCGAATAACATAAGAACTGGTGATCTAGTGTGCCCATTAGTCCTATGAGTGCGTGAGGAGCCTCTAGTAGCTGGTGAAAAGACTTTCTTCCTCGCACAGCGCACTTTAAACTGGGCAGGAGCAGGAGCCCTTTGGGGTCGTTATACCCCACAGAAAGCACAGTGCACTTTTCCCCCACCACCGCGAGGGGACCGGACCCCAACTCCCAGCAGCCATCGCGCCGGGAGGCGCCAGCGCGCTTTTTGTGCATCAGCCGCCGCACTTGAGCGGCCGCGGGCTGGCCCTTCTGCGCCTGTCAGCATCTGACAGAGGCTCGACGGGGCAACCCCTCTGACGTGTGGAAGCCAGCATGGGTAAGCGCAAAACAGCATTTTCAAATGACTTGCCAAAGACTAAAACTAAAATTCCCAGCAACTGCGCTTCTATAATGTCTTATTTAACTAGCGCTGTTGGGGCAATCACTACGGAGATCCACAACGTAGAAGCCCAGTTGGGGATGGGTGATGTGAACGAGGCTGTTGGTATTCCCCCATTGTTAGCCCCTTGCACTTCTAGTTCTGATTTTGTTAAGGATACCTTAGTGGGGGCTCAAGACTCTATTCAAGGGAAAGAAACTATGTAGCTCCCACGCCAGGAACATCCATTGGGGATTATTTACAACACACACGGGATCTCTCTAACGGAACTGTTTCTAACATCTGTAAAGAAAAAAAGAAAGAAAGGAGCTAAGGGAGCTAAGGGAGGAGCCATTAAAAAAGTGTCTGCCCCCCAGGCGGGCCTGGTAGTCACTTAAATGTCACATAAAGGCATCCCGCTCACTCTGGAGCTACATCCAAGGATATTTCTATGGATATTATTTTGACTCATATTGACACTTTATTTGAGACATTAAGATTGGAACTAATTAACTGTATGAAATATCGGGTGGATGGCATTATGGAGAGATTGTCATATCTTGAGAATAATTGGGCGGGGGCAGCTCATCTGAATACTATCACAAAATAAAATGAGAATGACAAGGGTGAAAATGGACAGTGTGAATCATCCTGCAGGAATAGTAATCTAAATATGGGTAGAGGGTCTGTTGCAGGAGTAGAACGTATCAGCATTTCTGGTTTTGGCCCCCGGAAACCTATTGAGCTCCCACAGGAAAGTAGCAGAGACCCTAATCAGCAGGTTAATATAGAATCCCATAGGAAAGTCTATACTAACCCGATTGATAATTCATCCAAGTCGAGTGGCCTGGTGAGCAAATCTCCCCCCTCTTCTCACTGACTCACTTACCTCCTCACCCAACATTGATGTCTATACCCAACGGCAACTATCCACTCTAGCTCCCAACACTACAACCAGTAATGATACCCTACTCCCTCACGCCCCCTATCTCTTCTCACTGATTAACCCACCTCTTCCCCCAACCTTGATGTCCATACCCAACCACAACTGACTACTCTTGCTCTCAATACTGTAACCAGTAATGACACCCCCAACTCCCAATCACTTATTGTGTCTACCTCTCTTCCATCTGCCCCCTCTAATGTTTCTCCCTCTCCCTCCTATGCCTCCCACACCCTCCCCTGTCCATTATTCATTCTCTTCTATCCTCCCCACCCACCTCTTTGCCCATGTCCCTTCACCCTTATAACCCTCCCCACTACACTCTTCACCCATGCTCTCTCTCCCCGTCGTCTTCTCCTGTTCTGACATTCTCCCCACGCCTCCTTTCTCACTTCCCACTCTAACCCTGGACACCGCCACCCCTTCCTCTTACCTCTTCTAACTTCTCCGAAATTCCTGTTGCCTGCACACATACTCTCACACCCGCTCCAACACCTAAGTCTACATGCTCCTTGGTATGCCCCACTCCCTGCAATCTCCCCTTGAGTACTTCTCCCCCATCCCCCACCTTTCTCGACTCTTCCGCCACTCCTCTATCCTCTCCTCCCAATAATCTACTATCTACTCTCCTCCCCCCTCCTCCTAGCTACGACACCAATCCACCCCCAGAGGCACTAAATCCATTCCCTCCTCTTATAACCCCTCACACACTCTCCCAACTGCTCACCCCTTGCCTCCCCAGCCAATTCCTCCTCACATTCCCCTGAACATTCCCGTGATCCCCATCATACCGTCCTTTGTTATTCCTCCTCCTCAGGTCCTAACCAATGCCTCAACCACCCCAACTTCCTCTGTTCCCCTCCTCCTCAACATGAACCCGAGTGTCACAACTTCTCTCTCTCCCTCTCTGAATCCTCCCCCACTCTGTAACTCCCTTCTCACCCCCCAGGCTCCCCCCTTCCTTTCACCAATCTCCCTCTTCTGGACAATACTAACTCTTCTCACCTCCTAAATACAACTGACCACCTTCACTCCTCTCTTCTTACCCAATCACTCCTTAATGTCAAACTACTCCTTTCGTCCCTTGTTTTATTTATTTATTTATTTATTTGCAAGCTTATACCGCGCTGGGAATCGACTCCCTGGGGAGTATCTCCGCGCCTTTGGCAACATCAGAAAGCAAATAGCCCAGTCATGTGTAAATAGTGTTCCACAGTATCAGTAGTTAAATAAAAAAGTTTTTAATTTTTTCCTGAAAGGAAGATGTTCCCTGCAGGCTCTGATTTCCAGTGGAAGTTCATTCCAAAGTTTTGGGCCAGCCACTGACAGAGCTCTACCACCTTGTCGTGTTTTCCAGAATCTGGGGACACATAGTAGTTCATGGTCTCCAGATCTCAGAGTTCTTGCGGGAATATATGGAATGAATTTCTCTGTTAAGATCTCCGGGCCACTACTAGACAGGCACTTGTGGATAGTGCAACAGATTTTAAACAGCACTCTCTGTTTTATGGTGAGCCAGTGAAGTTTTTTAAGAAGCGGTTTTGAAGGGGTCCTGGCCGGGGCATTAAGAACAAGGCGGGCAGCTGTGTTCTGCACAACTTGAAGTCTAGCGATGACGCCTTCATTGGCGGCTAGCAGCAGACCGTTACAATAGTCCAGTCTACTCAGCACGAGTGACTGAACTAAAGTTTTTCTGGTGGAGTCAGGTAGCATTGGGAACACCCTACGGAGAAGACCAATAACATGAAAACAGGAGCCTACTACATAAGTAGCGTGATGTTTTAAAGTAAGCTCCTGATCCAGTTTGACTCCCAGATCTTTCACAACCATTTTTGGCTCTGGGACTGGGCCAAGATCACAGGGCCACCAGTCTGGAGTCCATAGTCGTTTTGCTTCCCCAAAGAGCATCACCTCCGTCTTGGAGACGTTGCACTGAAGGAGATTTGCTGCCATCCAGTGTGCTACTTCTTTCATCCCTTGAGCAAAGGAGTGGCGCACTTCAGGAGTCAAGATTTTAAAGGGAAAGAGGAGTTGTGTGTCGTCTGCATACGATACAGGGATAAACCCGTGGGATCTAACGATGTTAGCTAGGGGGGCCACGTAGATATTAAATAACATAGGGCTCAAGCAGGAGCCCTGTGGCACCCCCTTTGAGATCTCCACCTCCTCTGACTGGTAAGGCCCCAGTATAACTCTCTGAGTGCGTTTGCTGAAAAAACTCCTCAGCCAAGCCAGCGCCTTGCCACCCAGACCGATGTTAACTAGTCTGGCGGTCATGATCTCATGTGACACCGTGTCAAACGCCGTTGACAAATCTAATAGCACCAGGATAACGGAGAACCCCTTATCCTGAAGCATACGAAGATTGTCAGTAACGGACAGCAAGGCGGTCTCGGTGCTGTGCCTAGGCCTGAAACCCGATTGAGAGGGATCTAGTCCCCCTACATTCTCAATGTGGTTAGATAGGTGCCGATTAACAAACTTTTCGGCCAACTTCCCTAGAAAAGGGAGAAGAGAGATGGGTCTCAGGTTCGTGAGGTCAGTCCATGGAATGGAGTTGTTCTTACGTAGAGGCCTCACCAAGGCACGCTTCCAATTGAGAGGGACATCACCTGATGCTAAGGATAGATTAAGCACCTGTTGAATCCCTACTCCTAGATCATCCCTTAAGAGAGACATGATCCGAGCTGGAACAATATCTAACGGGCAACCACTCTTAGTTTGATTGATTAGAGTGCCAATTTCCTCGATAGATATAGGGGGGAATTCAACGAGTTTAAAAGGATTGACTTCTGTTATGCAGGGGTGAAATGGAGCCGTACTATCCACACTGCTCAAGATGTTGGAGGAGGAATTTGAGGCTAAGATCTTTGCATAAATGCCTTCTATTTTCCTTACGAAGAACTGCGAACTCTCCTCCCTGAGAAATGACGTCTCTCTCTTAGCCAGGAACCACTCTCCGGCTCACTCCCCTCCCTCTGTCTCTTCTCAAAACTGCAAAGCGTCCCAGTTCAAGGTACCTCTCATTTCCCCCCAAAATTCTCTCCCACTATAGTTTCTAACACTAATACTCTAATTAGTCCACCCCTTCTTCTGAGCTACCTGCCCCCCATGACCCCTCCGAACTTACCAATGTCTTCCCCCCATGCACCGCAACTTTGATCTCCCCGCCCCAACATGCTTCCTGCCCAGTGACCTTGGGTCTTACTTGACCACGACCTCCCCCATCTCTCCCCCACCTAAGTCCGACGATTTCAACCCCCAACCTAAGACCGACGATTTCAACCCCCCAAGCCCTCCCCCCTTCCCCTGCCCAATTGTCGCTTTCAACTCCCCAAGCCCTACCCCTTTCCCCTACCTTCCCACTCCCCGGGATCCCTACAAATTCACAGTTCTCCACAGAACCCCCCCATCCCCACCTCTCCTGTGAACCCCCTTCCCCTCAATCTACCATCCCAGTTCTCTTGGGAATGAGCAGGTACCCCCATTACCCTGCATCACCCAGGCCCCCACAACAACTAACGGCTCTCCGCCCTTGTACCAGCTCCCAATACGCCAACTTGTCACCCCTCTGTTGCATGCTGATTAACTGCCGATCTGCCTCTTGCCACGCTACGGCAATCGCTGAATCCATTCTCAGTGAAACCATCGACATTGCATTCTTAACTGAAACATGGCTCAACCCCCACTCCACATCTATCCTCGACATGCTCACTCCTCCTGGGTACTCAATCCTTAAGAAAGATAGAATTGATTAAATAGGAGGAGGCCTTGCCCTAATCTTTAAAGATTAACTCAAACTCACGCTTGTCCATCCCCAGGACCCTTCCACCTTTGAATACCTCTTTGCCGATCTTACTACTCCTGGTTCCCCTACTATCCGCCTTCATATCATCTACCACCCCCCCCGGCAATTCTATCACCTTTACCGAGGAACTGTCTGACCTCATTATTCAAGCATCACTCTCCAACTCCAGAAATCTCTTCCTAGGAGACTATAATATCCATTGGAATAAAAATGAGGACCCTGCAGTCATCCACTTTCTTGATACTATGGACATCTGTGACTTGACTCAACTCTGCCAATCTCCAACTCACTCTAAAGGTGCCACCCTTGATGCCATTGATGAAGCAAAGCTTCGCATTTGCGACTTGCTGAAGTCATAAACCTCGCTCATGTGTAACCAAATAATAATTTGTACGTCTTACTAACTTTTATTTCATGTTTAAACGAAGTAAATGAAGCTTGCACATGTGTATTTCTAATACGATTAATTCGAGTCAATAAAATGGCCGCTGCTTTGAAATAGCTTCTGCGCATGCGTCAGTCACACTCACGTGTCCTGACGTGTTTGCAGGTCTGGAGGGAAATAGTTGCGCATGCGTAATACATAGCTTTGGCAATAACGTGGTACTGCTCGTGCCATTGCTCTTGTGCCTGTGTATATGTAGCTAACATTTAGACTGCATAAGTATAATTTTTGGTGATAAATTGAAAGTACAAAACCAATGATGTGTTTTCATAACGTTATTTCTATGTATTAATTTGTTCTCGCTTACTTTTCATGTACCGCGGGAAATGGGGGTTTGACTGAGCCGAAAGCCATCTTGGAGGTCCTTACTGCGCAGGACCGTCCGCCTGGGGAGAAGTCAACCTTGGCTGGTGGAACTCAGCCAGCTGGCAGGGATGGGCAAGATGCTCCTGAGAACTGACCTGCAAACTCAGCAGGACGGAGTCATGTGTCCCTATTCTGAAACAATGTAAATTTGTCATTGTATTTCCCTGGACTTTCTCATGAGAACCCCAATCTCGCTAGGCGGTACCCTGAGATGCAAAGTAGGCATCGAAATAGTGTGTTCTGATTGGTGTGTTACCCAAATCCTATCTTAGGACCAATCCAAATTGAGGGATTCTGACACTTTGCAACATTGGGGGGTGGTACACTGTCCCCAAACTGTATATCTACCCTGGGTTCACCTAGGGAAATTGTCCGACTTGTCTGGTTTAGCTGACCTGTCACTGACCCATCGCACTCAATAGGTGACTGAAGATACAGAGCACTGCGGAGTACTCTGTCCGAAATTGACCATAGACTAAGGTTCTACTGAACCTTAAAGTGCTGGCGAAGCACTTTGCTGGGAGTTCGCTGACCCAATCGGGGTCTTGATCGATAGCTGCAGAGAGGGAGTAGCGCAGGCGTTGCTTCCGAACTGCGGGTGCTGGTCCTGTCCTGAGGGTGTCCTGTCCTGTCCTGAGGTCCTGTCCTGATTCCTAATCTGAAGGTTTCCTGTCCTGTCCTGGGTGTCCATTCTGCACCTGCTGTCCATTGAGGGGTATCCTTCCTTGAGGGTTTCCTGTCCTTAACTGACCCGTGGCCAGGGTTTGGTTTTCACACCAGTCTAGGTAAATATTGCTCTGAAATCTTTTAAACTTGCACCTTTCTATTCTTCTGTCTTTTGCTTCAATAAAGACACACCTTTGCACATGTTGATTTTCCATACTTTTGCCGCAAATATTTGCAACGTAAAGTCATTACATATTTTCATAACGTTTCCCATGTTACCCTATCTGTTAGAAATCATATTTTGCATTGCAGTTTGTCATTTTCTGATATGGTCTAGAACGGCCTTTCTTAAACTGTCCAAAGAAATTTTGCCCTAAATGCATAGCGTTTCCTGTTGCATCCCATATTAGCATTTCCATGATTACCCTGACTTTATTTCTCTATAGTTATGTACTGTTCATTATCTTGATTATCGATTGTCTTATTCTTGTAAATCTAATGCTTACTGAGAACGAACTTTAGATAAAGACTTTAAAACTTCCAGTTGTCCGTGGTCATTTTACAAAGGTATTGAATGTCATTTTGAGTTGTATTTTGCTGCCTTTCCTTCACAGCTAGCTCCCTGATCCATTGTGGTCATAGGTACCCGTGTCGGTGGATGGTAAGTCGGGTACGCTGAGGAATAACAGTAGGGAATTCACACAAATTGGTAGCAGCCCGTGAAGTCACCCGGTCAATGTATATGGTGAATTGAAATATATGGTCCCGAAGCCGGAAGCGGCGAAATTATTGGTTGGGTGACCTCGCGCGCTCTATCAGTTTTTCTGGTAGCAGAGGTATGGTTAGGGACTAGTTAAAGGTTAGGTAGGACTAGTTAGTCTAGTCAAGTCGGTAGCTGCTAGTATATTGATGCTGCTATAAGAGTGGCCGTTCCGAGGGACCTGATCATTCTCTTGAGAATACGCTGCTTTGAAATTTATGAATTGTTTTATCATTGTTATTTTTGTTCTTATATTGTTATATGTATTAATCCATGCATTTGTAAACCGTCTCGTTCAATGTTGTCCGAACTCCCCGGGGAATTGAAAGGCAAAGTGGTGAATAGAATCCCTTTGCCTTGAGGTCACAGGCTCAAGGAAAGTTAGGTGCAGGTTAGGTACAACCGGGAAGCACTAACTAGAGTTTTTCTGAATACGTGTGTGAATAAATGTCAGTAATGAGGTTCATTGGCAAAATTCCAATAGTGGCGTAACCTAGTAAGGGTCACATCGGAAGAGTAGCAGGTTCATCGGAGCTTGGGTGAAAGCAGAGGGGTCAGCTGGGAAACCTTAGACTCGGATATATCCCGGAGAAGTGGATGAGTTTAGGGAAGTAACAGGTTCACTGATGCTAGAGTGAAGGGTAGGCGGAAGAGATCTACCAGCAGCGTATGAAAAGTAAATGGAAGTAGTTTACTTGCAGTAAAATAACTCTTTCTCTGTCTAGACACTTGAGCACTGTGGCGAATGTGTATTCGTTGTAAAATAACCAAGCACTAGCACTTTAGAAAGAAAGAAAGTTTCCGTTACCTTGTGAAGGGAGGGAGTCAGCCGCGAAGCGTCTCTGACGTCACTCTGTGCCGCGCTGGGATTGGTAGAAACAGCGGGCGGGTAGCGGGGCTGGAATTGTGAAGGAGGGGTGAGCGCCGAAGCGTGAGAACTGTCTCACGAAGGGGCCGCGCACCCATTGGTCGAAACTATTTGAACGCGTGCACCCCATTGGTCGCACGGAATTGCAAGACGCGTTCTGATTGGAGGTAACTTTGTAAACAAAGTTAAGCGTAGAAATCGTATGTGGCACTCGTATTGTCCAGAGACTAGACCCGATCCAAGAAACCAAGGGTTTGAAAGGGATCAGTAGAAAGCCAATAGATACGATATTATGTACGGAACTAAGAGAAAAATGTCCCTTGTAAATAGGGTAAAGAATTACTTCAAAACGGACAAACCGATTAAATCCAGAGAGGGCGTGATTGTTCCGCCACCCAATACTCCCGCCTCGTTCATGATGTTTGACCGAGGGTACAATACCTGTGTGTGGTTGGAAAATTGGGTAAAGTACACAAAAGATGACGGAATATTGGCTTTCCCGTTAGACGGTACTTTCAATGGTAGGATTTTATTTAATTTAAGAACCCGAATGAATGAATTGCATCCCAGACCGAGACTAACGCAGTATGAGGCATTAGAGGAATGGGAGATTGAGGCTTTCGAAAGAGAGAAACCACGAATGGACAAAGGTCTGACCAAGTGGTACCCGAGGCTGAAACAAGAGACCAGGGATAAAAAGATGAAACAGTGGAGACAGAGCATGATTGTTGAGGGTCTGTTTCCCATGATGCCAGCATGTACCCCCTCGGGGGAAGAGAAAAAGACAGAAAAGTGTAAGCATTGGGGAGCTCTTGGGGAGTCAGACGATGAATTGTTAGATGACATCTTTACGAGAAGTCCGCCCCCTTATAATGAGGGAGCCCGACCTTCCAGTGCAGGAGAAAATCCCCAGCGTCCATCTATTAAGGAGGAGGACAGATCCCTAAGTAGGGGGGGAAGTTATCAGATACCGCCCTATTTTGAGAATCGCGGACCCGTGGAGGTAAGAGATATATATCCTAGAGTGTCCGTGAGCCCGGAGGAAAAATATTCCAGCAAGAGAGTCTTTTTCCCCAGACCTCTTTATGAAAACGAAGAAAAACCATTGAGTTCAGGAATGCCCTTTTTACAGCCTCCATATGAGGAAGAGCGCAGGTCATTTGGCACGGGAACTTTGTTCCCAAAACCAAATTATGGTGGAGGACCAAGTGAAACGCATCCTACTTCCCCGAGCTTTACCCCTCACCTGACCCCACTGATAATACCTGACCGAACATTAGGAAGAGTACTGGATGAAAGGGAGCAAGAGGTCCTAGCTAGACAGAGAACAGAAATAATTCAGAAAATCTCCCAGTTAAATACCAGTCCTGAGGCTTTGACTATTCCAGTGACAATTGGACCAGTGGTTCCGTTATATGGGAATAATCAGGGAAGTCCAAACCCTCCAGTTATTAACCCAATCATGGCCCCACCAAGGCAGGAGCCCCTACTGATAGACGATCAGTCCAGTGAGTGCGAGTCCGAAGTTGTGTTCTTGGACCTGCCAAACAAACAGACCGGGAAGGGAGTGCAGAAGAGGCATAATCCTTTTAATGCGAAAGAAATTAAATTAGAATCAACGTCAGGTACTAGGAGTGTCTCTCTGGTAACTCCGGAAGAAATTGAAAATTGGAGTTGTGAATTAGAAAAACAGGCTCCGCAAACGAAACCTTTAGATCTCTACAAACTGAGGGTAGAAATAGAAGAATTAATGGCAGGAAATGTGGGATTGGACAGATTAAACACCTACTCTGAAGAAGAGTTGCTGTTTATGTGTAAAAGCCTTACCAGAAGTACCAGAGTGCTCCACGAAAAGCTGACAGACACTGCAGCTAGTATGGGGGTGGATATCTCAAGGTCCAAGCCCTTGCAAAAACCTTACAGAGCTGAATTCTCAGACAAAGATATAGAGAACTTGAATGTGTCAGGAAAAAAGTTGCAGATTAAAGAGTTGCTAGCAATTTTGCAAAAATGGGGAGACGTGGAAAAATGGAAAAGCAGGTGGGCACGAAAGAAAGATGAGGCTCGATCCAGACAAGCGACCCCTGAGTTCGCTTTGAGAGAAGTAGACAAGCCCGAACAGTTATGCCCCATGCGTGAAGTACCAGGTGGGAGGTATGTGCACGTTCCATGGTCCAGACAGGATATTGTGTCCTTTACTAACGATTTCCCGAAATTACGCGAAAAACCAGTTGACTGGTACCGGCAGGTGGAAAGGTTCGTAAAGGTGCAAAAATGCCTGTGGAAAGACCTGGATGGATTTTTCGATATTGTGGTCCCGGTAGATCTATGGACCGAGTGTAAAATAGCCATAGCCTGGCCTAGTGAGGAGTACCCGAGGGACTCTAACACAGGGGAGCCGTCGATTGAAGTGATGAAAAAATATGAACAAGTAATTCAGCATTTGAAAAACAAGGTGCCCGCAAAGGAAACTGATTGGACCAGGATAGATAGAACGACGCAGGAAAGAGACGAGACAGTACACTCCTATTATGAAAGGCTGTTGCAGGTGTTTAAAACCTACAGTGGTATAGATAACATCGAGATGAAGGATATGACGCATTTCATTTACAGGTTTGTAAACGGTTTAAGACCCGAAATTTGTCAGTGGATAAAGGATAATAAAATCTGTTGGCATACCAAAAAGGTAGACGAGGTCCTACGGTATGCAAAATACTGTGAGGACGAGATGGCAGAAAAGAAAAAGGCTCTCAAGGAGAAGGTTATGTGGGCTCAAGTGAAGCTCGCAGAACAGCAGGAAAAACAATTGAGTAACATGGCCAAAAACACTCAGAACCAAGGTCCTGGGGGTGGGGGAGGAGGTAAGCCCCGGCCCAAAATGAGCAGAGAAGAGGCTATGAAGAAATTTCCCTGTCACCAGTGCGGAGAAATCGGACACTGGCGAAACGAGTGTCCTTATTTGCCTGACGATAACCCCAAAACACCTGATTTAACTCCACAGACGCAGAAAGAAAGACCAAGAAAGACTCAACCACAGGTAAAGACGATTCAGGTGCCCCGAGCTCCAAAACAAGTGTATAAGGGAAAATCCGCAGAGGGTGATGAGGTAGAAGTCTGGGAAAGCAATGAGAACAGAAATGCAGCAACTTCGCAGTATTTGTTAAACGATACCTTCCTTTGTGATGACCAGTACTGACGGGGCCTGAGGGCCTGAGAGGGGAGGACAAGGAGTGCGTACTTGGCGCCTCCTTGCCGGTAGACCAGTCCGGACCATACATTGAAGGAAAGGTTGACGGGAATGATGTCACTTTTCTGTTGGACACTGGTGCTACCCGTTCTACTGTGAGAACAGTGGACGTTCCAAACCTACCCCTCTCGGGAGAAGCCATCCAAGTAGTGGGTGTATCTAATCAATTGATTAGTACTCCTGTTACCAAACCAATGGAGATATCAATTGGAAACTTTAAGGAAATGCATAGATTTGTCGTTTGTGACACCAGTCCAGTGAATTTACTGGGACGTGATTTGCTGTGCAAAATGAACTGTACTATCTTTTGCACACCAAAGGGAGTTGAAATTCAGACCCCAGATGAAGATGGCATCTATAAATTAATGCTAATCAGACCTGACTTAGAAATTAAACGAATGACTATGCAGGATTTGCCCAAAGAACTCCAAGAAGCAGTGAAGCCAGAAGTATGGGACTTTACTGGGAAGGA
Source organism: Lissotriton helveticus (assembly GCF_964261635.1). Taxonomy (NCBI): domain Eukaryota; kingdom Metazoa; phylum Chordata; class Amphibia; order Caudata; family Salamandridae; genus Lissotriton; species Lissotriton helveticus. The sequence continues at coordinate 1,054,883,311 of NC_136069.1, read as the reverse complement.
TGTAGGGTTAATGAAAAACGTGGACCCCATACAGATAGCAATCAAGGACAATGCAGTATACCCCAATACTAAACCCTACAGAATGAATGCAGAAGTGAGAGCAGGTGTTACCCTGGAAATACAGAAATTGCTAGAAGGAAACATCATACAGGAAGTATTGAGTAGCCCATGTAACTCGCCGATTATGGACATCAAGAAGCCTAGTGGCAAGTACAGAGTAGTGCAGGACCTACGAAAAGTAAACAAGATAGTGGTCCCCTGCTGCCCTATTGTCCCGAACCCAGCAGTGATTCTGTATCAGATTCCCTGGGATGCTGAGTGGTTCACTGTGATAGACCTGTGTCATGCATTCTTTTCCATTCCCTTGCATCCGGATAGCAAATTTCTTTTCTCATTTGCCTTCAATGGTCACGTGTATGTCTGGAACAGGGTCCCCCAAGGGTACACAGAGAGCCCCTCTATCTTTAATCAGATCTTGAAAAAATGTTTGGAAACTTTGGTCTTACCTGGAAACTCTGTCCTAGTGCAATACATTGACGACCTCTTGGTGGCGTCTAAAAGTCATAGGGATTGTGTGATTGACACCATTGCCCTACTGAATCACCTGAGTGAGAAGGGACATAAAGTGGCCCCTGAGAAATTACAGTTCTGTACAAATTCAGTGAAATATCTGGGGCACCAGATAGAGAAAGGCGTCAGAAAGGTAACATCAGAAAGAGTGAGAATAATTCAGAAGATGCAGTTACCCCGTACTCAGAAAGAGATCAGAATGTTCCTGGGAGTGATAGGATACTGCAGGCAATGGATTCTGGGATTTGCAGTCCTAGCTAGGCCCTTGATAAAAATGACCAAGAGAGGAACACCAGATGTGGTACAATGGGATGATGAAAGCTTAACAGCCTTCACAAAACTATGGGATTGTCTGTGTACAGCCCCTGCGTTGGGAATGCCAGACTATTCTAAGGAATTTGCCCTCTTCTGTGACACTCGCGATAATTGCGCGTTGTCAGTCCTAACACAAGAACATGGCACAACCAGAAGGCCTGTGGCATATTTCTCTGCCACCCTGGACCCAGTGGCTGCTGGATTACCAGGATGTCTGAAAGCAGTAGCTGCTACCTGCGCAAGTTTAGAGCGGAGTGAGTCCATTGTCATGGGACATCCTGTAACTGTGTATGTTCCACATGGAGTGGTAATTTTACTGACCCGAACAAAAACTCAGTACCTCACCCCTAGTCGGCTGACTAAATACGAGAGGATTCTTGTGGGTGCTGCAAATGTAAACATTGTTAGGTGCAGTATTCTGAACCCCGCCACTTTGCTCCCCGATCCAATGGATATGAAAGATGGGGTGGATGATGAGCATAATTGTATTGATTTAACAGAATTCAGCACCAAACCACGCCCAGACATTAAAGAAACACCATTGCCTGAGCATGACAAGGAGTTATTTGTGGATGGTTCATGTCTAAGACATGAGCAAGGAGGCTTGAGTGCCGCCTATGCGGTAGTCTCCTTAACAAAAATTGAAGAAGCAGGTTATCTATTTGACGTAAAGTCTGCACAAGTAGCCGAATTGATTGCTATGATAAAAGCTTGCAAAATTGGGAAAAGCTTACGCATAACAGTGTATACTGACAGTCAGTACTGTTATGGAGTTGTGCATGACTTTGGCCAGTTGTGGCTGCAGAGGGAGTTCCTGACTTCATCAGGTACCCCTATTCGAAATGGAAAAGTGGTTCAAGACCTTTTAGAGGCAATCCAGTTACCAAAGGAACTGGCAGTGGTAAAATGTGTTGCTCATAAGAAGGGCATGGACACTGTATCACTGGGAAATGATTTTGCTGATCGAGTGGCCCAATGGTGCGCCAGAGATCAATATATCATAAATCCAAAACGAGGGGGGCCCGGAACCAACTGCCAACTTCAAGTGTTTGAAGAAGTGCCTACATGGGATGAAGTGAAAGAGTGGCAGCAGGCGGCCCCTTGGCAAGAGAGAGAGAAGTGGAAGGAAGACGGGTGTAGACCAAGACGTGTGGATGGTGTCATCTTGGGCCCAACTGGTATGCCTGTGTTACCTAGACACTTACTTGGCACAATGGCGAGATTGATACATGAAGGATCACACATTGGTAGTGACGCCATGATTCTACTGTTCCAACAGACTTGGTACAGTAAAAAGTTCAGGAAAGTAGCAGAATCCCTCTGCCAGAGGTGCCTGCCATGTCAAAGAATGAACGCTGGAAAAAGAACTTCGGTGGAACTGGGAAAAATTGGGAGGTCAGGGGGTCCCTTTGTGAGAATACAGGTTGATTTCATCACCATGCCACGTTGTGAAGGGAAGCGATATGTCCTTGTCATGGTCTGCCTATTTTCAAAGTGGGTGGAAGCTTTCCCTACTCCCCAAAATGACGCACTGACAGTAGCTAAATGTTTACTGAAAGAACTGATACCCAGGTTCGGGGTTCCCGTCACTATTGAATCAGATAGAGGCCGACATTTTCAGAATGATGTGATCGACGAACTCTGTAAGGCCTTTGGAATCACACAAAAGCTTCACTGTGCGTACCGTCCAGAGGCTTCTGGAATAGTGGAACAAATAAATGGAACTATCAAAAACAGACTAGCAAAACTGTGTGATGCATCTGGCATGACCTGGGTAAAGGCCCTGCCCCTGGTCCTGATGGGACTCCGAAGTATTCCTGACCGCAAGACAGGCCTAAGTCCCCATGAAATCCTGATGGGAAGAGTGATGAGACAAGCATGGGTGCCAGGAAGCAAACTGTTGAGTATTACTGATGATTTGGTGCTTGAATACTGCAAGAGATTAGGTGACCAAGTGCGTTCTATCTCTCGCCAGATCGGAGAAGACGCCATCCTCAATCCAACGACTCCTCTCCACAAACTGGTCCCGGGGGACTGGGTCAAGATAAAGAAGCATACTCGGAAGAGCTGCCTGGAGCCAAGGTGGGGAGAGAAGCGTCAGGTGATCCTGGTAACAACCACAGCAGTAAAGTGTGCAGGGGTTCCACATTGGATACACGCCAGCCACACCCAGAAGGTATTACCAGACGAAAAGCCTGAAGAAGAAGGGCGTCCAGCAGAGGACTCTGCAGGAGCCAGACCAGAAGTAGCTGACGACGTACAGCCCAGTACCAGTCAAGCTGCAGGATCAGCAGACGTTGGCCCAGGAATAGTTGATGACGAACTACCCAGAGTCCAGCCTGCTGAAGGGGTCCAAGAAACTGAGCCAGAAGTAGCTGAAGACGAGCTGCCGAGCATATGGCCAGAGGAGTGGATACCATTGATTGATCTCACGAAGACCCCATTCGAACAAGAGAGCGACTTTGTGAAGGTAGAGAGTGGACTAGAGAGGAAAAGCAAGGCACAGGCGAAGAACCTCAGGATCTTGAGATTCACATCAAAACTGAGGAAGGAGAAGGTCAGACAGGGACAGAACAAGTGATTGATACTCCTCCACTGACTCCTGATGTCGAGAAGGGACAGACTAGACATAGCGTAATAGTTCGAGCAGAAGAAAATCAAGAGATCGAAGTGCTTGAACAGGATCAGATAGGATTAGAAGAACGTGTTCAGGAAACAGAAACAGAGACTTTTGAAAAACAAACGCAAAACTGTCCTGAACAAGGCCAGATTAGTAACCAGGCAGAAAAAAATAGATGCTAGCCCTGGAACTAGTCAGATAGAAGGGGAAGAATCTGAAACAGAATTGCCACAAACTAATGAAAACAAGAGGGCAAGAGAAGAGAACGAGGTCTCGGTACCAACTAAAAGACTTAAGAAAAGAAAGCACATTGAGCCTGGATACATAAAGAAATTGAGACTGAGAATAAAAACAGTAGAAGAAAAACGTGCAGAAGAAAGAAGAAGTGCTCGCATAGCAGAACAACCAGGAGACACTTCCAAGAGAAGGAGTGATCGAATAAAAAGACAAAACAAAAAGTACAAGTCTCCTGAATGGACGCTCGTTTTAGAAGAATTTGAAGATCTTGATATAACTGACGAGAGCGACGGAGAGCCAGTCGCTGAGTACTCTGCCGAAGAAGAAGACGAGCCACCGTGAATTTGCACAAAGTAAGCTACTGGTGTAAAGACACAAAGAGGGGTCGAGAAACTTCTTCTGAGCCAAAATGTCTGATTCAAACGTGAATGGTAGACCTAGTTGCAGTCGTTGCAAAACATCCTGCAAAGTATGTGTATGTAGTATAGTTATACTGATATTACTCTGGATAGGACTAACAGTTTTCATTCCTTTTGCGGTGAGCAAAAATACTAATATTGTCCCTACTGAAAATGTAAATACTGACAGTGAGGAGCTGACAACACAGAGTGTAGCAATACATGAGAGAGCACTCAGACAAACAAAACGAGACCTAGAAGCATCAGATGAGGGAGGACTACATTATCATGGAGTTAAGAATAAAACGCATTTAAATGTTTTCGCAAACTTGTTAATACACTATGTAGAGACTATGGAAATTGAAGATTGCTATGTCTGCATGAAGCTACCTACCTCTGTAGCTGAAGGCGTGACATACCATCACCTGCCACTGACCTATGGAATTTCCTGTAGCATTTTAGCTAGTTTATTTTACAAAAGAGGACCGTTACAGTACTATTACTCTAACAATGACGTGATCTTTTCTGAACTCCCTATACGTGGGAACTTGAATCCTGTACATACTAAAAGTGACGTTACTCGCTATATGGGCGAATACTTTCTGATTATAGGTAATATAGACATAGGTGACGCACACAGAGATAACTTGACCTGTTCTTTGCGTGAGCAGGAAAAGATGTTCCTGAACATGGCAGAGAAAAGGAGAATAAAAATAAAAAGAAAGGCAGATGACGAAACACAGAAAAGGCCAAAATGGGCTGAGAACATGGAAGGCACCTCAAATGGTGGAGCGGGTCCTGCTCTGTTGCTGGATTTTGAAAAGAAAGGCAAGCTATGTCTTCACCGCGAGAAGACTAGCTATTATAATAACATTTTCATTGGTTCCAGTGAATGCGAACATAATTACAAGGTAATTGGAGGTTGGGCTTTCAAAAATGGGTCAGAGCCTGTGTTTCCTGGAATTTATTATATTTGTGGGGACAAGGCTTATTTCAAATTGCCGGATCACTGGTATGGAAGCTGCTACTTTGGCATTGTCTTCCCGAAAATATACCATGTGAACAAAGTTGCTGGAAGCAGTGAAAATACTAATGGCTTAGTGCGTAGTAAAAGAGAAAGCATAGGTGAAATAATGGGTTGTATTTTCAGTGCACTGATACCTGGAGTGGGAGTGGTTCTGAACACTCACAGAATTTGCAAATTGTCCACTATAGTGGATGTGTTGTCTACTGACACAGCTCATGGATTTCTGCTGGTCAATACCGAAATGGTTGCGATCAGATCAATGGTTTTGCAGAACAGACTTGCTCTTGATACCTTATTAGCAAAAGAGGGCGGAGTCTGCCGGATGTTGAAGGTGCAACATTGTTGCACTTATATTCCGGACAAAAGTGTGCAGCTCAAAAGATACGTGAAAAACATTACTAATTTGGAAAAGGAACTCAAACCACTCGAGGTTGACAGTGCCTGGAAGAGACTGGTAGATGGTCTCTCAAATGTAGGTCATTGGTTTGCTAGCTTAGGTAAAAGCTTATTGTTTAAGGTACTGATGCCAATTGGAATTATAGGTCTTATCCTATTCTTCATATTTGTCTGTTGCAAATGTCGCAAGCACACCCGAAAGCATCAAGTGAATGGGAGAGGAGTGAAACGAAGTGTGGATGAACTTGAATTAGAGGAAATGAATAATCAGATATCCTAAAGGGTGAAGAATTCTCACCCTACCAAAAACGAGAGAGAAAAGCTGAATAGCTTGCTGGAAGAGATAGAGATGTATAAGGTGTGAGAAGTTGGCACCTGGTTCCATTTTTTGTGATGATAGTAAATATCATCAAAGAGGGGATTGATGAAGCAAAGCTTCGCATTTGCGACTTGCTGAAGTCATGAACCTCGCTCATGTGTAACCAAATAATAATTTGTACGTCTTACTAACTTTTATTTCATGTTTAAACGAAGTAAATGAAGCTTGCACATGTGTATTTCTAATACGATTAATTCGAGTCAATAAAATGGCCGCTGCTTTGAAATAGCTTCTGCGCATGCGTCAGTCACACTCACGTGTCCTGACGTGTTTGCAGGTCTGGAGGGAAATAGTTGCGCATGCGTAATACATAGCTTTGGCAATAATGTGGTACTGCTCGTACCATTGCTCTTGTGCCTGTGTATATGTAGCTAACATTTAGACTGCATAAGTATAATTTTTGGTGATAAATTGAAAGTACAAAACCAATGATGTGTTTTCATAACGTTATTTCTATGTATTAATTTGTTCTCGCTTACTTTTCATGTACCGCGGGAAATGGGGGTTTGACTGAGCCGAAAGCCATCTTGGAGGTCCTTGCTGCGCAGGACCGTCCGCCTGGGGAGAAGTCAACCTTGGCTGGTGGAACTCAGCCAGCTGGCAGGGATGGGCAAGATGCTCCTGAGAACTGACCTGCAAACTCAGCAGGACGGAGTCATGTGTCCCTATTCTGAAACAATGTAAATTTGTCATTGTATTTCCCTGGACTTTCTCATGAGAACCCCAATCTCGCTAGGCGGTACCCTGAGATGCAAAGTAGGCATCGAAATAGTGTGTTCTGATTGGTGTGTTACCCAAATCCTATCTTAGGACCAATCCAAATTGAGGGATTCTGACACTTTGCAACATTGGGGGGTGGTACACTGTCCCCAAACTGTATATCTACCCTGGGTTCACCTAGGGAAATTGTCCGACTTGTCTGGTTTAGCTGACCTGTCACTGACCCATCACACTCAATAGGTGACTGAAGATACAGAGCACTGCGGAGTACTCTGTCCGAAATTGACCATAGACTAAGGTTCTACTGAACCTTAAAGTGCTGGCGAAGCACTTTGCTGGGAGTTCGCTGACCCAATCGGGGTCTTGATCGATAGCTGCAGAGAGGGAGGAGCGCAGGCGTTGCTTCCGAACTGCGGGTGCTGGTCCTGTCCTGAGGGTGTCGTGTCCTGTCCTGAGGTCCTGTCCTGATTCCTAATCTGAAGGTTTCCTGTCCTGTCCTGGGTGTCCATTCTGCACCTGCTGTCCATTGAGGGGTATCCTTCCTTGAGGGTTTCCTGCCCTTAACTGACCCGTGGCCAGGGTTTGGTTTTCACACCAGTCTAGGTAAATATTGCTCTGAAATCTTTTAAACTTGCACCTTTCTATTCTTCTGTCTTTTGCTTCAATAAAGACACACCTTTGCACATGTTGATTTTTCCATGCTTTTGCCGCAAATATTTGCAACGTAAAGTCATTACATATTTTCATAACGTTTCCCATGTTACCCTATCTGTTAGAAATCATATTTTGCATTGCAGTTTGTCATTTTCTGATATGGTCTAGAACGGCCTTTCTTAAACTGTCCAAAGAAATTTTGCCCTAAATGCATAGCGTTTCCTGTTGCATCCCATATTAGCATTTCCATGATTACCCTGACTTTATTTCTCTATAGTTATGTACTGTTCATTATCTTGATTATCGATTGTCTTATTCTTGTAAATCTAATGCTTACTGAGAACGAACTTTAGATAAAGACTTTAAAACTTCCAGTTGTCCGTGGTCATTTTACAAAGGTATTGAATGTCATTTTGAGTTGTATTTTGCTGCCTTTCCTTCACAGCTAGCTCCCTGATCCATTGTGGTCATAGGTACCCGTGTCGGTGGATGGTAAGTCGGGTACGCTGAGGAATAACAGTAGGGAATTCACACAAATTGGTAGCAGCCCGTGAAGTCACCCGGTCAATGTATATGGTGAATTGAAATATATGGGCCCGAAGCCGGAAGCGGCAAAATTATTGGTTGGGTGACCTCGCGCGCTCTATCACCATTATCACTAGCAAGGATCTAGCCTCCCTCTCCAAGATCATTCCCGTGGACTGGTCAGATCACCACCTTATCCTCTTCACCTTGAACAGCTCTACTACTCGTCCTACCCCAATCAGCAGTTTACCAATGAAACTTACTCATAATCTCCACCTTTTTCCCCTTGGTGAGTTGGAATCTACTATTAAAACTAGATTACTACTCCCCCCTCTCTCTTATAGTACTACCGACCTTACTGATCACTACAATAATTCTATCCTTGAAGCCCTTGACCAAATTGCCCCAACTAAACTAAAACAACTAAAAAACATCCCACCCAAATCCTGGTTCACTCTGACCTTAATAATGAAAGACGTGCCCTCAGGCAGTCGGAACGTGCTTGGAGGAATCAACCTTCCTCTGCTAACTTAGAACTCCTTAGAAAGGCCAGGGCTATATACAAAAAGCACATTTTCAACGTTCTCAGCTCGACTAGGCTAGAAATCGTCCCAGAGAACTTTTTAACATTGTCAAAAAACAAACCTCCTCTAGCCCTTCTAAACTATTAGCCACTGTCGAAAGGTGTGAAGAAATCGCTAGCTTCTTTTCTAATAAAATCAACAAGATAGAACTATCCTTCTCTAACACCCCCCCACTCAACAAACTCCTCCCTCATTCCAGCCTCCCCTCAACCAACACCTCCTTCCGGGCATTCCAACAGCACTTATGTCCACTTCTCCCCCTTTTCTTGTCCCCTCACAACCCCTCATCACTCTTCCCCAGTTTGACTCCAACTTTATGGACCCAATACCAAAAAACAATGCTTCTTGGAGCGAATTCTGTCCAATTTCTGAAACTGCCGTTCTCAACATCATCTCCAAACTCAAACCATCCTCACATACCAACGATCCTCTTCCTGCTCATTTGGTTCAGGAACTTAAGCCCAGCATTGCCCCTTTATGGACCAACATTATCAACTCCTCCTTTGCAACTGGTTGTGTTCCTACTTCCCTTCAAATAGGTCAAATATACCCCATCCTCAAAAACAGCGCTGCTGACCCTGATGACTTAAACAATTTGCGCCCTATCTCAAACCTTCCCTTCCTGTCCAAAGCCCTCGAAAAGTGTGTCCTGTCACAGCTGGATAACCATATCGACTCATTCAATCTCCTAGATGTTTTCCAATCTGGTTTCAGAAAGGGTTGCAGCACCGAAACTGCAATGCTCAACATTACCGATGACATTCATCGCTCTTTTGACAAAGGTGAATCCTCCCTCCTCATCCTCCTTGACCTCCCTGCGGCCTTTGATACTGTTCATCATCTCACCCTACTTAAAACTCTCAAGGATCGCTTTGGTTTTGACGGCAATGTCCTCAAGTGGTTCACCTCTTATCTTCATAACAGAACCCAACAAATTAAGCTCAGCGGTTGCCTCTCCAAACCTCAACCTGTCTCACTATTCTATCTCGAACTCTTTTTAACCTCTTCATGGAACCCCTCACTAGTATTCTCAAACAAGCTAAAATCAGTTACCACCTTTATGTCGATGACACCCAACTATATTATAAGATCAAATCCCACAACGACATCCTACATCTCAATGATACCTTGACCAAAGTCCAAGCCTGGTTTCATCTTAAACACCTCAAACTAAATCGTAAAAAAATGAAATCGTCCTTTTCACTCCTAAAAACAACTCTCTGCCTATCCAACACTGGATTGCTGATATCAAAGCACTTAATTGCTCTCTCTACACCTCCAACTCAGTCAAATCCCTTGGCATTAGCATAGACCACAATCTCAATCTTATCTCTCACATTAAAAATGCGGCTAAAGGTGCTCCCTTCACTCTTCAACACCTTAAAAAAATTAAACCCTTAATTCCAGCTGATGATTTTAAAATCGTTGTACAATCTCTTGCCCTCTCAAGAATCGACTATGGCAACGCCACCCTTGCTGGCAACCCTAAAGTCCAACTCGCCCCGATCAAATCTGTTCTCAACCTGGCGGCCAGGCTTATCTATGACTGCAAGCGATATGATCACATCTCTCCTGTCCTCAAAAACCTTAAATGACTCCCAATTGAAGGCAGATCTACCTATAAGATTGCCTGTATCACTCATAAAGCCCTCCACCAAAACACACCTTCTTACCTCTCTGACAAACTCTAAAAAGCAGGATGTACTAGATCTTCGAGGAGTACTAACGCCCTTGTCCTAATCCCCCCTCCGATCAAAAGTAAAAAGACTCAATCACGTGCATTCTCAGGGAATGCCCCTTTAATTTGGAACTCTCTTCCCAAAGATCTACGCTGTATCCCTTCCTACCCGCTCTTCAAAAAAAACCTCAAGATGCTTCTGCTCAACAAATATTGGGGTCTTGAATGAGACTGAACGCTCTGCCCATTTCCGCTTTTCACTCCTCTATTCACCCCCTCTTGCTTCCATTTCCTATTTTCTCTCTCCTTCTCTATCTACCCCTCGCTATCTACTTTTTCAACAGTCCTCTTCTCCGTTACGTGCTTTTTACCAATCTCTATCTACTTATCGAACAGTCCTTTCCCCTTACCTGATTTCTGAATTACCTTTCTTTGTACTCTCGTCAGATTCAAATGCCTTAGCCTATGTTATTAAATTGCCCTATGTTGATCTGTTTCTGTTTAACCTATGCTGTAAAGCGCTCTGATACTCTTGGGTCCAGTAGCGCTATATAAAACCTTTCAAATAAATAAAATAAATAAGGCTCCATTTGCCTCCGGAAGCTACCCCACTGATTGCAGTTACCACTGGGGTACCCCTCCTTAAGGCAAATACTAGGGAAACTGCTGAAGAGTTAATTCTTAAAGTAACATTTTGGTGTTCAGGACACTCTGAGGGAGGTTCAATGGTGTCACCCCTCATCATAATGGCCAGACGCATTGATTGGGTTGGCCACTGTCCTACAAATACAGAGGGAGACTGTGTGGTGGTAAATTTTGGTAGGAAGGATGTAGCAGGTTGGCTCTCCAGGGACAAATAGCCCGGTGATAAGAGAGGAACTAGAGCACTTCCACTGGGGGTGTTTTACCCACCTAAAATATCTGAAAGATCCAACAATCTATCGAAATTTTTAGGGACATACCCAGGAGTGAATAGTCAAAGACTGGACAACAGACCCACGTTCTCTGAGGATCGCCGCTTAGTTGGCGGAATCCCCACAATTCCTTTAACTTCGTGGGGTCCCAGGGGAGTTGGCCCGGTAACCAGTCGGGTGGAAACATCAAATATATTTGACTCACTATCCCAGTTAGATGGTAACAACTGACTAACCATTGTTCCACTTACCCAGGTGCAGGAGGAGGATTTACAGAGGGAGCAGACAATTGTGTATGTCGTATGAATTTGAACTAGTTAAATTACTTAGCTGGAATATTGCTGGGTTGAGAAACAAAATGGAGGATGCTAATTGGATCACTTTTCTTAAAGGTTACAATATTGTTGTGCTTCAGGAATCATGGAAAGTAGATAGTTCACTATGGATAGAGAGCTTTACCTCCTATTTTGAACCTGCTAGACCATCTAACCAGCTATCTTTAGTGAGGCTGTGAATATTTGCCTGCTGTTTTTATGTGGATGCTTGATGCGCCATTCTAGCGCTGCATTTTATACTTGTTCTAGCTGCTTGTAGCGTCTTTTTTCTCTTACCTGCATTTTCTGTGTTGGTTCAAACCGCCCCGGTCCACCGCAGCCACTTAGGCTGTTTGTTGTGGAGGGCGGCTTGAATGCGTCCCGGTGGAAGCCCTCACTTCCGGTTTCCCTCAGCTAGCCGCCATCTTGGTCGGCGGTCTAGCTGGTGAGCACTTCCTTGCACTCCCGGTATTTAACCGGTGTCCAGACGCGCCTCGGACGCTATTAGTGAAGTTGTGAATCTTTGCCTGCTGTTTTTAAAAAATCGATTGCTGCTTTGTTTTTATGTGGACGCTTGATGCGCCATTCTAGCGCGGCATTTTATACTTGTTCTAGCTGCTTGTAGCGTCTTTTTTCTCTTACCTGCATTTTCTGTGTTGGTTCAAACCGCCCCGGTCCACCGCAGCCACTTAGGCTGTTTGTTGTGGAGGGCGGCTTGAACGCGTCCCGGTGGAAGCCCTCTCTTCCGGTTTCCCTCAGCTTGGTCGGCGGTCTAGCTGGTGAACACTCCTTTATTAGGGACCATGAGGCGGGAGCACAGCAGATGCGCGGCGCGCCTAAGACGCGCCAAATCCAAGCCCGTCTGCGCCCTTCCTCGCCTGTACGCTGCCTCTCGCCAGAACCCCTGGCGGGACATGGAGAGGTAGGCTGGCTTATGGGAGGGAAGTTCTATTAGCCGTTAACAAGGAGTCTACCCACTGTGGGGGAACTCTTAACTTGGGGGACGAAAGCCTTGGCTGTCCGGTGTGCAGTTATATTATACCGGCCCCAGTACCTATACCTTCTGCTTCGGTTCCCAGCCAGTCACCTGTCTGAAGTTCATGCAGCTCAATGTGAGGTCACTGGCGAAGCATTATTTGGAAATCTATGATCTCATTTCAGAGGAAGCTCCTGATGTGTTCTTCCTGTGTGAAACGTGGCTTAGTGAAGACATGGTAGGGGAGACGAATTTAGCCCTTCCCGCTGGATACTCTATTTGTACTGTCAATAGGGAATACAGAGGAGGAGGCATTGCAGCTATCTTTAAAACCTGCTATTCCTGTGTGTTTTCTAAGGTACTCATTGCAGGCTGTGAGTCTGCCTGTTTTAGCATTTCTGTCAGCCCCCATTCCACCTTTTCTGGACTTTTGGTATATCGCCCTCCCGGTCTAACCGCCAAGTTTAAAAACGCAATTCTAGACACTGTTAGTTCGCTTGCCGTGGGCCCGGCTAACTTCAGTATTTTTGGGGATCTTAATCTACATCTTGATTCAATCCATGACAGCGAAATTGGCAGTTTTATTGCTGATCTGGCGGCTTTTCAATTGATCCAATTGGTAACAGGCGCTATTCACGTTGCAGGTCACTTATTGGATCCAATTTTCTCTAATATTCAATCATCTAAGGTAGATACACCTGTACCTATGGGCTGGACCGACCATGCTTTGGTTGTCATGTCTGTTCCCCAAGCTGAGCTCTGTAACATCGATACCGTAAAATTGGTCTTTAAACGCCCTGGCGTAAACTGAGGCTTGAGGAGTTTCATGACTTCCTCATTTGTCATCCTCTGGGACCTTTGTCAGATTCAGACTCTGACTATGGTTCGTTCTGTGATTGGATAAAATTTGTCCTTGACTCTTTGATTCCTGCCAAATGGTTTAAGGCTCGCTCCTCTGCTACTAGTTCGTGGTACAACGACTCCTTTTCTGCTTTAAGGAAAAACATGTAAGAAAGCTGAACGGAAGTGGAGAAGGGACTATGACCGCGATGAAAAACTATGCTATCTGGCCACCATCAAGCAGTATCATGAAGCCATCTGTCAAGCTTGTGCTGCATATTATGCTAGTGAAATCAAGCTTATCTCTAATCCAGCAAAATGTATCTTTAAGATTCTTAAAGACCTAAGGTCTCATAAGGCAACAGAATCTGTCATATCTTCGGCACAACAGTGCGATGATTTGGCTTCTTACTTTGTAAAAAAAAGTCAGTGCCATCCATCTATCTTTTCCTCCTGTCTCTTCTCATCCCACTTCTGTGCCCCCAGACCTCAGACCTCAGCAGGTGCTGTCAGCTATTCCTCTTTTGTCTCTGGAGGAGCTCACTCATTTGAGTGGGGCAATTAAATCAGGCTCCCCTGCTGACCCCTTGAGGCCTTCATCATTCAGAGAATCTTTCTCCATTTTTTAGGACCCACTCTGTCACATTATTAACACTTCCTTTTCCACCGGCACTTGATCTGCAGTTTGGAAACAGGCTTGGGTGTCTCCCATTCTTAAGAAACCCACACTTGATCTGGCCAAATTGGAAAACTTCAGGCCTATTTCCCTGCTCCCTTGGGTGGCTAAGGTGGCAGAGGCACACATTAACAACGTGCTCACCTAATTTCTAATTTCCAACGATATCTTGGATAGTTCCCAAAATGGGTTTCGATCAGGACATAGTACGGAGACCGCTCTTCTGGCCACTACTGAGCACCTGCAGTACATTCTTAATACCGGTCAAAGTGCGGCACTCATTTTGTTAGATCTTAGTGCCGCCTTTGACACGGTTTCGCATGATATCTTGCTACAACGGCTGGAGAAAGCAGGGGTGATGGGGTCTGCTCTGAAATGGTTCAGATCCTTTCTGACCAAAAGATCATTCAGAGTATCCGCACCTCCGTTTCTCTCTCAGGCCCATTCTATTAATCAGAGGGTACCCCAGGGATCAGCTTTAAGCCAGGCATTATTCAATCTATACATTCAACCTTTGGCAGTGGTCGCCAGGCAATGGGATCTGGTGATGGTCTCATATGCCGACGACATGCAGCTGGTTGTTACTTTGGCCGAAGGATCCTCCCCTAATGCCTCTAGGTTTAGAGATGGGATGGCGGCTGTGGCTCAATGGATGGCTTCCGATCGTTTACAACTTAATGCCAACAAAACCGAGGTTTTGTTGGTTGGGAAGAACACCAACCTATCGAGTCAGCAGTGGTGGCCCACTGTTCTGGGTGCACCCCCTACATCCAAGACGTTGGTGAAATATCTTGGGGTGCGGATTGACTCATCCCTTAGTTTCCGAGACCACACTAGGAAAATTGCGGGTATGTGTTTTGGCCTGCTGCGGGGTCTTAAACCCATCTTGAAATTCTTTGATCCTACTACACGTCAGCTAGTCATACAGGCCAACATCCTCTCTCGCCTTGACTATGCCAGTTCTCTTTTACTTGGGGCAAACAAGGCTGAGATTTGTCGGCTGCAGCGTGTCCAAAATGCTGCTGCCCGAGTCTTGGTAGGCCTGCCGCGATTTTGCTCAGCTGCTAACACCATTCGGATGCTGCATTGGCTTCACATTGAAAAACGGATTCAGTTCAAGGCCTTGTGCCTATCTTTTAAGATCCTGAAATTTGCTAGTCCCAACCTGTTGTGCAACTTGCTTACGGTATATGTCCCTACGAACAGGCTGCGGTCGGCAGGGCAGCAGCTGGTCACTGTCCCGCAGGTTAAGCGCAGTCGCGCGGGAGGTCGCTCCTTTCGCTTCTTGACTGCGAGGCTATGAAACTCTCTGCCGGAACAGATCCGGGGTATGGACTGTTTACTTGCTTTCAGGAAAGCTGTTAAAACTTTCCTTTTTCCTCCAGCCTAATTAGGCTCTTCTGCTAGCTTTTATGATCTGTGATTTCTGTGCGTTTCTTCAGACTCCTTAGCTACAGCGCCGGGACGCCCCTTTGCTGGGGCAGCTGCGCGCTATACAAGCTGTACTAACATAACATAACATCTGCTATGGGAAGACTGATAGGGGGCTTGATTACGCTAATCGCTTTAAAGGTTTCTGGGAGTCATCATAAGCTTGAAACAGGATTAGTAAACTGTCTAGTTATTGAAATTACACCTGTAAATTCAATTAGAGTTTTAATTGTTAATTTTTATATCTCATTTGATAGAAATGCAGTCAAAGAACATTTGTTTAGCCTTAAAACCTACCTAGAGTTGATAAGGAGAATCATCTTACACCTTATTCAGTTATTATTTTAGGGGACTTTAATATACACTTATGTTATAATCGCTGTTGTGTCTCTGATAGTTTAGGGCCTTATACGTTCTCAGAGATACACTTTGAACACACTTCACAAGGTGAATTTCTGGAGCAAACCATAGCAGATCTGGGTCTTTTATATCCAACTAATTTATGTGATATGGATGATATTCCAACCTTTAAAGGAAGGGGAAACCACATGACCATTGACTATATTTTTTATAAACACTGCCCTTGAACTGTATGTTAAGGACTACACAGCACTGTGGTCACAATTCAGTGACCACAACCACATACATTTGATTTTGGGGGGCTATTGGCCTTAACTTGGAAGTTAATAAATGGGCTCCTACAGCAGTAGTTAAGAATACAGATCTGGCCATAGACTGAAATGGAGTATGGTTATCTCAGAGGATTTCTGTAATTACTTAGTAAACAAAGCAGGGCCAGAAATGGAGCTGTGTTACGACAGTGAGGCTAGAGACAATGGGGCTTTCACTGCCTATGATAAAAGTTATATGCAGGTAGCACAAGATCTCTCGTACTCCTGTAAAGAATATGCAAATAGAGAAGAAAGGTGGTTTGACCATAGATGTTCAGTGGCGCACCAAAAATTAATGGGTGCTCTTAAAAATAGACCACAAGACAAGATCTTGATGGCTGCCTGTAGGAAAGAGTATAAATTGGCAATAAAAACCCGTAAGGCGGAGATCACAAATGATGCTTTCAATGAATTAATGTCAATTGATGTGTTAAAGAATAGTGCCAAATTTTGGAATGTTGTGAACAGACCCTTCTTCTCTGATAATAAGGATAGTTTGTTGGAGTGTAATATCTCTGGAGGGGATTGGTTCAACCATTTTAAAGTCATATATGGGGATCAGGGTGAAATCGAACCCATATGTCACACATACATGGGTAAGAAATATTCCCTAACTTTCACAGATAGGGAAATAGCCTTGGCCGACCTTTTCATAATTAATATACCCCTCTGGTCTAAATTGCTAGCCAATGTTTTTAATAAAGCCTGTAAAGTGGGTATATGACAATGCTGGTCACAATCAGTAATAGTACCGGTTTTTAAAACGGGATCTAGAAGTGACCTGCGCTGTTATAGGTCAATTTCTCTTATAGATTCAGCCGTTAAGGTTTTAGGCAGAGTGGTTTTGGTCAAACTTACTGAGTGGTTGAATGACGCTAACATCCTCTCAAATCTTCAGTATGGATTTAGTGCCTACATTTACTTCTGTTATCCGGGAAATACACGATTGCGAAGAAGGGCTCACTCCATCTGGCATTCATGGAACTTTCTTCGGCATTCGACTGTGTCAATAGATCTAAGTTATGGCATCTACTACTGTGTTAGGATTGGATAAAAATATTGTAAACTTTTTAGCGGATCTGCATCAAGATCTTTGAGCCACAGTAAGATTTGACCAAAAAAGCAACCTAACACGTAGCATCCGTATTATTAAAGGAGTGAGACAGGGTTGTATTTTAGCCCCACTTTTATTCACCCTATACATTAATATTCCTGAAACAGTTTTATTGGGTGCTAGTTTGGACATTCCCCGTATAGGAGAGAGAGTAATTTCAGCTCTCCTATATGCGGATGATGCCGCTTTATTAGCCAGAACAGCGAATGGCTTCCAGCATCTTTTAACAACTTTTGCCACTTTTATGAAGTTCTTGGACTTAGATGTAAACAATGTTAAGTCCCTTATTATGATTATGGGGGTTAAGCCGAAGAAATGTAAGACCCACTTTTGTGAGGGGAATGAACTCACATGGGTGGCGTCATTTTTATGTCTAGGAGTGTTATTTTGATGAAAGGGGTTCATGGATCCCACAAATGGAAGTCAAAAGAAACCTAAAGGCCAGATCAACTATTGCAGTCCTAGATTTTGCCTGCATATTGGGATCGAAACCTATAAATGCCATGTTAAATATCTACAGGTCTAAATGCCTTGCTATTGCTAGTCATGGTTCTGATCTCTGGGAATACAGGGATGCCAGGGATGTCCAAATAGTCGAAAACAAATTTCTGAGAAATTTATTATGCGTGCCGCCATCGACTTCTACTTATATTATACATCAAGAAATGGGTTTGGGTTTTATATCAGACATTATAGGAATGGCGCCTTTACTTAAATGGATAGGTATTTGGACAAATCCGGAGCTTGAGATGAACCGCCTTATTATTCGCGATTGTTTAACTCTTGGTTTAGCTAGTAGTATCCTGTGGTTAAATTATGTAAAAAGGACTGCAACCTATTTGGGGAGACCAGAGCTATTTAGCTCCTCAAAGAAACTCCTAAAAACGGACAGGCTTTGGGTTAAAAGCATGCACCTTTAGATATCGCAAAGTGACAGAGAGTTCAAGGAATTAAGCAAACCCCTTGTTCGGGTACACCGGTCGTTATGTACATCACAAGCGATTGAGCAATATCTAACTATAGTGACAAATCAGCATCGTCGTTTTCTTCTGATACGATTCAGATTGAATCAATTACATTTGTTCCTTGCTGAACCTATGGGATGGAAAAAGATGGAGGATCTGAAAGTATATACTTGCGATCATTTTTCCATTCAGGACTCAATGCACTTTGTATTATTTTGTGATCATTTTGTTCACATCCAAAACCGGTTCACATTACCCATTTTAAAAGGCAAAGGTTTTACCCAGGCTAGACCGGCTTTTATTTATTTACAAATGTTAAATAGCGTTTGGGGAATTTTTAACATAGCCAGCTTTTTAACTGCAGCTGGCAGATTAAGGAGGAAAGGAAGATCTGTTAACAATGAGTATCCTGGTTAGAAACCGCATGAAATTGTTCTAATGTACATATTGATGAATTAGATCTTGTCTTAGATATTTTGTGATGAATGCGATTTTGTAATATTCTTGTTAATAATGTTATTGTTCATTTTGTAGTACGGTTTTACAAATGCCGCCGATATGTCGAGCATAATTAGCATCGTCGATATACCCTGGTCACTTGTGTGCAAATATGGTCAGTGGCCACAATAATAGGTAGATAGATAGGTCCAAGGGGTCGATGATAGGTTTTTTAATGAGTGGTGAGACAATGGCTTCCTTCCAGGTAGCCAGATAGCTACCAGATAAGAGTATGCTGTTAAGCACTTTACACAGGAAGTTAACTACAGGGACAGGAACACGTTTAAGTATGGAGGGCATACAGGAATCTGATGGTACACCAGTCTTAAGGCCTAGTACTGAACCGCAATTTGCAGGAAAGAGGTAAGAGCATTCTTCAGGGTTCTGGGTGAGCTCCTCTACGTCAGGTTCATGACCTTCCATAAGACTGACCTACTGAATTTGGCATTCACTGTTGTGGAACAGGCTGAATATCTTTGGCATTTGTAATGTCCCAGAAGTGGTGGGAAGTTCCGTGACCAACGGACTGTTTCATCCCTGATATTGGTTTGTGGCCATGTAATGGCATTTACGAGATGATCTGAGAGGTTTTTTCCCCTGCGGTATGAAAACATAGGAGGTACATTGAAGATGTTGAGTGGTGCCAGAATGTTCCAGTTGGATTTGATGATCTTGGACAATTTGTTACTGACAGGAGAGAACATGGAGACAAAAGGAATCACACAGTTGGTCCTCTTTTCCTTGGGTGTGAGTAGGGTTTTGCGATGATTGTATCACATACGTTTTCTTGCTCAGTTAACCAATTTCATAGGGTAGCCCCTTGAGATAAGTTTTGTGGTAAGCACTGCGGCTTCTCTGAAGAAGTCCTTTCTCCATTTGCAATTGCGACAAATCCGTAGGAATTGCCCCAATGGACGTTCATCGCATAGGCTTTGCGGATGGTAGCTAGAATAAAGCAGTAAGGTGTTATGCTCCGTAGGTTTCCTGTATAATGCTGTCCCAATTTTATTGTCCTAAACTTGGAGTGATAGATCAAGGAATGGTAGGTTATCTTCTTTGGGGTCAATGGTGAACTTCAAATGTTGTTGGCATATGTGAAGTCAATTCACGAATTGGAGTAGGGTTGCTTTGTTTCCTGTACAAATGAGCCAGATGTCGTCAATGTAACAATGCCAAAGGGTGATGTTGTTTCTGAATGGATTAAGGTCGGTAAGGAAGATGCTACTATCTAGATGATGTACATTGAGAATGCCAAAGTTGGGGGCAAATTAAGCCCCCTTAGAGACTCCTTTTATCTGAAGATAGTAGGTATCTCTGTATAGAAAATAGTTATTTTGTAAGGCAATCTCCAGAAGGGACATCACAAAGTCGGAGAGGATTCTTGTGGGGAGTGTACGGGTATTAAGGATTCCCCTTATGACATTCAGACCCTCTCTGTGGGGTATGTTGGTGTAAAGGGACTCAATGTCCATCCCGACCATTAAACCTGTGCCTGGGGTGAAGGGGTATCTTCGATGAGATTGATTAAATCCATGCTATCACGGACAAAGGTATCAGTGAGAGGAACAAATTCTTTGATAATGCTATTGATATATTTCCCACTAGGTTCAAGGATCGAGCCGCAGCCAGGCACAATCAGTCTGTCAGGGAGGTTTTGTTGTTTTTTATGGATCTTTGGTAGGACGCTGAGTACTGGGATCCGGGGGTGACTGTTATTGAGATACATGGCTTCCTTGTCCAATAAGATGTTGTTGAGTTTGGCTTTTGATTTTTATTCCGGGCAGTGGGTCAGAAGGCAGAGTACGGTAGTGCTCCTTGTTGTTCAGTTGGCGATGTATCTCAATGTCATATTTGGTTTGGTCCTGAATGACAATGCCTCCCCCTTTATCGGCGGGCTTGATGATTATATCCTTATTGTTACTGAGGTGTCGAAGTGCCTGTTTTTCAGAACGCGATAGATTATAGGGTACATACTCATGTTTTTGTTGAATGTTTCTCATTTCATGTAGAATCCTTCTCTTAAAAGTCAGCATTTCTGTAGGCATCAGTACTGAAGGTGGATTAAAGGTCAAAGGTGGTTGGAAGGGTGAACAAATTATTTGTTCGCGTGAGGGTCTCTCAGAGAAAAATTGTTTAAGTCTGATCCTTCTGAAAAATTGGAGTAAGTTCTCCCGTATTTCAAAGAAATTGCTCTTATCTGTAGGGACGAAGGAGAATCCTTTGCTAAGAAGGCTGATCTCATAGGGGGAGAGGTCATGCTGCGACAAGCTGAAAATGGGGAGCATGGTTGAGAAGTCATCGTTGGTAGTGGCTGGATTTAATTTGGGCCCCATTGATAAAACTTGTGTCTGGTTTGTCGTTTCCCTGAGTACTGGTACTGGTAGTTCCCTCTCGGACGGCCTCTCCCCCTGCCTCGGTTTGCATCTAAAAAAACGGCTGGTATCAAGGGTTGTGGTCTGGTTAGTTGGACTCTCTGGGGTCTTGAGGTACTTGGTCCCTCTCCTGGGCTGGATTCTTCAGCTGGGGTGTTGGAGGAGTCAGAGAAGGATACTCGTTGATGGTTGCGGAATCTTCCCCAGTTTTGTTGTTGTCTGGTAGGTTGATATAGAGTATCGTAGAAATCATCCTTCAAGTATGGATAGGTCTGATCGTTGTTATAATTTCGAATGTCCTTTTGGATTTTGTTTTGTTCAAATGTGTCAAATTTAGAGATGGTCACGTTTATTTTATCCAGAAGGGACTTAGCGTCCATGATGGTGCTATCCTCCAAGATGAGTTTCTCCAACAGGTGTTAATGTCGCTGGATAGCCTGCAGAAACAGCATTGAACTTGGCCTAAACACTTTAGATGAATGGAATACCACACTCGCATAAACTATTATCCTTCCCTTCTGCCTTGTTAAAGACATTTGTCCTTTTGCTATGTTTCTCCTAGGGTACCACCTACTGAAGACACTTCCACTCATTGTGATACCCGTTCCCTATCTTACAATATATTATTATTATTATTATTATTGTGGTCTTGATATGTATCCCCAAATTGCTGTTCTAATTATTTCCTCACCCGTCCCTATGGAGTGTTAATCATTTGTTATCTAATTGTTGCCTGCCTAAATTTGGTTGCCCAATGTGCTACGTATTTGCAATTTCATCCCATGATCATGGATGTTCCATTTACCATCTGATGTAATTGCGATATTGTGAAATTGTTTGTCCTATGTTGCCCGGTCTGATACTCTGCACCACCCTTGGCCCTCCGGCCCCCTCTAAGCCTTTCTTCTTTAATTTCCGCTACTCTGCCAGCGGCCTTTGCCCTTGCGCTCTAGTCTCTTCCCTCACGCCCACATCTCACGGCCCACGTGACTGCCAGTACGTCTTTCTCTGCTCACCGTGCAGCTCGCAGTGTCTACCGGACTAACGCCGGCTTCCTGACTACATGGATTCACTCCCCGCTGATTGATTCTAACTACCCCGGGCCTTCATTAAGTAAGTTCCGCCGGCCATCTGCACCCTGACAGCCGCACCTCTTGCACTCCCGGCCGATGTCTTACGGTCATTTACTTTGCTTCCCAGGTACCCGAGATGCCCAGCCCCCCCCCCTATTTTTCCACATCCACTCCGATCTAGCTTCTGCAAGTACCATCCTCTGCACAGTCGTGCCTCCAGCGCTAACCCCCCCCACACCACACTATTTACATGGTTCTCTACCTTTTCTAGGACACCCCAGATGCCTCCGCTTCTACCGGTCTAAACCTGGTTACCACCCTTCCCCTGTAAGTATCCCCTTACAAGCGTGACGATTTGCACATCTTCACTCCTTATTATCACTCATCATAGAGCAATAAACCCCATCCCTTGCACATCTTCCCCACAAGTGATCCAGCGGGCTATAGAAAATATATCATAAACTACGCTACCCAATTTCATAACCTATAAACAAAATTCTAAACTATACATGGACCCATTTATGAACCTGATATATTTTTGGGCCTACTGAATCAGGTGGTCAAATAAATCTATATACACATTATTTACAAACTATAAACATATTTATACATTTGCAGAAAGAATATTGTCATTAGAATAAAACCCAACCATTTAAACGACCACCATAGGCGACGTGATCTAGCTAAAGGTAACCTATACTTCTAAATAACCAAGACCAGCTTGTTTGTCAAAAGTAAGATTTTATTTTCTAGATTATGGTATATAAGTTGTAAGTTTTATAAATGAAATTTTATTTGCAATAAAGCAAGCATGATAGTAAGAAATATGGAAAAATACAATTTAAGCAATTTAATCAGATTTAAAGAAATTATATAAAGTTTAGCATTTCTAAAACCTATTTCCCTAACTGAGCTAAATAGACAGAAATTAAAGTAAAGTTCTTTGAGGATTCTTACGTGCTCCACGCAAAGTCCAGCAGCACATCACCCTCATCGGAAAGTCAGAAAGCAGCAGCCAGCCCAACCCTAAGGGCATGACTTTTTATACCTTTCTACGCTAACTAAACTAGCAAAGGAAAGTTTTCAGAAATACTCGACGTCCCATTGGCTGAGAGTGACAAGTGACATGTCACCCGATTCTTAAAAAGTTCCACAAAATCATGTTTTACAAAGACCATTGTCTCTTCCACGTGAAGCCAGAGGCTTCCTGCGATTGCAACTTTGTTTTAAGTCATCCTCGCAGCTTCCATAGTCTTACAGTGCAACTTCCGCGGATGCCAAGTTAAGGACTGACAAAAAGTTCACTTTCGACCTTGGCCATGTCCGACAGAATGATGTCAGCTCATCAGTTTTTGCTTTGTGAATGCAGCTTCAATAAACGTTTTAATTCAGAATGGGCGTCTCGTGACTTTCTGCAGAAATATGAATTAGCTCTTTTTGTGCGGCTCAAATAATTAGGCCTCAAAAGCAGGCAACTTATGATTTCTAGTATAAAACAAACACAAGAAAAGTATTAATGTAAGAAATAAAGTATATTCTGTATCCACCCCATGGTTTACTAAATAATTAACCCACCCGATTAATCAAAATGTTACCTAGCCATTGCAAACAAATAAAGCAGCGTTTATATTTACCAGTCTCCGTTTTTCTATGAGACCCATATGCACCTAGAATAGTAGAAATGACATCATACAGACAAGAATAAGCAAAACAAGCACATGCTTATTTTAAATATGCAGCAGTTAGTAATGACAAAAACGAAAACAATAAATTATTTTATTATTTTGCACGAACAAAAAGATGCAACATTTATGCACGTTTATGAGCACACATGTTAGTCCCCCCACGTGTAAAGTTTAATCTAGGTTGTATTAGCACGACATATCACAAATCATTAATAATTTTATTCATGTTATGGAAATGTGACTTTGCGAGTTTAAACAAAATTTTGTTTTCTATCTCGCTCCATCAACTCCCTCATCTGGTGATTAACAAATCACCACACCAGCACACAAAATTTTGGTAAATTTAATTTATAAGAAATCGATTCAAATTCATTGTATTAGTAAACCTAAAAGTCTGTTTCAGCATAATCCTTGCAATTAACATGACGCTCTCTATGTAACTCCTGCAACTCAATCTCCCTTTCCTCTTCTTTTCTGAGTTTATAAATTCTCTTCTTTTCTCTCAAATGCTTCTTTCTTTTATGCAACAAACAACCTACTTTAGTCAAAATAAAAATGAATATAATTATAATCAAAGGTGCCAGAATCTTGCCAAGAATTGAACTTCCGATATTATGAAACCAGTTTTTAATTGCTTGAAACCTATTTGAAAGTTTCCCAGTAAAATCTTCTTCTTCTAAAGGAATTATTTCAGAATGCATTTGTGTAATATTCTTAATATACATTTCAATATTTTTACTTTCATCCGGTATATATGTACAGCAATGTTGGACATGTAAAATGCCACAGACTCCTCCCTCTTTTGCTAAGAGTATGTCTAAAGCAAGACGGTCTTGAATTACCATGGATCTAATTGCAATAACTTCAACATTCACTAATTGAAATCCATCAGCAGTGTCAGTTGATAATCTATCAACTATAGTGGACAATTTTCTGATTCTCCCTGCATTTAGGGTTATACCAACAAAAGGTATTACAGCTTGAAAAATATCTCCCAGAACTTCAGTAAAAGTTTCTCTTTTAGCTCTATTTACATAATTATGAATTTTAAATAATCCTTCTGAATCTCTGTCAACATGAAACACTTTAGGAAAAACAATTCCCACATAACAAGTTCCATACCAATGGTCTGGAAGGTTGTAGTAGGCTTTGTCACCACAAACAAAATAAATTCCAGGAAAGATAGGATCTTTTCCACCTTTAAATCCCCAACCTCCCATAATCTGATAAGTATCTTCACAGTTGCTTGCACCTACAAAATAATTATCAAAAAGTGTGTTATCTCTTCTAATGCAAAGCTTTCCACTAACAGGTTTGTCTATGTGAATTGCAATATTTTCAAGCATTTTACCATTTAGTTTCTCATCCTCTTTTTGCCAGAATGATGACTTAGTCTGCTTGACTAATTCATTTCTCTTATAAATTGCTCTTCTCTCCTCAACCATATTCAGAAATTTCTTACCTTCAGCACTTAATTTACATGTTAGATTATTCTTGTAAGCATACTCATAAGTGAGTTCATTAGTAACAAGGAAATATTCTCTCAATTGTTTAGCTTTCTTATGCTTATTTAAAGCATTATCAATCTTGATATTAGCAAAAATCTCATCATAATTTGAATAGTAATATTCTAAACGACCAGTTTGATAAAATAAACTAGTTAATACACTACATGTAACAGCATAAGTGAGAGGAAGCATATTATATGTTACTCCCTCAGAAACAGAAGCGGGTAACTTAACGCATACATAACAATCCTTTGCATCCATTACCTTTACATATTCACTCAAAAGCTTTGTGAAAGTATTGCTTGAAAAATCACCTATTGATTTATCTTGATGAATGTTAGGTTGATGATCAATTACTTTAGCAGATGCACTATGTTTAGTTTGGCTAACTAGAGCTTTGCTTGTTAAGTTAACTTTGTGTAATTCTCTATTCATTTCTAAAGGTATAATCACAGCTAGTACCAACCAGAGCAGAACTAAAATGAGCAGACACACCAGAGTCATCTTACAGCATCTTTTAAAAACAGAGCATTTTGAAGTGCTCTCCTTAATGTAAGGCATTTTTAGGTTAGTTTTAGCCTCAAAATAAAATTAAAAATAAAAATAAATTTTAAAATTTATATACACCCCCCTTTTAAAATATTTTTCTTTTTATAACCCTAAACAAGATTTCTTCGACCTTATGTCATACATAAGTTTTCTTCTACTAGACAGTTTTTCTTCGACCTTGTGTCAACTAACAGGATTTCTTCAGCCTTATGCCAATTTAATAAATTTGTACTTCAATCATTGTCACTAATTTCTTGGATTTCGTTTTCTTCTTCACTACTATCATATATGTCTATAACAGGTGGAATTACTAAGTAAGTCCACTCAGGAGACTTGTATTTCTGGTTTGGTCTAATTATTCTCTTCCCTTTTCTTGATATCACTTCTATTTTCCTCCCAACTCCAACCTCTTTTCCAGGACTCTTTTGACTACTGATTTCTTCAACTTGTTCTATTGGCTTTTTAATCAATCTGACTCTCAATCTTCCACCAGGCCAGTAGTCTGCTTTTCTCACGTACTTTTTCTTTGGTTCAGAATTATTCGATTCTGATTTCCAAGTCCTTTTCTTTCTGTTTTCACTTCCACCTTCCACGTCACTTTCCTCAGTTTCGTAGTCTGAAATTTCAATTGACTCAGGAACTTCTCTATATGGCAATTTCACTCCTTCAGGAACTTCACTTTGTCTTCCATCACTGGTACTCGGTAATTCGTTCTCCTCCTCTTCCTCAATTACCTTTAGCTTCCCAGATTTCGGATTTTTGTTCCTTACTTCAGAGCTTGTTCTCTGCCTTTCGATACTCTCCTGGTCTGAAACTTCTTTTGGTTCAGCTTCTTTGTCCTCAATATAGACAACCGAATCCTCAGTTATCTTTCCTTTTAACAGATTCTCTTCACCTTCAGAATCTATTTCAATTATTTCTAAGTCTTTTCTTGCCAGATTTCCATTCACCGGCACAGTTTCCAGATGTCGACTTTCTTGTCGATCTTCAGAATCTGGAATTACTTCACCTTCTGTTCTGTCTTCTGCTTCAGAATCAGAGTCATCTGTGGTATCACTTTCAACATCAGAATTCTCAGGAGTTGGTATTGGAATAGTATGACTTGGATGAATCCAACGCTTCAATCCTCTGCACTTTACAGCATTAGTAGTGATCAATATTACCTGCCTAGGTTTCTGCCATCTAGGAGATAGACAATTCCTCCTCCGATGTACTTTCGTTCTGACCCAGTCTCCAGGTCTCAGATCATGTGTCAAAACTTTGTCATTTGATTGTGCTTCAGTTCCCACCTGATTAGATACAGAAGTTACCATATCAGATAACCTTTTACAGTAATCCAAAATTGCACTGTCATTTATGCTCAACAGTTTACCTACAGGTACAAAAGCTTGCCTCATAACTCTTCCCATCAAAATTTCATGAGGACTCAAACCTGTCTTTTTATCTGGTGTACTTCTTATTGACATCAAAACAAGTGGAAGAGCATCAGTCCACTTCACTCCTGTCTCTAGACACATTTTCCCAATTCTGTTTTTGATAGTTCCATTTATTTGTTCAACTACACCTGATGCCTCTGGTCTGTATGCACAGTGTATTTTCTGCTCAATACTCATAGCTTCGCAAATTAATTTCAACAGTTTGTTATCAAAATGACTTCCTCCATCACTCTCAATAGTGACTGGAAAACCGTACCTTGGGATGATTTCTCTGAGCATTAGTTTTGCTACTGTAATTGAATCACAATGTCTTGTAGGAAAAGCCTCTACCCACCTTGAGAACAAGCATACAATTACAAGTACATATTTCAAACAGTTGTGTAAGGGCATTTCAATGAAATCTATTTGTAACCTGGTAAAGGGACCACCCTCTCGACCAATTATTCCTGTCCCCACCACTGATTTTCTGTTTGGATTCATTTGTTGGCATGACAAACACCTTTGACAAAAAGATTCTGCAATGGTTCTAAATTTGGTATTGAACCATGTTTCTTTAAACAGTCTGACCATAGAATCTCTTCCTAAATGTGCAGGACCATGATATAATCTGGCCATGTCAGAAATCATGCAATTTGGTAAAACTACTCTCCCATCTTTGTAAACCCACACTCCATCTTCATCACGTTGTCTACAATCTGATCTTAACCACTGGTCTTTTTCTTCATCATCTGCTTCGTTTTGTAAATCTCTAATCTCATTCCATGTTTCTACAATAGTTGTTAGCATTAATGAATTTGAATCAGTTTCTGTACTTCTATTCCGATTGTAAGAATAATTTTTCCTTGCGCAGTACTTTGCTGTTTCATCTGCGAAGGCATTTCCTTTGGAAATATAATCAGTCCCTCTAGTGTGTGCTGCACACTTGACTATGGCAATTTCTTTTGGCAATTGTATTGCTTCAATTAATCTTCTAATGAAAACTGCATTTTTAATTGGTGACCCTGTTGATGTCATGTATCCTCTCTGTGACCAGAGTTGTCCATAATCATGCACAACTCCGTACCCATACTGACTATCAGTAATGATGGTAACTCTTATATCTTTTGATATTTCACATGCACGAATTAAAGCAATCAATTCAGCCACTTGTGCTGAACGAACTCCTTCAAGACATGATGCCTCTTCAACATCTTCGACTGTACAAACTGAGTATGAAGCTTTCAAGACACCACCTTCGGATCTTAAGCATGAGCCATCTACAAAGTAGACAAAATCCGATTCAGGTAAAGGTCTGTCTTTGATGTCTTTTCTTGGTTTTGTGCAGAATTCCATGACATCTAAACATTCATGTTCTGTCTCGATGTCATCAACAATTTCAGAATCAGGCAGTAATGTAGAAGGATTCAGATTCAAACATCTTGAAATCGAAACATTATCTGCTCCCAGTATGATTTTCTCATACTTTGTCAATCTGCTACTTGTTAAATGTTGAGTCTTACCTCTTGTCAGTAATATTTCAACTGAATGAGGCACAAAAACTTTTACAGGAAATCCCATAATGATTCCTTCACTTTGTTCAAGACTGATACTTGTAGCTGCAACTGCTTTTAAACAACCTGGTAATGCTTTTGCAATTGGATCAAGAACTGCAGAGAAATATGCAATAGGTTTCTTTAGGTTCCCATGTCTCTGAATTAACACAGATAATGCACATCCTTCTCTCTCACTGCAATACAGTTCAAAATCTTTCTCATAATTTGGCATACCCAAAGCAGGAGCTTGGCATAAGCTCTTTTTCAAGTTCTCAAAAGATTCCATTTCAACATCATTGAGAATAATTGGATCTTTTACATCTGATTTGGTCAGTCTTTGTAGTGGTTTCGCAATTACCGAAAATCCACTTATCCATTGTCGACAGTAACCTACCATTCCCAGGAACATTCTGACCTGTCTTTGTGTTCTTGGTGGTAACATTGCTTGAATCATTTTTATTCTCTCTATTGTTACTTGTCTTTTTCCTTTTGCAATTCTGTGACCAAGATATTTTACTTCCTGTTTGCAAAACTGTAGTTTTGCTGGGGACACTTTATGTCCTTCTTCTGCAAGGCGATTTAACAGAATTATTGTGTCTGTTACACAATTTTCTCTTGTCTTTGCAGCAATTAACAAATCATCAATATACTGCACCAACGTAGACCTACCTGGTAAGTCTAAATCTTCTAATGATCTTTTTAACAGTTCGTTAAAGATTGAAGGACTTTCTGTATAGCCCTGAGGGATTCTTGTCCATCCAAGGGTCTTACCTTGGAATCTGAAAGCAAAGATTTCATAACTGTCTGGGTGTAGAGGAACAGTAAAGAATGCATTGCAAAGGTCAATGACTGTGTACCATTCAGCATCATATGGAATCTGAAATAGAATTACTGCTGGATTTGGAACCACAGGACAACATGGAATAACAATTTGATTAACCTTTCTCAGATCTTGTACGATCCTAAATGTTCCGTTAGCCTTTTTAACTCCCATAATTGGTGAATTACAAGAGCTACTCTTCATTTCTTTCAATACACCTTGCTTGATTAATTTTTCAATTACAGGTGTAATACCTTCAATTGTCTCAGTTTTCATTTTATATTGTGGAGTGTTTGGAAATTCTATTCCCTGCTTCAATGCAATTTTAACAGGATCTACGTTTTTCATCAGACCCATCTCATTCCCAGTAAAATCCCATATTTCAGATTTCACTGTTTCTTTTAGCTCTTCAGGTAAATCTTTTTCTTCAAATGCAGGAAACAATTTTGTTTCTTCTGCTTCCATCATCATCATTGTCATTCTGTACAAACCATCTTCCTCCATTGTTTGTAATTCAACTCCTTCAGGAGAACAATATATTCTGCAATTCATTTTACATAGGATGTCCCTACCTAATAGATTTACTGGACTACTATTACAAACCACAAATCTGTGTTTGTCTCTGTAATTTCCAATTTCAACTGGTACTGGATCAGTTAAGTCTGTTTTAATTTGCTGATTACTTACTCCGACAACTTGGATGGTATCCCCAGAGAGAGGTAGGTTTTCAATTTCCACTGATCTAACAGTAGAACGGGTAGCACCAGTGTCCACTAGAAAAGTGATGTCTACATCATTAACTTTCCCGTTTACATAAGGACCAGACTGGTCAACCTCAAGAGTGGCTCCAACAACACACTCTTCCTCCTCTCTCGGGCACCGTCAGCAATAATCATCAGAATCACTGTCTTGGCTTTCTGTTAATAAAAATTGTTGTGAAGCATTTTGCATTTGAACCCTTTGCTGCTTTTGCTGTTTTTGTGGTTTTATTACCTGTTCACATCCCTGAAATCCCACTTTTGGATTATATTTTTGAACTCCCCCACAATTCGGAAAAGGTGGTTGTGGCAACTGGTCCTGACGATTATTCACCTGTTGTTGTTGCTGTTGTTGTAATTGTCGCTGAATATTAAATTCATTTAACCCCTGTTGCATCTGTAGCTGTTGCTGCACGTTAACACCATTCTGCATCTGTGGATTCAATAAGGGATTCTTTAAGTTTCTAGGAGGATGAGGACACTCGTCCCTCCAATGTCCAATTTCGCCACAATTAAAACAAGGTAATCTTTGTTTCAGCTCTTCTATTTTTGGGCTAAATTTCTTTTGGAAATTATTACCTTTAAACTTTCCTTGTATCTGGTTCGTATTTCCAGTTTGAACAAAATTAGTGTTCTTATTTCCCATGCTGGCAATCTGTTGCTCAGCTACCTTTACCTGTGCCCACATGGCTTTCTCTTTTAGCTTCTTCTGTTTTACTTCTAATTCATCGCTACAATATTTTGCCTTTCTCAGAATATCATCAATAGATAGTGCTTGCCATCCGACAATACTAGTTCTGATCATTTCTCCAATTTCAGGTTTTAGTCCATAAACAAATCTATAGATAAAATGACTCATGTCTTTCTCATCTAATTTTTCATAACCACTGTATTGTTTAAAGATTAACAGTAGCCTTTCATAAAAAGAATGAACTGATTCTTTTGTTTCCTGCTCTGTTCTTTCTATTTTAACCCAATCAACTTCTTTGGGTGGAATTTTGTTTTTCATCCAAACAATTACTTTCTCATAAAAATCCATTACAAGTGGATTTGGGGCACCTGTTTCTTTAATTCGCTCAGGTTCTGTTTTTGGCCAACTAATAGATATTTTACATTCTGTCCAAAGATCAGATGGAACAACAATGTCAAAAAATCCATCCAAATCAATCCACAGAACTTTTGATACTTTGATAAATCTATCGACTTGCCTGTACCACTCAACAGGTTTCTCTCTTAATTTTGGAAAGTCATTTGTGAATAACAGAATGTCCTGTCTCGACCATGGGACATGAACATATCCTCCACCTGCAACTTCTCTCATTGGAAATTGTTTTGACATTCTTTCTAATCTTTCATCTTCCTTCCTTTTAGTCCATTTCACTCTCCATTTGTTCAGTTCTCCTAGCTTTTTGATATAGACAATTAAATCTTTAATGTGAACTATTCTTCCCATTGAGTTCAAACTCTCAATGTCGCTTTCTGAGAAATCTAATCTATAATGTTTTGCAAAATTCTTTTGTTTACTCACATCGATTTCAAGTTCTGCAGCTAGATCCTCTAATTGATCATATTTATTTTTCGTTTTCCACTGAATACTTTTGCAAATGAATAGTAGTTCATCATCCCGATAGTAATTTAAACTATCTGGGCCAATTGTTCCAATTATTAATTCTTCAATATTTGCTTTTAATTTGGCCACATCAAGCTTTGGTGTAGTTACCCTGACTTCAGGACTTCCTACATCTGACATAGCACCCATTGGTGTTTTTGGAGATAAATCCTCATTGAAAGTTAAATCAGGCATTCTCGATCTAGAAGTGTTTAATTCTGTCAAATCTGAATAAAATTTTTCAGCAGGCTTTTGAATTTCTGTATTTAAAGGAATAGTTAATCCAGTTTTGTTTGTATTTCTTTGATCAAATACAGGCTGAACAGGACCTATTGTTACTGGAACTGTAACAGCTTCCATGCCTTTTGTCATTCTTTTAATTAATTCTTCTTTAGACCTTAAGTATTCATTATAATCATCATCCTCAACATTTCTTGTCTCTCTTGTATATTCTTTTGGAGGTTCCCTTGCTCTTGGAGTCATTGAAAAATGTCTACCTTCATTTCGAGCATTCTCAAATTCTGGTCTTCTAGGAGTTTCAGTGATTTCACAATTATTTGGATAAAGTTTAGGAGCTTCACTAATTGGAGGTGCACTCGGTGAAGTTTCAGTAGAAACCACCGGAGTAGACCATGATCTAGGAGGTCTCAAAGGCTGATTAGGCTGTTTATTTCTAGCAGTTGTATATATTTCTTCCATAATTGCATCCTCAGATTCACTTTCCATAGATTTTCCTGTAGGAGAACCCATTACCATTTCATGAATTAAATACAATCCTTCACTCATGTTTCCCTGTCTCCACATTCGTAATCTATCTTCATGAGTTTCTCTTTTCCATGATGGATTTTTAGAAGGTCTTTTAATTCCACTAGCTTCTCTTTGTAACTGATACATCTCATCTTCCCACTCAACTAAAGCTTCAAATTGAGTTGGTCTCGGTTTTGGAACAAGAGCATTCATTTTCTCTCGTAAGTTTCTTAAAACTCTTACATTAAATGAACCATCATCAGGCCAAGTCAAAACACCATCGTTTTTAGTATAGCGTTTCCAACTGTCGAACCATAAGACAGTATGATATCCGTATTCACCTTCCATGTACGCTGCAGGTGTTTTATACTTATGAAGTAGTTTACCACCTCGCGTTTCGATTTTCTTGTCAGGTGAAAATAAATTCTTAAATTTCTGAAATAATGTTGTCTTTTTCTCAACATGTTTAAAATGATAACTCATTTCTAAAAGTTAAATTTAATTCACAAAATCGTTCGTAAAAATTTTCCGGGATGTTCCGCAAAACAACCAATCCGTGCGCGAAATACCCTAACAAGCCAATGGCAGTTGAGCTGCGTCACTTTTCAGCTCGACCAATAATTTTGGAGATTTTCCTAAGGACCAATCAGCTCACAGGCCGTCAGAGACTCAGGAGCCAATCAGAATACAGCTTGTGACGTAGGTCACCCAATCCTAGCGCGGCTCTGTGACGTACACAGCAGCTGCGGTTTCTCACTTCTCACTCCTGGCGCTTACCCCTCCTTCACAAAATCTTTTCACAGCGCCATTTTAAGAACACTTTTCGGTGTAAATTAATTCTTAACAATCACTTATAAAGACAACATCTGTTCGTTTCACTAATTAGGATAGTTTACATACATTCAAGTATCCACACTTCGGAATAGACGGCGCTATTCACACTAAGGATAATATTCAATTGTTAGTAGAGTAACCTTACCCCACCCTTCTAACACGTATAATTATGAACTCGCTTTGCTCTGAACCCACCGCGAAGTGAAAGTTCTAAGAGTTCCACTTGAACATAAAATACAACTCAAACTCGCACTTTTACACGGAAAATTCCCTAAATTCAAACACACACGAAATCCGTACAGGACTCTCACCTGTTTATAGAAATCATGCACCGTTAGCAAAATAACGACGTTATCCGTACAGGGCTCTCACCTGTTTATAGATATGAAACATGTACCCGTACAGGACTCTAACCTGTTTATAGATAATCATGCACCGACGTTAAATTTTACCCTTCACTCAAGCTCGGATATAACTAATACTCTCATCACAGTGAGTTTTATGGAAGGCGCTTTGTCCCTATTCTCATGCTGCTTTGATTTCTTAGAAAATCCTCACTATACAAGAATCAGACCTAGCCCTAAAACTGTGCTGCTCGGCGACAACACTATGGTACACGGCGATACCTCTTGTGATACTCGGCGATATCACTACAAACGAACAGATGGCTTGCGTGACTAATTTCTCGCCACACAATCTATACCGGTATAGCTTACGGATAGGCACGAAAAACGAACTTAACAAGTGTTAAAACATCAATCCTATTTGCATACCATGACGCAATCCTTAGCAACCAACATGTTACCTTGGTTACTCCTTAGCAACCATCAATTTCTGCTACCAGAGAATTGATCCAGCGGGCTATAGAAAATATATCATAAACTACGCTACCCAATTTCATAACCTATAAACAAAATTCTAAACTATACATGGACCCATTTATGAACCTGATATATTTTTGGGCCTACTGAATCAGGTGGTCAAATAAATCTATATACACATTATTTACAAACTATAAACATATTTATACATTTGCAGAAAGAATATTGTCATTAGAATAAAACCCAACCATTTAAACGACCACCATAGGCGACGTGATCTAGCTAAAGGTAACCTATACTTCTAAATAACCAAGACCAGCTTGTTTGTCAAAAGTAAGATTTTATTTTCTAGATTATGGTATATAAGTTGTAAGTTTTATAAATGAAATTTTATTTGCAATAAAGCAAGCATGATAGTAAGAAATATGGAAAAATACAATTTAAGCAATTTAATCAGATTTAAAGAAATTATATAAAGTTTAGCATTTCTAAAACCTATTTCCCTAACTGAGCTAAATAGACAGAAATTAAAGTAAAGTTCTTTGAGGATTCTTACGTGCTCCACGCAAAGTCCAGCAGCACATCACCCTCATCGGAAAGTCAGAAAGCAGCAGCCAGCCCAACCCTAAGGGCATGACTTTTTATACCTTTCTACGCTAACTAAACTAGCAAAGGAAAGTTTTCAGAAATACTCGACGTCCCATTGGCTGAGAGTGACAAGTGACATGTCACCCGATTCTTAAAAAGTTCCACAAAATCATGTTTTACAAAGACCATTGTCTCTTCCACGTGAAGCCAGAGGCTTCCTGCGATTGCAACTTTGTTTTAAGTCATCCTCGCAGCTTCCATAGTCTTACAGTGCAACTTCCGCGGATGCCAAGTTAAGGACTGACAAAAAGTTCACTTTCGACCTTGGCCATGTCCGACAGAATGATGTCAGCTCATCAGTTTTTGCTTTGTGAATGCAGCTTCAATAAACGTTTTAATTCAGAATGGGCGTCTCGTGACTTTCTGCAGAAATATGAATTAGCTCTTTTTGTGCGGCTCAAATAATTAGGCCTCAAAAGCAGGCAACTTATGATTTCTAGTATAAAACAAACACAAGAAAAGTATTAATGTAAGAAATAAAGTATATTCTGTATCCACCCCATGGTTTACTAAATAATTAACCCACCCGATTAATCAAAATGTTACCTAGCCATTGCAAACAAATAAAGCAGCGTTTATATTTACCAGTCTCCGTTTTTCTATGAGACCCATATGCACCTAGAATAGTAGAAATGACATCATACAGACAAGAATAAGCAAAACAAGCACATGCTTATTTTAAATATGCAGCAGTTAGTAATGACAAAAACGAAAACAATAAATTATTTTATTATTTTGCACGAACAAAAAGATGCAACATTTATGCACGTTTATGAGCACACATGTTAGTCCCCCCACGTGTAAAGTTTAATCTAGGTTGTATTAGCACGACATATCACAAATCATTAATAATTTTATTCATGTTATGGAAATGTGACTTTGCGAGTTTAAACAAAATTTTGTTTTCTATCTCGCTCCATCACAAGCAACTCCACCCCACAGCATTCAACTTGCTTTATGCTCCTTCTCATACTGTCCACAGCGTCCCTTGCGACAGTCTTAAGGTAAATTGCTTTACTTATCTGGAGTTGCAGGAATTTTCCTCAGCTTCTCGTCATGCACCATTCACACCCTTCCCTTGTACACCTCCCCTCGATCCACTACCCTCCGTTCTCAGCCCGGCCTCAACCCGCTTTGTGCTCCTTCTCCCATATCCATGTGTTAACTGCCCACGCAACAGCCTTAAGGTAAATCGCTTTCCTCATCTATTCTTCCTCTTTTCATCTCTCTTCTTCTGTCCCTCCTAGGTCCACACCGCCCTGAGATTTATTTATTTCTATCCATAGCACTGCTTTTAAGTCAATTGTAACCTGTCCTGATGATGGCCTAAGACTTCTGCAGGCTGAAACGCTGTCGACTTTCACAGCGTAACTTCTGGTGCCCTCTTTACCGACACCCGACCTAACTGTGTTTCAGAAATTTTACATCATTAATTGTTTGGATGTCCTGAATATGTAAACTTGTGGTTGTTTTACATTGTCCCTTGTCGCGACTATCACTATTGCTGTATATATTATGTCACATGTCACTTGCGCCATCACAAACTTCACGAGCACTTGTGCACAGTATTTTGTTGGTTACATGTCCATTAATGTAACGCAGTGCTACCTTCCCATGTGCTTGTATATATGAAGTTTAATATGTCCAACATGTCCAAAATAAGCTACCTTTACATGAATGTGTCTCCCTGTGTTTTTTTCCTCGTTTGGATCAAATCCGCTGCAATTGATTGTGCCGTCTATATTTGCTCTTTAAATGATACCCATGTTCCAGACATTGTTGTTTCATATAGCATCCCTCACTGGTGCAACAAAAATTTTAGACAATTGGCAGTTGAGAAGCTATGGAGTAACCCTACATTTGTATACTCAGTTGAAACAGTAAATGAGAAGTATTTGCAAATATAACATGTGAAAATCCTCAAAGTGAACTAGAAAGGTTCTTCAACATATAGGTATTTTTGTAATAAGGATAATTTGTGCTATGAGCCCTATTGAAAGTAGTATCAAGCCTCAGCCTGACACACCCTCTTTCTTAGATTTAGACTTGGTACACTTGCTATGAAAGTGTCACACAGTATTCTAGTTTTTGATCATGGTCATTTTTGCTGCTTTCTGCTTTTATGCTCTCTAAACAATGAACCGAATAAAGCTCAAATTGAAATCGAAATTGAAGTGTCGCACAGTGAAGTGTAATAACTGGATTGCGGTTGCAATTTGGGGGGTTGCAGAAGCATTTACATTGTATGTTTTTTTTGTACTGAACAAAACATTTTATTCGTTTAATGGGGCCGCTTCCCCCCCTATAAAAACTTTTGTGATGGTAGGAATGAGTATGCATTGGACCTTTTTTTATAAGAATGATATGATACATGATATGATATGATTTAGATATGTCCTATATGTGGATACCTTGGAAGATCACTGCCACGAGCATATAGCAACTCTTCTCGGTCGCACTTTACTCGTTTATACATTGTATGATGTATTATTTTTTTTAGCCGTTTAAAGGGTTGCAGGGTATGGATAGCATGCTTGATTCTAGTAAAAAGAAATATATAGTTTTACATTTTATAGTGGTGATTTTATGAATTAAACAATGTATTTTGCTTGGAGTTGTTTAGAATGAATTCCACATTTATTTTTATGTTATGGGTGTCATTGCTACAATTTTAACAACTCAGTTAGTATTACTGTATGCATAGTGTATGTTTTATGGCTTTTTGCTGATAACAAAATGTTGACTGACTGGCCACCTTGAAAATTATTTTATTTAGCTCTCTTATTTAACGTGAACATCTTGTATCATTATGGGACGTGAAATTATTTCTTATTTCAAGAATGCTGGCTCACGAATTGGTTTAGCGGCCTGTTGCTTTGATTGACAGGCGTGCCCCTGATGCCCCTCGACTTTGATTCCTCTGTCCAGCTGTCATGTATCAGGATTAAAAGCCACATGGAAGCATGACAGAAATTGGCAGCCTCTGATTTGTATTCTTAGCGAAATGGCTGGTGGCATCTGAAGGGCTCTGATTGCAATTGCCAGGGAACCACTGCATATTTTGAGTGCTGAAAATTGCTGCAACCAAATAATTAGATACTTTGGGAATTATGGCAAGAGCCGAGGGAAAGTTTCCAACAGAAACTCACCCAGGATCTCTAACACATCGTTCATGTACTGGCACCACCAGGCTGTAATGTGGAGTGACAGCGGCAAAAGCGTTTGACATTTGCAGGATACTGACAAGGTTCAATTTCAACTAGCATACTCCGAATCAGAATCCGCTTCATTCGGCTGGGATCAGCCATAAAAGTATACAAGCACACACTTCCAATCACATAATCTGCTTATGCTAGTCACAGTTCTGAGAGTAGGTAGGATTTAAAAAACAAAATAGAACTGAAATAATATGTTGGGATTAATAATACTTTGGAATTGTCACCGAAAAAATAAACACGATCGGTAGTACTAAAGTATGCCTGGAGCTTGAAAAGGGGCATTATAACTTTACTATATTTTTTTCACTCGTTTATTTATACTTCAAGCTGATCGATTTGAGTTTCATTGTTCATTTGAATAGACCTTACCATTTTCAGTACATTTCAATATATGGAATTGTACTTCAATTTCACCATTTACATAAGTACCTGAGATTTGCACGCAACAGATTGCAGATTTAAACATCAGTGGTATGAGTCAGCCTTTCATTTCTCTGAGGTAAATCATTTTAATGCCATTAAGTTGAAAAGTCAATGAAATTGGGACTTCCATGACACAAAGAGCTATATAAATAACGTTATTTTTACTTTTATTAGGCATTTTAAATGAATACAATGCCATGCAACACAGCATCTCCTCTCTCTGGGGCCAGGACATGTGACAACCTGGAAGCCGCAGTGGGGTGGATGGGGAAAGGGGTGTAATGTACAATGCCCTACACACATAAAAACACACAATAGAACTGCCAGTCGGGGCTAAGTGGGCAGCTGGCTTTGGAATGGTATTGACAGAAGAGCAGTGGGCGGGTGTTGAAACACAAGTGAAGGAAGTTTCCACTTTCCAGAAACTCGTGATTCCACTATACACAATTTCATTATTTGCATCAGACTTATTTGACACCAAAGCGCATATACTGTGTGTTCCTCGGGCCCCATCAACTTATACCAGGAGGCCCATCGACTTGTCCAAGGTGGTGTCAGCAAGACACTGTTTTCCACCATAAGGTGTGGAGCTGTCATCCATCTAAGGGAGACAAACATATCCCCCAGTTCATTGACTTTGCCCTGTACTATTTAGGAGGCAGATAGCAATGTCTTGGAAGGCCAGCGCTGCACCATATTTGAAATGCTGGTTACAGGAACTTGTCAAATGCACCAAAGCGGAATCGGATGCTATCATCAGAGCCCAACTCCTTAGTGGCATAAGTCCTGTTATGATGACACTGGAGACCAAGAATGATGAGAGACCACCCTGAGATAGGTGTTGATGCTAAGTATGCTTAGAGTACAGTAATCCACTGTAAATCTATAGTTTGTGAACATCCTACCTATTTCATTGTTTAATATGGATGAAACTCAGTGCCCCCGAGTGTACGCCCACATTTGTGTGTTTATTATATACTCATCATTTGGTCGCACATTCTCCTGGTGGCTGTCAGTGGTCTCCCACTAATGTTTACGTTCAATGCCTTGGGTGCCCACTTCCAAGGCAGAGGACAGAAATGCCCCCTGCCTGTCTGCAGGTTCCGGTTTCCATGCAAGCGCCTGCCAGTTTCAGTTCTCTGATCTAGGAAAGGGTGGATGGCCGTGACCTCCCCCCTCCAGTCCATGGACTCATCACTGCTCCCACATACCTCAGCATGCAACTACGACTTCAGATTAGAAGTAGGAACCCTCTGAATGTAAGCATATTAATAAGCAGAGGAAAATAAATTAACCGGGATTCCCTCATTACTAGTGAATGAAGAGCCCAGAACTAAATCCCTGCCCGGTGGCGGAAATAGAAAATGTGGTGTACAGAAGACCAACTCACCTGCATCACTCATGGGACCCAAGTTCTTCTGATTGAGGCTCTACAGTGGATGGTGTTAGGCCGGTAGTGGGGTTAAAACAGGTGCTAAAGTCCATCCAAGGCTAATTATGGGTGCAGGATTGATAGCCAACAAATACCATAAGGCAAAGTTGAAAAGACCTTTGAAGAGCGAGTTCAAGAGGACATGAAACCATCGAGAGTTGAGTGGGGAGGGGGATCCATGCAGTCCTCCCCGAGCATTCAACAAGGTGGGATGGTAGGTCACCTCCAAGGGACCAGCACCTGGGCATACCTGGCCCCCATATGGCACATTTCCTTTGTGGGAGTGTGTCGGGATAGCTTCCCGGTCCACTGGGAAGGCTTCAGTGTGACTGATGGCTCTCCACTTTAGTGGAGAGTGTTACAGCCAATCTGGCAGCATCTCCCAAGGGAGATTGACTTCCTCTTTGCTCTGCCCTGGCAACTTCCCCAACATCTCTTGTGGTGAAGTAGAGAAGGGTGCTATGTGGACAGCAGTTGAACATTGATCAGTCTGACCTAAGAAATGGGACCTAGGAGAAGGTAGAGTGCTGGTTGAAAGGGATGGCGATGGCCTCCGTTTCTCTGAACTGAAAAAATGGAGTCAGGCTCAGCTCCCAGAACCCAGAGTTTTAGAGACAGGTGTCCTTATGGCATCTTGTGCAGTAACACATACAATTACTGACAGCTCCCGGGAGAGTTATCTTTTATTTTATGAAGGGGAGGGTGTCCTGAAATTGGTTCACCCCAAGAGATGGCCCGAGCCTTAAAAAGTGTTGCCTAGGGGTGCTCTTACCAGTCCTTAAAAGTCCACAGAACAGGGATTCAAACTTGCTTTGGGCCATACCCTGATCTACAGCACCTCCCCAAGGTGAACAGCCCCTTGTATGCTGGAACAATGTAGGTAAGGAAAGTCAGCATGTCAGATCTGTAACTTCAGGACATGCCCAGGCAAAGACCAAGCAAAGAGTAGGCCGCTCTCCAGAGCCCAGGAGTAGCTGGGCTGGCCCAGTGTTCTTGGCTTTTGACCCTGGTATAGGTTCTGACGTTTTTGTTGTTATCTATTTCATCCAAGATTTTATATGTAAATTGTGATATACCAATGTATTTTAGTCTCAAAATGAATAGATGGTCTAGAAGAATATAAGCCTTCAATGAAACTAAGCTCATTTTTAATTTTGTTTTGGGTGACCCATTTTTAAAAAAAAATTGATTTCAGGTTAACGTTTTTTATTTATAATACGTTTCTGTTTATGAGTGGCTCAAGATATTGAGTAGAGTTTAATCAAAGACCATTTGTATTTTTAGCTTTGATAATTGGTTTATTATCATATCATTTATATTTTTTTCATTCCTGTTAGTAAACCTGTTAAGAGATGGGTAAACGTTGGGGGGGGGGGTTCAGCATCTTTGTGAAGTAACAAGTCCAAAAAAACAACTCTGAATTTAGATGAACACATAATTGAAACGTTCACTTTGTTAAATGAGGTAGAGTACCTGTCTGCACAAAAAAAAATATTTGAAGAGCCCAGTGCTAACATCGATTTAGGGATTAGAGCTGTTTGCTAAAGCAAAAGAGAAAAAACAGAAGTTTACATGGGATCTATTCCAGAAAAAAAAGAAAGGCCTGTAATCTACGGCTTCAAATTCACTCAAACAAGCAAGAGGCAACTTTCAAATAGACAAAGATAGTGCCCTTCAATTAATTTATTGGATGAGGTTGACTCAACATGTAGTTACAAAGTTCATTTAATTAACAAGAAAAAGTCTACTGCTACTGACATCACAGTGCAAGTACTTTGCAGTAATCAGGTGAAGTGTTAGCAAATAATGATGCATGGGATGTAATCTAACCATTCTGAGTAAAACTCTAAACATCTGGGAATGACACGATCATATGTTGTAAACATTCTGGAATCGTAATATTATAAAAAATGTGATGGAAAAGATCACTTCACTTGAAACTTTACTCTATGAAAAGAACTATGATGAGAAAATTTGATATAGTATTGAACTTCCCTGTGAACTTATATTGTGAATCAATCAAATAATTTAGTGCTGCGAGACTGTTATTAACAAAATAATTGAAGTAGCATGTACTCTATTATATGATTTATAAGCATTATGTAGTCAAACGATTACCTCTGATATTGCACCTTCGGTCTGAATGTAGGAATATGGTTCAATCCTTTTCGATTGATTGTAAAAATACATCTAATAGGAGGATTAAACATGCACCTAGAAATATTTCCGCTGTTCACCAATTTGGTTAAACATAGAACACATTTACTATGGTGAAGAATGTGTGGTACATATGGCTGGTGTTCTTCAACAACAGCCAGGGAAATATGAAGAGAAGATTTCTTTAAAAAACAAAGTTATTCACTGCATTCGTAATGTAAGGCATTGCTGCTCTGTTGTCAGATTTGATATAATCTGAGTGGAGCATGTATCAAGTGACTCTGCTTTGCTTGACTAAACAACTGTGGGTTTGCCAAATATTCAGTTGAAGAGCAGAATTCTGTGGTTGGAGGGACTACTAAAATATGTTCCACCTCTTACTATTCAGATGCTCCCATTATTTCAATACACCTCCACTAGTAAGACAATGCACAGAAAATAAAAGCTCTCCCACTCATCCCCCAGGTAGATCCAAATAATTGTTTGGTGGGTAATGATTGACTGCTTCAGTATTATGTCTTGTCTCAGCAGAAGCAGGAACTGACCACATCTCTAGTCTTACCATCCTATAAATTGGAGTTACTAAATATATATTTTTGTTCAAGTTCCATGTTAACAATCCTATTTTGGAATATAGCTAATCTTGCATCCAAACTCAGTGAATCAGGCTGCTGGATTTGATAGGTAATCATGGTATTTGTTTGTTCTAAGACAGTGCTATTTTGTCAATTTCTCTTGATTGGTTTTGTTAATTATAATAATGAAGCTAGTCGGTCAAAGGTCGGCCGCCCTTTAGACGACCATGTAGTATGATTGAAAGTCACTCTAAAGAAGTAGTTTCAATTCAAAATCTTGACTTACAGTTCCTAAACATTGAATTTCCAACCACAATTATGATGATGGAATGACTTTACTTAATGTCGCTAGGTTAGGTGACTGCAAAACAAAGCGATCCCCTACACTGGAATTCCTTGATTATCTGCTCACACTGGTATTTTTTCCAAACTTGATTTTGGTTGCAAACACTTTTAATGTAACCTTAAACCCAATTCCAAAGTTTATGTTAATAATAGAAGAGGGAGATGAGGTGTTTGGTATACTGCTGCGTGCATCAGAATTTCATATTATTGTTGACATGATGGTCCTTGAAAAC
This sequence comes from Lissotriton helveticus, assembly GCF_964261635.1. Classification (NCBI taxonomy): domain Eukaryota; kingdom Metazoa; phylum Chordata; class Amphibia; order Caudata; family Salamandridae; genus Lissotriton; species Lissotriton helveticus. Next base: position 1,054,840,034 of record NC_136069.1, on the reverse strand, counting down.
CTGAGAGTGACTATGAATCTCTATCACTCATGGTGAGTGTCGAGGGTTTTGAAATTGATGGTTCTACTCACCAAAAGGCTTAAGAAATGCTTGGCTACTGACCTAAAATAATTAAATAAAATGCAATAGTGACTGTAACAATGTTATCAGCAATTTACAATTAGATGATTTCTTTTTGTGAGGCAATGAAACTTATGCTCAATGATAATCACTTTTTATTACATCTTCTCTCCCTAACGTTTCAAACTTTTGCATCTAACTGCACAAAATCTATTGATTGGAAATCGAAGAAACACCCATGGCATCATAATGTATGTAAAATAGAAAAAGGCAATTTTAAGGGCAATAGATAGGTCTGATTTAGTGGAAGCACACATACAGTGCAGATCTATTTTAGAAGTGAAAATGGGGCATTGGGAATAGTAACAATATAAACCGTTACTCAGTGCCTTTAAGGTAAAAGACCAAAGGTATTTTTGACACATTTTTTCACATGGTAGTCTTTCTTGCAATAACACACCTGAGATACACAATGCATGAGTTATGAATTAACCACTTCTTTACATCATATGAGATTGATAGGGATATTAAGACTCTTCATTTCCCATTCCCCAGTGTTGGTGATGCAGCAAATTGAATTTGCTCTTAATGATTTCCAAATTGATTTGGATACCCTGAAGTGGGACGGAGCTCTAGGCCTGGATACAATTCAGGGATACCTTTTTTAAAGTGAGATTTTAAAAGTGAGCCTGTGGTGTGGGGGCCTGAATGGCGCTCACCCAAACTGTTTGCACTTTTTCCTAAAAAGATTCTTCCTGCTTTTAAATAAATTCTTTGTCCTAAGAATTCAAAAACAAAATTGTAGATTTGCAGTCCATGTAGTCTCATTCACTACCTTAAACAATGGTCAATATTGTTTTACCCACGGGTGTTCAAACAAAGTCTTTTTCTATCTCTAACAAAATGTCACTAAGTCTTTGCCTTCTGTGATTTTTAAAGAAAAACGTTTTTTCTTCAAGCAAGGCTTACCTTCTGCTCTTCATATATAAGTTGCTACTTCTTTGGGTGGAGACTCAATAACTGGCAGTTGAAACAGGGCATGGTCTCCTTTTATTGTGTAGACAAGGCCAGATCCACTGGCAGTTGAAGCAGAATGTGGTTTCCTCCTAGAACCAAGATGACCACTGGTGTTCCAAAAGGAGGGACAACATTTAATCAGGCCTCTACAAATGGCCTGAAAATATTGTAAACCACACCATGGTCTAAGGCAGGTATGTTCGGTCAGAGTCACAGTGCTCATTCCAGCTGTTAATTAAGTCATTGACAGTGGGAGAACACAGAGAGGGCTATTATGGATCTTGACAATTTTCTAGTTGTTTTGGATTGAAAGCAGTTGCACGTGGGAGGAGCTCCTTTGCCTTAAATGAATCAATGAGACTGGAAATAAGGCTCCACAGACAGAACACATTGTTGGAAACGTGTGGAAATGAATGTTATAAGCATACTCATAAAGCGTTGCTGGAGGAGGTGAAAGATATATAAGAGATATAGGTAGGGTGCACAAACGCTCCAGTTTCTGATCCCTCTTCTCTTTATATGTTGCCATTGTTGGATGAAACAATATATTTTCAACATGTGTCTGGCAAGGTGACATATGAGCCATTGAGACTTTATTAGGTTTCATCAATTCTTAATATTTACTAGCATCTTTAATTTGTTAAACAATCAAACTGTACTTATGGAAGGCTTGTCAATTTAGTTACTATTGAGGTGCGAGCTGTTTCTTCTTGATGTCATTGAATAGAGTGCTCATATTTCCCAGATGTGTATCAATAGAAGCAAAAAAAACATCCAAGGTTTGCAGTAGTTTTAATTTGTTGTCAAATGTATCAGTGCCAGGTGAATGCAGTATTCTTTACTTCTAAGGAGTGAACTAGGGGGGTGATTAACTCCAATGTTAGCTTATAGGTCCTACCCACCCATGTCTATTTTTGTATTTTCAGGATCAGCTCTAGAGTGTTCTAATCAGTTGATCACAATTATTGGCTTCTTAACAGGTGCTCTGAAAATGAACTTTTTGCCCTCAATATGGCTCTTTTTGCGGACATTTTGGCAAGGATTTGAGAGGATCACCTCTGAATGGTACTGTGAGAAATCATCAAGTTTTAGATTATGATGATGAACACCAAGCCTCACTGATAATGAATTGTTTGGAATCCCCAAGAACTTCATATGTGGCCCACATTAAATGGGGGTCAAGAGAAGTAATTTGTGCCTTGTAAGTTTATCAGGCTATTTGAGTGGAAAGATGGTCTGCATAACTCAGACTGGAGGTTATTCATGAGTTGTTTTTGTAAGTATTTGCTACTTTTTATATTGGTAAAAGTCTGTAATTTTCAGGACCACTTTAGATATACTGTTTCGAAATGTGAGCAGAACAAGTCGTCTTCTGCTCTCAAGCACTCTAGCTAGCTGGCACGGTAACAATACACTTTGCGCAATCTGGGCCTTATTTATGAGCCCCTTTCGCTGCCAGTGTAACTTTCTGTGATGCTCCGGCAGCACAGATTACAAAATCATATCTATGAGGCCACACAAAGCCACTATGCATGGCTTTGGATGGCCTTATAGATATGGAGTAAAGCAAGGCAGCGCAAATCGCTGTGTCGCCTTACTCTTCACAAGGAAGGTGTTCCATGAGCATTACAGTCAGTGTTCCCATGCAACACCTATGGATTTTGACATTGCCCCAGATTTACAAGATTATACAAACCTGGGGTAGTGCCAAATCCTTACGTTTCCTGAGGTGAAACATAACGAGGAGAAATGTCTTAATTTCTCTTTGTTTTTTCCTCTTTCTATGTGTGCTGCATTCTGCAGCATACATAGAAAGATGAAAACACTTCTTAAGAATTTTTTTGTGCTGGAAGGTGTCCCTTACTGCACAAAAATAATCCTGCAGACAACACAGGCACCCTTGCACCATGGTGCAAGAGTGCCTGCGTTGGCGCTAGGTTGCCTCAATGGCATCAGCGCAGGGGGGGGGCAGAACAGGAATGCGCCGTATTGCATAAATACAGTGCATTCTTGAACTTTCACTTTGCTCAAGGCAGTGCAGCTGTCTTATGCCAAATCCCCGTAAATGAGGTCCTTTGTGCAAAACAAGCATGTTGTGCCACTCCACCGCGTGCAAGTTTTATCATAGGGGGCTTTCCCAATCAGGATCCCTCTCCTCATGCTTCATTACTCTCCAGGGACCAATAGACTTGGAGAGAGGGGGCTTCTCTCGAGTGCCTCACAGAATGTAAGTAGAAGTTAAAGTGAGAAAGTACATTGTGCAACAATGCATTTGTTTGAAATTGGTTCATATTCACACTGCTCCATCATGTACAAATTATACAATAGAGGTACTATACTAATCAATAGTCCTCTTTATGATCTTGCCTCTATCCCCTCTTCATTCTTCACAGCTCTTCCATACGCCAGAGAACTTGGAGTGAAAGCACTTCTCACAAGAGCCTCACAGAATGTAATCAGAGGGTCAGGGCTGGACTGGTAACACAAACTAGCCCTGGCAATTGAGTCAGACCGGCTGCAGGGGGTGGGGGTGGGGAGAAGATGGCAGTGGGAGAGGTGGGGAGTGTGTGTGGAAAACACTGCAGCTGATTTGATACAGGGGGTTGATATTGCAGCTGATATTGTAGCACGGGTGCTTTAGTAATCAGGAGCTATTTTCTTGCCCCTCATCATTTTCCAGGCACCAGCAGACTTCGAGCGTGAGTGCATCTCCTGAGTGGCTTACAGATTACACCAGAAGTTCATGTCAGAAACTACTCTGTGCCAAAGTGCAACTGTTTGTAATTGGTTTGTGCAACACTGGCTTCTGTAACATAGGGACACTTTACCAATTAATATTCCTCTTTCTCCTCCCTCTTCTAGTGCATCGCTGTTCTCATGGTACCAGCGAAGTTAGAGCAACGCGGCTTCTCACAAGTGCTTCACAGAACATAAGCAGATTATGTCCGAAAGTGCACTTCGCCAAAATGTTGTTTGAAATGGTTTATTATGATTTACTAGATCATTGTGAACATCTATGTTGATCCTGGAAAAATCTTGGTAATTCTTGGCATAATGTGAGCATCTCTGGAGTACTGGTGCCAATCCATGTTTGATGCCAGCCCTAGCTTACTGGACATGTTGTGGGCATCTGGGGAATGAAAATGTGTGTATTGGGCACAATTCTGGCCCTAACTGAATGGTGGCTGTTTTTGACACAGTGTAGGCATCAAGTGCACAGCTGTGCTCACCACTTATATAATGTTGACCTTGAGGTAATGCTTGGCATATTGTTTTAATCCACAACACAATGGTGCCAGACCTGTTAAACTGCCTCTTATTTATAATTAGGCTATCCGGTTTTTGGTGAAAACCTATAATAACTGATAAAACCCCACTGAAAAGGAAATAGCCCTCACCAGTGTAAACATATAAACACTGAAAACACACCTGCACAACTACAAACTAAATGCCATTCAAAGAAAGGAAAAGGAGAGTGAAAGAATGTTTTTTATTTCTTCCTGAAGTGGCCAATACAATGTAACTTTGCTATACAAGGTAGCAGGAAGAAGGACCGGGCTAAAACTATTCTGCTTGAGTTTTGTTGTTTACGGATGTCACTGAAATGTTGTTTCGTCTTCCTTTTGCTTTTTTCAGTTTTGTGTTCTTTGGTCTAAAGATGCAGAGTTTAGAAGTATGTTTTAGGTCTTGTTTAATTATTTTATAAACATTAGAGAATTAGGAAAAAACAAAATCATATTTGATATTTTGGCTACGTTTGATTTTTCCACTGATAGGTAACATGGCTCGCTTCATAAGAATCTTTCCCAATATGTACCATGACATTTACCCACTGAATAAGGGTAAAATCCCTTAATATATCAGCCTCCTTCTCTAGCGAGTCAGTATTGATAGTATGTGAATTGCCAAACACCCCAGGCTTTAAACATTCAAATCAAGGTGTACTGACAGGTATATTTGAAAAGAGTGTTGTGACAAAGCTTCTAGGATAATGGTGAAAACATGATATCAGACCTTTGGAAAACATGGAGCGCAGCATCACTTGGAATGATGCTGCAAAAAGTTCTTACCAAGTTCAACAAAGATTGGAGTGATAGTTTTTGTACTTGCAGTGATTTGTATGTGGAAAAGTTGTGATGACCTGTAAAAATCGATACCTGAGCTAAAGTGCTTCCCTGTAAGATTCCCTTGCCGCTTCCTACATGGTTTGCAAAAAAAATCTTTACAATCTTATGAGTTAATGAAGAATACTATTGACTTTTTAGTCCATTCTGGTGTACTGTTTTGTTATGCGCGGGAAGTACAAACACAAATATTTCTCATGTTGTGTTTTGTGTGGTATCAAAGAAAGAATCATCCCAACTGTGACATTTAGCTGCTGGTTCTCAATCCTAGAAGCCATGAATGCTATAATATTCATGTGCCAACCGTTTACAGATTCCTTGCTAAGTGATGATGTCAAAGGAAAGAAATGTGAGGATCTTCAGTCGTATATTGGAAGTGAGTCTAAAAACACTTTAATCTATGAAGTGTTCAGCATAATTGGTGTAGATGTGAAACATCTCCTTGAGAGTAGGCCGGGCGACACTTTTAGGGAATTTGACACTGCAACATGTTCCACATTAGAGTGCTTGCCACTTGTTAAGGAAAGAAATGTTGAGGAACAATTCATGACATTTTATTTCACAATGTATGAGAAATGGCTTGCAATGATGTATAGAAATGTCCCTTCACCATCTATGGCATTTGAAGTCAATGAAGCCTCACTGTGGTACTCTGCACAAGTACTAGATCCCTTCTGTAAAGTGGAATTTTGTCCAGACTTTCAAAAGTGCTGCTTCATTTTTGACTGCTTCAATATCTCTGATGGCATATGCACCCAGTTCAAAGTATTTGTGGTGCATCAGCAATGGCATTAAAAGCTATGTCTGTGGCCAGAGTAGCAAATTGTCTACTGGCTGTTTTGGCGTTGGCTCTCTCAAATGCCAGTGTTGCGAGAGCCTTTTCACAGATAAAAGTTTACATGGGAAGGAAAGAGTGAGCATGCATGATCAAAGGATCACAAAAGAAGTATTGTATGGTGTACTACAATAAGTTTGATTCGTAAAAATATATTTGAACATCAAGTACACTGTACGTACACTGTCTATATACCATGCACTATCAGTGCAGAAACCAAGCAATAATAAAAGCAAAATGTTCCAAAAGCACTGGAAAAACACTCTTTCTTTTGTTTTTAATGGCGCGAAAATGTATACCCACTGATAACCACTGTGTTTTTTAAGGTATTGAAATCACTTGAAAACACTGAATAAACCCCACTGGAAGTTAAAAAAAATAGAAACTGAAAACAGGAAAGCCTATGTATAATGGTGGTAGTTATTGGCAAAGTGTTAGCACTCAAGGCACAATGGAAATACCTTGCATGATGCTCGTCCTAGGGCTAATGATATCACTAATACCCAGTGCTTCATTTGAGCTGGTGGTTGCCTGTGGGGGCCTCCAGCACTAATTTTAGGGACCAGCACTTATCTTTCATCATCAGATTTGTAGGGGAGAAAAAGAGGGAAAAACTCAAAAAAAGAACGGAAGGAAAAAAAGAAAAACCATCACAAAGTGAGAAAGTAGGAACCTGGGGGGGCCAAACCAAAGCTACTGCAAGCACGCCGCGAGGGCAACGGCCATACCACTCACCTGACTCCGCCGTGAGGGCAACGGCACGGGTGGTCACCGCATCTTGGGGCACACGCCGGATCCAGCAGCAGCTGAGGGAGAACTACAGCTCCCAGCTGCCCCGGCGCAACAGGGTCACCGCGGACGCGCCCGGAGGCGCTAGAAAACACCGGAGCGCCGAGCGCTCGTTGGGGGGCCAAACCAAAGCTACTGCAAGCACGCCGTGAGGGCAACGGCCATACCACTCACCTGACTCTGCCGTGAGGGCAACGGCACGGGTGGTCACCGCATCTTGGGGCACACGCTGGATCCAGCAGCAGCTGAGGGAGAACTACAGCTCCCAGCTGCCCCGGCGCAACAGGGTCACCGCGGACGCGCCCGGAGGCGCTAGAAAACACCGGAGCGCCGAGCGCTCGTTGGGGGGCCAAACCAAAGCTACTGCAAGCACGCCGTGAGGGCAACGGCCATACCACTCACCTGACTCCGCCGTGAGGGCAACGGCACGGGTGGTCACCGCATCTTGGGGCACACGCCGGATCCAGCAGCAGCTGAGGGAGAACTACAGCTCCCAGCTGCCCCGGCGCAACAGGGTCACCGCGGACGCGCCCGGAGGCGCTAGAAAACACCGGAGCGCCGAGCGCTCGTTGGGGGGCCAAACCAAAGCTACTGCAAGCACGCCGTGAGGACAACGGCCATACCAGTCACCTGACTCCGCCGTGAGGGCAACGGCACGGGTGGTCACCGCATCTTGGGGCACACGCCGGATCCAGCAGCAGCTGAGGGAGAACTACAGCTCCCAGCTGCCCCGGCGCAACAGGGTCACCGCGGACGCGCCCGGAGGCGCTAGAAAACACCGGAGCGCCGAGCGCTCGTTGGGGGGCCAAACCAAAGCTACTGCAAGCATGCCGTGAGGGCAACGGCCATACCACTCACCTGACTCCGCCGTGAGGGCAACGGCACGGGTGGTCACCGCATCTTGGGGCACACGCCGGATGCAGCAGCAGCTGAGGGAGAACTACAGCTCCCAGCTGCCCCGGCGCAACAGGGTCACCGCGGATGCGCCCGGATGCGCTAGAAAACACCGGAACGACTCTCGCCCCGCGAGTCGCGCGCGGGAGCCCGCCGGGAGAAGCCCGGGACAAGGGCGGGACCATCTAAGGCCATCATAGGCCAGAGGAGGCCGGGACGGGCCACCTCCCCTGGCCGTGCATTCAAAATAGGTAAGACATCTTGTGCAAAGTCTTTCAAGTCCCTGCAGGTGCCTGCAGCTATTCACAACATGTCTTGTAAAGGGGCCCCGAAAATTCCTATTGGGTCTAGGGACCTGGCCAAGGGGACAATGGTTCAATACCTAACCAAGACTACACCGTCTACTGTCCAACAACCCGTAAGAATTGCACGAGACCGACTGTTCACCGACTGTTCCGATAGTGACATCATTCCCCCTCAGTTTGCCATCTCATCACCAAATTTATCTTTCCTGGAGGAACTTAATGGTTTATGCCATTCCAAATATGCGGCCGTTAAGTCGACATCAGAGCACACTAATGCCTCCTTTTGTCCTACAGTCATCACAAGCCCCCACCCCAGTTCAGTATCCCCACCCTATGGAAACCGCTTGGGTACTTCTCTCTGCCCACCTGAAACAGGTAACACGAACCCTATAATGTTTTTCCAGGACCACTCTGGCGGAAGAAATCGATCAGCGGTCAAACACACAGGCACCCATGCTAAGGAAAATAAATTGTTTGAACCCCCAATTTCATCAACACTCTTGGCCCAGATACAAACTATGATTAGTGCCGCAATACACCCGCTAATAGAAAGAATGCACGACCTTGGCGATAGGATCACGGCAATAGAGGAAAAGATCAAGACAAGCTTGCTCCCCCTAAAAAACTTGGCGGACTCCAATCTATTACAGCCTTCACGTGATACTGTAAAGCCTTCAATAACTCCACAAAGTAGTGTCTTCCAACTCCAACGGGCAACCCCAGCTATGCCAACTCATCCCAGTGAGAAAGTTCCCATCAAAATAAAAACAATACCCAGCTGTTCTGTTAATACGGGGCTGAACAACGTAACAATACCCCCTAAAGGGCCACTCACCAAGGTAAGGAACATGCAAAGGAAAACACATCATATCCATCTACCACCGGAGGCTGCCCCGTTCGTGGGTGTCCTGTCTGGGGTGCCGGAACTTTCAAAGGGAAAAACTGAAAGTGAACAGGAGCTGAGAAATAAGGCACTTTTTTGGCTAACAAAGAATAGACCCCTACCCCCTTACATTGATGGTAGAATACAATGTGTTAGAAGGGTGGGATGGTTAGGGCCGCTTCGAAAAGAGAGACCCGGTGATCTGGTGCTGATAAAGTTCATTAATTGCGATGTCGTCCCTTACCTCCAATCCTGGAAACCACAAATAGGAGATGGACCCATACACACCTGGGGTCTATCTGATTTTTATCCTAGAGAATCACTACACCCCTATACAAGATCATCTAGAGACTGACTTTTGGTCGGGACAATACAGCTCCAGGGTGAGCGGTTTTTCATACACAGTCCGTGATATGATTTGAAATGATTTGAAATGTAATTGTGTTTATATTTCGCAATGTGCTTTTATGATTTTATACCTAAATCGAATAAAGCTAAAGTTATTATTATTTTATTAGGAACCTGAAAACAGTCAGATAAAGGGGAATGAGTGACTGGAATAGGATTGTAGAGGTATGAGCTGGATTTACATCTATGCAGAGTCGGTGTGGGGTGCACCGGCATTCAGTTAGAGGAGGAAAAAAAAGACAGTCAAACCATCACAATGTGAGAAAGCAGGAACGTGAAAACAGTGAGATAAAGAGGAACAATTGACTGAAATTGTATTATAGAGGTATGATGTGGATTTACATCTACGCAGACTTAGTGTGGGGTGCATCAGCATTCAGTTACATCTGCCACAGGCTTCTGAGCAGAGCCATGAGCACCGGCACTCATTCTTTTACAAATGAAGCACTGCTAATACCACATTGTAGGAAGTCATGCCAAGATGGTGCCACATCATAAATGTAAATACTTTTGAATACATTCAAGTTCTAGTAGGCTCAGGGTAGGGCGGGGCAATGCAAAGTAATGTTCTTAAAGCATATGCTGTTGTATACAATTACAAACCCTCTCCTCACAACCAAGGACAAATAAGTCTTTGCCAATTCCCAGGTATAGGTAAATGTGTTAGACAAGGCCACAGCTACATGATTAGTAAATTCATGTTTTCACTTGAAGCTTTTCCACACAACTTGGATATTTATGTTCAGATATAAAAGTTTTAGCTTACTTACATTAATCTAGTTGATGCAAGTATTTAGGAAATCACCTTGGTCACAATGTCTTCTGTGTTATCAATTATTGTGTCATTAGCCTTCCTCCTACCACTTTATTCGAACTAATAATTCCTACATTTTGAAGACCATATTAAATGAGTTGTGTATTTAGTCGACCATTGTTGCATGCTTAAAACATTCTTAATTGAACTACGATTATCCCACTGTTGATTACTTTCAAACCCTGTTCAGTGGACCACATGGCAGGCAGGGACTACTGGTCCACATGCATGTTGACTGAGGTTTTTTTGATGTCAGTCTGTTGTATGGCCCTACAAACAGTGTTGTAGCACAGGCCTTTATACACCTACTTCTAGGAGAAGCAGTAACAGACTACCCAGGGAGCTGGTGTGGAGAGGCACAAGCTGAGAACTCAACAACCAGTTAACAAACACAAGAACTTTATTGTTCAGCCCGGTGCTTGTCTTTTAAAAAAGAAGGACTTTTAATGTTACCCATGATCACAGTTCTCTTGTGGGTGACCTGTTCTACTCTCTTTGTGATCTCATCCACCTGGAGGCCCTAGCTGCATCTGCTTCCCATCAATTCTAAGGTAGGAACATGAATAAGGCTCATGTAAAATTTTCGTTTCTCCATAAATTACATGTAAATGTCACTGTTTATTTAGGTTATGATTCACAGTGTAATGGTGGGTAGGAAATCAGTCTCTAGTCCTTCTCAGTTTCTTCAGCCCAAGCTCAGCAGATCGGCCCCTTTACAAGCAGAGGCCTGCGGTGCTTATGTGCAAGTTCAGCAGTTGCAGTGGAGGGCAGTCCGACACTCCTCAGATATTCTCTAAGCATGGACTCCTGCATAGACTGGTATTATTTAGCAGGCCATAGCACCACTGTGCGCATGCTCCTCACAGGAGTCTTCTGGGCTGATGCAGACACTCACCACAACAGCTGAGTTTCCAACCCGAGCCAATGCAAGTGTCGAGGCAATTTCAGTCCACTCCAGGCAATTATAAACACAGTCAGGCAGTTGTAGTCCGACCTTGGACAGCACACATACTAGGACAGATGCAGCGCAACCTGGACCAATACACATGGAAAAGTAGATGGAGTCCACCTCAGCCAATGTGCAGATCTACATAGTGGAGACACTCTACAGCACAAATCATTCTTGGCTCCACCAGTACCCTTTCTCTGGCTGTGCCTAAGGCAATAAAATGTTTGACGTCTCCTCCTGGACAGTCTCTCCTCCTGCAAGGTTGGGAAGACTCCTTTCCTCTCTCAGTAGGCAGGCAAGCATTTAGGCACTATGCTGACCCTCAGCTCCTGCAGCTGAAAGTGCGGACTTTAAGTGATTTTCCCCCTCCTCTATCAGGTTGGCTATCAGGCAATCACCAGCCCTGGTCACAGAGCAATCCTTCTTGTGCTCTGAGGAACATATCCTTCCTTGGTCATGAGGAACTTGTACGTGTGGTGTTTGAGTGCCACTTTTCTGTACATGTTCTACATAGGGGATGTGGATCCAGTGTCTCAACCTTGAAGATCAGTTTGAGGTGGTTCTTCTTCGTGTGACCGTCATGGACTGCTCTCCAGACACATCCTTTGTTTAAAGTGAAGCATATTACAGCAGGTAGCTCTGAGGATGTCTCTAAACTGGAGCACCAATAATATGGCCACAATGAAGTGTGGGGGGTTTCTACACCAAGTACTAATCAGAGACAGGCAAAAGAGCTGGAGTGACCTAAAATGGTGTTTAGACAAAATATTGAGTTGCAAATATTGACAGACAAGAATATTGGGTTTAAAATATCGTGACATGGAAATATCTGTGTCAAGAATATTGCTGTCAAGAATATCGATTTGAAGGTTTGAAGGTAAGTAATATCGATTTTTAAAATATAGAAGTCATTAATATCGTTTGCAAAAATATAGTTGTTTAAAATATTGTTTTTAATTAGTGTTATGTATTTAAGTATTTACTTTAAATGTTTGCGATGTAATTTTTTGTGTAAGTGTTGTTTATTTTTTTTATATATGTGTTACTTTTTTAGTAGTTAGTAAATTAGATTTAAGTACATTTAGAGGCTCATTACAATCTCAGTCGGAAAGTCTCTGCCCGACCAACTCGGAATCGCAACCGACCATCCATAGGGGTGCACGATTCGGTTCCAACCGACACAAATACTCCGTGAGTCGCTCTGAACCGATTTGGAATGACCGCATGGTTTACATTTTGACCGCGAACATCATAATGAGGCGGTCGGAATGTAAACCAACCAAATCTGTCGGAAGGTCTCTGATGCTGTCCAGGAGATTCCGACTGTCGGGAGAATACTTCCGGCCGACATCATAATGAATACCTTTGTGTTTTTTAGTTCAATGGCAGGCTGTGGTTTATAGGGGAATAGGGTGGGAAGTAATTTAATTATAATAAATTAATGTTTATTATTATTATAATTAATGTTCCTACTTCCATTATTTGTGCTAACAGTGCTTCATGTTAAAATACAGCAAAACACACAAGATGATGGACAGAATGTTGCACAATGGCAAAACATTCACCCCCAGTCACAGAGCTTTGTTTAATCCATCGTTGTTTTGCTCACCAAGCCTCCCCAGTTCAGACATGGCCATATGCAAATCAGTCTTGACCCTGTGCTTCATGGGAACAGTCCAGCCCGAACTGCCAAGCCATGTCTTTCCTGGACCAGAATCAAGCATCCTAGGACCGGTTTCTGGCTATCAGCCGTCTTCAGCCAGGATAGCTTGACTCCAGTGGCATAGTGAGCGAGGGACCCACGTCTGGGCATACCCTTCCCACATAGGCTGATCAGCAAAACACACAAGATGATGGACAGAATGTTGCACAATGGCAAAACATTCACCCCCAGTCAAAGATCTGGGTTTAATCCATTGTTGTTTTGCTCACCAAGTCTCCCCGGTTCAGACATGGCCATTTGCAAATCAGTCTTGACCCTGTGCCTCATGGGAACAGTCCAGCCCAAACTGCCAAGCCATGTCTTTCCTGGACCAGAATCAAGCATCCTAGTACCGGTTTCTGGCTATCAGCCTTCTTCAGCCAGGATAGCTTGACTCCAGTGGCTTAGTGAGCAAGGGACCCACGTCTGGGCATACCCTTCCCACATAGGGTGAACAGCAAAACACACAAGATGATGAACAGAATGTTGCACAATGGCAAAACATTCACCCCCAGTCACAGATCTGGGTTTAATCCATCGTTGTTTTGCTCACCAAGCCACCCCAGTTCAGACATGGCCATATGCAAATCAGTCTCGACCATGTGCCTCATGGGAACAGTCCAGCCCGAACTGCCAAGCCATGTCTTTCCTTGACCAGAATCAAGCATCCTAGGACCGGTGTCTGGCTATCAGCTGTCTTCAGCCAGTATTGCTTGACTCCAGTGGCTTAGTGAGCAAGGGACCCACGTCTGGGCATACCCTTCCCACATAGGGTGAACAGCAAAACACACAAGATGATGGACAGAATGTTGCACAATGGCAAAACATTCACCCCCAGTCACAGATATGAGTTTAATCCATCGTTGTTTTGCTCACCAAGCCACATCAGTCTTGACCCTGTGCCTCATGGGAACAGTCCAGCCCGAACTGCCAAGCCATGTATTTCCTGGACCAGAATCAAGCATCCTATGACCGGTATACAACCATTACCACGCAACTTTTACAACGACCTACCATTACCACGCATTTTTTACAACGCAGATCCATTACAACGAAATACCATTACAACGCATGTATTTACAACACAGGTACCTTTACAACGCATACCATTACAACGTAAGTATTGGTAAGTATATAATTTTATTAAAAATATTATAAGTTTGGGTTTTTGGGTAAAGGGGTATTTTTAGGGTTCAGGGTCAGTTTTTAGTTTTTGGGTAAAGGGGTATTTTTAGAGTTCAGGGTCAGTTTTTAGTTTTTGGGTAAAGGGGTATTTTTAGGGTTCAGGGTCAATTTTGGGTTTTTGGGTAAAGGGGTATTTTTAGGGTTCAGGGTCAGTTTTGGGTTTTTGGGTAAAGGGGTATTTTTAGGGTTTAGGGTCAGTTTGGGGTTTTTGGGTAAAGGGGTATTTTTAGGGTTTAGGGTCAGTTTTGGGTTTTTGGGTAAAGGGGTATTTTTAGGGTTTAGGGTCAGTTTTGGGTTTTTGGGTAAAGGGATATTTTTAAGATTAAGGGTCAGTTTTGGGTTTTTGGGTAAAGGGGTACAGGGAAAAAATTAAATACAATTAAATTTAAATTACATTAAAATAAAGTAATTACATTAAATTAAATTTAATTAATTAAATTAAAAAAATTAATTAAATTAAATTATATTAATTTTAATTAATTTACATTAAAAAAATATTTTAAACTTACCAATACTTACGATGTAATTGTATGCGTTGTAAAGGTACCAGCATTGTAAATACATGCGTTGTAATGGTACTGCGTTGTAATGGATCCTGCGTTGTAAAAATTGCGTGGTAATGGTAGTCGTGGTAAAAGTATGCGTTGTAACGTCATACATCCCCTATGACCGGTTTCTGGCTCTCAGCCGTCTTCAGCCAGGATAGCTTGGAGACGTATATACCCAAATATCTAATAGGTTCTGCCTTCAGGGCTTGGGATTTTCAATTTAAGGGTAAAAAATTGCAGTCCACATTCAATGTTAAAACCTCAGTTTTTTTAAAGTTTATTTTATATCCGCCAATGAATTCAAATTGACTGACTTCGTGTAGAGCCTGGTCAAGATTTTGTTTGTCGGGTCGCAGATATAATATTATGTCATCTGCGAATAATTTTAATTTTGCCATTCCTTCTATTGGGGGTTTTATTTCAGGGTTTCCACAAATTCTTATAGCTAAAGGCTCGATAAAAAAGGTGAACAGGATGGGAGACATTGGACAGCTTTGTCTGGTACCCCGATTTATATTTATTGCCCCTATAGTGTTGGCATTTGCAACCACCCAGGCTTGTGCACCTTGATAGATGTTATTCAACATAATACTTATCTGAACAGGAATGCCAAATTCTTGCATTCCAAAAAAAAAGTGCATCCCAGTTTACTAGGTCGAACGTCTTTTCAGCGTCGATCATCGTAACTAGAGTTGGTATTTTGCTGTTTGTTGAAAAATCAAGGGCCTGGATTAAAAACCCAGTATCAGAGGACATTGACCTCCCTGCCACAAAGCCAGGCTGGTCGGGATGAGTTAAAGGCTGGGAAATCGGGGTAAAAGCTGAGCCCATATTTTCATTAAAATCCTAAAATCGCCATTACGGAGGCTAATCGGCCTGTACGAATTAACATCTTTATGGTTCTTCCCTTTTTTGACAAAACTAATGATGATAGACTTCTTAAAGCTAGGGGGAACAGTACCTCCCAGTCTAACTGTATTGAATAATTTTGCCAAAAAGGGAATCAGTTCTTTGGAAAAGATTTTATAAAATACAATTGGGAGCCCATCTGCTCCACAGGCCTTAACCCCTGAAATTGATTTCACCACATCTGAGATTTCTGCATCCAAAATATTCAATCAATCATATCACTTGCATAGCGCGCTACTCACCCGGAAGGGTCTCAAGGCGCTTGGGGGAAGGGGGCCGCTACTGCTCGAACAGCCAGGTCTTGAGTTGTCTTCTGAAGGCGAGGTGGTCCTGAGTCAGCCGAAGGTGGATGGGGAGGGAGTTCCATGTCTTGGCCGCTAGGTAGGAGAAGGATCTGCCTCCGGCGGTGGCTCTTCGGATGCGTGGTACGGCGGCGAGGGCGAGGCTAGCGGATCGTAGCTGGCGGGTGGGCGTGTGGAAGGTCAGGCGGTCGTTGAGGTACTTGGGGCCCAGGTCATGGAGAGACTTGTGTGCGTGGGTGAGGAGCCTGAACGTGATCCGCTTGTTGACGGGGAGCCAGTGCAGGTTCCTCAGGTGGCCGGAGATGTGGCTGCGTCGAGGGATGTCTAGGATGAGTCGGGCAGAGGCGTTCTGGATGCGTTGTAGTCTTTTTTGTAGCTTGGCTGTGGTTCCGGCGTAGAGGGTGTTTCCGTAGTCCAGCCGGCTGGTGACGAGGGCCTGGGTGACCGTCTTCCTGGTTTCGATCGGCATCCATCGGAAGATCTTGCGGAGCATGCGGAGGGTGTGAAAGCATGAAGAGGAGACGGCGTTGACTTGTCTGGTCATGGAGAGGGAGGAGTCCAGGATGAAGCCCAGGTTGCGTGCTTGGTCTGTTGGCTTGGGAGCGGTGCCCAGGGCGGGGGGCCACCAGGAGTCGTTCCAGGCGGAGGGTGATGGTCCAAGGAGGAGGACTTCCGTCTTGTCTGAGTTCAGTTTCAAGCGGCTGTTCTTCATCCACTCGGCGACGTCTTTCATCCCTTCGTGGAGGCTGGTTCTGGCGGTGTCGGGGTCTCTGGTGAGGGAGAGGATCAGCTGGGTGTCGTCGGCGTAGGAGATGATGTTGAGGTTGTGTCAGCGTGCGATGGCTGCGAGGGGTCTCATGTAGACGTTGAAGAGGGTGGGGCTGAGTGATGATCCTTGCGGGACGCCGCAGATGACTTCGGTGGCCTCGGAACGAAACAGGGGGAGGCGGACTCTCTGTGTTCTTCCAGCTAGGAACGAGATGATCCACTTCAGTGCCTTCTCTTGGATGCCGGTGTTGCTGAGGCGCTGGACTAGGGTGCGGTGGCAGACAGTGTCGAACGCTGCAGAGAGGTCCATGAGGATGAGTGCCGCTGTTTCCCCGTTGTCGAGCAGGGCTCGGATGTCGTCGGTGGCTGCGATGAGGGCGGTCTCGGTGCTGTGGTTGGCTCTGAAACCGGATTGCGAGGGGTCGAGGGATCCATTCGTCTCGAGGAAGGTGGCCAGCTGTCTGTTGACGGTCTTCTCGGTGACTTTGGCAGGAAAAGGGAGGAGCGAGATGGGGCGGAAGTTCTTGAGGTCGGTGGGGTCCGCTGTTGGTTTCTTCAGTAGGGCGCTGAGCTCGGCATGCTTCCAGCTGTCCGGGAAGGTGGCGGTGCCGAAGGAGGTGTTGATGATGTCTCGGAATTGGGGTGCGATGGTGGAGACGGCTTTGTTGAAGATGCGGTGGGGGCAGGGGTCAGTCGGAGATCCGGAGTGGATGGTGTTCATCGTACGGGTTGTGTCTTCGGTGGTCACTGCGGTCCAGGTGTGGAGGTTGGCGGTGGGGTGCGTTGGTTCGACGGTTGGGTGCAAGGATGGTGTGCCGAAGCTGTTGTGGATGGCGGCAATCTTGCGGTGGAAGAACGAGGCGAGGGAGTCGCAGAGATCTTGTGAAGGGGTGATGTCGTTGTTGCTGGTTCTGGGGTTGGAGAACTCCTTGACGATGCTGAAGAGTTCCTTGCTGTCGTGGGCGTTGTTGTCCAGTCGATCCTTCAGTGATTTCTTCTTCGTGGTGCAGATGAGCTGGTGGTGCTTGCGGGTCGCGTGTTTGAGGGCGGTCATGTTGTCAGTAGTCCGGTCGAGGAGCCAGGCTTTCTCGAGGGTGCGGCAGGTCTTCTTTGAGTCCTTGAGTTCGTCGGTGAACCAGGGGGCCTTCTTGCTTCTGGGTTTGCTGGGGGGGTTCTTCAGTGGTGCGAGGTCGTCGGCGCAGGCGATCAGCCATTGCGTGAAGTTGCGAGCTGCTTCGTTGGGGTCCGGTGTGCTGGCAGGTGGGTTCTGGCTGAGGGAGGCGGTGAGCTGGTCGGCGGTGATCTTGCTCCAGCTCCTGTGAGGAACCTGTTTCGGGTGGTGGTGGGTGGTGGTTTTTCTGAAGCTGAAGTGGACGCAGCTGTGGTCAGTCCAGTGAAGTCCGGTGGAGTCACTGAAGGCGATGTGCTTGCTGGATGAAAAGACGGGGTCGAGCATGTGGCCAGCGTAGTGGGTGGGGGTGTTGACCAGTTGCTTGAGTCCAAAGTTGGGGAGGTTGTCCAGCAGGGTGACGGTGTTGCGGTCCTTGTTGTTCTTCAGGTGGAAGTTGAGGTCCCCTAGGAGGATGTAGTCGGCAGAGGGGAGGGCGTGTGGGCTGATGAAGTCCGTGATGTCTTCGCAGAATTGTGTGCGTGGTCCCGGGGGTCTGTAGAGGAGGGTTCCTCTGAGGGTCGTCTTTGGGTCGGTGTGGATCTGGAAGTGGAGGTGTTCGGTGGCGGTGTAGGTGTCATCGGCGTCGGTCGTGATGCGGATGGTGTTCTTGTGGACGATGGCGATGCCTCCTCCCGTCTGGTTGATGCGGTCCTTCCTGATGATCTTGTATCCATCCGGGATGGCGATGGCGATGTCGGGGGCTGAGGAGGCGTTCATCCATGTTTCAGTGAGGAAGGCGACGTCTGGTGATGTAGTGTCGAGCAGGTTCCAGATTTCGACGGCGTGTCTGTGGACGGAGCGGGTGTTGAGGTGGTTGCTGATGGTGCTTGGCTTGGCGGGCGCGGTGCATGTTCGGAGGCAGGTGAACTTGCAGGTTGTGCAGGTGAAGGGTCCGTGGAAGCGTTTCGGGGCGGCTCGGCAGCAGGTGGACTTCCGGCCTTTATTTGAGTGCGTTGAGGGCCGCTGCATCGTAGGTTTGTCGGGTCATCTTGCGTCAGTGGGGGCCAGGGGTCCTGGCGCTGGGCGTGGTCCAGGCACGGTTGGGCGCAGACGGGCTTTCCTTAGGCGCGCCCGCTGCGCGCTTCCCCTGCGCGGCCTCGCAGCGGCCGCCATTTATGGGTATCTGGGGGAGGAGGGGTCAGCTGGGAGGTGGGCGGCGGGAGGGTAGGCGGGGAAGAGACCGATTTGCGGGCAATACGGCGTGAAAGGGTGGCGGGGGGGATGGGAAAAGAGTCAGGGGGGAATCTGTGGAGAAAAAAGAGGGTGAACAGAGGCACACAGAGAGGTAAAAAAACTAAGGGGAATCTGTGGAGAGAAAAGAGGGTGAACAGAGGCACGCAGAGAGGTCACAAAACGAAGGGGAATCTGGAGAAAAAAGAGGGTGAACAGAGGCACACAGAGAGGTCAAAAAATGAAGGGGAATCTGTGGAGAGAAAAGAGAGTGCAAAAAACTGGCAGATGGCGGAGAGCACTGGTGGCACTGCACGAGGCAGGGGGAGCGACCTACCCTTGGGCTCAAGTTGTTCAGCTAACAGCTCGGGTTAAACTGGGCGATTTACTTCATCAAAATAATTGTGAATTTGTCTCAGTCCTACCTCATATTTTGTAGCATAAAGCTGTGAGTAATGCTCCATAAAAACTAGAGCTATACTGTCTTTATCCCTTATAATATCTTGGGTCAATGATTTCTGATCTCAAGGCTTTCTCCCATTAACATTGCATTTGTCCCACCATTTGACTCTCCTCGTAGACTTGCTGTTGGTAGGTTCTGGAGCTATTATTTCTTCAATTAAGATGAACTCTTTTAAAGCAAGCTTAAATGAATCCCAGCGACCCCAGCTGGGTGTCTCTGGAGGTCATTGCATTGTCTACTGCCTGTTGGAGTTGATTAATCTTATCCTGCCTTTTTCTCGACTGAGCGGCTGAGAACGCAAACATCTGCCCTGAATGGCTGCCCACCCCATCTTATCCTTTTTAAGGTCTTGAATAAAGTTGAATTCCCCACCCAATATTATCTTTCCCGGTGCCCCCATAAGTAAATCACTATTATTTAGTAGGGCTATGGTATCATCCAATGTAGGGCAGTAGTAATTTACAAAATTTAAGATCATCCCATTTAGTTTGGCCTCGACCCACAGCCACCACACCAAGGGATCTCTCCGAATTTGGCCAAACTCCCAGGGAAGACTAAGGCAGAAATAAATAGCAATTCCTCTTTGGGCAAATCCGTCCGAAGCAAAAAATGCATGAGAAAAAAATCTAGGAAGAAATATCTTAGGAAGGTTAGTTTCTAAATGTGTTTCTTGAAAGAATACTACCTGGGGCGAGAAGAACATTAGCCACCTAATTAAGGCTCCATACTTTGATTTGTTTAAAATCACATTAACATTGATTGTGATAATACAGCACTTCCTAGTCATTTTTACCATATT